>NC_134085.1:40047048-40647048 GCF_000715075.1 Nicotiana tabacum
CCTCGTATTTCTAGAGGGTAGTGCAGCGTGAGTTGGGCACACAAGTTAAGCTGAGAACAACATTTCATCCTTAGACGGATGGGCAATCCGAGCGCACTATTCAGATATTGGAGGATATGCTCCACGCATGTGTTATGGACTTCGGAGGCTCATGGGATCAGTTCTTGCCGCTTGCGGAGTTCTCCTACAATAACAGCTATTAGTTGAGCATCTAGATGGCTCCCTACGAGGCATTATATGGTAGACGGTATCGATCGTCAGTTGGATGGTTTGAGCCGGGGAAGGCTCGGTTATTGGGTATAGATTTGGTACATGATGCCTTGGATAAGGTTAAGATCATTCAAGATAGACTTTGCACAGCTCAGTCCAGGCAGAATAGTTATGCAGACCGTAAGGTCCGTGATGTTGCATTCATGGTCAGAGAGAGTGTTGCTCCGTGTGTCACCCATGAAAGGTGTAATGAGGTTGGGAAAGAAGGGCAAGTTAAGCCCTACATACATCAGGCCTTTTGAGATTCTTGAGCGAGTGGGGAGAGATGGCTTACAGACTTGCGTTGCCACCTGGTTTATCAGCGGTCCATCCAGTATTCCATGTGTCGATGCTTCGGAAGTATCACGACGATCCATCCCATATGTTAGACTTCAACACTGTCCAGCTGGACAAGGATTTGACCTATGAGGAGGAGCCGATAACTATTCTAGACCGGCAGGTTTGCCAGTTGAGATCGAAGAGTTATCCTTCAATTCGAGTGCAGTGGAGAGGCCAGCCCACTGAGGCAGCTACTTAGGAGTTTGAGTCAGACATGCGAAGTAGATATCCCCACCTTTTCACCAGTCCGAGTACTTTTCTATGTCCGTTCGAGGACGAACAGTTGTTTTAGAGGTGGATAATGTGATGACCCAAAAGGTCATCTTATGTTTTAGAACTCAATTCTGCGCTTTTAAGCCTTAAAATCTCATTTTTACCCTACTCAATTTACATGCGCAGTCTGCGCATGTTTTCGGAAAGCTTTTATGTTAAAAGTAGATGAAAGTAAGAAATTTTCCTAAATATATCCTTTGAGTTGACTTCGGTTAACATTTTTGGTAAACGGACCTAGATTCATGATTTAACGGTCCCGATAGGTCCGTATTATGATTTGTTACTTGGGTGTATGCCCAGAATTAAAATTAGAAGTCCCTAGCCCGAGATATCGAACTTTGTTGAAATTTGAAAGTTAAAGGCTTAATGAAATGGAAGTGTTTGACAAAGGTTAGCCTTTTTGGATATCTGGTCCGTATTTTGGTTCCAGAACCCGAAATATGTCCAATATCACATTTATGACTTGTCTATGAAATTTGATGAAAAACGGAATTGGTTAGAGTGATTCAGATATCCGGTTGAGAAATTAGAAGTTTCAATGCTTTCTTGAAATTTTCATTTGATTTGGTGCTAAATTCGTAGTTCTAGGTGTTATTTTGGCGATTTGATCGCGCGAGCAAGTTGGTATAATATTTTAAGACTAGTGTGCACATTCGTTTGGAGACGCGAGGGCTAGGGTCAGTTTTGGATATGCTACGAAGTGAAATTGGACTGAGGCATTGCTAGTATCTGCAATTTCTGGGAATTGGCCTCTGATCTCGCATTTACGAGCATGACAACTTTGCATTTGTGAGCTACTCATCGCAAATGCGAAGAGTAGCTAGGCCAGGCAGTCCTCGCATTTGCGAAGTGAGTCTGGGAAGGGTAGTGATCACAAATGTGATCACTGATTCACAATTGCGGAGATCCAGGTTCGCATTTGTAAACAAACCTTCGCATTTGCAAAGGCAGCATATGTGTGAAGGACTTCGCATTTGAGATGGTCCCTTCACATTTACGGGCTTCGCATTTGCGAAGACCAGGTCACAAATGCGACATTTGGAGCTGTGTAAAAGAGACATAAATGTGATTTTTCTGCCATTCTTCAAATTTTCAAAACCTAAAACGCTAGAGGTGATTTCCAAAGACCATTTCTTCCCCAAAATATTGGTAAGTGATTCTAAACTAGTTTCTTTCAATCTTTCACTTAATTTTACGAGATTTCAACTTAAAATCAATGGTTTTCATGGTGGAATTGGGGATTTTTGTGTAGAAACTAGGGATTTCAAATTTTTGGGATTTAGACCTCAAATTGAGGTCAGATTCTAAACCCAATTATATATCTGGGCTCGAGGGTGAATGGGTAATCGAGTTTTGGTCCAAATTTTGGGTTTGGACCAAGCAAGACTGGGTGTTGACTTTTGTTGATTTTTTCAATAATGACCTAAATCGAATTTTTATTATCGTGGGTGATTCCTAAGGCTTATTTTGAATCGTTGGTTGGCAATTTGCTAGATATAATTTGTTCGGAGGCTAGTTTAAAAGGCAAAGACGTGATTGAGCTTTGAGTGGTCCTTGGAGCGAGGTAAGTATTGTGTCTAACCTTGACTTGAGGAAATTGGGAGCCCTCGGACTATTTGCTATGTGATTCTCATGTGAGCAGTGTATATGCGAGGTGACGAGTGCTTATACGCCGCCAAATTATTTGTTTTTCCCCGAATTACTATTTTCCTTAATTATTTCCTTCCCTGTCTTAATTGTTATATGCTTTAAATGCTTTACATGCTTAACTGCTACATCTTAATCAATATCTTGTTCTGTTAACCATGTTATCTCTTTCCATAGTTTCCCCTAATCCCTGTTATTTGCTTAATTTGGCTTGTTTGTACCTTCTAATTGTAAATTGCTGGGTTGATCTTGATGTGTAGTATTATTTGTGTACATTCTATATTATACAAGGTTTCCTTTGGTTTGTTTTGATATTTACTATTTGTAAAGGCTTTCTAATTTAGATTGTTGATTTGATTGTGTACATTGAGTGTTTGGTACTGATATGGTGGGGTGGGACTACACGCTGCAACAGGCGTAATAAGAGAGGATTGATATGGTGGAATAAGGGTGAATATGCTTATACGGTGGATCGGGTTGCACGCCGCAACATGTAGAATATGTGTAGATTGACATGGTAAAATAAGGGTGAATTATTGATATTGATATATGGTGGGATTGGGTTGTGTGCCGCAACAAATATATATAATACTTATTGTTATTGATTTTGTCCGGTGGAATAAGAGGGATTATGTGTTGTCTGGTGGGATCGGGTTGCGCGCTGCAACAACATATATGTTTTCATTTACTGAGCTGTGTTGTTTCTCAGTATTATTATTTGAACTGGTAAAGATTGGCAATTATGGACGACGCTGGTGTATTTTTGAGGTTGTGGTTCTGTTTTTATGTTGGCTATTTAAAGTCTTTTCAGTATTTCCATTTTTCTGTCATTATTATATATTGCATACAGGTTATAGTGTGGGTGACCCGCTTTAGCCTCGTCACTACCTCGTCGAGGTTAGGCTCGATACTTACCAGTATATGGGGTTACTTGTACTGATACTACACTCGGCACACTATGCAGATTTTGGAGTCGATCCTAGAGGTGGTTATTAACTTGAATTGTACTCCCTTGTTCTCCAGGCGGGCTCCTGACTACTAAATATTGTTGTATTCTGGGCCGGGCCCGGGCCTTCGTGGGCCAAACGGGCCGGGCTTCGTGGGCCTGGGCTCTAGCGGTCCCGGGCTTCGTGGGCTCAACGGGTGGAACCGGCCCGTGACGGGCCTAAGCCCACATGGTCCTGGGCTTAACGAGCCGGGCTCGTGGGCCTCGCGGGCCTAGCGGAGGTTTTTTTTTTAAGGCAATTTCTTGTAGTATCATGGCTATATTAAAAATATATATGTAGTATATATGTAGATCTAATTATTAAAGTGCTTGACGAAAAAGAAAAATAACAAAACAATAGTAAAACACTAAATTGTCATGCATAATATATTGTCTTGTAGTATATATATTGTATCTTATGTATATATATTATAACTTATTACTTATATATTTTCTTGTAGTATATATTGTATGTTATGTATATATATTCTCTTATATATTTTTTTGTAGTATATATTGTATCTTATGTATATATATTCTCTTATATATTTTCTTGTAGTATATATATTGTATCTTATGTATATATATTATAACTTATTACTTATATATTTTCTTGTAGTATATATTGTATCTTATGTATATATATTCTCTTATATATTTTCTTGTAGTATATATATTGTATCTTATGTATATATATTCTCTTATATATTTTCTTGTAGTATATATATTGTATCTTATGTATATATATTCTCTTATATATTTTCTTGTAGTATATATATTGTATCTTATGTATATATATTCTCTTATATATTTTCTTGTAGTATATATATTGTATCTTATGTATATATATTCTCTTATATATTTTCTTGTAGTATATATATTGTATCTTATGTATATATATTCTCTTATATATTTTCTTGTAGTATATATTGTATCTTATGTATATATATTCTCTTATATATTTTCTTGTAGTATATATTGTATCTTATGTATATATATTCTCTTATATATTTTCTTGTAGTATATATTGTATCTTATGTATATATTGTAGCTTATATATTTTCTTGTAGTATATATTGTATGTTATGTATATATTGTGGCTTATAAATAATTCTAAGTAAAGACAAAGAAATATTGCGAAAAGATATTCAAGGGTAGAAGCAATAAATTTTATTACCAAAAATGGCATATCTTTCTTAGTCATCCTTCCCCCAATGGAATGAGCACAACAAGGTACTAATACCACCATTAGAAGGAAAAAAACTAAGGAAGATGTGCCAAAATACAAGTTACATATTAGTCTATGTATTATCTCTAACAAATCTCATAAATCCTTCAAGGTTCGGAGGAGGTTGCGTTGGTGGTGGTGGAAAAGAAGCTTGTTCATCACCACTTCCCGGCGAAGCCGAATCCTCCGCAAGTTCCGCTATCATTTCTTCATAAGCTTCATCTATCGCCGGTTGTGATTCTGCAATTCCAAAGTTTCTTCTTTCCGAGCGGATCCAACCTCTAAACAGTACTGATTTTTCCAAGCTATCCCTCATAGACGCTCTATGATCACCTATTTGCAGTCTTTCTTGACTGAAAGCGCTCTCTGATGCAACAGTTGAAGCTTGAGTTGATAAAATATCCTGAGCCATCCTTGCAAGAACCGGAAAATGTTTTTCCCTTGCCTTCCACCATTCCAAAAGATCAAAAGAGCCGTCTGGATTCTCCTTTTCAAGTCCCTGAGACAAATAAACTTGAAGCTCATTTAGATGTGAAGTTTCATCATAATTATCACCTTGAGAACCCCTGAACTCCGTCCAAGATTTAAGAGCTTTTAAGCCCGCAACTCTTTTAGACGATTGTGAGCTAGACGAAGTAGGGGTTGAAATAGTTGGCCTAGCATGCTCTAAGGCAAGTTGATAAGCATTATAAACTGTTTGAGCAATAATTTTAATTGAGGCTTTTGCATCTGCAAGTGTAGCAACTTCCTCATTTGAAAGATCTAAAGCCTTATAAATATTTGAATACCAAAAATGAGGACCTCCCAATTTCATTATAGGATTTAACATTGCAGCAAGACCATAAATAGGAGGGATAGGAAAAAAATATTTTTTAAACTTTTGTTTCATTTCATTTATAGCAAGTTCATAAATGTCCCCACCCTCACCAAATTCAACAAACAAATCAGATAGTGCTGCAATATAAACTAAACAGTTTGAAATAGTAGGATAATATTGCCCAGAAAATGCATTTGTAGCAATTTGAAAATGTTCTAAAAAATCTAAAAGAATTTTAACATTCGTCCAATCTTGAGTAGTAAGCATTTCATCATCATCTTTACCACCTACCCGAGAATTAAACGTTGCATTAATTGGGTTTCTATATTCATATGCAACTACTAAACTTTCGTATACAATTCCATCTAGTCGGGCAAGGTTTAGGAACCTTTCTTTCTCTAAGGCCATATTCATCACATTTTTTAAAATACTCTCTAAGTCTACTTCTACGGTTTGAATAAAAAAGCCAATTAAGAGCCATTCTAACCTTTTCAATTTCTATGTTTAAAATTCGCATACCATCACCGACAATTAAATGATAAATATGACAAATACATCTAACATGGAAAATATTAGTAAATGCAGGATTTAGTGTTGTTGTAAGCATGCCTATAGCACTAGTGTTACTAGAAGTATTATCCATTGAAATTGCCATTATTTTATCGCTAAAGCAAAAATATCTACAAATATCTGCAACAGTGTTAGCTATAAACTTACTTGTGTGACGCGAATTAATTATTCTATATGCAATTATGCATTTTTGCATTATCCATTCCTCATCTATCCAATGACTTGTAACAGTTAGATAATCACAATCATTTCCACTTCTACCAATATCAGTAGTAATAGAAATCCGATTAGGTATATGAGTAAATAAATACCGCAAATATTGTTCATATTCATGTTTGAATTTATAAATATCACTCTTAACTGTTGCGCGAGGCCAACCTTTATAAGTAGGATTAAAAACTCTTCTAATATAATGAACCCAATTAGGATTAGATGCAAAAGTATAAGGTAAGCACATAACAGTAATCATCTTTGCTAATTCTTCACGATCTCTATTTGGATCGTAATATAAAATACCTCCGGTGACAGTGTTAATTCCTGGTTGAACTAGATTTGAACCTGTACTAGGGTTAACCGCAGAATCTACACTTGTCCCCTCTAGCTGCGCTTTCATTTGAAAAAATCTAGCCTTATCTCTAGGGTGTGTTTTTATGTGCCTAGTCAAACTACCCGTGCCGCTACGGTCTCCAGTATATTTATGCGCCATTAATTTCCCACAAGTTTTACACTTAGCCTTATTTTGTTCTCTTACTTGAGTAAAAAACTTCCAAACTAATGATGTTTCTAGGCGTTTAACAGGTTCTCTATTAAAAGTAGGAGTTTCTACAGGTGGGTCGACCGGTGCATCAGTTGGGTTATTAAGAGGACTAGTAGGTGTATCATCTAAATCCGGTGCTTGGGTTTCATCATCATCCTCATTTTCCTCATTATTTTCTAAGAAGGTTTCATTAGGATAAAGAGCATTCATAATTTCATCGTCTAATATTTCACCTGGTGCAACATTATGGTAAAATTCACTATCGGTAAATTGAAAACAAGAGTGATCACTATCAAGAATTACGGAAGGAGGAGGACGTCTAGGTTGGCGACTACTTTCAACTTGCTTATCTTTTCTAGGTCGGGGAGCCGGGGGAAGGGTAGTTGGTTGGCCACTACTTTCACCGGTTTTATCTTTTCCTTTACCAAACATTTTTTTCAAAGTAAATGTCATATTAATTATAATTATGCAAACTAAACCACACAAAAATATATTCTTAAAACGTAAGAGTTGAAACGAGTTTACCGGATTGCCAAACAACTTCTTGAAAATTGAAAATCGTTGAACACTTGAAAACTTCAATTCAACAACTTCACAATTTTTCACGAAATTTCAACAATAAATTAAGTAATTGTAGTAGAGAGATTGAGAGATATTGAGTGATATTGATGAATTGGTGAATAAAAATGAAAGAATGAGGGGGTATTTATAGTTGAGAAATGGGAAAAAGTGTAATTATATAAAGTTTGGGGTTAAAATAAAGTTTGGGGGCCAAATGGCCATTTTTTAAACTTAAAAACGATCATATTTCAGCCCAAACGACTAGATTTTAAATATGGCCGTTGGAGAATATTAAATTTTTTTTTTAAAAAAAAAATAGCCGTTGGGCCTGCCAGGACCGGCCCAGGCCCGTCTGACGGTCCCGGGCTAAACGGTCCCGGGCTAATAGTACAAGACCGGCCCGTCACGGGCTTCTCAGGACCACCAGGACCGGCCCACCAGGCCCACAAGTTCCGTTAGGAACGCGGGCCCGGTCCGGTCCGGTTCAGGCCTGGCCCACCAAGCAGCCTTACCCACAACTCCTGGAGTCCCCATCCTCTTTTCCTTTTGGTTGTATAACTTTATTCAAATAGCTTTGTACTTATTTCAAATCTTTGTGTATATTACTTTAGAAGTTCATGCACTTGTGACACCAGGTTCAGGGAATTGTAATAAACGTATGGCGGTTTTATCTTCCGCATTGATATTTTAGTTATTCTAGTTATCTCTCATTATTTAATTCAATTGTTAAAAATGGATAAATTGTTCTAATGTTGGCTTGCCTAGCAAGTGAAATGTTATACGTCATCACGGTTCCGACGGTGGGAATTCCGGATCGTGACATTATTCCTAACAACATGTAAATAAATTTATGTAATCAAATCTCCTTTTTATAATTAGATAAATTAAATGTGCACGACAACTTTTTTTCAAAACACACGGGATATTACTTGAAGTAAGTCTAATTATATGGGATGAGATTAATGTGTTGAGATAATTTCCCCTAAACGGGATAAGATGATTGCTAGAAGATAAACTTGATCCCTCTCATATGCAAGGAACAATTTCAGGAAACACTTCTTATGTGATGTGCCAAAAATCTCTCTCTTCTCTCTCATTGAAAATCACTCCTAACGGCTAATTTCTCAATGCTTCTGGTCCACGCGCCTCCAGATGGAGCCGTCGGGAGGCCTCTAACTGGCGCGTCTGGAAGGGCTTCATCAAGATAAAGTTTATCCCTCTCACATGCAAGGAACAATTTTAGGAAACACTTCTTATACAGATAAGATTTCAGTGTCGTCCAATCCCTCGACGGTCGATCTCAAACTTGAAAAGGAAAAGGTGAAAGCTCGACACACTACACATAATGGTATACCTACTGTTATCTTCAAAGCTTCTGACTATTATGGAATAATGGCTGAGTCTTGTAGATTCACAATTGTGGGTCGATTTCTAAGACCCCGTCCCCAAATTAATATAATTAGGTCAAGATTCAAGGAGATTGTTCTTCTTACGGTGTCAGTGAGAATTGGGGTTTTTGATAACTATAATGTTTTCATCGACTTATTTAATGAGGAGGATTGGAAAACAGTATGGTTTAGGAGGGTCATTGAAATTGATGGTATACAAATGTGGCTTCAAAAATGGTCACCGGATTTTAAACCAGAAGAAGATTTACCTGTTGCTCCAGATTGGGTTCATGATTGGCATTATGTCAAACAACTCCTAAGTTCCGTCGAAACCCCTCTTGTTCTGGATGTTGTCACCATGGGAAGAACTAGGCAAGTATGGCGAAAATTAGAGTTGAAGTGGACCTTCTAAAGCCACTTCCTCAAAGTGTATTTATTCGCCAAGAATATGAAGACTCTCCTCTCAAAGGCTACACTCAGAAACTGAAATATGAAGGAGTCTCAAAGTATTGCAAGTACTGTAGGAAAATTTGTCATTGTATGAACAATTGCAGAGTATAGGAGAAAAAGAAAGCAAAAAATTTACAAGAAGAAGAGAAAGAAAAACAGAATCAAGGTAATGAGAATTCTCAGACAATCGGGGAACAGGAAGGGAGCAAGGTTGATGAAAGTAGCAATGGAGAATCTCTAAAGCTGCCAAGTCTGGAAATCAGCCAAAAACAACAACATGAAAAACAACAATAGGAAGAAATCTGTCGCAATATCAGCAAGGAAAAAAAGAAGAAGACTAAGAAGAAGAAGCCTAAAAAGTTTCCAAAAAGAAGAGCAAAGTAGTGTTTAAACCAACCAACAGTAAAAGAAGAGAGGAAAACATTTCAGCAGCCAAACAAAATGAATTCTGTAGACAATCCATAGAAGAAAACATTTTGAGCCCAGCTACAAAAAACAACATCTCCCACCAAGATCCAAACTATGAGAATATTAGTAAACGTTTTGTTGAGAAGCTGATTGAGAGCAATGGAGAAGGGGACTTGCAGCAGCATAACAGAACTATTCAAAACATACAGGAAGACAATAGTGAAGGGATAAATGGCCAAGAACAAAGTAGTAATTCAAGCTCCTCTACTGTCCCGGCCGAGATAAGGAACCTTCCAGGTCTCCAACTTGTTGTGGATTTATATGAAAATAAAGAAGACAACAGATCTCCCATTCAAGAAGAAATCAGTTCTGAAAGCTGTCAAGGTGTTGAGCAGTCGAACAAACTACATGAGAAGAGCAAAGAAGACCAGAACTCTCTTTCCATTATGGATGACCAACACCATAATAACTGGAGAGGGAGGAGTGAAACAAGGAGAAATGGCAAAAGAAACAGGAACAGAACCCAATCCTCAATAAGGACGAATCAAAAGGAAGGCAACCCCCTAAATGATCTTAATGATTATTGCTATTTTTTGGAATATTAGGGGGGTTAGATCCAAAAAAGTCATTCACAGGCTAAAAAATCTTATTAACATCAACAATTCTCAGTTTGTGGCTATCTTTGAACCTTTTGTCTCCAGAGATAAATTGGAGGGATATAAGAAATTCTTGGGCTTCCAACACTGCTTCAGCAATAATATTGGCCAAATCTGGTATTTCTGGAACTCCTACAACACTACTACAGTCACTGCCATCAGTGATCAACATATCACAATCCACTTTCAAAATGTTTTTAATAAGAAGGACATATATATCTGCTGTTTATGCTAAATGCAAATCCAGAGAAAGAAAGGACTTATGGCATTCTCTCGAGCTAGATAGTATGGATATTGATGCCCCTTGGTGTGTGGGAGGGGACTTCAACATTACCTGGATCCAAATGAAAAATTGGGAGATCATACTCACAGGATGCACAGAAGTCTGGAGTTTCAAAGTTGTATTAACAATTGTGGTCTCATTGATATAGGATACAATGGTTCTAATTACACTTGGTGCAACAACAGAAGACCTGGGAAGAGAACTTGGAAGAGACTTGACAAAATTTTTGTAAATGATCTCTAGGATCAATTATTTCAAAGAACCTCTGTTAGGCATCTGGCTAGGACAGGTTCGGATCATAGGCCCCTTCTTATGAAGAACCTGCGTGCTGCCCACCATCATATTTCCTATTTTAGATTCTTAAATTGTTGGGTTAATATTGAGGGCTTCTTTGATATAGTGAGGGAATCATGGAGTTCAGAAGTGTCTGGAAATCCTATGTGGATTCTTCAAAGTAAACTCAAAGCTCTTAGTAAAAGACTTTCCCAATGGTCTAGGAAGAAAATTGGTGATATTAGTGATGTTACCAATTGGGAAAAGAATTATCAGGAGTTGGAGGAAATTGACATAGAAGAAAACTCTAAAAAGAGTAGAGAAGATGTTAACAGGGTTCATGCTCAATATATCTGATGGCTTAATCTTCAAGAATCTATGCTCAAGCAAAAATCTCAAATAAAGTGGTTTGAACAAGGGGATAAGAATACAAAATATTTTCACTCCATTCTCAGAGAAAAGAGAAGAAGGCAACAGGTTAACCGTATCAAAAATAGTAGAGGAAATTGGATTAAGGGGTATGATAAGATTGCCAACAGAGCTGTGAGACACTTCTAAAACTTCTTTAATCTCCTGCTATTAACAATTCTATCATAGATTGTATTCCTTTATGTGTTTCAGGTGATGAAAATAGCATGCTTAGCATGGTGCCAGAGGAAGTTAAAATCAAGGAGGCAGTTTTTAGTCTTAGCCCTCATAGCACTGCAGGACCATATGGCTTCAGTGGCAATTTCTTGCAGAGTTGTAGGAAAATAATTGAAAGGGGTGTCATTGCTTTTGTGAAAGAATTCTTCAAAGGAAAAGGTTTGACAAAATTCTATTCTCATACTTGTTTGGCTTTAATCATTAAAATTGACAATCCTTCTACTTTCTCAGATTTTAGACCCATTAGTTTGTATAACTTTACAAACAAGATTATCTCCAAAATTGTATCCCTTAGAGTTAACACTTTATTGCATAAAATAGTTTCCCCCAATCAAAGTGGCTTTGTTAAGGATAGGCTCATCTCTGAGAATGTTTTGTTAGCCCAGGAAATTGTCCATAATATTTCTCATAATAATCATGGGGTAATGTTTTTATTAAACTAGATATGGCTAAAGCGTATGATAGAATGGATTGGGAGTTCTTATACGCAGTACTTAGAAAATTTGGTTTCTTAGATAACTGGATTGAGTTAGTGCATAATCTAATTTCCAATGTATAATACTCGGTCATCATTAATGGTATGAGACATGGATTCTTCTCTTCATCTCAAGGGCTTAAGCAAGGGATCCCCTCTCCCCAACTCTCTTTATAATTACTGCTAAAGTACTATTTAGATCTCTCAACTCTTTGTACAGAAACCCTAACTTTGTTCCCTTCTCCATGCCCTTAAATGTCCCTAAGATCAACCACCTTGCTTATGATATTCATATTGTTATCTTCTGTAGTGGTAGTTCTAAGACTATTAAGGTGGTTATGAATGTTAATGACAAATATGAAAGAAGTTCTAGTCAAATGGTTAACAGGGATAAAAGTTACTTCTTAACTACTCTTAATACTGCTGCCACTAAAATTAACAGGATTAGGAAATGCTCTGGCTTTATACATAAGATTTTTCCTTTTACATATCTTGGTTGTCCTCTGTATGTGGGTAGAAAGAAAATTGTCTTTTTTGATAACATGATTAGCAAAATTGTGAAAGACTTAATGGATGGCAAGTCAAAATTCTATCTCATGGGGGTAAGGCTACTCTTATTAAGAGTGTTCTTCAGTCCATTCCAGTGTACACTATTTCTGCTATGACTCCTCCAAAGGGAGCTTTTAGGTTAATTGAGAAACATTCTGCAAATTTCTTCTGGGGTTCCTCTGAGGATCATAAAAAATATCACTGGAGTTCCTGGAATCATCTTGCCCGTCCTTTTGAGGAATGAGGCATTGGCATTAGGAAAATGGAAGACATTAGTAACATGCTAGCTATGAAAAGGTGGTGGAGGATAAGGTTAACATCATCTCTCTGGGCTACTTTCATTAGAAATAAATATTGTGTTATATCTCATCTTGGCTCTAAAAAGATTGATCCAGGTAACTCCCACGCTTGGAGTCATGTTCTCAAAATGAGAAATATTGCAGAAAATCATATTGTGTGGAAGATTAACTCTGGCTCTAGTAACTTCTGGTAGGATAATTGGTCCCTTAATGGCCCTCTGGAAAAAAATTTCCCTGTCAATCCAAAGAATTCCAAACTTCTGGTAAGGGAATTCATCTCTGATGGTCAATGGAATATAAACAAATTGAAGGAGCTCCTACAAGATCCACTAGTGCAACAAATCCAAATTATTCCTATTGGCAATCAAAACAAGGGTGATCAAATTTTTTGGGCTCTCTCGGAAAATGGCAAGTTCACAAACAATAGTGCATGGAATCTGGTAAGGAATTCTAACCCAAAAGTTCAATTCATAGATAAGTTATGGAACTCAGTTATTCCTTTTAAAATGTCCTTTCTGATGTGGAGGTTATGGCATAATAAACTCCCCTTTGATGATGTAATTATTAATTTTGGCAAACAAATAATTTCCAGATGTAACTGCTATAGTAATCCTAAGTCCAATAATATTAATCATGTTTTTGTAGAGGGTCAAATTGCTAGTTACATTTGGAATCTCTTTGGAAATGCCCTTGGCTTACATCACCACCCCTACACTATTAGATATATTATTAACCAATGGTGGACATCAAAGGCCTCCAATGATGTCCACAGACTTGTGCTAAATATTACCCCTGTTATTATTTGCTGGTTTCTTTGGAAAGACTTTTGTGCCTGGAATTATGGAGATCAAAAAAGTTTAAACAAGTATAGACTCAAGCAATAGATAACTTGGAGCATTGAAGTTGCAGTTAACAAAGCATATCCTAGTAGTAGCCTAAAGCTCCTTTGGAATTTTTTTTGTGATTCTCTTACAAGGCTTAGACCTGGGTACAAACGCCTCGTCGTTCGATGGCTCAAGCCAGATAGGGGTTGGGTTAAATTAAACATTGATGGGAGCTTTCTTCAGAGGGAAGGAAAAGCAGGTCTGGGAGGTGCGGTTAGAGATGAATATGGAGACATTATTATGGCATTTTCAACTCCAGCGACTGCCCGAAATCATAACGTAGCAGAGGCCCAAGCTGATTTGTGGGGTCTCAATTGGTGTAAACAAAATGTCTTCAGTCAGGTGATTCTTGAATTGGATTCTCTATACATTATAGAGATCCTCCGTAAAGATGGTGACACAAACTATAATCTAAGTCATATTGTGAACAAGATCAAAAATACTATCAGCATGCTTAATATTCAGATAAACCATTGCTACAGAGAGGTAAATCAACTGGCTGACAGTTTGGCAAAGAGGGCAGTCGATTTGCAATAATTAGCTCATTTCGAATCCTGCCATCAACTTCCTAGGAAAGCAAAAGGCTTATTTTTTGCTTGACAAACAGTAGCTTCCTTGTATAAGAAACAAATACGACAAGACGAATTTCTTTGTTAGTTAGTATATTTTTGATTGAGGAGGCGAACTATGTTTTTAATTGCCTATTCCTCTCTTTTTTTGAAGGGTCATCTCTACCATTGTGTTGTATATTCAAATTATTTTTTGACTAATACAACACCCCCAGGTATACTGCGAAAATTTATAAAAAAAAACAGGATGTGATGTGATGTCGGCCCACATAGCATTATAGTGAGACGACTTAGCCGATCGGGTTGAGTCAGATGCCATGTCGCGCACATGGTGGTGTTGTGAGTGGATGTCTCGAGGTGAAATGGCTTAGCTGATCGGGCTGAGATCAGATTCCATGCTAAAAGTACGGTAGTGTATCAGTACTAAAAATCTCCCAATTTAAAGATATTGAAATTTACTTGAAATCTATCTTTTACTTGAAATATATCTTTCATCTAATTTGACATTTTAAAATTGTTTGAGGTTCCCATTGATTCCATGTTTCCTTCTCATTTTACTATTGCTCGTTTTATCGAGGGGGTGTTTAGTTTTACATACTAGCACTATTCCATATATACTACTACGTCCTCTTTGCCGGGGATGCTACATTTTTAATAGATGCAGGTGGTTCCACAGCAGGCGACATTGACCAGTGATAGCAGAACACCTTCTCCTCAGCTGACTTGGTGAGCCCCTTTATGTATAGTTTTTTGAGGTATAGCCGGAGCCTTGTTGCCGGCACTATCTTAGCACTCTTTTGTTTTTGTTAGAGGTTCCGTAGACATAGTGTGGGTTGTATCTTGTTTTGGGAACGTCAAACTAAAGATGTTGTATTTGTATCACATGTTCCACTTTAAACTATGAAAGTGTATGTAATATTTTGGAGACTAATACATGGCTTAACTATTGGTAATTAATTGGTGTTGTTCACAAGGTATCCTCATTGTCTAATTAACGAAAATATATTTTCTCTTAATTCATGGGTACGTTTGGGTCTAAATCATTGTATAGGCTTGTTCGGTCGGGTTATCTTGGTTGAGCGCCGGTCGCACTCCCCAAGGTCGGGTTATCATTGAATGCTCCGCCTGAGAGACAGTAGGAATCAAGTGCACAAATGCACACCATTTGACACTATACAAAGACAGAACTAAAGGATTTATAAATCCAGATAGATGGAAATTCCCATCATTTCGAGTCTACAAGAGAAAACCAAGTGTGCTTATTTATGAGCTACCCTATAGTACCAGTTATATTGCTCTTTTTTGGGTTATGTGCTTTGGTGTTGTGGTTAGTTGTATGATCCAATTCATTAATTTGGGTTAAAAAAGTTTTCTCCATGTACAAAAAGACAAGATTGTATCCTTTTTTCAAATGTATCTTGTGTTTAAAGTTGCAATAAAATCGTGACTCCATTGTTTAAAAAAATATAATAAGAGAATTTGACTTAACTTTGGTTTATAACAATATACAAGAGGTGTGAAATCCCTAGAAATTCAGAGAATATCAAGAACAAGACAATGAGGCAGATCAAGAACTAGGACCTATGTGAAGTACACCGATCCGTTATCGCATACAAGTAGAAAGAGATCCTTACATCAGTTATTTATATTGCAGAGATACTTTTAAGTTGATGGCGCCATAGCTGATCAATTAGTGGCAACACATACAGACAATGTATGTTAGGCAGAATAATGATTTGTTTCAAGCCCTAAAATGATAAATTTGAATGTTTTCAACATCATGCTTCTTGAAATTGCTGTCCTTCCGCCTTGTGAAAAATTTCCCCCAGTTATATGCCTTATATTTTGCAGGATTTAACTCAGTCACCAGCTCCTCCAAGGGCTCGACCCATGTATAGTGTGCTGGGTTGAGGAAGAATGGAATTGAAAATCTTTCTCTTTCAGAGTTCACCATCACCCCATATTCCACACTTTCATATTCTTCATTGCTCCAAACCTGCATAATCATTGCCACAGACCAATTACAGATGGTTTAACTTTTATACATCAATTGTGTAAAACAATTTCTACCCTACTAGGTCCCATGGAAAAAAACTACAGGTTATGGAAAATAAAATAGCTAAGTCTAAAGGCAGATTCAAGATTATAATTTGATTGGTTCGATCTTTGAGGTTCTTAATATTAATTCACTATATTGTAAGTTCAGATACTATTTGTTGAAATTTTAGTAGGTTTTCACATACAAATTTATACTGCACATCCATAATACTAGGTTCGGATGGAAGGAACAGATCTGCACCCGCTGACAACCTAGTACAACCTATTAGATTACACTAGTAATGAAAAATTATTATATTGCCAGTGTATATATCATTAATCCGTTACGTACTAATGATTCTATTTCTGTACGTTCAAAATAAATAGTAAAGCAACAAGTTCAATAAGTGTACCTGGATAAGGTCTCCAATATTTATAATATAAGCATGAGGAGTGGGTTTGACTCTAATCCATTCTCCATCTGCTTTACTCTTTACTTCAAGTCCTCCAACATTATCTTGAGCAAGTATTGTGAGAGCCCCAGCATCCTTATGTCTACCAACTCCTAAAGCCAGATGAGGGATAGGACAAGGTGGGTAGTCATTCAGCCTAACAAAACTAGTTTGGTCTTCATTAAAGAAACCATTCAACCTATTTGCAGGCAAGCCTAAGCTGAGAGAGATGAGCTCCAGTAATTTGTAAGATTAGTTTTTCCATTTCTTGGACATACACTTCACATACCTCCCTGGAAATGAACATAGTAGTAGGTATTAGTATGCATGTCGCTTTAATTAATTTGTTGATCAGCATATCTATATATATATATATATATATATAGATTAATCTTTGTTCCCAGTTAAACACTGCCACATAAATTTTGACGGGGGAGTGGTAAAAAGTTATTAGTACTTTTTATCGCGACACTATACATAGTTGTTAATGGAAATTAACATTATAGTGACAACTATATAGTGGTGCAAATTGCCGGGTAGCGTAAATATAGTCAAATTATGATGAGAAAAATATTTATATAACCGTCACTATAATGTTATTTTCCAGTAACAAGTATGTATAGTGTCGCTATAAAAAGTATTAACTTTTTAGCACTCACCCGTCTAAATTTATGTGGCAGTTTTTTACTGGGCAAAAAAATTAATAAAGAAAGGTAAACTTTTGAAACTATGGTGCCAAAAAAGTCATAAATATTTGTGTGACTAGCTATAAGTCATAGATATTGTTTCTGAATAAGGAATATGATATTCTTTGTGAAAAGAGACTAAAATAATATAAAACTGTCAATTTTGTGTATTCAATTTTTAGTTTCCCATAAACCCTTACTTTTTGTGTGGCGTCAAAGGATTCACCAAAGTTGACACGAAAAACTCACTAGCCCGTATAATGAAAGAGATGAGGATCTATTTCTTTTTGGGGCATATATAAATTCAAAGTTAATATTACCTGAACTCTGTTGGGTAGTCAGGCCATTGGCTGCTCAACTGCTTCAGTTGTTTGTCATCAGGATCAGGAGAAAATGGTATAACAGTTGGATTCTAGAGAGCAAAATCAAAAACTTCTTTCCAGTCCCTTACATTCTTGGTGTGCTCAGTATCATAATATCCTAAAGGGTTAAACTCATCTGTCCCCACTTTTCTCTTATCCTCCTTAGACAAAGCAAAGAATTTTCTTGATGCCAACTCAATATTTTCCCTGTGCTTTAAGGGTACCCCATGATTTATCAGTTGAAAGAATCCCCATTTCTTTGATGCATCGCCTATCTCAGCCACTAGAGTTTCCAATTCCTTGGAGTATTTCTCAGAGGAGAAATCTGGATAATTCAGTATTGATAGATCTATAACTGGAATTCCTTCAGCTTCAGTTATGGTGAGCTTAGGCCTGTGTTCGACATCTTGAATGAAAGCTGGATCAACTTCTCCCATTGCTGAATTATTTGTTAAATGCTAAGTTTTTTTGATTGGGTGTCACACTTACTGAGGTTTTATATGCTTTAACGTTACTGGAAATATCGGAGAAAGTTAATGTTGTCACAATAATGAATGACGATAAATAGGTAAAAATAAATTGAACCTGGACGCAATTTTGTCACATTTTAAGGTTGAATATTGATTTTGTTTCGGAAAGGTCATGTACTTATATTCCTGCGTCATTCACAGCGCATGATTTACCTTACTAATGGCTTTATAAGAGAATTTTCCTTGTTATTTGCCTTTTACAGGTATTCACATTAAAAATCAAAGTTTTATCGGACCCTATTTTTACATTTTTATATTATATTATAATATATGTTATCTATAAAGTATTTTACTATAACAATTAAAATATATCGGACCAAACGAGGTTGTTATAGAGTACTGACAAGTTTGACTGATCTCATTTTGTGTTTTATGAATAAGTTTCTGCGTGTTCATTCATTCAATAATTAGTTTTGTTAGTTTTAAAAGGAATGATATTGTTACTGTACCGGAATTTGTTTTCTTTGGCAATAACTTTTTCTAATACTATAAGAATTTTATTCATAAAAGCTCGTGATTTATATACTAGAACTTACTATGCTGTTTGTAGATTTATACTCCCTCCGTCTCAGCTTACGTGAATGTTTTTGTTTTTCGAGATTCAAACTATAAAAACTTTTATCAATATTTTGAAAGTTTTTTTTGTCATACTGACATGAGAAAAAACGCAACTTATTCTATTTTTCGTATAATTTTTAAATATCCAAATTTGAACTTTAAAATATTGAGTTATAAAGGTCTTACGAGGTCGAGGTTGCCCATATGAGGTCTTATGGCATCGGGTTTTGATAAGTCGATGGGATGGCAATTAGCGGCAGTCCCCGAGACATTGAAAGTTTTCTTGGCTCTGGAGCCGTTTTTGTAGACTTGATGTTGCCTTATTGAGGGCTTACGAGTTTGAAGCTTCCGACCCGGGGGTCATACGGTTTCAAGTTTTTGACGCCAGTCCCCGAGTGTTCGGGATATTTTTGGCTTTGAAGCTGTTTTTGTAAAAAATATCGAACTTCTTTGAAACGCGAAATGCTTTGATGGAGGGGAAAGTATTCTTTGATTACTTGGTACAAGTATACACATTTTTGTTGTCAAGGGCTCAGTTATTCTACACCGACACGGTTCGTTCGATCGTTTAGCCCGGTACATCATTTTCCTATTGATACCCCATTTAGCACATCTTGGCTTCTCCGAGGAAGTGACCTTTCGGGAGGATGCCCCCCAGTATTCGAGGTAGATTGAAGAGAAGCCTTGAATGCTTGTTCAATCTTCCTTAGGTAGCATATGGATGTTGCCCTGTTAAAAACCTTACCGGTAAAACCCTTCTTGGGATAAAAACCTGGTCGAAGAAAAGGAGTGCAACGTATGCTTTTGGGATCTAAGGCCTTCGAGTTGGAAGGCGCCTCGACCGTTTTGATCGGATATCTGCTCCCAGGTTAGTGTAAAATGTAACTAAAAAGGGGGAGATGATCATACCTTAGTACCGACGGTGCTTCGGGCCTCGATATGTTTTAATCGTTTGTTCTAAGAATGCGGTACGGTATTTTGCTTTGTTTAATCGGGTGTAGCTGAGAATATAGACCGCTACTGCTATTTTACTATTTGCTTATCCTTTGGCTCCTTCGACGGTGGAGGTATTGGCGTCGGTGCCACATCATGCACTGCAAACATCTCTTTTGTTGCATGTTGTTCCCTGAAGACGGTTTTTATCCCGTCCTTTGTCTGAAATTTCATCATTTGATGGAGGGTGGATTGTAATGCTCTCATGCAGTGTATCCACGGCCTTCCGAGCAATGCGTTGTACCTCATGTCTCCTTCGATGACATGAAATTTGACATTTTGGGTTGTGCCAGCCACGTTGACCGGGATGGTGATTTCTACTTTCGTTATTTCGCTTGTTATGTTGAATCCGTTGAGGACTCGAGAGGCGGGCATAATCTGTCTGAGCAGTCCGAGCTACTCCACCACCCTTGACCTGATAATGTTGGCCGAGCTACCTGGATCCACTAGCACACGCTTAATTTGAAATGTATTTACAAGAAAAGAAATTACCAATGCATCGTTGTGAGGCTACGATAGAGCCTCGATGTCTTCATCGATGAATGTGAGGGTGTCCTCGGGTATGTAACCTCAAGTTCGCTTTTACCTGGTAACGGATAATTTTGTTGTCCTGGCCATGGGCTCTTTTAAAGAATCGATGCGTCCAAAAATCACGTGAATGACATGTTGTGGCTCATCTGTTTCATTCTTCTTGGTCGCCTCTCTTTCCCGGAACTAATTTTTGGCTCGGCCGCTAAGGAATTCTCGGAGGTGACCTTTGCTGAGTAGTCAGGCACTTCTTCCCGGAGTTGTCGATAATCCTCGGTCATGTGACCATGTGTGCCGTGAAATTCACACACTAAGTTATGGTTCCTTTGAGAAGGATCTGATTGTGCATGCCTTGGCCACCTGGTGTCTCCAATTCTACTGATGGCGAATACAATGTCTGAAATATCGATATAGAAGTTGTATTTTGACAAGCGGGGTGCCTTCATTGTCCCTATATGCCTATCGAATCCAGCTCTACTAATGAATCCCCGAGGATTCTAGCCTCGATCCATCCTTCGGTCATTGCAGGGTATGTTGCGCCTCGGGGCGTTTCTTCTATCTTTAGTGTATAGTTGGTATCTTTCTTTGTTTGGCTTTGGCTCCTTTGTCGAAAGCCTGCTAGGATATACTGAGCCCGTGGGGACTTCTAATTGGTCGTCTTCGACCCTGATCTTCGATTAGTATCAGTTGTGGACGTCCGACCAAGTCACGGCGGGATATTCGACTAAGTTCTGCTTTAGCTGCTTCGAAGCTACCGAGCTTCGCTCGTTCAAACCTTGAGTGAAGGCCTGCACTACCTAGTCGTCGGAGACTGGTGGTTGTTCCATTCATTCCATTTGAAAGCAAGATACGAACTCTCGCAGCATCTCATTCTCCCTTTGTTTGATTTTGAAGACATCGGATTTCCTTATAGCTACCTTGATGGTACCAGCATGTGCCTTTATGAAGGAATTTGCCAGCTTGGCAAATGAATCTATTGAGTTTGGGGCTAGGTTGTGATACCATATCATCGCCCTTTTTGAAAGCATCTCTCCGAACTTTTTTAGTAGGACGGATTCGATCTCATCGTCCTTTAGGTCGTTGCCCTTCACTACACAAGTGTAAGCACTGACGTGCTTGTTAGGGTCCGAGGTTCAGTTGTACTTCGGAAGGTCAGGCATTTTGAACTTCATTGGTATGGGTTTTGGGGCCGCTTCCTATGGGAACGGTTTTTGTACGAACGTCTTCGAACCTACACCCTTCAGGATTGGGGGTGCGCCCGAAATTTAATCGACCCTATAATTGTAGGTCTTTACCTTCTTGTCGTTGGCTTCTATCTTCTTCTCGCGCGACTCGATCCTCTTTGTGAGGTCCTCGAGCATTTTTATGATGATGGGGTAGGCTACCGACCCGTTGTTGCTTGATCTTTCTGGTACCTGCTCGGCTTGGAGAGCCGTTTCTGGTGCTACCGTGCTGGGAGTTTTTTGGTGGCTTTGGAGCTGAGCAATCGCCAACTATTGTTCATGTAACATCTCGAAGATGACGTGAAGGCTAACCCCTTATTCTTCTTGAGCTTGGGTTTTTTGGGCTTCCTGTTGGTTTTCTTGATGTATACTCCTGTTGATGTGGGAGCTTATCTTGATGTGTTGATGTGCGAGACCATGTCTACAGGAATTGGTTCTGGTGCATCCTCAGGGTTTCATGGTGGTACACCAACACATAGAACAGCTACACCATTTTTGTTTACAGTGAAAATAGTGACAACCATTAAATTTGTAAATGTGACTCTAAAAATACGTGATCTATTTTTATGCTAGTTGTTAGAGCAGTTGATGCTAGGGGTATGAAGTTTAACGATGAGATACAAGCTAAAACGGGGCAGTAATCAAACCGATGGGCTTGCTGCCCGGGCTTTGGAGTGGTCGATGTAGGGCCTCGGGGTCGATATCCGGCTAGATCTCGAGCTATCGGGAGTTACCGGGAAAGGGATAACAGTTAGAGTATGAACAAAGAAAGCTCTTTACGGGCAATACCATGCAATAAACGAAGAACAAGTATGAAAGCAATAAATGTTGAGAGTGGCCTCAAGCGAGTAAGAGCGAGTAAGTTAGAGAGAAGAAAGAGAAAGCGATATTATTGATCTTGTGTGGAATAGTTGGAGCAACAACAGCTCTTTACAAGGTGGTATGGATTCCCTTTATATAGGAGGGGGAATACAATATAGTACAGAATGCATTAAATGTTAAGATACGGGGATGGGATGGCTAGGTATGATACTAGACTCTGTTGATGTTGTTTGCTTGCCTCAGGAGTTCCCCACCCTCGGAATCTTTGTTGGGTCACGAGTGAACCTCGAGGGAGGGAGCTTGACCGTAACCCTGCAGCCTCCAGATACCAACATGAGTCCCTGAATGCATCTTAATGGCAAGAAATCGGTCCCTCCGATTTCACTGTATCCAGATAGTCTCCGCGTTTCCTAGAACAAAGTAATAGGATATGATTTTGAACCATTGTCTCTAGGTCATCATTGTTGTGACGTTAACCGTTTAAGAGCATTAAATGCCATGTTCCAGAGAACTGTGCAAGGCCTCTATTAGATGTGATAATCGAGAAACCCACGAACTGCCATTGGCTCGTCCTTTCCGCTCCCCAAGCGGTTCCTATAAATGCATCGGTTGCTTGACACTTCCCACTATCACCCCATTTCCAAGCTCACGAGTCAGAATCTTTTTTCTTTGACACTCTTTTATCTTTTATAGAAGAAGTATTACCATTTACATGGCTTGGACTTCTAGAACGATTCCCCGGTAGAACGACGATGCATCATCATCCCGATCGCCTAAGGAGGAAACTAGAGCGATTCCCTCTTTGGAATAGTGTACCCCACCTGATCTCGATATGTCAGAGGATTTTAGCATCGATGCCACTTCATCTACACTGGGTCGGTGCGAGCATGTGTCTCGATACGTTAGCATCGTGATCAAAATTAGCAAGGTGAGGATGGACTGCCGATGGAGCGAGGCAGTGAGGATGGAGATTCCCGGTCCCAACGATAATATAATGGACCATAAGGCTGGCTTCCTTCATGTGTACACCTACCCGTTCACCCTGGGTCCCGATAATTCTACGAAGTCCTCTCCCCTAGAGATAGACATGATTATCCTTGACTTCTGCGACCGATACCCGTTGACGCTTTGTCAGATCTACCCTTCTTTTTGGAGGATAGTGTTGATGCTTTGCCATTTCACCGAAGGGGTTGAGGGTGAGATCTTTACCCTCAATCATATGATCAGGATGTACAACCCTCGATTTTATTGAGGTTTAATCAGGTTTTGTCATCTGTCCAAAAAATCTTTTTTCTTGAGCGTTGATGAGGGAAAGGATCAAGGATGGATGAGCAGGTTTATCCAGGTGAAGACCTTGGACATCATCCAAAGACCCATAGGATGCCCTTTCCGGAGAGGTGGAATACCCGACATAAGCAATTTTTCCCTTAGCCGCTTTTCAATTTTTCTTCCTTTCGAAATAATGAACTCTTTGTGCTTCCTGCAGCTGCTGCTTGGTACCCGGAGGCAGGGAGGTTGGACGAGAAGTTCCCATATCGTGTTCGGTCTTGGACCGGCCTGGCCAAGAAGCGTTTGGTGGCTAAGAATCATGGTAAGGTTCCTTTACCACCTATGCCTTATACTTTGTGTTTCTTTCTAAGCCCTTAGTGAAAGTGTCTTGCGGTTACTGCGCTGGTGCAGGTCTTGGCGAGAATATGCAGATGAGGCCACCTCCTACTGGAGAAGTAGGGGCTTTGGAGCCCGACACGAGTAAGAAGAGGAAAAGTAGTGCAGCTATTGTCCTTCCTACGGCAAAGAAAACCAGGTCACTCGAGCATCGAGCCACTGTTGGGACTTCTGCTTCAACCTCAGAGGAGAATCCTGAAATCGAGGGAGGAGATGATGATGAATGCCTGCTAGAGTGGAGGACGAGGTCGAGTATTAGAGCCTCATAGGCACCTCAGCTGGAGGCTGCTGAGTCCGAAATGGCTGGCTCCGGTCGGCCTCATGAGCCGGGGACCCTCGAAGAGGATGTTGATGTAGCTTCAAATCGCGCAACTGGATTTGATGTAGTTTTTGTCGGGGGGTGGGAGGCTGCTGCTATTGGTCATGAGGGGTCGGGGCTCGGAGCCTTTTAGGAATATGTGTTGCCACCTGGAGAAGTCGGCGACCTGAATGACTTTCTTTCGTGCTTCCGTTTTGTCAGGGGAACTGCGGGATGCTCAAGGAATGATCGGCGCCACATCGGGGATTCCTTTCCGAGGGGGAGGCTCTATTGCCAACATCTTTGAAGGTGTTAGTGATAGTGCCGATCTTCATATTCCCGGCGCCGTCAAAGTGGCGGAGAAGTTCATGCAGCAGGTGATAGCCATTTCTTGTGCATTTCTTTTGTCCTCGAATATCATTCTCCGTCTTTCTAACTTTTCCACTATGCTGTAGTGCAAAGAGATGTACGATCGTGCCATCCTTCGACTCCAAGGGGAGCTTTCTTATCATGAAAGAAGTGTATGAATGTTACCTCAAAACTACGGGATTCAGAGGCTCGCTCGGCCCATGGAGGGAAAGAACTGGGAGAGCTCCGGGCCGCTTTGGAAACGGCGCTCCGGGAGAAGGACAATCTTGCTGCTCAAGTACTTTGCCTTGCTCGTGCCCGACTTTTATTCCGTATTCCCATATATATTGTCTTACCTTTATTACGTAAGTCGAGCAGAGTGGCTCACAGATTAATCAACTGAATATGGAGATCTCCGAGCTGAATGAGCGAAATGAAATAGTGGTCGGGGAGTTGGCGACATCTTGGGATCTTCTCAAGGATGCTCGCAGGGAAGTTTCTGCCTTGGCTGCGGCTGAGTCTGAGGTTGAATAAAACGATGTCACTTATCAGGAGGATGTGGCCACGGCGCATAGAATAGCTCATGACATATCAATAGCAGCTGAGCAGAAACTAACCCGAGCTATTAAGCATGCTAAGGCGGAGGCAAGGAGAGAGACCTTGGAGGAAATCAGAGCTAGAGGTATCGACCTGCCAGCTGATCTCATGGAGTCCCGTGAAGTGGAGGAAGAACTAGCGCTTTTAGTTGCCCCTAATGAGGGCGAAGATAATAGCGATGAGGAGTAGTCTCCGAGTCATTTTGTATCCCTTTCTTTTCCCCTTGTATGCGGCCCTCGAGGGAATAGGTTGTGTAAACATGTTTTCTTTTGACAATGTAAAGAGAGCTTTTCATTCTGTTAGTCCTTATCTTCCCCCCGTTTTGGGATGTTATTGCTTTGCCCCTATATATTTGTTCATTCGTCTCTCATGTGGCGAATTTGCTATTTTGAAAAGGTTGTCTCTTCTGCAGAGCCTGGCGCTTTGTGCTAGTCCTTCCGCCTTCCTATTTCAGAAAATTTTGCTCAGATCCTTATATATTCCCCCAACCCCCCATTTTGACGTAGCCATAGCTGCTACATCGACGTCCAATCATCGGGTGGAGGGGAGTCCCTCCTGCGTTCCGCATTCGGTTAGCGCCAGCTTCTCGCCTCTAACATCAAGTGAGCAAGGCTCGGGATGCCCTGCCTCGAGGAGAGCTATCACGCCGGGGAAACCTCCCAATGTTCTGGGCCATTGGTAGCATGTGTCGAGGATCATTTCATTAGTGGGGGAGGAAAACCTCGAGATGATCAGAAAAGATTGCAGATGGGGGAAGGCATGATTTTGCAAGTACCTTCCCCCGAGGAGAGTGTTATGACATATGTTGAGGAATTGTTGAGCGTATACACTCATGTTTTCGCGCCGGGTTCCCCCGACCGGGTCGTGATCGATTTCTGTCGGAGATATCAAGTAACACTGGTGCAGGTTCATCCCTCCCTTTGGAGAATAGTGCAGGCAATGAGATATTTTTCCACAAGGCTGGGATAGAGTTTATCCTCAGCCATCTCATGAGGTTGTATCAGCCATTGCGCTATCAGGGCATGATTTCTCTTCAGCGTCGATCCACCCAAGCTTATGTAGTTGGCAGTGAGGAGGACGAGGACCAGGAATGGATGAATCGGTTCGTTCGGATCCGAACGACCGACGTCATTCCTGGAGAATTTTTGCCATTTCCTATAAAATGGAACTTCACACGTAAGTGCCTCATATGAACTGTCTTTGTTTCGACCGGAGGCTGTCTCCGTAACGATATCTTTCTATTCTTTATATGTAGCAACGCATTGGTTTCCTGGAGATGTCCCCCTGATTTAGCCGAGTGGTCTCGTAAACTGGCAGCTTGCTCGATTTATAATATGCGCCGGTGGCGAGATCTATCCAAAAGGAGATGGAAGGCGAAGCATCATTGTAGGTGTCCGGCGCTCTACCTCCTAAAAATTGTGCATTTCTTGCCGGTTTATTTGATTTAACTGTCGCATGTGCCGGGGGACCTTTCGAAGCGAGGTCGTGTCCTCCAGGGGAGGAGGAGAGATTGCTGGCCTCGGGATCAAGGAGTGTCAATAAAAGGAAAGATGTTCCGGGGTGCAAAAAGGCTTGCAGTAAGGTGACTCCCTCTCAGCGGTTATGGAGAAGCGATTCGATCAATCAGCAAACTTCTGGAAGTAGTACGCCATCGGACGTTGCTTTGGCCTTCGGCGAGGCTCAGCGTTTTGGCCTCATGGTGAGTTTTGACTACTGTAAGATTGTTTTGGCCCCGCACTTTTCCTTTTCCCCTCTTCTTTTTCTTTATCTAGCTTTGTTTCATAGGCCTTTGATAGGCTTAAATTCGAGCTGCTTCGTTGCGAGGCCCCGTTGCAGGAGGCTCTGGATAGGGAGAAATCCCTCAAGCTTCTTTGTGCGGCAAAGGAAAGCGAGCTCGTTTCCTTACGGCGTGAGGTGGACCGGAACCGGATCTGTGAGATCTTCCTGGAGAAGTAGGTACCCTGCATTTCATGCTGGCTTGCACTCCCTTTCTATCTTGGCGTCTTGATGTTTTGATGTTTCAGATGAAGGACAAGGTGGATGAGCTGGGACAACTCTGGGGCGAGGTTGGCCAAGTCAAATGGGAATTTATCAAGCTGCAGGTGCATGCGAGTGCCCATTTTCTGACCAGAGAGAGGTCCCAGGCCGGGGTTTCTACTCTTGAGGTGCAAATCTAAACCGTTTATGGGAACGATTTTGCTCAGGCGAAAATGATCGCAAAGCTTTCATCCGAGCTTTCGAAGGCAAAAACTGAGGTGGTGAATGTCCGGGCGGAAGTTGTGATGAGTAATACCAGGGCGGGACAGAAAGTGGTGGCCTATTCGAGGAGCGCTACCGCTGCTAAAGCTGAGCTGAAGAGGGCCCTTGATCGTGCAAGCAACAGCAAGGACTATACGAGGTGCAGATCCCGGAGGAAAACCCTCGAGGAGATTCATGCTAGGGGCTTCGATCTCTCGGGGGAGATCGAGCAAGCCAAAGGGGAGGAGTATGATGTCAAGTTCCTTCTGTCTGATGCTGAAGACGGTGAGGAGGGGGCCACCGGGTCGTAGTTGTCAAAGAGGGGAACGTTTATTCCCTACCTTCTTGTTTGTTTGTGTAGCTTTCATAATATGTCATAGATTGAGATTATGCTTCACCTCCAGTATGTAAAAATAAGAGGGGTAACCCTACAATTTGTATCTTTTGTACTCATGTTCGTCAAGATCTCAATCGGGTCGATTTGACCTTTAGATTGGTAGAAATCTTTGAACCGTTAAAATAGCCTGATGTTCATTAGGCCGGCGACAGCGACTTTTATTTTTTTGCCCTTGGGCGTAGGCACTTTAACCATTTTTGGGTTTTGGTCTCCGAGTCGAGCTCCGAGTCGAGCTCCGACTCGAGCTCAATTCACCCTCAAGTTTTACATATGTACGGGCTGGCGACAATGGCTCTTACGCCTTGGGTCGGAACAACCTTTTATGTATGTGGCCCTGAGGCCTGTGGAGCTTGCGACGATGGCACTTACGTTGTGCCTTTAGGCATGTGTAGTTAACTATTTTGGATCTGATCTCCGAATCGGGATACGACTCGAGCTCATTTTGATCCTCAAGTTTTCAATTTTCAAGCTAGCGACAGTGGCTCTTACGTCGTTGGTCGTTGAAACCTTTTAGTGTGCGGCCCTGAGGCATATTTAGCTGGCGACAATGGCTCTTACGCTTTTGCCCGGGGGCATAGTGTAGGCTTTGTTTTCCTCTCATAAGGTGTTTTTGAAATAATTTTGCCTGACCCGTTGTCAGTTCGGGAAGAACCTCGATTTCAAGTCGTTAGCGGCAATGTTCGAGCACCTCGGAAGGTTTAGCTTGTAGGATGAGTAGCTCGAAGACTTGTAATTTGGAGCTGACATGGTCGAAGCTCGTTTGCCTATTGAGGGTAGCATGTTTTAACTGGTTCTTTTCGAAGTAGATTCAAAATAATGGACTGTGATTTTGTTAGCGACGGTCGGGCGTCCCCAAGTCGCGTTAATTTGGCTGGTGCAGCCGCTTTGACCATAGTCATATGTGTTTGGCCGGAGCCATTTTTTATCCAGAGTGATAGTTTAGGCGTCTACATCGAGGATATGCCCTTTTGGGAGTCTTACAAATGCGACATATAGCCTAAAGTTCGGGATTGAGTTTTATGCTTGTAGTAAGGTCTTACAAAATTTTCATGCCTGTTGAGGTCTTACAGTTTGTCATACCTGTTGAGGTCTTACAGTTTTTGTTGCTATGTAAAATAGATCTGGCTAGACCGAGTCTGCCCGCTCGGGGTCTTACGGCCTCGTGTTTTCCAGTGTATGGCGATTGACGATAGTCTTCAAGTTATCGAGTTTGCTTTGACCCGAAGACCATTAATCATGAGTTTGAAGTTGCCTCGTTGGGGCCTTATGAGCTCGGAGCTCCGACCCTGAGGTCGTGCGGGTGCAAAATTGATGACGCTAAGTCTCCAAGTATTTCGGGACATATTTGGTGGAGGGACCCCTGTCGTGAGCATGCTGAACTTGCTTATGGAGTCGAGACGCTTTTGGTGAAAGATATTCTTTGATTGCTCGGCGTGAATATATGTTGTTGGGTTACCGTAAGCTCGGCTCATGGGGACATGGTTCGTTCGACCGTTTAGCCAGGTACATCATTTCCTATTGGAACCTCATTTGTCATTTCCCGGGACGGGGCTGATTGCAAAGAAAGTCCGGTAGGCTTATTGAATCCTTCTCAGGAAGTGCGTGGACATTGCCTCGTTAAAAACCTTGCCGTCAAAAACCCATTCTGGGATAAAAAAAACCGATCAAATGAAAAGAGTGCAATGGGTGCTTTGAAACTTTAAGGTCCTTGAGCTGGAGCAGCGTCCCGATTGCCTTGATCGATGGCCTGCACAAGAGTTATCGTGAAGTAAAAGATAGAAAAAGGGAGAGGTAATTATACCTTGGTGGCGATGGCGCTTTCGGGTTCTGGCGTTCATTTGGCGGTTGCTGTGTGGTCCTCTATTTGAATACGTCTAGGGCGAGCATCAAAAAATCATGTGGACGACGTGTTGGGGCTCGTCTGCGTTGTTCTTTTTGGCTGTTTCTCTTTCTCGGGACTGGTTTTTAGCCTGGTTGTTGAGAAATTTCTGAAGGTACCTGTTATCGAGTAGTCGGGCCACTTCCTCTTGGAGCTGCCTGCAATCCTTGGTTCGGTGTCCGTGCGAGTTGTGAAACTCGCAAATCTAGTTGTAGTTCCTTTGGGAAGGATCCGAGTGTACAGGTCTGGACCATTTGGCATCCCTGATTTTGCTAATGGCAAACACGATGTCTGATTCATCGACGTTGAAGTTGTACTCCGATAGGCGGGGCTCCCCCGTTGGCCCTGTGTCCCCATCGAAACCACCTCTATTGAGGAGTCCCCGAGGGTTCTGTCCTCGATTTACAAATCGGTCGTTGCGAGGCAGATTATGTTTTGGAGCATTTCTCCTATCATCAGGGTATGGCCGGTACCTCTCTTTATTTTATTTTGACTCCTTCTCTAAGAGTCTGCTTGGGTATACTGAGCCCGAAGGGGCTCCCAACTGGTCGTCCTGGACCCTGATCTTTGACTGGTATTGGTTGTGGACGTCCGACTAGGTTACGATAAGATACTCGATCAGATTCTCTTTTAGCTGCCTTGAGGCAACCGAGATTGATTCATTCAGGCCTTGAGTGAAGGCTTGCGCTGCCCAATCATCGAAAACGGGGGTAGTTCCATTCATTCTGTCTAGAAATGAGACACGAATTCTCGCAGCATTTCATTCTCCCTCTACTTAATCTTGAATACGTCAGACTTCCTTGTTGCTACCTTGATGGCACCGGCGTGCGCCCTTACGAAGTAGTCTGCTAACATGGCAAATGAATCTATAGAGTTTGGAGCTAGGTTGTGGTACCACATCATAGCCCCCTTCGAGAGCGTTTCTCCAAATTTCTTCAGTAAGACGGACTCGATCTCACCATTTTTTATGTTCTTTCCTCTCATTGCGCACGTATAGGCAGTGACGTGTTCGTTGGGATCCGAGGTCCCATTGTATTTTAGGAGTTCTAGCATTCTGAACTTCTTTGGAATGGGTTTCGGAGTCGCTTCCTCTGGGAATGGTCGTTGCACAAACTTCCTCGAATATACACCTTTTTAGGACCGGAGGCGCGCCTGGGATTTGGTCTACTCTGAAGTTATAAGTTTCGACATTCTTATCGTTGGCTGCTATCATTTTCTCACCTGACTCGATCCTTTTGGTGAGGTCCTCCAGCATTTTCACGATGGCAGGATCGGCTACTGATTCGTCGTTGCTTGACCTCTTCGGTACCCGTTCGGCTGGGGGAGTAGTTTCCGGCGCTACTATGCTGGGAGTCTTTGGGTGGCTTTGCAACTGAGCGATAGCCAACTGTTGTGCCTGCAACATTTCAAAAATATCATGAAAACTAATTTCCTGCGCTTCCCGAGCCGGGGTCTTTTGGGCTTCCTGTTGGTCGCCATGTTGTATGCTTCCGTTGGTGTGTGAGGTTTCGTCGACCTGCTATGCATCTTGCGAACCCACATCCGCTGGGATCTGTTCAAGTGTGTTATCGGGGTTTTGTGGTGGCGAGCCAATGCCACACCATTTTCGCCATGATTTTCGAGGTAGTTGTTCTCAACCCTATTTACCGAGCCAGACATTTCGACCTGAAATCAAGAGATCTTGAACAAGAAAAAGTGTGAAAGATAACTTACGTTTGTGCAATGAAACCATCAAGAAAATAATCACTATTATTTTTAGCCCCATGAAGGGCGCCAAACTATTTACCGTGAAAATAGTAACAACAATTAAATTTGTAAATGAGACTATAAAAATACGTGATCTTTTCTTATACTAGTTGTTAGAGTAGTTGATGCTAGGGGTATGAAGTTTAACGATGAGATGCAAGCTAAAATGGGGCAGTAATCAAATCGAGGGGCTTGATGCCCGGTCTTCGGACCGGTCGATGTAGGGCCTCGGAGTCGATATCCGGCTAGAACTCGAGCTATCGGGAGTACCGGGAAAGGGATAACAGTTAGAGTATGATCAAAGAAGGCTCTTTACGGACAATACCAAGCAATAAACGAAGAACAAGTATGAAAGCAATAAATGCTGAGAGTGGCCTCGAGCGAGTAAGTTAGAGAGAAGAAAGAGAGAGAGACATTATTGATCTTGTGTGGAATAGTTGGAGCAACAGCAACCCCATACAAGGTGGTATGGATTCCCTTTATATAGGAGGGGGAATACAATATAGTACAGAATGCATTAAATGTAAAAACACGGGGATGGGACGGCTAGGCACGATACTAGACTCTACTGATGCTAGTTGCTTGCCTCAGGAGTTCCCCACCCTCGGAATCTTTATTGGGTCGTGAGTGAACCTCGGGGGAGGGAGCTTGACCGTAACCCTGCAGCCTCGAGATACCAACATGACTCCCCGAACACACCTTAGTGGCGAGAAATCGGTCCCTTCAATTTCACTGTATACAATTTTCTCCATGGTCCTCAAGACCGTTGTTTTCATGTGCGTTTACTGAGTTAGACATTTTGACCTGAAATCAAAGATCTTGGGCAAGAAAAAGTGTGAAAGATAACTTGCGTTATGTAGTAAACCAGAAAGAAAACAATCAGTATTATTTTTAGCCCCACGGTGGGCTCCAAACTATTTACCTTGAAAATGGTAATAACTATTAGATTTGATTTTATGGTTCTAGAAATATGTGATCTATTTTTATTCTTGTCGTTAGGCAATAGATGCTAAGTGAAAGATTAGAAAATAAGATATAGCTTGTAGACAGTGTAACAATCAGACCGAATGGCTGGAAATCAGGGCCTAGAGCTTGCGTATACGGGCCTCGAGGTCGAGTCGGATGCCCGGCTAAGGGCAGTCGATAGAAGATTAACAGTTATGATAAATTTGATGGCGGCTCTTTATGGCCAATAATGAGCAATAAATGAAGAAAAATTAATGAAATGTGATAAATATAAATAAGATAATAGATGTAAGAAATAGAATCAAATAGAGAGTATGTTTGAATTAGAGAGCAGAGAATATTCTTGTATTGAATGTAGTGTGTTGTATATCGTCACTTACAAAATGACAAGGACCACCTTTATATATGAGGAGGAATCCCAACATAGTACAAATACATTTATTATAAAGATATGGGGCTGGTACAGCCATTTAATGTCATGATACGGGTTTGAACTAGCCTAATAGACTTTGTCAGCTCTAGTCATGTGCCTTGGGAACCTCACATCGATCCACCATAGCCGCTAGTTTACACTGCCTCGAGCTCGATCATTGAGAACCCTCGGGGTCGAAACCCCGAGCTGAGCTTCGAGCCTTCTGGGGGCAGTCTTTACGACGCGCCTTAATGATCATAAAATTGTACCACTAATTTTTACCATATACAGATAGTCCCCGCATTTCTTAGATTAAAATGAAAAGAAACGATTTTGACACCGATCTCCTCGAGCCTCTTGTCATGATGTCATGCTTATGACGTTAGCTTTAGCAATGACTGAGACGTCCCATCGATACGTCTTTCCTAGGAACATTTAATGTAGCGCCGGTTTACTTTCTCAGGCGATAATATCGTCGTCGATCTTGGATGAAAGCTGGATCAACTTCTCCCATTGCTGCAATTATTTGTTAAATGCTAAGGTTTTTTCTTTGGGTGTCACACTTACTGAGGTTTTATATGCTTTAATGTTACTGGAAATATCGGAGAAAGTTAATGTTGTCACAATAATTAATGACGATAAATAGGTAAAATACATTAAACCGGGACGCATTTTTGTTACATTTTAAGGTTGAATGTTGATTTTGTTTCGGAAAGGTCATGTACTAATATTCTTGCGTCATTTACAGCGAATGATTTACCTTACTAATGGCTTTATAAGAGAATATTCCTTTTTATTTTGTTTTTATACTATTCACAATAAAAACCAAAGTTTTTATCAGAATTTATTTTTATATTATATTATAATATATGTCATCTATAAAAGCAGTTTACTATAACAGTAAAAATATATCGGAACAACTAAATCTTTTAAGAACGGAGAAATTTTAGTCCATTCTTTTTATAACTTAAGAAATGGCTCAGGCAAAATCTTTGTTGTGGGGCCGTGAAGTGCCCACTAAATCGGGAACCAATTAGGGATAGGTTCTGCAAATATCTTTGCACATATTTTAATAAACCAAGTGTGTTTATGTCTATCATTGTTGTAATATAATACTCTATCGAATGCCTGGATATAATCCCAGTAAGTAAAATTCATGGGTGATTTATTAAGGCTTATCTGCCTCTCTTTCATTGTGGATATCCCCCATTTCTTCAACAGATATAATCTACTTGATAATAATTTTTGAGAAGTTATAAACGTTCTCACTTGTGTTATAACCGGAAAAGTGCTGGAATTTTGCACTTCCTGTGCTGATGAGGATGGTTTCATAATAAGCGTGGGTTTTACATGATTTACCCGGGTAGTATAACCCATTAATCACGTATCTCTGGAATATCTTCCATGGTTCATCCTTTCGCTGAATCTCAGAGTTTTCTAGGAGAAATATTATTTCTTTCTTTGGTAATTTTTCGTAGGACTTGATATCATCGTTGTCCTCTTCTCTGGCGATTGAAGCAAATGTATTACTTTGCTTTTTGGCGGCCAAATATGCATGTAGATGACCGTATAATGGATTATCTTCTGGAATATCATCCAGATGTATAGACGGACCTGATGAAGAATCTCCTTTATGAAATATCTTTGAGTTTATTAAACTCTTTTTTCCTACTTGTATCACCGTAGAATTTTATGAGGATTCGTATGACGATCCCTGAGAATATGATCTACTAAGGGAAGATCTTCCCCTACCTCTGCCTCTGGTGGCCCATGAAGTGTCCATTCTGCATAAATAATAAGTCAATTTATTCTGAGAAGAGGTAATCCAAAGCATATTATCCCTAACAATTTTAATATAAATATGAAAACGCATAATCATGAATAGAAAATGTAAAATCAATCTGGTTATCAATGATAGCTTTAATTATCAAGTCAATTATGAGACCTTGAAGATCTCGATTTAATCTAACCACTTTCAGGATAGTAATTAACAATTCTTCATCTAGAAAAGTTGTATAGAAATTCATAATTAATCAAGGTATTCTCGAGATAAGAAATCCGGAAGGGAATTATCAATTCCTTTTTTGTATTGAATTTCAAAATCAAAAGGCGCCAGTTGAGCTTGCCATCTAGCAAATATTAATTTAGACGCATTATGTTTGAAATCTTTGTCAAACATATATTTAACAGATTGAGCATCACTTTTTATTAAAAACTTTTGATTATATAAATCGTCTTGAAATTTTAAAACACATTTAACAATAGTCAACATTTCATGAGCCACAGTAGCATATTTCTTCTGGGCTTCGTTCCATTTACCAGAGTGAAATCTTATCAGGTATTCACTCTTATTGTTGGGATTCACTTGTTTTAAAATTCCACCGTAGCCAACGTTGGACGCATCGGTCTCGATAATTTTTTGCCATGTAGGAATAGCAAGAGTTAAGCAAGGTAAAGACTTAACACGCTGTTTAATATTTTTGACTAACGTAGTATGCTGGTCAGTCCAAGGCTTCTTATGATCCTTTTTCAGCCTGTCGTATAGAGGGGCTAGATCACGAGATAAACTTTTGTAGAAAGGAGATATATAATTCAAACTTCCCAAAAATCTTTGTAATTGAGTCCTGTCAGTAATAACATCAGGAAATTTTGAGGCAAAATCAATCGATCTTTGTATCGGGGTAATTTTTCCTTGGCAAATATTATGACCTAAAAATCGAACATTTGTTTGGAATAGACTCATTTTTTGTTTAGAAATTACTAAACCGTTTTGTATTACAATTTTCTTACAAATATCAAGATGCTTAATATGCATCTCTAATGTTTTTGAAAATACTAATATGTCGTCAATATAAACGATGATAAAATCTAGATAAGGGTTAAAAATATCATTCATAATTTTCTGAAATTTAGAAGGGGATTTTTTAAACCAAATGGCATGACATTCCATTCATATTGACCAAATGGAACATTAAAAGCAGTTTTATAAGCAGTTCTACGAGTAAAAGCAATTCTTGTAAAGACTTTTAGCTTGTTAGCTTCTTCATTTTGTAAATCAGTTGAAGTAAATAAAGTTTCGAAATTCAGTTCACCATCTTCAGGGCCTTGCATCCCGGCCTTATAGGTATTTGTTTATTTTAATTTTTTTAAAGTATTTAATTACTCTCTCCTCAGCCGTGACTATGTCCAGCTAAACGGATTCATATCTATGTTGAAAAACTAATTTCTCTTGCATATTAACCATGAAGAATCCAGACTCTTTCAAAATATAAAGGAATTTTAATATAGTTTCTTGGCTTGGTTCCAAATTGTGGTACAGTCGACTCTGGTACTACTCTTATTGGCTTTGCCTTAGAGGCTACGTCTAGCCAGCTGTGACATTAAAGCCCGCTGAAGTTGTCAAAAGAGCTATCCCTTTCACAGTTAGAACTGCTAGACACATGGACTCAATAAGAGTATGTATCGGACCTAGACAGGCCCCTTGCTTGGGTAAAAGGATAGATCCTTCCATACAGTCATTAAAACTATAATAAAATTTCCATATATTTCGAATCTTTACTGGTCGTGTGGACTACCGCCAACCTTCAAAGGTACTGAAACAGCTAGATCTGGATGGCCGTGCGGACTACCGCCCGCCTACCCTGATCCTGGTGTAAATGGTATCAGAGCCTAGGAATTTTTATGGTAAATATGTAATAGATATGAAATATTCAACATAGATATGAAGCTTTTGGAATGGATCTGGGAGAAACAAGTACTAAAGGTACTAGACTTGAAGAGGTATATATGCCTCAAAACCTTGATTTGTTAAATAAATGAACGATTCCTAAAGTTTCTATAAAAACCATTTATGATTATGGTTGGTTTGATAAACTTTCTTCAAAACAATTGATAAAAACGACTGAACAGTCTTTGGTATTAAATTCTTTTGAACAGACTATTCGTTTGTTAAACAAACACGTTATTGACTTATACAAACATCATTATCATTACTTGCATATTGGTATGGTTCAAATTGCGTTTAAACCGTTAACCCTTAAAGGGTTATCAGAGACCTTTTTGGCAGCTCTTAGAGATGCTAGAAATCTGAATTTCAGACAATCTCTGATGGGTTCGATTGAATCTACTTTGGCCTATGGTCCAGTATATTTTAATACTCAACCCAATCTGCAACTATCTCTTTCTGATGTTAATATTCTTGATGCCTTGACTTTAAATGTGAAAATGCATGGTTATAATTATGCGCCTGGTTCTGAACTTATATGTCTGTCTTATAGGATTTATTTTAAATTATTATCTACTTTGAATCCTAAATGTAAGTTATATGATACATCAGATCAGACCATACTGGTAGAAATCAACTTTGCAAGGTCCAAGGTCACCACTAGGAGACCTATTAGGTGGGAAGAAATTAATTTCCCAACTACTTGGACTTTAAATTCGGTTTTATCCCCAAGTCAGATTACTAACGATTTGTCGAATACTGAATTTTTGCATGTTACTCAAAATCGAGATGGTAGGATTTGTATTCAATTTGATGATAAGTCTACTATTTATAATAGACATTCATTTTCTAATCATAGACTTCTACCTGCTATTCAACATATTTCTCCTGTTGAACCAGTCTACTGTCCAGCTTGCAATCGTGCAGCCTCTTTACACACTATTACTAGTAAAGTTAGTAATAAGCCTGTCAAAAGGGTTGAAAGGGTTAAAGTTAACCCTCAAACAAATATTGTTCAGGACAATGATAATATTTCAGATAAGGATATTCCTTCTGTATCCGAGATGGATTTCGACCCCAATAGTACTTAATGATTCCACACCAAATTGATTTTAGCCCCGGTTCTCGGGCACGAAAATATATTCAAAAGGAATTTTTTAGTGATAAATGGAGCCAGTTTAAAACGTGGTTTTTCGATGCTTATAGCAAAGATAATTTGAATAGTATTTCTCAAGAATTTTATGAAACTTGTGCTTTGCATAATCAAATTATGTATTTTGTTCCTTGATTTATAACAACTTATTTGCCTCTTTATATAAAGGTACTAGAAAGATCTTATAAAGATGAGAGTGGTAATATTACTAAAGCCATTTATCCTCCTCAGGCCCCCTTTATTTTACCTAATAATACTGGTATTACCTTCATTGCTTTTCAAAAATTTATTGATGATAACGTAGCAGCTATTAGTATCGCATAAATTAATAAATTAATTTCTCAAAATAATTATTTGAGTTTATATGTAAAAAGTTTTGGAGAACATATCGGTTCTCTTGATAAAAAGTTTGATGATTTGACTGTTTTAATAAAAGAAATGACTATTAAGAGAGGACCAACTGATGTTGCCTCCACTTCAGGAAGTAAAACAGTTGATCAAGTTATTCTTACTCATGTTCAAAGACCGCCTGAGATTCAGGATTTTAAATTTAAATCTCTTGATGACTTGGCACAACTCCTTGATAAAAAGCTTTCTGGTTTGAATGTTAGACCAATTGATTTATCTAAAAAATTTGCTGATAGAATTGAGACCGTTTCTGATTATAAAACTGAGACATGGTCAGAGTTTAATAAACTCAAAGGTATAGTTAAACCCAATAGTAGGTATGCCGACAAACCAAGGATGCAAACTTACTATTATCCCCGTGCTACTCCTCAAGATGTGTTGATTGAGGAACGCGACTGGAATCAGACTAATACGTCTTATAGTGGTTCCGAAATTTATGAATGGAATCTTGATGGCTTAACTAATAGACAGGTAACTATTCTTGTACATAGAATGCTTATGTACTCAACTATCTGTAAAAGTGTTAAGAACACAGATAGAACTATTTGCAAAATAATTATTGCAGGCTTTACTGGCCAACTTCGTGGCTGGTGGGATAATTATTTATCCGTTGAAGAAAAGGCTTTAGTTATTAATGCTACTACCATAGACGAAGGTGTTGATAATATAAGTATGGCTCTAGTTAAGGGTAGAGAAGATGCAGTGTATACCCTTATCCTTACAATTTTAGAGCATTTCAATGGTAGATTTACCTCAAATCATGAGACCATCAGAACCTTACTTAATGGGCTTAGATGTAAGACCCTTTAGTGAATTTAGATGGTATAAAGATACTTTTATGAGTAGGGTTATGGAACTACCCGAGAATAAATATGAGCATTGGAAAGCTAAGTTTATAGACGGCCTCCCTTCCTTAATTGCTGAAAGGGTAAGGAAAGTATTAAGGTGTAGTTACGGTGAAATTCAGTATGGTCATTATACCTATGGTAAACTTATAGGAGTATGTACACAAGAAGTATTAACCTTGTGTAATGAGCTATAGGTGACTTTTGTACCCAGTTCGGTTTACCCGGAACCTCTACTCAAGGTAGGAAGAAGAAGAAAAATAGATATCATAGGTATCCTAACCCGGATAGCCCGTATAAGAAAAAGAGGTCTAGATATAAGTCTAAGGAAGAGCGTGATACTAGAAAAGCGCATCAAAAATCTACTCGATTTACGAAAAATAGATCAAAGAGAGATCTCGGTGATATTAAGTGTTATAAGTGTGGAAAGTTTGGTCATATTTTTCCAAATTGCAAGCTTCAAAAGCTGAAAACCTTAGAACTCGATGATGAGTTACGCGATAAGGTTTATGGCTTGTTATACACTTCAGGATCAGAATCTGACTATTACTCTGAGACTGAATCTGAGGATGAAGTTGATTTAATTGATTTGTCTGATAATGATAAAAATATTGATACTTCTTGCATAAGTTGCAAAGGTGATATTTGTACTTGTGATGATGACGAATTTTATAAATTGCAATCACAATTTTATGATTTGAATATGAAAACTATTACATCTGATAATGTAATAGAACTTTTAAAAGAAGTTACCGATGAAAAATTTCGTGAAAAAAATTATTAATTTAGCTGCAAGTTCTAGTTCTAGTAGTTCAAAATCTTTTGAAAAATATAAGAACGAATTTGAACATTTTGCGCCTTATTCTTTGTCTGAAATTAATAAACGACTTCATAAGTCCAGTACACCTAGCAGAGATGCTTCTTTTGATGATTTGAAAATCAAAATTGAGAATTTGAAAAAAGATATTAAGTCTCTTAAACAAAATCAAATGATTTGTGATCACCGGATTACTCAAATTGAGAAAAATAATTCTCTAACTGATTTTCCAACTGATTTTTCGGCTAAAGGAATTTCCGAATCTTCAAATGAAAAGGGAAAAGAAATTTATGATCAGATTGATTCGATTAATGAAAATTCTGATATGTTTTTAGGAATGATGCAGGTTGTTACGGCTCATAAGTGGTACATTAAATGTACTATCTTGATTGATAATACTTTCTCTCTAACTGATGTAGCAATGATTGATAGTGGAGTAGATGTAAGTTGTATTCAAGAGGGTCTTGTTCTTACTAAATATTTTCAAAAGACCACTCATTTGGTAGAATCTGCTTCTGGTCATGCTTTAGATATAGAGTATAAATTACCAAATACTCGTATTTGCCAAAATAGAGTTTGTATTCCTCATTTCTTCTTTTTTGTAAAAAACCAGTTATACCCTCCGAATATACTTGGAGCCCCTTTTATTAATGCTATTTACCCTTTTAATAACATAGATGCACAGGGTTTTTCTGCTACTTATCAAGATAGAGAGATAAGTTATTCTTTTTTTACAGATCCCGTAACTAGAGATATTAACGCCTTGATTAATATGAAACAAAGGCATGTTAATTCATTACAATCAAAAATATTGTGCATGAATATATTCGATACTTTACAATCTGCTAAAGTTCAGTAAAAGATTAAATTGATTGCTGAACAGATGGCTGTTGATGTTTGCGCCGATCACCCTAGTGCCTTTTGGAACCGAAAAAGGCATATTGTAACTCTTCCTTATGAAGAAAATTCTCCGAGGATGATATCCCTACTAAATCCCGACCTTGCCAAATGAATGCTGAATTAGTAGAATTCTGCAAAAACGAGATTGACAGCTTGTTACAAAAGGGTTTGATAAAACCCTCAAAATCTCCTTGGTCATGTTTGGCCTTTTATGTTAATAATGCTGCAGAAAAGGAACGTGGTATTCCTAGATTAGTTATAAATTACAAACTGTAGAATAAACATCTGAAATGGATTAGATATCCTATCCCCAATCAATTTAATCTTTTGCTGAACCTTAGCAGATTGTAAAGTATCGAATATATTCACAGTAAAGATTCGAAATATACGGAAATTTTATTATAGTTTTAATGACTGTATGGAAGGATCTATCCTTTTACCCAAGCAAGGGGCCTGTCTAGGTCCGATACATACTCTTATTGAGCCCATGTGTCTAGCAGTTCTAACTGTGAAATGGATAGCCCTTTTGACAACTTCAGCGGGCTTTAATGTCATAGCTGGCTAGACGTAGCCACTAAGGCAAAGCCAATAAGAGTAGTACCAGAGTTGACTGTACCACAATTTGGAACCAAGCCAAGAAACTATATTAAAATTCCTTTATATTTTGAAAGAGTCTGGATTTTTCATGGTTAATATGCAAGAGAAATTAGTTTTTTAACATAAATATGAATCCGTTTAGCCGGACATAGTCACAGGTGGGGAGAGAAACAAAGTAATTAAATACTTTTAAAAAATTCAAATAAACAAATACCTTTAATGCCGGGATGCAAGGCCCTGAAGATGGTGAACTGAACTTCGAAACTTTATTTACTTCAACTGATTTACAAAATGAAGAAGCTAAGAAGCTAAAAGTCTTTACAAGAGAGAGAGAGAGAGTTCTTAGAGAGAGAGGGTTTTTTTCTAATGCTCTTCTTCAAATGAAGAGTTCCTCTATTTAAAGAAAGAAAAAAGAAACATAAAGAATCTTTAAATAGTAAATTGGGTCCCACATCTGGGTCCCTATACAGTGTTTCTACTGTTGAGAACAGTGTATCTACTGTTGTGTGGGGTCTTTGGCGGCTTTTAGTCAAAGTCCTCTTCTGTCTAAATCATTCATTTGTTGGAGGAAATTTTCCACCTTGTCCATGTTTTTGTCGGATAATATTACTTCCGGTTGTATTGGCTGGGAATCTTCTTCTGCGATATCATCGCCACTTGTTTCACTGCGCATTGATGTGTTTAATCTTTCAGTCTGGTTTATAGTTTGAAGTAGATTTCTTTTTACTTCTTCCATATATTTATTTATTAATTGTGTCTTATCTCCTTCTTGAACAGAGATTCTTCTAGCAATATGCCTGACTGAGCTATCGTCAAATATTGTATTCTAGGGAGTAGTCAAATATAATTGGATCTGTGCTGAAATGGAATCCTATAATTCTTGGTCATATAACAATTTTGCCTTAGGATCATTCTTCATCAACTTATACCAAAAATTATTGTAGAAGACCCTGTATAAGCAAGGAATCTGTTCTTCAGTAAACCCCAATTCGGGGGTCCCTTTGTGAATCCACGGAATAGAGAATTCAATGAAGAAGTGCATCTGATCAATCTTTTCTAAATAACAGATATGATCTGTATGATATAAATCTGTTAAGAACGGAGAAATTTTTGTCCATTCTTTGTATAACTTAAGAAATGGCTCAGGTAAAATCTTTGTTGTGGGGCCGTGATGTGCCCACCAATTCAGGAACCAATTAGGGATAGGTTTTGCAAATATCTTTGCACATATTTTAATAAACCAAGTGTGTTTATGCCTATCATTGTTGTAATATAATACTCTATCGAATGCCTGGATACAATCCCAGTAAGTAAAATTCATGGGTGATTTATTAAGGCTTATCTGCCTCTCTTTCATTGTGGATATCCCCCATTCTTCAACAGATATAATCTGCTTGATAATAATTTTTGAGAAGTTATAAACGTTCTCACTTGTGTTATAACCGGAAAAGTGTTGGAATTCTGCACTTCCTGTGCTGATGAGGATGGTTTCATAATAAGCGCGGGTTTTATATGATTCACCCGGGTAGTATACCCCATTAATCAGGTATCTCTGGAATATCTTCCATGGTTCATCCTTTCGTTGAATATCAGAGTTTTCTAGGAGAAATATTATTTCTTTCTTTGGTAATTTTTCGTAGGACTTGATATCATCGTTGTCCTCTTCTCTGGCAATTGAAGCAAATGTATTACTTTGCTTTTTGGCGGCCAAAGATGCATGTAGATGACCGTATAATGGATTATCTTCTGGAATATCATCCAGATGTATAGACGACCTGATGAAGAATCTCCTTTATGAAATATCTTTGAGTTTATTAAACTCTTTTTTCCTGCTTGTATCACCGGAGAATTTGATGAGGAAACGTATGACGATCCTTGAGAATATGATCTACTAGGGGGAGATCTTCCCCTACCTCTGCCTCTGGTGGCCCATGAAAGGTCCATTCTGCATAAATAATAAGTCAATTTATTCTGAGAAAAGGTAATCCAGAGCATATTATCCCTAACAATTTTAATATAAATATGAAAACGCATAATCATGAATAGAAAATGTAAAATCAATCTGGTTATCAATGATATCTTTAATTATCAAGTCAATTATGAGATCTTGAATATCTCTATTTAACCACTTTCAGGATAGTAATTAACAATTCTTCCTCTAGAAAACTTGTATAGAAATTCATAATTAATCAAGGAATTCTCGAGATAAGAAATCCGGAAGGGAATTATCAATTCCTTTTTTGTATTGAATTTCAAAATCAAAAGGGGCCAGTTGAGCTTTCGATCTAGCAAATATTAATTTAGACGCATCATGTTTGAAATCTTTGTCAAACATATATTTAATAGATTGAGCTCAGTTTTTATTAAAAACTTTTGATTATATAAATCGTCTGGAAATTTTAAAACACATTTAATAATAGTCAACATTTCATGAACCACAGTAGCATATTTCTTCTGGGCATTGGTCCATTTACCAGAGTGAAATCTTATCAGGTATTCACTCTTATTGTTGGGATTCACTTGTTTTAAAATATCACCGTAGCCAACGTTGGACGCATCAGTCTCAATAATTTTTTGCCATGTAGGATTAGCAAGAGTTAAGCAAGGTAAAGACTTAATACGTTGTTTAATACTTTTGACTAACGTAGTATGCTGGTCAGTCCAAGGCTTCTTATGATCCTTTTTCAGCCTGTCGTATAGAGGGGCTAGATCACGAGATAAACTTTTGTAGAAAGGAGATATATAATTCAAACTTCCCAAAAATCTTTGTAATTGAGTTCTGTCAGCAATAATATCAGGAAATTTTGAGGCAAAATCAATCGATCTTTGTATCGGGCTAATTTTTCCTTGGCAAATATTATGACCTAAAAATCGAACATTTATTTGGAATAGACTCATTTTTGGTTTAGAAATTACTAAACCGTTTTGTATTACAATTTTCTTAAAAATATCAAGATGCTTAATATGCATCTCTAATGTTTTTGAAAATACTAATATGTCGTCAATATAAACGATGATAAAATCTAGATAAGGGTTAAAAATATCATTCATAATTTTCTGAAATTCAGAAGGGACATTTTTTAAACCAAATGGCATGACATTCCATTCATATTGACCAAATGGAACATTAAAAGCAGTTCTATAAGTATGCTCTTTAAAAATTTGAATTTGCCAATATCCAGATTTTAAATCGAATTTTAAAAATATATTGGCGTCATATAATCTAGATAGCAAGTCCCTTTTATTGGGGATTGAATATCTAATCCATTTCAAATGTTTATTCAACGGTTTGTAATTTATAACTAATCTAGGAATACCACGTTCCTTTTCTACAGCATTATTAACATAAAAGGCTGAACATGACCAGAGAGATTTTGAGGGTTTTATCAAACCTTTTTGTAACAAGCTGTCAATCTCGTTTTTGCAGAATTCTACTAATTCAGCATTCATCTGGCAAGGTCGAAATTTAGTAGGGATATCATCCTCGGAGAATTTTTCTTCATAAGGAAGAGTTACAATATGCCTTTTCGGTTCCAAAAGGCACTAGGGTGATCGGCGCAAATATCAACAGCCATCTGTTCAGCAATCAATTTAATCTTTTGTTGAACCTTAGCAGATTGTAAAGTATCGAATATATTCATGCTCAATATTTCTGATTGTAATGAATTAACATGCCTTTGTTTCATATTAATCAAGGCGTTAATATCTCTAGTTACGGGATCTGTAACAAAAGAATAACTTATCTCTCTATCTTGATAAGTAGCAGAAAAACCCTTTGCATCTATGTTATTAAAAGGGTAAATAGCATTAATAAAAGGGGTTCCAAGTATAATCGGAGGGTATAACTGGTTTTTTACCAAAAAGAAGAAATGAGGAATACAAACTCTATTTTGGCAAATACGAGTATTTGGTAATTTATACTCTATATCTAAAGCATGACCAGAAGCAGATTTTACCAAATGAGTGGTCTTTTGAAAATATTTAGTAGGAACAAGACCCTCTTGAATACAACTTACATCTGCTCCACTATCAATCATTGCTACATCAGTTAGAGAGAAAGTATTATCAATCAAGATAGTACATTTAATGTACCACTTATGATCCGTAACAACCTGCATCATTCCTAAAAATATATCAGAATTTTCATTAATCGATTCAATCTGATCAGAAATTTCTTTCCCCTTTTTATTTGAAGATTCGGAAATTCCTTTAGCCGAAAAATCAGTTAGAGAATTATTTTTCTCAATTTGAGTAGTCCGGTGATCACAAATCATTTAATTTTGTTTACGAGACTTAATATCTTTTTTCAAATTCTCAATTTCGATTTTCAAATCATCAAAAGAAGCATCTCTGCTAGGTGTACTGGACTTATGAAGTCGTTTATTAATTTCAGACAAAGAATAAGGCGCAAAATATTCAAATTCGTTCTTATATTTTTCAAAAGGTTTTGAACTACTAGAACTAGAACTTGCAGCTAAATTAATAATTTTTTCACGAAGTTTTTCGTCGGTAACTTCTTTTAAAAGTTCTATTACATTATCAGATGTAATAGTTTTCATATTCAAATCATAAAATTGTGATTGCAATTTATAAAATTCGTCATCATCACAAGTACAAATATCACCTTTGCAGTTATGCAAGAAGTATCAATATTTTTATCATTATCAGACAAATCAATTAAATCAACTTCATCCTCAGATTCAGTCTCAGAGTAATAGTCAGATTCTGATCCTGAAGTGTATAACAAGCCATAAACCTTATCGCATAACTCATCATCGAGTTCTAAGGTTTTTAGCTTTTGAAGCTTGCAATTTGGAGAAATATGACCAAACTTTCCACACTTATAACACTTAATATCAGCGAGATCTCTCTTTGATCTATTTTTCGTAAATCGAGTAGATTTTTGATGCGCTTTTCTAGTATCACGCTCTTCCTTAGACCTATATCTAGACCTCTTTTTCTTATACAGGCTATCTAGGTTAGGATACCTATGATATCTGTTTTTCTTCTTCTTCTTCCTACCTTGAGTAGAGGTTCCGGGTAAACCGAACTGGGTACAGAAGTCACCTAATTGGGATTTCTCTTTAAGCTTATCAATATTAATCTGTCTAGAAAGCTTTAGCTCATTACACAAGTTTAATCCTTCTTGTGTACATACTCCTATAATTTTACCATAGGTATAATGACCATACTGAATTTCACTATAACTACCCCTTAATACTTTCCTTACCCTTTCAGCAAATAAGGAAGGGAGGCCGTCTATAAACTTAGCTTTCCAATGCTCATATTTATTCTCGGGTAGTTCCATAACCCTACTCATAAAAGTATCTTTATACCATCTAAATTCACTAAGGGTCTTACATCGAAGCCCATTAAGTAAGGTTCTGATGGTCTCATGATTTGAGGTAAATCTACCATTGAAATGCTCTAAAATTGTAAGGATAAGGGTATACACTGCATCTTTTCTACCCTTAACTAGAGCCATACCTATATTATCAACACCATCGTCTATGGCAGTAGCATTAATAACTAAAGCCTTTTCTTCAACGGATAAATAATTATCCCACCAGCCACGAAGTTGGCCAGTAAAGCCTGCAATAATCATTTTGCAAATAGTTCTATCTGTGTTCTTAACACTTTTACAGATAGTTGAGTACATAAGCATTCTATGTACAAGAATAGTTACCTGTCTATCAGTTAAGCCATCAAGATTCCATTCATAAATTTCGGAACCACTATAAGACGTATTAGTCTGATTCCAGTCGTGTTCCTCAATCAACACATATTGAGGAGTAGGACGGGGATAATAGTAAGTTTGCATCCTTGGTTTGTCAGCATACCTACTATTGGGTTTAACTATACCTTTGAGTTTATTAAACTCTGACCATGTCTCAGTTTTATAACCAGAAACGGTCTCAATTCTATCAACAAAATTTTTAGATAAATCAATTGGTCTAACATTGAAACCAGAAAGCTTTTTATCAAGGAGTTGTGTCAAGTCATCAAGAGATTTAAATTTAATATCCTGAATCTCAGGCGGTCTTTGAATATGAGTAAGAATAGCTTGATCAACTGTTTTACTTCCTGAAGTGGAGGCAGCATCAATTGGTCCTCTCTTAATAGTCATTTCTTTTATTAAAATAGTCAAATCATCAAGTTTTTTATCAAGAAAACCAATATGTTCTCCTAAAATTTTTACATATAAACCCAAATAATTGTTTTGAGTGTCACGACCCAAACTGAAGGGCCATGACTAGCACCCGACCACACTTGCCGAGCACCATCGCACATTTCATCTAACCTTCATTATTATTTTTTAGGGCTGACGAGATCAATATAAATGGTAGACCTAGATCATGGACAACCAGCAATAAAATATGACGGCAGGAACATACATAGCAGGGGATGACCAGACAATCAAGAAACTACATATAAGGTATGAGCTACCATGCTACTATGAAAGACTATACAACAAAAACTAGCCGACAAGGCATACCAAACTATACATGAGCCGACACCTGTCTATGAGCCTCTAAAAGAACATAAGTGTTGCAACATAGCTAGAACAGGGCCCCGACATACCCATAATGTCTATAACAAAAATTGCATACCAAGACCAAGTCAAGTCCGGAGAAGGGATCTCGCCAATCACCGCTGAACTGGACAGTCTACTGTGGTGGGGGAGCTGCACCTGCCTGTCTATCAGGACCTGCAGCACGACATGCAGCATCCACAAATAAAAGGACGTCAGTACGAATAAAGTACTGAGTATGTAAGGCAAGGAACCATAAATACGATCAGTAATGTAAGCAAGGATAGAGAATATACAACCTGTAACATCTTAGTACCTCTGAGGGCTACTTACATGAAATGCATGATACATATGTATAAATACATAAACCTTTAAAGCATTCACCTCTATGGGCATCATCATCATCATATCGTACCCGGCCATAATAGGCTCGGTAGAATCGTACCCGGCCACGTGGAGCTCGGTAAAACCCAACTGATCAGTGGTTGCACAATAGGTGTCGTACCCGGCCAACTATAGCGTGGCTCGGTAGAGTAAAATAGATACATATATATAATGCATGCTCGACTCATGGAATCACATTCTAAACCTTTCGGAGTGACGTAAGGTCGGTATCCTCTGTACACGTTATTAGGACTAAGTCTTCACTATGAACCTTATAAGATTCAGGAAGTATGAACAACATTGATAACATAAGAATAAGAGAAGCAACATGTATCAATCGTTCCATAAGAGGGAAAACAATGTAAGTACTGCTAGCTTCTAAGAGTAGAGTATCTTTGGAAGCTCGTTCATTACATTATGTACAATCGGAGTCGTGCAAAAGAAGGGAAGAGATAGCCTCACATACCTTGTATATACTTCCCCAATCTCAAGCTATGCAATTGTCAAAACTCCTTAGTCTACAATAAGAGAAACGATACTATCGTTATCATTTAAGCGTCATAACTATTATTTATTCGACCACAACCTATTTTACGATGAAACGGACAGCACCTCCCCTATATATATGACCTCACACCATTCAAAACAGTCACCAAACATCCCAAACAACATCAATAATAAACATATTGAGCCTCCCAAAATAGTCCACACACAGCCTAATCACTCCATACATACGACGACCACCATAGTCATGTCAAACAATCTGGAAATGTTACGAATAACTATCAGCCCATAACCCTACATATATATGGTGTTTCCCCACACCCTTCCTCCTAGAAAACTCCACAAGATAGTAGTAAAATACGCAGCCCAACAACAACGCAAAACAGTCCACAAAACAATAACATTACTTCCAAGCCTTTCGATATATATTTCACAAGTTCTAGCTTCAATGGCTTAGCTGCAACTTGGATAATCTTAAATACATATAGAGTAAGAGGTTCCTTACCTTTATACAGAAATAACAACTCCAATTTGACCTTAAATTTCCATGAAATATCCCTCCAATGCTGCCACACAACAAAAAAACGAAACTAGCGATCAATTAGTGTTTTTCGGCACTAGAATCACTTTAGAAGGCTTGAAATCACCTAGGATTGATATTAAGAACATGAGGGAGTATTTACAGAACATAAACCCTTTAAAACAACCTCCCACACGAGCTATAACGACACAAAAATGAGCAACAACAAGAAGAACAAGAGACTTACTAGCGCCACGGAATTCCCGACACTTGATTTGTGTTGTTTGCCCTTTTTTTGGGTCTTGAATCTTGAGAGAACCTTGAGAGGATGTTCCTAGGGTTCTAAGGTCTGAAAATAGTGAGAATAAATGACTTAAAACGGGTTGTAGTCATCCTATATAGGTCCAAATATCTTAAACCGACTTAGTGGGCCCCATAGAGAGGTGCTTGGCGCAGTCTCGCGAAAATGCGAATATCTCTCTACTCCTAGATCGTATCGATGAACGGTTTAATGTGTTGGAAACTAGACTCATAGATGTTTAATTTGGTTGGTAGATCACCCCGTAATTCCTTGAAAATTATGAGAAAAGATTAGAAATATTTGACCTAATGTTTAAGTGAAATTATGAACCTAAGTTGCGACAACTTTTGTCGACTTTTGTTTCATAACTCGTTTGACTTCAAGACTTATGATACAGATATTATATGATTAAAATAACTTAATAAATGACCTCTTGAGTGTATTAAGAACCGCTAGATTACTTGAAAATACGAGTTACAACATCCTTGATTCGTTTAACTTCTAATACTGGTTAATCACCCTTATACACTCTTGTATCACTTAAGACCAATAGGATTGACTTCTTATCATCTCAAAGATAATTCCTTCTTGGATTTATGTTAACTAATATATGGCATGAACTAACACATGTGGATATGGGTTGTAACACCCTCCCCCTTAGGAACATTCGTCCTCGAATGTAAGGGTTTATGGGGAGTTTAAATCATCGTGGATTCCAATGGAAATTCCCGATCAATTTTCCCCTATAAAATGGTCACTAGCAAAACTTGCAAGTAATTAAGCCCAACATATGGTTTCACAAGTCTACACAAAGCATTATGCGTATTTACATTATCTACATATCATCATTTTGTATTAAGGAGGAGTATTCTCAAATTATTTCTTACCTCATAGAGCCGTTTCTTCTTCCAATGTATCCTGTCTTCCACCAGCATCCTTGTTATCTTCATTCTGGAATAAGTAAGGGTATTTTGACTTCATCTCCTTTTCTGCTTCCCATGTCATTTCTTCCATATTTTTGTTCCTCCACAATACTTTGACGGAAGCTACATCTTTTGTTCTCAGCTTGCGGACTTGCCGATCTAATATCGCCACTGGCACTTCTTCATATGATAGGTCCTCTGTAACTTGTACATCTTTGATAGGGATGACTCGATAAGGGTCTCCAATACATTTTCTCAACATAGATACATGGAATACCGGGTGGACAAATTCCAATTCGGATGGCAATTCTAACTCATAAGCAACCTGTCCAATCCGTCGAAGAGTTTTATACGGCCCGATATACCTTGGACTCAGCTTACCTTTCTTCCCAAAACGCATAATACCCTTCATTGGTGAGATCCTCAGGAAAACCCAATCACCAACCTCAAACTCTAGATCACGACGTCGGACATCAGAATAAGATTTTTGCCTGCTTTGTGCCGTCCTCAATCGCTCCTGTATCACTTTCACCTTCTCAATAGCTTGGTGAATCAAATCTGGCCCATATAATTCTGTTTCACCGACTTCGAACCATCCAACTGGTGATCTACATCTCCTCCCGTATAGTGCCTCGTATGGGGCCATTTTAATACGGGAATGGTAGCTATTTTTATAGGCGAATTCTATGAGTGGAAGATGATCATCCCAATTCCCCTTAAAATCTAGAACACATGCTCGTAGCATATCTTCCAGTGTCTGAATGGTACGTTCAGCCTGTCCGTCAGTCTGCGGATGAAATGCAGTGCTGAGATTTACTTGTGTGCCTAAACCCTTCTGGAAAGACCTCCAAAAGTTAGCCGTAAATTGAGCTCCTCGGTCTGATATAATAGATATGGGCACACCATGAAGCCTAACAATCTCCTTGATATACAACTTCGCATAATCTTCAGCCGTGTAAGTTGTCTTCACTGGCAGAAAATGGGCACATTTTGTAAGTCGATCAATTATCACCCAGATGGAGTCAAACTTATGATAAGAGCGAGGTAATCCAATAATGAAGTCCATATTAATCACCTCCCACTTCCAGGTCGGAATCTCTATATTTTGAAGCAATCCACCGGGTTTCTGATGTTCTATCTTTACTTGTTGACAATTGGGACACTGGGCTACAAATTCAGCAATAGACTTCTTCATATTATCCCACCAATACTGCTCCTTGACATCATGATACATCTTTATCGAGCCGGGATGGATGGAATATCGGGATTGATGAATCTCATTCATAATCTTCTCTCGCAACCCTGCCACATTAGGCACACACAATCGGCTCTGGTATCTCAGTGCCCCATCTTTTCCGATCCCAAAAGCCATACTTTTACACTGTTGAATGCTTTCTCTTAATCGTACTAAGATAGGATCTTCATATTGTCGTGCTTTTACCTCGGCTACCAAAGATGATTCTGATGTATTCTGTACAGTAACACCTCCCTCATCAGAGTCTAACAATCTGATTCTCATATTGGCTAGCTGATGAAGCTCTTTAATCAACCCCCATCTACCTGCCTCAATATGTACTAAGCTTCCCATTGATTTACGGCTGAGAGCGTATGCCACAACATTGGCTTTACCGGGATGATACAATATCTCGACGTCGTAGTCTTTCAATAATTCAAGCCACCTACGCTGCCTCAAATTCAACTCTTTCTGCTTGAAGATGTATTGTAAACTCTTGTGATCTGTGTAGATGCCAACATGGACGCCGTATAAGTAGTGCCGCCATATCTTCAAAGCATATATTACTGCAGCCAATTCCAAATCATGGGTTGGATAATTCTTTTCATGCTTCTTTAATTGTCTTGATGCATAAGCAATCACATTCCCACGATGCATCAATAAGCACCCCAAACCTATACCTGAGGCATCACAATATACCACATAACCTTCTGTTCCTTCAGGAAGAGTGAGCACTGGTGCAGATGTCAATCGATTCTTCAGCTCCTGAAAACTACGTTCACAAGTGTCAGACCACTGGAATTTGGTAGCTTTTTGTGTTAACTTAGTCAATGGTGATGATATAGAGGAAAATCCTTCTACAAACCGCCTATAATATCCTGCTAGCCCTAGGAAGCTGCGGACTTCTGATGGTGTTGTAGGTCTCGGCCAATTCTTTACTGCATCGATCTTCTGAGTGTCGACACTAATACCCTCATCAGATATCACATGGCCAAGGAATGCTACTGAGTTCAGCCAGAATTCACATTTGGAGAGCTTAGCATATAACTTACGATCCTGAAGCGTCTGTAATACTATCCGCAAGTGGCCCGCATGTTCCACCTCCGAACGAGAATACACTAGAATGTCATCAATGAATACAATCACGAACACATCAAGATAGGGCCTGAATATAGTATTCATGAGATCCATAAAAGCTGCTGGGGCATTTGTTAGCCCGAACGACATCACCAAGAACTCAAAGTGCCCATATCTTGTCCGGAAGGCCGTCTTTGGAATATCCTTCTCCCTAACCCTCACCTGATGATACCCTGAACGTAAATCAATCTTAGAGAAATACTTGGCACCCTGGAGTTGGTCAAACAGGTCATCAATTCTTGGAAGTGGATACTTGTTCTTTATAGTAGACTTATTCAACTGTCGATAGTCGATACACATCCGTAACGACCCGTCTTTCTTCCGCACGAATAGGACTGGTGCACCCCAAGGTGAAGTGCTAGGCCTAATAAAGCCCTTATCCAGCAAGTCCTTCAACTGCACCTTCAACTCTCGCAACTCTGCCGGGGCCATTCTGTATGGAGGAATAGAGATCGGTTGAGTGTCAGGCAACACATCAATGCTAAACTCAATCTCCCTTTCAGGAGGAAGGCCTGGGAGTTCATCTGGGAAAACATCTGGGAATTCGTTGACCACAGGAATTGATTGTAAAGTAGGCGGTTTCGCCTCCGCATCCCTAACGCGAACGAGATGATAAATGTAACCTTTTGAGATCATTTTCCTTGCCTTAAGATAGGAAATAAACCTACCTTTCGGTGTAGCAATGTTCCCTTTCCATTCAATGACGGGTTCACCCAGAAATTGGAACCTAACCATCTTCGTACGACAGTCAACATTTGCATAGCATGAGGCCAACCAGTCCATTCCCATTATCACATCAAAATCAACCATTTCTAACTCAAATAAATTTGCCGAGGTTTGACGACTACAAATCATCACAGTGCAACCTCTATATACCCTTCTAGCAATCACAGAATCTCCTATCGGAGTAGATACCGCGAGGGGTTTACTTATCAATTCAGGTTCAATGCCAAACTTATTAGCCACACAGGGTGTAACATATGATAATGTAGATCCCGGATCAATCAGACGCATATACATCATAAGAAAACACAGATATAATACCTGTAACAACATCTGGAGATGACTCGAGATCCTGTCGACCTACTAGAGCATAGGTTCGATTTTGAGCACCACTCGAACTCGGCACTGCACCTCTACCCCTACCACGACCTGTCGACTGCTGAAAACCCCGTACTGGAGGTCGAACTGATGAGGAAGAACCAGACACAGATCCAGTCGGCTGAGCCATACCATAACCTCCTCTATTAGGACAATCTCGCATCATATGGCCAGGCTGCCCGCACGAATAACATGCATCAGAACCTCGACGACACAGTCCAAAGTGGGCCTTGCCGCACTGATCACAATGTGGTGTTGGGGGTCTCATCTGACTAGTATCCCTGTGATGTTGCGAGCCAGATGCCCGCGAACTTTGACCTGGACCAGAATAGGATCGATCATATCGAGGCCTCTGAAATTGTGGAGGAGCACTAGCTACAGGTGGCGCCGAACTCCTCGAAAACTGTGGCCTGATGCGGCCTCTGAAGTCATCAGAATACCCTGCAAATCTCGCCCTCTTATGTTGGCCCCTATCCTGCTCCCTAACTGCCCTCTGCTGGCGCTTAGGATCCTCTAGGGTCTGGGCATAAGCTTGAATACGGGAAATATCCATGCCCTCCACCAAGGAGGCTGTCGTACACTCATTTATTAGATGTGGTCCCAACCCATTCACGAATATATGCACCCTATCACTCATTTCGGCCACCATATGGGGAGCATACCTTGCCAAAGAATCAAACTGCATACTGTACTCTCACACACTCATATTACCTTGTCTAAGGTTCAAGAACTTATCAGCTTTAACTCGTCGTATCTCAACTGGCAAGTAGTGACGAAGAAAGGCCTCAGAAAATTCCTTCCACACAGCTGGAGGAGGGTTCGGACCCCTGGATCTCTCCCAACTATCATACCAAAGAATTGCTAAATCCCATAGCCGATAAGAAGCCAACTCTACTGCCTCTGTATTACTAACATGCATAACCCGAAGTGTACGATGAACCTGGTCAATAAAAGTCTGTGGGTCCTCCTTGGGGTCTGATCCGGTAAACACTGGAGGGTCTAAATTAATAAAATCACGAACTCCTGTACTAACTGGTTTCTCAGCAGCACCTGTATTCTGCCTCTGATCCTGAGCAGCTACCAAGCTAGTCAATAACTGCAAAGCACTCCGCATATCCTAGTCTTGAGTGCCAGACGGAGGAGTTGGAGGTGCTGGGTGCCTTCTAATATCCTCTAGAGGAGATGGAGTAGATGAGGTATGAGAGGGCATCTCACTTTGAGCCTCACTTTGTCCTGCTCTAACTTGGGGCACCTGACTGGTACCCTCTCCCGCTGCTGTATCAAGCCGTCTACTAATCGTTTGCTTCCTAGTCGAAGGCATCACTGAAAAAAAACAAGGTGAATATTAGAGACAAACACTTACGACTTAACTCTACGCACGATCTAGATTCAGGAAGAAGGTAACAACCCTAGATTTCATGTAGCCTCCTGATTATAAATGTGGCGCGCTACACATCCATAATCAAGACTCTACTAGACACGGCTCATAGACAACCCCTAGGACAAACTTGCTCTGATACCAAGTTTGTCACGACCCAAACTGAAGGGCCATGACTAGCACCCGACCACACTTGCCGAGCACCATCGCACATTTCATCTAACCTTCATTATTATTTTTTAGGGCTGACGAGATCAATATAAATAGTAGACCTAGATCATGGACAACCAGCAATAAAATATGACGGCATGAACATACATAGCAGGGGATGACCAGACAATCAAGAAACTACATATAAGGTATGAGCTACCATGCTACTATGAAAGACTATACAACAAAAACTAGCCGACAAGGCATACCAAACTATACATAAGCCGACACCTGTCTATGAGCCTCTAAAAGAACATAAGTGTTGCAACATAGCTAGAACAGGGCCCCGACATACCCATAATGTCTATAACAAAAATTGCATACCAAGACCAAGGCAAGTCCGGAGAAGGGATCTCGCCAATCACCGCTGAACTGGACAGTCTACTGTGGTGGGGGAGCTGCACCTGCCTGTCTATCAGGACCTGCAGCACGACATGCAGCGTCCCCAAATAAAAGGACGTCAGTACGAATAAAGTACTGAGTATGTAAGGCAAGGAACCATAAATACGATCAGTAATGTAAGCAAGGATAAAAAATATACAACCTGTAACATCTTAGTACCTCTGAGGGCTACTTACATGAAATGCATGATACATATGTATAAATACATAAACCTTTAAAGTATTCGCCTCTATGGGCATCATCATCATCATATCGTACTCGGCCATAATAGGCTCGGTAGAATCGTACCCGGCCACGTGGAGCTCGGTAAAACCCAACTGATCAGTGGTTGCACAATAGGTGTCGTACCCGGCCAACTATAGCGTGGCTCGGTAGAGTAAAATAGATACATATATATAATGCATGCTCGACTCATGGAATCACATTCTAAACCTTTCGGAGTGACGTAAGGTCGGTATCCTCTGTACACGTTATTAGGACTAAGTCTTCACTATGAACCTTATAAGATTCAGGAAGTATGAACAACATTGATAACATAAGAATAAGAGAAGCAACATTTATCAATCGTTCCATAAGAGGGAAAACAATGTAAGTACTGCTAGCTTCTAAGAGTAGAGTATCTTTGGAAGCTCGTTCATTACATTATGTACAATCGGAGTCGTGCAAAAGAAGGGAAGAGATAGCCTCACATACCTTGTATATACTTCCCCAATCTCAAGCTATGCAATTGTCAAAACTCCTTAGTCTACAATAAGAGAAACGATACTATCGTTATCATTTAAGCGTCATAACTATTATGTATCGACCACAACCTATTTTATGATGAAACGGACAGCACCTCCCCTATATATATGACCTCACACCATTCAAAACAGTCACCAAACATCCCAAACAACATCAATAATAAACATATTGAGCCTCCCAAAATAGTCCACACACAGCCTAATCACTCCATACATACGACGACCACCATAGTCGTGTCAAACAATCTGGAAATGTTACGAATAACTATCAGCCCATAACCCTACATATATATGGTGTTTCCCCACACCCTTCCTCCTCCAAAACTCCACAAGATAGTAGTAAAATACGCAGCCCAACAACAACGCAAAACAGTCCACAAAACAATAACATTACTTCCAAGCCTTTCGATATATATTTCACAAGTTCTAGCTTCAATGGCTTAGCTGCAACTTGGATAATCTTAAATACATATAGAGTAAGAGGTTACTTACCTTTATACAGAAAGAACAACTCCAATTTGACCTTAAATTTCCATGAAATATCCCTCCAATGCTGCCACACAACAAAAAAAAATGAAACTAGCGATCAATTAGTGTTTTTCGGCACTAGAATCACTTTAGAAGGCTTGAAATCACCTAGGATTGATATTAAGAACATGAGGGAGTATTTACAGAACATAAACCCTTTAAAACAACCTCCCACACGAGCTAGAACGACACAAAAATGAGCAACAACAAGAAGAACAAGAGACTTACTAGCGCCACGGAATTCCCGACACTTGATTTGTGTTGTTTGCCCTTTTTTTGGGTCTTGAATCTTGAGAGAACCTTGAGAGGATGTTCCTAGGGTTCTAAGGTCTGAAAATAGTGAGAAGAAATGACTTAAAACGGGTTGTAGTCATCCTATATAGGTCCAAATATCTTAAACCGACTTAGTGGGCCCCATAGAGAGGTGCTTGGCGTAGTCTCGCGAAAATGCGAATATCTCTCTACTCCTAGATCGTATCGATGAACGGTTTAATGCGTTGGAAACTAGACTCATAGATGTTTAATTTGGTTGGTAGATCACCCCGTAATTCCTTGAAAATTATGAGAAAAGATTAGAAATATTTGACCTAATGTTTAAGTAAAATTATGAACCTTAGTTGCGACAACTTTTGTCGACTTTTGTTTCATAACTCGTTTGACTTCAAGACTTATGATACGGATATTATATGATTAAAATAACTTAATAAATGACCTCTTGAGTGTATTAAGCACCGCTAGATTACTTGAAAATACGAGTTACAACATCCTTGATTCGTTTAACTTCTAATACTGGTTAATCACCCTTATACACTCTTGTATCACTTAAGACCAATAGGATTGACTTCTTATCATCTCAAAGATAATTCCTTCTTGGATTTATGTTAACTAATATATGACATGAACTAACACATGTGGATATGGGTTGTAACAGGGAGCTGGGGGTAGTGGAGGAACAAATTGGCCACTCTTGGATTTTTCCTTAAATTTTTGAAAATCATTGAAGGTAATACCAGTATTATTAGGTAAAATAAAGGGGGCCTGAGGAGGATAAATGACTTTAGTAATATTACCACTCCCGTCTTTATAAGATCTTTCTAGTACCTTTATATAAAGAGGCAAATAAGTTGTTATAAACCAAGGAACAAAATACATAATTTGATTATGCAAAGCACAAGTTTCATAAAATTCTTGAGAAATACTATTCAAATCATCTTTGCTATAAGCATCGAAAAACCACGTTTTAAACTGGCTCCATTTATCACTAAAAAATTCCTTTTGAATATATTTTCGTGCCCGAGAACCGGGGCTAAAATCAATTTGGTGTGGAATCATTAAGTACTATTGGGGTCGAAATCCATCTCGGATACAGAAGGAATATCCTTATCTGAAATATTGTCATTGTCCTGAACAATATTTGTTTGAGGGTTAACTTTAACCCTTTCAACCCTTTCGACAGGCTTATTACTAAGCTTATTACTAACTTTACTAGTAATAGTGTGTAAAGAGGCTGCACGATTGCGAGCTGGACCGTAGACTGGATCAACAGGAGAAATATGTTGAATAGCAGGTAGAAGTCTATGATTAAAAAACGGATGTCTATTATAAATAGTAGACTTATCATCAAATTGAATACAAATCCTACCATCCGGATTTTGAGTAACATGCGAAAATTCAGTATTCGACAAGTCGTTAGTAATCTGACTTGGGGATATAACCGAATTTAAAGTCCAAGTAGTTGGGAAATTAATTTCTTCCCACCTAATAGGTCTCCTAGTGGTGACCTTGGACCTTGCAAAGTTGGTTTCTACCAGTATGGTCTGATCTGATGTATCATATAACTTACATCTAGGATTCAAAGTAGATAATAATTTAAAATAAATCCTATAAGACAGACATATAAGTTCAGAACCAGGTGCATAATTATAACCATGCGTTTTCACATTTAAAGTCAAGGCATCAAGAATATTAACATCAGAAAGAGATAGTTGCAGATTGGGTTGAGTATTAAAATATACTGGACCATAGGCCACAGTAGATTCAATCGAACCCATCAGAGATTGTCTGAAATTCAGATTTCTAGCATCTCTAAGAGCTGCCAAAAAGGTCTTTGGTAACCCTTTAAGGGTTAACGGTTTAAACGCAATTTGAACCATACCAATATGCAAGTAATGATAATGATGTTTGTATAAGTCAATATCGTGTTTGTTTAACAAACGAATAGTCTGTTCAGAAGAATTTAATACCAAAGACTGTTCAGTCGTTTTTATCAATTGTTTTGAAGAAAGTTTATCAAACCAACCATAATCATAAATGGTTTTATAGAAACTTTAGGAATCGTCCATTTATTTAACAAATCAAGGTTTTGAGGTATATCTACCTATTCAAGTCTAGTACCTTTAGTACTTGTTTCTCCCAGATCCATTCCAAAAGCTTCATATCTATGTTAAATATTTCATATCTATTACATATTTACCATAAAAATTCCTAGGCTCTGATACCATTTACACCAGGATCAGGGTAGACGGGCTGTAGTCCGCACGACCATCCAGATCTAGTTGTTTCAGTATCTTTGAAGGTTGGCGGTAGTCCGCACGACCAGTAAAGATTCGAAATATACGGAAATTTTATTATAGTTTTAATGACTGTATGGAAGGATCTATCCTTTTACCCAAGCAAGGGGACTGTCTAGGTCTGATACATACTCCTATTGAGTCCATGTGTCTAGCAGTTCTAACTGTGAAAGGGATAGCCCTTTTGACAACTTCAGCGGGCTTTAATGTCACAGCTGGCTAGACATAGCCACTAAGGCAAAGCCAATAAGAGTAGTACCAGAGTCGACTGTACCACAATTTGGAACCAAGCCAAGAAACTATATTAAAATTCCTTTATATTTTGAAAGAGTCTGGATTCTTCATGGTTAATATGCAAGAGAAATTAGTTTTTCAACATAGATATGAATCCGTTTAGCCGGACATAGTCACGGCTGAGGAGAGAAACAAAGTAATTAAATACTTTTAAAAAATTAAAATAAACAAATACTTTTAAGGCCGGGATGCAAGGCCCTGAAGATGGTGAACTGAACTTCGAAACTTTATTTACTTCAACTGATTTACAAAATGAAGAAGCTAAAAGTCTTTACAAGAGAGAGAGAGAGTTCTTAGAGAGAGAGGGGTTTTTTCTAATGCTCTTCTTCAAATGAAGAGTTCCTCTATTTAAAGAAAGAAAAAAGAAACATAAAGAATCTTTAAATAGTAAATTGGGTCCCACATCTGGGTCCCTATACAATGTTTCTACTGTTGAGAACAGTGTATCTACTGTTTTGTAGGGTCTTTGGTGGCTTTTAGTCAAAGTCCTCTTCTGTCTAAATCATTCATTTGTTGGAGGAAATTTTCCACCTTGTCCATGTTTTTGTCGGATAATATTACTTCCGGTTGTATTGGCTGGGAATCTTCTTCTGCGATATCATCGCCACTTGTTTCACTACGCATTGATGTGTCTGACCTTTCAGTCTGGTTTATAGTTTGAAGTAGATTTCTTTTTACTTCTTCCATATATTTATTTATTAATTGTGTCTTATCTCCTTCTTGAACAGAGATTCTTCTAGCAATATGCCTGACTGAGCTATCGTCAAATATTGTCTTCTGGGGAGTAGTCAAATATAATTGGATCTGTGCTGAAATGGAATCCAATAATTCTTGGCCATATAACAATTTTGTCTTGGGATCATTCTTGATCAACTTATCCCAAAAATTATTGTAGAAGACCCTGTATAATCAAGGAATCTGTTCTTCAGTAAACCCCAATTCGGGAGTCCATTTGTGAATCCACGGAATAGAAAGTTCAATAAAGAAGTGCATCTGATCAATCTTTTCTAAATAACAGATATGATCTGTATGATATAAATCTGTTAAGAACGGAGAAATTTTTGTCCATTCTTTGTATAACTTAAGAAATGGCTCAGGTAAAATCTTTGTTGTGGGGCGGTGATGTGCCCACCAATTCAGGAACCAATTAGGGATAGGTTTTGCAAATATCTTTGCACATATTTTAATAAACCAAGTGTGTTTATGTCTATCATTGTTGTAATATAATACTCTATCGAATGCCTGGATATAATCCCAGTAAATAAAATTCATGGGTGATTTATTAAGGCTTATCTGCCTCTCTTTCATTGTGGATATCCCCCATTCTTCAACAGATATAATCTGCTTGATAATAATTTTTGAGAAGTTATAAACGTTCTCACTTGTGTTATAACCAGAAAAGTGCTGGAATTATGCACTTCCTGTGCTGATGAGGATGGTTTCATAATAAGCGCGGGTTTTATATGATTCACCCGGGTAGTATAACCCATTAATCAGGTATCTCTGGAATATCTTCCATGGTTCATCCTTTCGCTGAATCTCAGAGTTTTCTAGTAGAAATATTATTTCTTTCTTTGGTAATTTTTCGTAGGACTTGATAGCATCGTTGTCCTCTTCTCTGGCAATTGAAGCAAATGTATTACTTTGCTTTTTGGCGGCCAAATATGCATGTAGATGACCGTATAATGGATTATCTTCTGAAATATCATCTAGATGTATAGACAACCTGATGAAGAATCTCTTTTATGAAATATCTTTGAGTTTATTAAACTCTTTTTTCCTGCTTGTATCACCGGAGAATTTGATGAGGATCTGTATGACGATCCTTGAGAATATGATCTACTAGGGGAAGATCTTCCCCTACCTCTGCCTCTGGTGGCCCATGAAAGGTCCATTCTGCATAAATAATAAGTCAATTTATTCTGAAAAGAGATAATCCAGAGCATATTATCCCTAACAATTTTAATATAAATATGAAAACGCATAATCATGAATAGAAAATGTAAAATCAATCTAGTTATCAATGATATCTTTAATTATCAAGTCAATTATGAGACCTTGAAGATCTCGATTTAATCTAACCACTTTCAGGGTAGTAATTAACAATTCTTCCTCTAGAAAAGTTGTATAGAAATTCATAATTAATCAAGGTATTCTCGGGATAAGAAATCCAGAAGGGAATTATCAATTCTTTTTTTATTGAATTTCAAAATCAAAAGGCGCCAGTTGAGCATGCCATCTAGCAAATATTAATTTAGACGCATCATGTTTGAAATCTTTGTCAAACATATATTTAGTAGATTGAGCTCAGTTTTTATTAAAAACTTTTGATTATATAAATCGTCTGAATATTTTAAAACACATTTAACAATAGTCAACATTTCATGAGCCACAATAGCATATTTCTTCTGGGCTTCGGTCCATTTACCAGAGTGAAATCTTATCAGGTATTCACTCTTATTGTTGGGATTCACTTGTTTTAAAATTCCACCGTATCCAACGTTGGACGCATCAGTCTCAATAATTTTTTGCCATGTAGGATTAGCAAGAGTTAAGCAAGGTAAAGACTTAACACGTTGTTTAATACTTTTGACTAACGTAGTATGCTGGTCAGTCCAAGGCTTCTTATGATCCTTTTTTAGCCTGTCGTATAGAGGTGCTAGATCACGAGATAAACTTTTGTAGAAAGGAGATATATAATTCAAACTTCCCAAAAATCTTTGTAATTGAGTCCTGTCAGTAATAACATCAGAAAATTTTGAGGCAAAATCAATCGATCTTTGTATCGGGGTAATTTTTCCTTGGCAAATATTATGACCTAAAAATAGAACATTTGTTTGGAATAGACTCATTTTTGGTTTAGAAATTACTACACCATTTTGTATTACAATTTTCTTAAAAATATCAAGATGCTTAATATGCATCTCTAATGTTTTTGAAAATACTAATATGTGGTCAATATAAACGATGATAAAATCTAGATAAGAGTTAAAAATATCATTCATAATTTTCTGAAATTCAGAAGGGGCATTTTTTAAACCAAATGGCATGACATTTCATTCATATTGACCAAATGGAACATTAAAAGCAGTTCTATAAGTATGCTCTTTAAAAATTTGAATTTGCCAATATCCAGATTTTAAATCGAATTTTTAAAATATATTGGCGTCATATAATCTAGAAAGCAAGTCCCTTTTATTGGGGATTGAATATCTAATCCATTTCAGATGTTTATTCAACGGTTTGTAATTTATAACTAATCTAGGAATACCACGTTCCTTTTCTGCAGCATTATTAACATAAAAGGCCGAACATGACCAAGGAGATTTTGAGGGTTTTATCAAACCCTTTTGTAACAAGCTGTCAATCTCGTTTTTGCAGAATTCTACTAATTCAGCATTCATCTGGAAAGGTCGAGATTTAGTAGGGATATCATCCTCGGAGAATTGTTCTTCATAAGGAAGAGTTACAATATGCCTTTTTCGGTTCCAAAAGGCACTAGGGTGATCGGCACAACCATCAATAGCCATTTGTTCAACAATCAATTTAATCTTTTGCTGAACCTTAGCAGATTGTAAAGTATCGAATATATTCATGCTCGATATTTCTGATTGTAATGAATTAAAATGCCTTTGTTTCATATTAATCAAGGCATTAATATCTCTAGTTACGGGATCTGTAACAAAAGAATAACTTATCTCTCTATCTTGATAAGTAGCAGAAAAACTCTGTGCATCTATATTATTAAAAGGGTAAATAGCATTAATAAAAGGGGTTCCAAGTATAATCGGAGGGTATAACTGGTTTTGTACCAAAAAGAAGAAATGAGGAATACAAACTCGATTTTGGCAAATACGAGTATTTGATAATTTAAGCTCTATATCTAAAGCATGACCAGAAGCAGATTTTACCAAATGAATGGTCTTTTGAAAATATTTAGTAGGAACAAGACCCTCTTAAATACAACTTACATCTTCTCCACTATCAATCATTGCTACCTCAGTTAGAGAGAAAGTATTATCAATCAAGATAGTACATTTAATGTACCACTTATGAGCCGTAACAACCTGCATCATTCCTAAAAACATATCAGAATTTTCATTAATCGAATCAATCTAATAAGAAATTTCTTTTCCCTTTTCATTTGAAGATTCGGAAATTCCTTTAGCCGAAAAATCAGTTGGAAAATCAGTTAGAGAATTATTTTTCTCAATTTGAGTAATCCGGTGATCACAAATCATTTAATTTTGTTTAAGAGACTTAATATCTTTTTTCAAATTCTCAATTTTGATTTTCAAATCATCAAAAGAAGCATCTCTGCTAGGTGTAATGGACTTATGAAGTCGTTTATTAATTTCAGACAAAGAATAAGGCGCAAAATGTTCAAATTCGTTCTTATATTTTTCAAAAGGTTTTGAACTACTAGAACTAGAACTTGCAGCTAAATTAATAATTTTTTCACGAAGTTTTTCATCGGTAACTTCTTTTAAAAGTTCTATTACATTATCAGATGTAATAGTTTTCATATTCAAATCATAAAATTGTTAATATTTAAACAACTATCTCTTTCTGATGTTAATATTCTTGATGCCTTGACTTTAAATGTGAAAATTCATGGTTATAATTATGCGCCTGGTTCTGAACTTATATGTCTGTATTATAGGATTTATTTTAAATTATTATGTACTTTGAATCCTATATGTAAGTTATATGATACATCAGATCAGACCATACTGGTAGAAACCAACTTTGCAAGGTCCAAGGTCACCACTAGGAGACCTATTAGGTGGGAAGAAATTAATTTCCCAACTACTTGGACTTTAAATTCAGTTATATCCCCAAGTCAGATTACTAACGACTTGTCGAATACTGAATTTTCGCATGTTACTCAAAATCCGGGTGGTAGGATTTGTATTCAATTTGATGATAAGTCTACAATTTATAATAGACATTCGTTTTCTAATCATAGACTTGTACCTGTTATTCAACATATTTCTCCTGTTGAACCAGTCTACGGTCCAGCTCGCAATCGTGTAGCCTCTTTACACACTATTACTAGTAAAGTTAGTAATAAGCCTGTCGAAAGGGTTGAAAGGGTTAAAGTTAACCCTCAAACAAATATTGTTCAGGACAATGATAATATTTCATATAAGGATATTCCTTCTGTATCCGAGATGGATTTCGACCCCAATAGTACTTAATGATTCCACACCAAATTGATTTTAGCCCCGGTTCTCGGGCACGAAAATATATTCAAAAGGAATTTTTTAGTGATAAATGGAGCCAGTTTAAAACGTGGTTTTTCGATGCTTATAGCAAAGATGATTTGAATAGTATTTCTCAAGAATTTTATAAAACTTGTGCTTTGCATAATCAAATTATGTATTTTGTTTCTTGGTTTATAACAACTTATTTGCCTCTTTATATAAAGGTACTAGAAAGATCTTATAAAGATGGGAGTGGTAATATTACTAAAGCCATTTATCCTCCTCAGGCCCCCTTTATTTTACCTAATAATACTGGTATTACCTTCACTGCTTTTCAAAAATTTATTGATGATAACGTAGCAGCTATTAGTATCACAGAAATTAATAAATTAATTTCTCAAAACAATTATTTGGGTTTATATGTAAAAATTTTAGGAGAACATATCGGTTCTCTTTATAAAAAACTTGATGATTTGACTGTTTTAATAAAAGAAATGACTATTAAGAGAGGACCAACTGATGTTGCCTCCACTTCAGGAAGTAAAACAGTTGATCAAGTTATTCTTACTCATGTTCAATCAGAATTTATTTTTATATTATATTATAATATATGTCATCTATAAAAGCAGTTTACTATAACAGTAAAAATATATCGGAACAAATGAAGTTGTTATAGAGACAAGTTTGAGTGATCTCATTTTGTGTTTTATGAAGTTGTAAATATGTACTCCCTCCGTTTAAGCTTACGTGAATGTTTTCGCCTTTCGAGATTCAAACTATAAAAACTTTGATCAATATTTTGAAATATATTTTTTGTTATATTGACATGAGAAACAACACAACTTATTCTATTTTTTCGTATAATTTTTAAATATCCAAATTTTAACTTTAAAATATTGAGTTAGTCTAATTCTATTTAGCTTCAAAGATTGGTCAAATTAACTTTCGAAAAGCAGAAAAATTCACACAAACTGGAACATAAGGAGTAATATGAAAAACTAAACTAGAAAATCAGTTTCCTTAATCCTGCTTTAGATGACGAACGGATGTGGTAACCATCGTATTCCGAAAATTATCATTTTTGGGGGAAATGAAAGGAGCACCGAGTACTTTCTTTTTTCATTTAATGTCTGTATAATTACTCAAGTCCAATTTATGGAATAAAACATGACTTACCGTATACAATCATCATTTACCTAAAAATTTATGCCAAATTACTAATTCTAATATATGCAAAATTATTAAATCTTAATCTATACTATATTAAAAGCACGAAGGTCCTTAGCGAAATATCGTTCGCCTTTTTTACCATTTAAAAATAGATTTTACATTGGATAAAATAGTCATTTAATTAATTCCCTAATATTTAGAACTCTAAAATTGGCTAAGATTTTGATTATTAAATCTTTCCTTATTTGTGATAGGTACGTAGTCCTAAATTTTAGGACTTTAATATTAATTAGTATTTTACCATACATATATTTTTTTCCTTGTTTAAACTCCATATATAACGTAACTATAATTATTTTCATATTACTTTTAGTGGATGTAGATTCTATAGAAAAAAGAGTAAACTAACGTGTGTTTTAATGAAATTAAAGTAATTAATAGATCATGCAACGTTATGCCTAATATTTAAAAGGCATTTAGGATTTTAAATAAGTAATATAACTTTCCCACGTTTAGTTTTCGTATAAGTTGTAAAAATATCAACTACAACATTTTGAAATAATACCAAGAAAGCTTTATCATGAATAAAATGTGCAAATATACATGTAAAATAAAGGTTAATACTTTAAAAGATATCACTTTCTTGCACCTAATTATTTTTGTTAAATCTTTATCTTGGACTTGAAAGCCAATTAATATTTTAATTATCTTACATAAATTTATTTTATTTGAATAATGTAACATAATTATAATTCCTTTCATGCTATTATATGTGAACTATAATAGTTCATACTATTATATTTGAACTACTTTTCTCTCCAAACAGTATTTTTCTATTTAGTAATTTTTTTGTATAATATGTTTAAAAATTATGCTTAATAATTAAATTAAAATACTAAGATACTATTTAAAAATATAAAAGAGAGAGAGGGAGAGACTAGAAAAGTATTTGGTAACACTAATAATTCTGCAAATAGTATTTAAAAATATGTAGCGTTTCGCATACAAGTTCAACGCTCAACCCATAACTTCCTACACAGAGTACAGATTTATACGTAAAAATCTATTAAAATCTCAATAAGTATAATATTCGAACCCATAATTTTTGTAGTATAATAAGTTCAATGCTAAAATTTTAAAAGTTGAACCCATTAAATTTAAATCTTGTAACCACCTTTGTATATGGTTGAAGAGTTAACTTATCCATAGAGTTCATTAATGAGACATTTTGGATCGGGGAATCTTGATCTATCAATAAAGAAAAAAAATATAAAGAAGCTCTTGAAGTCTTAAAACAAAAGCACATACGATGAATAGATGAATAATGTGCAGTGCAGGAAAAATAGGATAGGAAAAAACACTAAAAGATAGAAAGTAATTAATAGGAGAAAGGGAAAAAGTTAGGATAAATAGGAAAAAACAGGAGACAGAAAACACAATGAGATAGAGAGTAGTTAATGGGAAAAAGGAATATCCTTGGAAAGTCACGGTAAATATTTTGGACCGTAAGAGTATATTATGTAAAAAGATTTGAGTGGGTAATTAGTTGAGAAAAGCTCACTTTATACTCATCAATTCCAAACTATTTACCTTTTAATGTCCAGGCCCAAACTATTTATTACTCATACCCATGTGCCCCAAAGAAATAGCAAGAAATAGCAAAAAAAAAGGTAGCCATGGATGCGAAAGAAGGAACACAACAACCCCAGCTAGTTCTTGCACACAAATTCTTCCTTTTGACACACCCAGATGTCAATGACTTGGATAAAGCTCGCCTCCGTGAAGAAGACTTGGACAAACTCTTTCATTTCCATTATATCCTTCTTCAAAAAGAAATTAGATCTGATTATCTGAGAAGTTGACATCTGGCTAGTTTCAATTCTGCTCCATTTTTTCTTGATTGTTCTTTTCCTAGCTTTTGCTCTTACCTTGGCCCTTGAATTTAAAAATTTTATTTTGAAAATTTCTTGTTTGATTCAAAGTGGGTGTTGTTAAATATTGTTTATAGCACCTTCTGGAAGTTCATACTGAAATTTGATAGCATTTGGAGCTGATTTGAGGTGACTGAGATCGAATTTTTCAGTTGAAAATCGAAGAAGAACACAGCTACAGTATACCGCTACGGTATACAATATGATGTAGGAGTATATAGCTATACTGCAACAGTATACTATTATAGTATACAATATATTGTTATAGTATACTGTAGTAATATGCAATATATTGTAACAATAAGCTATAATAGTATACAATATATTATAATACTATACTTATTACACGTAAATTCACTTGTCTTTTCCCTTTGAATTTGCTTTAAGCTTTTACCCAACATGAGGGGCAAATTGAAAATTCCTAAAAAAATATATTATAGTATGATATATAATGTAACGGTATACTCTTACAATTAGATCCTTTTAGAATTTTTTTAATTTTTTATTGACAAATGATATTATTTCAGTTTAATAATTAAATTAATTTTTTTTAACTCTTTGCGTACAATTGTATACCCTGTTGGTATAGCTATATACTATATTAATATCATATGTTAGTTAATTTTTTTTTGGTTGTATTAGCTACATTAATTGGTACACAATTTGATTTTCCTTTAGTAATAGTATAAAAAAAGAATAACAAAAAATAGTGAGAACAGTAAATGAAATTAGATTATGAAGAGAGAAAGAATATAAAAAAGAAGCTAAATGAAATTAGAAAAGGAAAAAAGAAAAAAATAAGAAGAAACCGAGAAAAAAGAAAAGGAGAAAAAAAAGAAAAAGAAAAAAGAAAAGAAAAGAAGCATAGAAATAAAAAAGAATTGGAGAATAAAGAAAAAAATCCCCACAAAAACTACTATGGTAGGAAATATAATTAGTTTATGGGTAGAAAAATAAATGAGCAGACAAGAGTAAATAGTTTATTTTTGTGGGTAACTGTGTCAAAACCCTAATTAATTTGCCCCAAAGGGACATTTTGTGTAGATTTCCCAATTTTCATTGTCCCTAATAGCTAATCAAAGCCCATCAAGATTAAAGCTAAAAAATTAAATTTTACCACCAAATATAAAAATCCCCAGAAGGAAAAAAGAAGAAGAGAAAAGAGAAAAGAGAAAAAGTTATGGGCGAAAATTAAAAGCGGAATAAACAGAGCTTGAATCTGTAACGACCCGACCGGTCGTCTTGAGATTTTGCACTTTGCTCGCCAGTTCTCGGGCATTACTAGCCCTGCGTGATGTATTATAACTTATGTAAATCGTCGATTTTTGTTTTCAGGGTAACCAGAATGAATTTTGAAGAAACAGTTCTCAGTTTGAAGCTTAAAATTTGAAAGGCTTGACCAAGATTTAACTTGTTAGTATATGATCTCGGATTGGAATCTTATGATTTGGTTAGCTCCGTTAGGTGATTTGGGACTTAGAAGCGTCATCAGAATGCATTTTGGAGGTCAGGCTTGAATTGGCGAAATTGAAATTTTTGGCGTTTTCTGGATTGAGGTGAGTAATGATTTTAAATGTTGTCCTGAGAGTATGAAACCTCGAATTTCACATCGTTGTGCTATATTAAGGTGACGCACACGCTAGATGACGGGCATGGGGTCGTGCATCGCTGTGGATTGTGATTTAGCCCGTCCCGAATGACTATTTTACTGCTTATTTGATTGAAAATTTTTGCTATCATCATGTTTTGGTCTGAATACCATATTTGTGCCTCATGCCAACTGTTTTGGACCCTTAGGGGATTTTTACTACTATTTTCTCACTGTTTTGATATTTTTATATATCTGTACTCTGTCATGCTATATTCTACTATGTCCATAACTCAGCCATGTTTACTCTGTTTTAATACTTTAAATGATATTTTGGGCTGAGCATCATATTTTACTGTACCCGATTGGCTTTTAGAGATTTCTGATTGAGTAAGGCCGAGGGACTGTGTTATGAGGATATTTTTGGGTCGGGCTGCACGCCGCAACAGTGATACACTGATTTATGATTATAAGGCTGAGGGCCTGAGTTGTATGCCACGAGGTGGCTTTATATTGCCATTGGGCTGTAAGGGGGCCCTCTCGGGAGTCTGTACACCCCCAATGAGCGCGGGTACCCTGAGTGAGTGATATATTGATTGTGCCACGAGATGGCTCGTTATTGCGCTTGGGCCGTAAGGGGCCCCTCCCAGAGTCTGCATATCCCCAGTTTGCGTGAGTACCCAATGTGTTATGTGATGTAGCCCGAGGGGATGATGTTGTTCCATGTTATTGCTCGAGGGGCAGTTCTTGATTTATGTTATGCCCAAGGGACTGATTACGAGTGATTGTGAGGTAGCCCAAAGGGCTGGTTCTATTAATATTATGCCTGAGGGGCGGTTTATGGTACATGTTTTGCTCGAGGGGCTGTCTATGTTTCTATCATGTTTACTTACTATTTTATCACTCGTTTGAAACTATTGAAAATTGTTTTTAAAAAGGTTTTCACCGAAACTGAGCATGATTTACGAAGTAAATGATTTCTGTATGGTGTTGGAAATATCATGTATTTGTTGTAGCATTTTGACGTGATTTACGTGCTTTCTTACTGCTCAGCTTTCATTTACCTTTATTACTTACTCAGTTGGAGTACTCACATTACTCCATGCACCTCATGTGCAGATTCAGCTATTTCTGAACCCGGTAGCTGGTGTTAATTGCTCAGAGGCAGAGTCATCGGAGTTTAGCAAGGTAGCTGCCCGGTGTTCATAGCACAACTTTTCTCCCTCTTGTTTTCATTAGGCTGTACATAGTACATTTTCATATTTTTCGTTGTATTCAGACCTTAGTAGATGCTCGTGACTTATGACACCCCGATGTCGAGCTGGTATATTATATTCGCACCATTCATGTAGACTTATATTGTGAAACATTTGTTTAAATTAAAGACATAAATTGTGTATTTTAAATGTTAAAAAGAATTGGGCGTTGTGTCGGCTGGATTTGTCTTCACGAGAGGCGTCATCTCGTTCGGGTCCGGGTTTATGGTTGTGACAAGTTGGTATCAAAGCCTAGATTACATAGGTCTCACGAGTCATAAGCAGGTTTAGTAGAGTCTCGCGGATCGGTACAGAGATGTCTGTACTTATCCTCGGAAAGTTGTAGAACCTTTAGGAAAAATTTCACATTCTTGAATTCTTATCGTGCGTCATTGATTCAGCTTGAAATATAACACTTTGAATTCCTTACACGCATTCGTATGCGCGCATGAGCGCTCAGTATCAGATGTGCATCGGCAGCTTGTGATTCCCTGATCGAGGGGCGAAATGTGATCTCTGTGTGTTGATGTTGGGACAGTATGGAGGACTTGAGGCCGGATTTTTGCCTATAGCTTAAGCTCTGAGGCGTTGATCGTGTGAGCACGTGCTTGTTGATTTGTATGTCCTATAGTGTCCCTATTAGTGGAAGTGATGACTAGGTAGCTACGTGATGAGTATGATATGACTATAGCTTAAGCTCTGAGGCGTTGATCGTGTGAGCACGTGCTTGTTGATTTGTATGTCCTATAGTGTCCCTATTAGTGGAAGTGATGACTAGGTAGCTACGTAATGAGTATGATATGACTGCAAGATGTATTCATATGATTTGGAAGCGACGAGAAGGGTCTGCTGGAGGATAGAAGAAATATTAGGTACTTGATGTCCATCTTGATTTGAGGTATAGCCCCGAGGTATGGAGTGTGAAGAATTTTTTTATGTTTTCTAGTTGGGGAGTGAAGTGGATTTTATGTTGTGATATGAGTTCAAACTCAGGGAGATTAAGTAATTGTGTAGTGCTTATGATAGCGGATGGGTACAAGGAGATGTTAGTTGCGGCGAGGTAGGTGGGCTATCTGCTTTGGATTGTTCTGAAGTTTGTGTGATCCTGTATGTCATTTATTGGAAGATCTCTGTTACTAGTGAAATTTATGTGTTGCAATTTGAATTTGGGTCGCTTAAGAGAGTGGGTTTAACTGTTACGAGGGACAATGCAAGATTTGCAGAAGATTTGAGGTACTAGATGGTCTGTGTTGTATGAGCTTATAAAAGATTGAGTTTAATCTCATATGGTATTATGGCAGTGATAGAGTATACGCATTGTGAGTTATTGTGTGTTTTGATCTATAACTTCGAGCCAAGTGGGGGAGTCTGCTATTGATTAGTTGATTGCAGGGTTATGTGCTATGTTGGTTCCAGTTTGAGGCGTACGAATCAGTTATGGCTTACGGAGATTGAGACCGAGGATGGCCCGAGTAGAGGAAAACTTTGACAAAGGTTATAGTATGCTTTATAGGTGTATGAGAATCATGGAATATTTTGAGTTGTTATTGGTAAATGATGCTCGGTGCATAGGTCAGGAAGTTTCTTGGTTGCATTAAGGTGAGGTTACATTTTGCGGTGTCAGAGAGCTAATGAGGCACAGGTTGTTCGGTTCATTTGATCAGGCTAATTGCAGTTTGAATAGAGTGGATGACTCTCAAGAATAGTTCTAATGTGTTCAAGATTTTACATGTAATAATTGCAGATTTTCAGATTGTATATTTGGCTAGAAACTGAGGTTTGCATTGGCGGGTGCCAAGACTCATGGTATTTCTATATCATTATGGATTCTACACATCAGCATCATGAAGGTGAAGGTAACGGATTTAGATTCGCATGAAGTTTCTTCAGAGTAAAGTATTTCGAATGTAGTGCTTTTGGGGATATTTGAGAGAGTAGTCAGTGGCTTATGAGCCTTAGACAGTGTGGTTTTATGCTTGGGTCTCAGGTGGTGAGTCTGGGTTGAGGAATTATGGTGTGACAGCAAGAAGGAGTATCAAGTTGAAGCTAAATCAGAAGGAAACTCGGATAAATGTGGTAGCTTGGTAGTAGGCCGAATCGGTATGGTAAGGATATGATTAGCTCTTTGGATGCTTACGAGGTAATAAGTTTATACATGTGTTTAGTGGCAATGCTCTTGGGTTTTAGTGACCTGCGTAGCTTGGTTGAGTTAGAATGATTCAGTACTGACGGTTTCGTGTTGTGCAAATGGAATTTAGATATTTCTTGATGGTTTCTGCCACGGTTAGAGATGCATATTTTCTACGAGCGTGAGAAGCATAGGATGCGTAGTGATTTTCTTCTAGATGGGGTCAATTGAAAGTTCTTGGCTAGTTGAGTACGTAGTTGCTTGTGGTTCGGAAGGGGTATGAAGTTCTCGTGTTCATTCTATGATGGTATGGTATATACAGTATGTTGTGTAAGATTGAGATTTGCATGTGTAAGGTCACGATTCAGTTTTGAAAGGAAGGTCATAAATTCTTAGGTGGCATGGACAGTTCAGATGATTAGGGAAATGATATTACTAATTGATGTGGCTTGATGAGGGTATACGTTTTAGAAAAAGGACAATGTGATTGAGTTAATGATACTTCATTAGTATTGCGGCACTCTCTTGTTGGATCGGCGACCGATATTCGAGTTTGCTTAGTGGCATAGAAGAATTTTTGGAGTACCTCTCATGGGATGATTGGGTATTAGAGGTGTGTTGTATATTCGGATGATGGAGTTGGGATCTGATATGGTGATTTGTGTGCTATATGGATAAGGAGACTGGGAGTTCTTGTGTTCAGGTTAGGTCGGGGTTGTGGACCGCGTATATCAGTCAGTGTGTGGTAACTATTGGGGATTTGGAGACCCGACTGGATCTTTGTTGCTTAGTATGTTAGATTTTGGATGTGATATTGGGTATAGACTGGTTGTCTTAGTGATGTTTCATTCTGGGTTGTTGCGCTAAAATGGCGATGTTGGTTATGTCGGGGATGCCACGAATTGAGTGGCGAGGTTCGACGGGTCATGTTCTCAGTAGGGTGGTTTCAATTTTTGAAGACCAAACGGATGGCTGGGAAGGGCTTCTTTCCTATTCGGCCTTCGTGATGGATGTTAGTGCAGAGACTCCTACCATTGATTCAGTTCCGGTGATGAGGGGTTTTCCGGATGTGTTTTCTGCTGCCGGGCATGTCGCCGGATGGGGTTATTGATTTTGGTATTAATTTGGTGCCGAGCGCCGCAGCGTATGGTACCGGCGGAGTTAAAGGAGTTGAAGGAACAACTTCAGGAACTCCTTGATAAGGGGTTCATTAGTAGACCTACATGGATGTGTGTTTTGCATCGAGACGGCTTTGTTGACTTCGAGTTGCTATTGGTGAGGGATGTGTTGATTCGGTTGTTATTGAGCTATTAGTGTTTTGAGGTGATCTATGAGTTACCTTTCCATGTTGCGAGGCGCTGGGATTTGTTGGCTATAGGCACATGTGGTGCGGTTTTGTTGGGGTCTCTCAGTGTAAGTCGAGCGGGAAGAGTACTGGGTATTTCTCGGTGGATGGCGTATCGGTTATGTCCTTTCGGGTTTGTGTGGTTTTATGTGTTTGCTTCACCGTGGTTGTGATGATTTGCTTTGGTTCTAGACATCATATTGCGCATGGCTGACGATTTTGAGCAGAGTGACTGGAGGTGTTTCATGCGGACCAGTGTTTGGATAGAGTCGCGCATTGCAGCGAAGTTATGTGGAGGTATGACCTTTCGGGTTAGATTCGTGTGTTCTGTTTCTACGATATGTGATGGGTTCTCAGCATTGTGTGTGGTGGTACTGGTGAGCTTGCGGTACAGCTCTCTCATTTGAGTCATTTTCATGATTTGAGTATGTTCGGATTGTTGCTTATTGGTGCGCAGATTACACGAGTTGTGGCTTTAGTTTGTACTGATGTATCATGTCACCAGAGTAGTTGTGTCGGATTAGATGAGATCGTTGGGATCTAGAACGAATACAAACATATTCGATTACAGCATGTTGGAAGGATAATATCAAGGTTCGGCTCAGAATTTGCTATGGTCTTTGCTAAAGGAGAAGTGGCTTCACGAATGGTTGATCCGAGAAGTGGTTATGACTTACCATGTGTTTCATTTATCGTTGGCAGTATACGGGAGTGTTGGAATGAGGCTTTATTTGACAAAAGGCCTATTATCGAAATTCGGATGTTTTAAGCAACTGTTGTGATTAGAAGTTATCGCTACAAGTGTTTGAGTTATGTGGTATGTCATGCAATTGCATCTGAGGTTGCAAGTATGGTTTGTTACAACTTGTTTGGGCTTATTCAGAGTATAGGTGTGAGATTATGATCTTGTAGGTGATTTTAGAAGTGGAAATATGGTTCTAACATTTATGGGTTAGGTTGGATTGTGCAATTTCAATTACATTGTGTTATCGGACCTATATGAGATAGGGTGACGTGGGATCACCCCCGGGTATGTGTATGGTAAGGTTATACAATAATTTGATGGTTTTCGGAACAACTCTAATGTGATGACCCGGCCGATCGTCTTAAGAATTAACGCCCTGATCCCCTATTAACTACTTTCCCCAAGTTTATATCTGCTATTTCGATTTACCGGGATGTTCGGTTTTGAGTCTCGGAGAGTTTTGGGACACTTATTCCCTAAATGAGAGCTTAAGTGTTGGAAAGTTGATCGTAGTCGGAACAGTGTGAAGACGGCCTTGGAATGGAAATCTGATGGTTCTGTTAGCTCCATTGGGTGATTTCGGGGTTAGGAGTGTGTTCGGATTGTGTTTTGGAGGTCCGTAGCTAATTTAGGCTTGAAATGTCGAAAGTTGAATTTTTGAATTTTCTGGTCCGATAGTGATATTTTGATCTGAGGGTCGGAATGGAATTCCGGAGGTTGGAGTAGCTCTGTAATGTTGAATGTGATGTGTGTGCAAAATTTCAGGTCATTCGGACGCGTTGTGATAGACTTTTTGATCGAAAACGTATTTTGAGGAAATTTGGAGTTCTTAGACTTAAATCCTTTGTTAATTCGAGGTTTCGATGTTGTTTTTGGCGTTTTAAGGATTGGTACAAGTTTGAATAAGGTATTAGGTGATGTTTGTGCTTTTGGTTGAGGTCCCGGGGGCCTCGGGGTGATTTCGGATGGTTAACGAGAAGTTTGATGACATGTTGTAGCTGCTATATTTTTGCTACTTCAGGTATTTTCGCATCTGCGGTTTGGGGATCGCAGATGCGGCTAAGCTGGCCGCAGGCACAGCTTTGGGTCGAGTCCTCAGGAACAATAGATACGGTGAATGTCTTACAGCAGCGGAACCGTTCCTAAGGTAAATGCTCCGCAGATGCGAAAAATTGGGTTTTAAGTGCGTGTCGCAGGTGCGACCTTTTGTCCACAGAAGCGGGACCGCAGATGAGGTGCTAGGGCCGCAAATGCGGGAATCGCTGGGCAGAACATATAAATAGTTGTCGTTGCAAAATTGAGCCATTCTTTCACCATTTTCATTCGGGTTTGAAGCTTTTGAGGAAAACAATGGGGAATCACTTGGAGGTAACATCCTTGACTTCATAACTCATTTTTATGTGATTAAAGACCTAATTAGTGGTGAAATATTTGGGAAAAATGGGTAATTAGGGTTTGAGTTTAAGAGACCTTTGAATGAGGATTTGAGGGGTCATTTGCACTTCGATTTCAGCATTCTTGTTATGTATAGACTCGTGAGAGTAAAAGGTTTCTAAAAATGTAAATTTCAACCGATTCCGAGATGTGGGCCGAGGGGCATTTTGGTCATTTTATCTAATTTCGCGTATTAGCTTAAAATGTAATTGTTGAATTAGTTACTTGAAGTGTTATTTACATTATGAAATTGAATTGAATAGATTTGGGCCATTTGGAGTCGATTACTCGTAGAAAGAGCATGGTTTCGGATTGATTTTGAGTCGGTTCGAGGTAAGTGGCTTGTCTAACCTTGTGTGGGGGACCTTCCCCTTAGGATTGGTATATTTGGTAATTGAATTGCCTTGTACGTGAGGTAACGAGTGCGTACTTATGCTAATTGTTGGAAATTCGGTTCTCTTTAATTAATTCCTTTCCTGTTTCTATTACTTGCACTATTAAGCCTGTTGTTAGCTTAGGAAACCATGTCTAAGTGACTTAATTGCCTTATTTGATTCAACCTGCCTTACTTGAATTTTGTGCATCATGCTAGGCTAGAATCACTTATTGCTTTAATATAAAATTTTGTCATTTCTGTATATCTTCTTGCTGCTGTGTATTTATTTTGGGACTACGGATATGGGATTCCGGTAGCTCCCCCTTGTTTGTTTACTTTGGGACTACGGGTTAGATTCCCGGTAGATCCCCCTGCACATTTACTTTGGGACTACGGGTTAGATTCCCGATAGATCCCTCTGCTCAGTTATATGGAACTACGGGAATGTACCTGGTAGATTCCCCCAGTACTGGATATTTACATTTGGGACTACGAAATGGGATTTCGGTAGATCCCCGCACACTATGAGTTGGACTATGTGACGGGATCCCCGGAGATCCATTGGATATGTATATATGGGACTACATGACGGTATCCTAGGAGATCCTCGATTGTTATTATTAGTGCTGAGTTGTGTTTCCTTTCCGTGTTTACCTTGCTTCTATATAGTTGTTGTTGTCTTGTACATCCTGTGTTATTTTACTACTGTACTTATTTATACCGTTCTATTCTATAATGTCTATCTTTATATTTTATTTAACTTCTGTAGGGCCCTGACCTTCCTCGTCACTACCCAATCGAGGTTAGTCTTGGGACTTACTAAGTACTACTGTGGTGTACTCATGCCCCTTCTGCGCATGTTTTTTATCTGCAGATCCATGTACCGCTACTCAGGCCTACCATCCTTAAGGGAGGCGACTGCTCTAGAGACTTCGAGGTACATTTGCCGCATCCGCAGACCGAGTAGTCCCTTTCTATTGCTACTTTAGTATTTAGCCCTTCTGTATTTTTCTGTTCTTAATAGACCTTCCAGAGTTAGAGCTGTGTAGTGTTTTTCTCAGCTTGTGGATTTGTGAGTTTCCGGGTTTTGGGATAGTGTATCAGATTTTGAGAAGTTATGTGTATATGCCGAGCGGTATTTAAATATTATTTCCTTCGGTTGTTTTCAGCTTTTGTTTGTTTATTCCATAAGTTTAGTTTATTTTCTGCACTTGTTAAGCTTACCTAGTCATAGAGACTAGGTGTCGTCACGACAGTTCACGGAGGGCAAACTGGGGTCGTGACAAGTTGGTATCAGAGCACTAGGTTCATAGGAGTCATGGATCACAAGCCATTTTATTAGAGTCTCGCTAATTGGTACGGAGACGTCTGTACTTATCTATGAGAGGCTATGTAACTATTAGGAAAAATCCACTTCATTTGATTTCCTTGTCGTGCGATTTCTGGACATCACAATTCTAAACTTCTGTCTTCTATTCTCTCACAGACGGTGAGGACACGTGCTACCCGAGATGATCAGACACTCGCTCCCCCTACTGCAGCTGTCAGAGGCCGAGGCTGGGGTAGAGGCCGAGGACGCGCACGTGGTTCAGCCAGAGCACCTACGCGAGCTGTCACCGAGGTACCACCAGCAAATCCAGCCGGAGTCTAGGCACCTGATACGCCTACCGTTACTACTACTCTAGCTCTTCAGGAAATTTTGGCACAGTTCATCAGCATGTACACCACTCTGGCTCAGGCAGGGTTACTTTCCCTTGTTGCAGCTACATCTTAGGCTGGGGGAGGAGCACAAACTCCTACCTCCCGCACTTTTGAGCAATAAATGCATGTTGAGTAGGTCCCTAAGATTATTCTTGTGCCACCTGCAATGCCAATTCAGCCCGAGGACAGGGCAGCAGCTTCCGAGGATGGGTAGTTGAGGCTTGAGAGGTTCAAGAAGTACAAGCCCCATGTATTTAGTGGTCTAGCATCGGACGATACTCTAGGATTTATAGATGAGTATTACCGCATTCTTCATACCATGGGTATATTAGGATCGAGCTGGGTTTCCTTCACTACTTTCTAGCTTCGAGGAGCCGCCTATGAGTGGTGGCACACCTATGAGTTAGACAGCCCAGATGAGGCTGCTTCACTGACTTGGACTCAGTTTTCAGATCTGTTCCTGAGAGAGTATGTTCCTCAGAGCCTCAGGGATGCATGGCGTGTAGAGTTTGAGCATTTGCACCAGGGTACTATGACTGTCTCAGAGTATGTTGTCCGTTACACCAGTTTGGCTAGGCATGCACCAGCCTTGGTTTCCACTGTTCACGAGAGGGTTCGCCGTTTATTGAGGGCATTATTCCTAGCATTATATCTAGCATGGCTCGTGAGTTGGAGATAGATATTTGTTATCAGCAGGTGGTGAGCATTGCTTGGAGGATTGAGGGTATGCATGCTGGGAGAGAGAGAGAGGCCAAGAGATCTCGAGAGTTAGGCTACTTCTCTGGTGCCCGTGCCCCCGCTGCAGGACATCATGATAGGGGTTATATGAGCCGCCCTGTTCATTTAGCTCTTCTAGTAGCCAGTAATGCTCCAGCTCCTCCTAGGTCTCAGGAGCCTTATTATGCACCACCGGTATCTAGCGCGCCTCCTACATGGGGTGCTTTCAAAGGTCAGTCCAGGAGACCTGGCCCGAGCCAGTCATAGTTACCATATCCTCCCAAAGCTTGTTTTGAGTGTGGCGAAACACGCCATATGGTGAGGGATTAACCCAGACTTGGGAAGGGTGCACCTCCACAAACTTCTCAACCACAGCGTGCCCCGCAGAGTTCTCAAACTATGGTTACCACTCCAGTTGCTACCCCATCTGCTCATCCAGCTAGAGGTGGAGGTCGGGGAGGTAGAGGTCGCCCTAGAAGAGGAGGCTAGACCAGATAGTATGCCCTTCATGCCCGTACTGAGGCTGTTGTCTCCGATTCTGTCATCACAAGTATTATATTGGTTTGTCACAGAGATGCATCAGTTTTATTTGATCCAGGCTCTACTTAATCTTATGTGTCTTCTTATTTTGCTCTGCATTTGGGTGTATCTTGTGATTCTTTGAGTTCCATTGTTTATGTTTCTACTCCTGTGGGAGATTCTCTTGTTGTGGACCACGTTTATCGGTCGTGTTTGGTTGCTCTTAGTGGTTTTGAGACCAGAGCTGATTTATTGTTACTCAGTATGGTTGACATCGATATTATATTGGGCATGGACTGGTTGTCTCCTCATTATGCTATTCTTGATTGTCACGCCAAAACCATGGTGCTGGCTATGCCAGGTATACCGCGTGTTGAGTGGAGGGGTACTTTAGATCACACTCTCAGTAGAGTTATTTCTTTTCTTAAAGCTCAATGTATGGTTGAGAAGGGGTGTGACGCGTATTTAGCTTATGTGAGAGATGTCTGTATTGATACCCCTTCAATTGATTCAGTTCCAGTAGTACGGGATTTTCCCGATGTGTTTCCAACTGATCTTCCAGGCATGCCTCTTGATAGAGATATTGATTTTGGCATTGATCATTTGTGGGGCACTCAGCCCATTTATATTCCTCCGTATTGTATGGCTCCTCCTGAGTTGAAGGAGTTGAAGGATCAGTTACAGGAATTTCTTCATAAGGGTTTTATTCGGCCCAGTGTATCATCTTGGGGTGCTCCTATCTTGTTTGTGAAGAAAAAGGATGGTTTTATGCGCATGTGTATTGATTATCGCTAGTTGAATAAAGTGGCAATGAAGAACCGTTATCCTTTTCCTCATATTGATGATATGTTTGACCAGCTTTAGCGCGCACGGTGTTTTCTAAGATTGATTTGCGCTCAGGTTACCATCAGTTGAAGATTCGGGAGTCAAATATCCAGAAGACTGCTTTCAGGACTCGGTATGGTCATTACGAGTTCCTTGTTATGTCATTTGGGCTGACCAATGCCCCAGCAGCCTTTATGCATTTGATGCACAGTGTGTTCCGGCCGTATCTTGACTCGTTCGTCATTGTCTTTATTGATAATATTCTGGTGTATTCCCGGAGTCGGGAAGATCATGAGCAGCACCTGAGGACAGTGCTTTAGACTTTGAGAGAGAAGAAGTTATATGCTAAGTTCTCGAAATGTGAGTTTTGGTTGGATTCAGTGGCATTCTTAGGCCACGTGGTATCGAGTGATGGTATTCAGGTGCATCCGAAGAAGATAGAGGTTGTGCAGAGTTGGCCCACACCATCCTTGGCTATAGAGATCCGCAGTTTCCTTGGCTTGGCGGGTTACTACCGTCGTTTTGTGGAGGGGTTTTCATCTATTGCAGCCCCTATGACCAGGTTGACCCAGATGGGTGCTCCATTTTAGTGGACGGAGGAGTGCGAGGCGAGCTTCCAGAAGCTCAAGACAGCTTAGACCACATCCCCAGTTTTGATATTGCCTACAGGTTCGGGGTCTTATACAGTCCATTTTGATGCCTCGAGGATTGGCCTCGGAGCGGTGTTGATGCAGGATGGTAGGGTGATTGCCTATGTGTCCAGAAAGTTGAAGATTCATGAGAAGAACTACCCTGTTCACGACCTTGAGTTAGTTGCCATTATTCACGCTTTGAAGATTTGGCGCCATTATCTATACGGGGTTCATTGTGAGATTTATACTAACCATCGGAGCTTGCAGCACTTGTTCAAGAAAAAGGATCTAAATTTGCGCCAGAGGAAGTGGTTAGAGTTGCTGAAGGACTATGACATCACTATTTTGTATCACCCGGGAAAGGCAAATATGGTAGCCGATGCTTTGAGTCACCGGGTCGAGAGTTTGGGGTGTTTGGCTTATTTACCAGCATTGGAGAGGCTTATGGAGATGGATGTTGAGGCCTTAGCCAGCCAGTTTGTGAGATTGGATCTTTCGGAGCCCAGTCGGGTTCTAGCTTGTGTGGTTTCTCAGTCTTCCTTATTTGATCGTATCACGGAGCGGTAGTATGATGACCCTCATTTGCTTGTCCTCAAGGACAAGGTTCAGCACGGTGATGCCAGAGATGTGACTATTGGTGATGATGGGGTATTGAGAATGCAAGGTCAGATTTGTGTACCCAATGTTGATGGGCTTCGAGAGTTGATTCTAGAGGAGGCACATAGCTCGTGGTATTCTATTCATCCGGGTGCCGCAAAGATGTATCAAGATTTGAGGAAGCACTATTGGTAGAGGCGGATGGAGAAGGATATAGTTGGATTTGTAGCCCGGTGCCTCAACTGTCAGCAGGTGAAGTATGAGCACTAGAGACCGGGTGGGTTGCTTCAGCAGATATAGATTCCGGAGTGAAAGTGGGAGCGGATCACCATGGACTTTGTAGTTGGGCTCCCACGGACTTTGAGAAAGTTCGATGCTATTTTGGGTGATTGTGGATCGGCTAACCAAGTCCGCTCACTTTATTCCTGTGTGTACTACTTATTCCTCGGAGCGGTTGGCAGAGATTTATATCCGAGAGATTGTTCGACTGCATGGTATTCCAGTGTCCATCATTTCAGATAGAGGTACTCAGTTCACATCACGATTCTGGAGGACCGTTCAGCATGACTTAGGTACTCGGGTGGAGTTGAGTACATCATTTCACCCTCAGATGGAAGGACAGTCCGAGCGCACTATTTAGATTCTTGAGGATATGCTTCGTGCGTGTGTGATTGAGTTTGGAGGGTCTTGGGATCAGTTCTTGCCATTGGCAGAGTTTGCTTAGAACAACAGCTATCTGTCAAACATTCAGATGGCACCGTATGAGGCTTTATTTAGGAGACGTTGTAGATCCCCGGTGGGTTGGTTTGAGCCGGGTGAGGCTAGACTATTGGGCACAGACTTGGTATAGGATGCTTTAGAGAAGGTTAAGGTGATTCAGGATTGACTCCGTATAGCCCAGTCCAGACAGAAGAGTTACGTGAACCTGAAGCTTCACGATGTTTCCTATATGGTTGGAGAGTGAGTTTTGCTTCGGGTTTCACCTATGAAGGGCGTCATGAGATTTCGGAAGAAAGGGAAGTTGAGTCCGAGATTTATTGGCCCTTTTGAGATATTGAGGCGTGTTGGGGAGGTTTCTTATGAGCTTGCCTAACCTCCCAGCTTGGCCGAAGTTCACCCGGTATTCCATGTTTCGATGCTTCGGAGCTATCACGGTGATCTGTCGCACGTGTTGGATTTCAGTTTAGTCCAATTAGACAAGGATCTATCTTATGTTGAGGAGCCAGTGGCAATATTGGATAGGTAGGTTAGAAAGCTAAAGTCAAAGAATATTGCATCAGCAAAGGTTCAGTGGTGGGGCTAGCCGGTCGAGGAGGCGACCTGGGAGACCGACCAAGATATGCGCAGTCGTTACCCTCATCTTTTCACTACTTCAGGTATGTCTTTATGCTCGTTCGAGGACGAACGAATGTTTAAGTGTAGGAGGATGTAACGATCCGGTCGGTCGTCTTAAGAATTAACGCCCCGATCCCCTATTAACAGCTTTCCTCAAGTTTATTTCTACTATTTCGATTTGCCGGAATTTTCGATTTTGAGTTTCAGAGAGTTTTGGGACTCTTAGTCTCTAAATGAGAGCTTAAGTGTTGGAAAGTTGACCGTAGTCGGAACAGTGTAAAGACGGCCTCGGAATGGAAATCCGATGGTTTCGTTAGCTCTGTTGGGTGATTTCGGGGTTAGAATCGTGTTTGGATTGTCTTTTGGAGGTCCGTAACTAATTTAGGCTTGAAATGCCGAAAGTTGAATTTTTGAAGTTTCCGGTCCGATAATGAGATTTTGATCCGAGTGTCGGAATGGAATTATGGAGGTTGGAGTAGCTCTGTTGTGTTGAATGTGACGTGTGTGCAAAATTTCAGGTCATTCATACGCATTGTGATAGACTTTTTGATCGAAAGCGTATTTTGAGGAAATTTGGAGTTCTTAGACTTAAATTCTTGGTTAATTCGAGGTTTCGATGTTGTTTTAGGTGTTTTAAGGATTGGTACAAGTTTGAATAAGGTATTAGGTGATGTTTGTGCTTTTGATTGAGGTCCCGGGGATCTCGGGGTGATTTCGGTTGGTTAACGAGAAGTTTGAGGAAATGTTGCAGCTGCTGTATTTTTGTTGCTTCTAGTATTTTCGCATTTGCAGTTTGGGGACCGCAGATGCGGCGCCGCAGAAGCGGCTAAACTAGCCGCAGACGCGGCTTTGGGTCAAGTCCTCAAGAACCACAGATGCGGTGAATGTCTCACAGAAGCAGAATCGTTCCAATGGTAAATGCTCCGCAGATGCAAAAAATTGGGTTTTAAGTGAATGTCGCAGGTGCAACCTTTTGTCCGTAGAAGCGGGACTGCATATACGGTCCCAGGGCCGCAAATGCGGGAATCGCTGGACAGAATATATAAATAGTTGCCTTTGCAAAATTGAGCCATTCTTTCACCATTTTCATTCGGGTTTGAAGCTTTTGAGAGAGATTTTTGAGGAAAATAAAGGGGAATCACTTGGAGGTAACAACCTTGACTTCATAACTCATTTTTATGTGAATAAAGACCTAATTAGTGGTGAAATATTTGGGAAAAATGGGTAATTAGGGTTTGAGTTTAAGAGATCTTTGAATGAGGATTTGAGGGGACATTTTGACTTCGATTTCAGTATTCTTGTTATGTATAGACTCGTAAGAGTATGAGGTTTCTCAAAATGTAAATTTCAACCGATTCCGAGATGTGGGCCCGAGGGGCATTTTGGTCATTTTATCTAATTTCGCGTATTAACTTAAAATTTAATTGTAGAATCAGTTATTTGAAGTGTTATTTATATTATGAAATTGAATTGAATAGATTAGGGCCATTTGGAGTCGAGTAATCATGGAAAGAGCGTAGTTTCAGATTGATTTTGAGTCAGTTCGATGTAAGTGGCTTGTCTAACCTTGTGTGGGGGACCTTCCCCTTAGGATTGGTATATTTGGTAATTGAATTGCCTTGTACGTGAGGTGACGAGTGCGTACTTGTGCTAATTATTGGAAATTCGATTTTCTTTAAGTAAATACTAGCATGTTTTCTTTCCTGTTTCTATTACTTGCACTATTAAGCCTGTTGTTAGCTTAGGAAAGCATGTCTAAGTGACTTAATTGGTTTATTTGATTCAACCTGCCTTACTTGAATTCTGTGCAGCATGCTAGGCTAGAATCACTTATTGCCTTAATATGAAATTTTGTCATTTATGTATATCTTCCTATTGTTGCTGTGTATTTATTTTGGGACTACGGATGTGGTATTCCGGTTGCTCCCCCTTGTCTGTTTACTATGGGACTACGGGTTAGATTCCCAGTAGATCCCCCTGCACATTTACTTTGGGACTACGGGTTAGATTCCCGGTAGATCCCCCTGCTCAGTTATATGGAACTACGGGAATGCACCCGGTAGATTCCCCCAGTACTGGGTATTTATATTTGGGACTACAAAACAGGATTCCGGTAGATCCCCGCGCACTATGAGTTGGACTACGTGACGGGATCCCCGGAGATACATTGGATATGTACATATGGTACTACAAGACGGTATCCTGGGAGATCTCTGATTGTTATTATTGGCGCTGAGTTGTATTTCCTTTCCGTGTTTACCTTGCTTCTATATAGTTGTTGTTGTTCTGTATATCCTGTGTTATTTTACTACTGCACTTATATATATCGTTCTGTTCTATACTGTCAATCTTTATATTTTATTTAACTTTAGCAGAGCCTTGACCTTCCTCATCACTACCCAACCGAGGTTAGGCTTGGCAATTACTGAGTACCGATGTGGTGTACTCATGCCCCTTCTGCGCATGTTTTTCATGTGCATATCCAGGTACCGCTACTCAAGCCTACCATCCTTGAGGGAGGCGATTGCTCTAGAGACTTCGAGGTACATATGTCGCGTCCGTAGACCGAGAATCCCTTTCTATTCCTGCTTTAGTATTTAGCCCTTCTGTATTTTTCTGTTCTTATTAGACGTTTCAGAGTTAGAGCTGTGTAGTGTTTTTCTCAGCTTGTGGATCCGTGAGTGTCCGGATTTTGGGATAGTGTATCAGATTTTGAGAAGTTATGTGTATACACCGAGCGGCATTTAAATATTGTTTCCTTCGGTTGTTTTCAGCTTTTGTTTGTTTATTCCGCAAGTTTAGTCTATTTTCCACACTTGTTAGGCATACCTAGTCGTAGAGACTAGGTGCTGTCACGACAGTTCACGGAGGGCGAACTGGGGTCGTGACATCTGGGCACGTTCGAGGACGAACGTATGTGTAAGTGGGGGAGAATGTAACGACCCGACCGGTCGTCTTGAGCTTTTGCACTTTGCTCGCCATTTCTCAGGCATGACTAGCCCCGTGTGATGTATTATGACTTATATAAATCGTCGGTTTGGTTTTCAGGGTAACTAGAATGAATTTTGAAGAAACAGTTCTGAGTTTGAAGCTTAAAATTTGAAAGGTTTGACCAAGATTTGACTTGTTAGTATATGATCTCGGATTGGAATTTTATGATTTGGTTAGCTCCGTTAGGTGATTTTGGACTTAGGAGCGTGATCGGAATGTATTTTGGAGGTCCAGAATAGATTTAGGCTTGAATTAATTGGAATTTTGGCGTTTTACGGATTGAGGTGAGTAGTGATTTTAAATATTGTCCTGAGGGTATGAAATCCCAGATTTCACATTGTTGTGCTATATTGAGGTGACGCATACGCTAGATGACGGGCGTGGGGTCGTGCACCGCTGGGGATTGTGAATTAGTCCGTCCCGAATGACTGTTTTACTGCTTATTTGATTGAAAATTGTTTGTTATCATCATGTTTTGGGATGAATGTCATATTTGGGCCTCGTGCCAACTGTTTTGGACACTTAGGGGATTTTTACTGCTATTTTCTCACTGTTTTGATTTTTATATATGTACTCAGTGAGGCTATATTCTACTGTTTTCATAACTCATCCATGTTTACTTTATTTTAATACTTTAAATGATATTTTGGGCTGAGCATCATATTTTACTGTGCCCGATTGGCTTTTAGAGATTTCTGACTGAGTAAGGCTCAGGGACTGCATTGTGAGGATACTTTTGTGTCGGGCTGCATGCCTTAGCAGTGATACACTGATTTATAATTATAAGGTCGAGGGCCTAAGTTGTACGTCACGAGGTGGCTTGATATTGCGCTTGGGTCGTAAGGGGATCTCGGGAGTCTGTACACCCCTAGTGAATGCGGGTACCCTGAGTGAGTGATATATTAATTGTGCCACGAGATGGCTCGTTATTGCGCTTGGGCCGTAAGGGGCCCCTTCCGGAGTCTGTACACCCCCACTGAGCGCGGGTACCTAGTATGTTATGTGATGAGCCCGAGGGGCTGATGTTGTTCCATGTTATTGCTCGAGAGGCGGTTCTTGATTTATGTTATGCCCAAGGGATTGATTACGAGTGATTGTGAGGTAGCCCGAGGGGCTGGTTCTATTGATATTATGTCGGAGGGGCGGTTTATGGTTCATGTTTTGCTTGAGGGGCTGTCTATGTTTCTATCATGTTTACTCACTGTTTTATCACTCGTTTGAAACTATTGAAAATTGTTTTTAAAAAAGTTCTCACCGAAACTGAGCATGATTTACGAAGTCAATAATTTTTGTACGGTGTTGGAAATATCCTGTATTTCTTACTGCTCAGCTTTCATTTACCTTTATTACTTACTGAGTTGGAGTACTCACATTACTCCTTGTACCTCGTGTGCAGATTCAGGTATTTCTGAACCCGGTAGCGGATGTTGATTGCTCAGAGACAGAGTCATCGTAGTTTAGCAAGGTAGCTGTCCGGCGTTCGCAGTACAACTTTTCTCCCTCTTGTTTTCATTAGGCTGTACGTAGTACATTTTCAGACTTTTTGTTGTATTCAGACCTTAGTAGATGCTCGTGACTTATGACACCTCGATGTCGGGCTGGTATATTATTTCCGCACTGTTCATGTAGACTCATATTATGAAATATTATTTTAAATTAAAGACTTAAATTGTGTATTTTAAATGTTAAAAAGAATTGAGTATTGTGACGACCGGCCTTGTGTTCACGAGAGGTGTCATTACGATCGGGTCCGAGTTTAGGATCGTGATAGACCCCAGCAACACCCTTGAGAGCATGAATAGAGACTTGGATCTGGTAATTAAGGAAATACTTTGTTGAAGCAAGTACGTACAAACAAAGACAGGAAAACAAAATATGCTCTCTTAAGTTATACACGTAGCGGTATAAGTAAACAGTTAAACGACACGTCAGTGCAATTGATATTATGATGCTAAAAAATGAAATTGCCCTCAGCTTGCTTTTCAATTCCACCAAAGCACACATGTCCAAACCCATGTCTCGTCTATTATATAAATAATAATAATAAAGCTAGTAAAAAATTTATTATGAGATATTTAAAAAATAATATTTTTTAGAAATACATCAAATATTTATAAATTAATAAATAATATCATAAAAATAATCAGTACCTTCCAAATAAATAATATTATTACCTAAATTAATTAATATAAATTTCAAAAATGAATTTAATTTATTGTTTGATATTTTATAAATATCTATTTGTCACATCGCAAAAGTTATCTGCGTATTAATTTGAAAATTATATAACTATATAATTACACTTGTCTGACAAAACATGATAGTGAAAATTATATTTTATATAAATTATTATTATATTGCATAATTATCAGAGTGTGATTTGCATAATTATCAGACATTACTACCCTAGTAATTACATCGCCAAGTAATTACACATAATTTTTCAAACAGAAGATTGGTTCGATTAAACTTTCCCCACTATAACAAAAGTCATTAAACTTTATCCACTATAGCAGCAATAAAACAACCAAACAATGTCTGGTGACATTATACTAACTGAACTTTCTTCTTCTTTTTTTGGTTAAACTGGATGCATATTATAAAAACAAACTAAAACTACCCGTTAGCGGTTACAGACAAATTATTTGAGGGCGGATATATCAAATCCCCTACTACCTGGCCATCATTAATAATATTACAGTCCATAATTTGCCTTTTAAAAATAGCTTCTGTAATGTCTATCCAAAAGACATGCATGACAAACACCGGGGGAACTGTTGTTACAAAAATATCTTCAAAAAAGTTGTTGTAGTGCCCTCCTTTGCCAGCAGGTCAGCAACTCTGTTGGTCTCCCTGTAGTTGTGCTTCAAAACCACGGTGCCTAGTCTTTGGACGATTGACCTACATCCATGAATAAGTGAGTCAAAAAGGAGGTTCCCATCGATTAGCATTCTAATTACCTCAGTTGAATCAGTATTTATTTCCAACAGTGTTACCTGTCTTTCTTCTGCAATTTGCAGCTCTTTCAGAATGGCTAGCAGTTTTGAGTGAGTGTTAGTGGTGTGCTAGATGGATCCCATGTAGCCTAGAACCCAGTTTCCACTTACATTTCTGAAGACTCCTCCCAGTCCTCCCCTTCCAGGATTTCTTGTTGCGTCTCTATTAGTGTTGAGCTTGTAAGTGTTGATTTTTGGTGGCTCCCATTTGACCCAGATATTTTTTTTTTAATTTTGGGTGCTTTATTCATCATAATGGTTACATAATCAGTTACCTTAGCTATAGCACTTTTGGAGTCCACCCTTTTCTTTTTGTTATTGAAGAGATTGTTGTTCCTTGTGAGCCAGATTTGCCAAAAGCTAAATGATAGTAGCTCTTCCCAAGTAATGATGTTTGTATAGTGCTCTTTCTTAAGGGATGCCCATGTGTTTGGCCAATCTCTAGTAGTGAATGATGGTATAGGAGCAATGTTGTTGTTTGTACTTTGTGAGAGGATTGCTTGCCAGAAAAATTTGGAGTTTGTGCGTTCAAAAATGATGTGTGGTGATGTCTCATTAGCATGACTGCAAAAGCTGTATATGGGATCTGGTTGCATCCCAACATGATGGAGAAAAGCTCCAGTAGGGATCCTATCATGGAATAGTAGCCAAAAAAATGATTAAATCTTTTTGGGGACTTTTAGTTTCAAGATCCATAAAAAATTGTTGCTCATGATTTCTTCTCTTTGGTGTTGAAAGCTATCCAGGAGGGAGTAAGCTAATTTTGTGGAATAGATTCCATTTGAGGTGGCTCCCTAAATCATTCTATCTTCCTTAATAGGGTTGGGTGGGATGAAGGTGTTGTGGATAGAGTTTTGGATGTTTTGAGGGATGGTAAGAGAGATGGTAGAAAGATCCCAAGTTCCATTATGATTAACAGAAGCTACAGTTTTGGCCATGTCTTTTCTTGTCAAAGGTCCTTCTATTAAGGACCTTATAGATTGTAGGTTTTTTATCTAAGGGTCATTGAAGAAGTTGACCCTGTTCCCTGAATGCACTACCCATCTTTTTGCTTTCATGCAAGTTTCTCATCCCTTTAGAATGCATTGCCAGGTGTTGGACTTAGCTTTTTTAGGGGGGGTTCCTCCAGTTGCAGTGTTTTGCAATCAAAGTTTTTGCCCATAGGGCTGATGGATTCTTGTATAGCCTCCAAGCAAGCCCTGAGTGAAGGGCTCTGTTTTTCAATTCAACTTTATGAATCTCCATCCCCCCTTATCCTTAGGCATAGTACTGTTTCCCAGGAGACAAGGTGCATATTTCTTTTAATGGCAGTAGTACCCCAGATGAAATTCCTTTGTATTTTATCAATCTCTTTGGTTGTTTTTGCAGGCAGCTTAATGTATTGCATTACATGATTTGTTTTGGATTTCATGGATGCTTTTGCCAAAGTAGTTCTCCCAGTCATGTTCAGCATGCTTGTTTTCCATCCAGCCATTTTAGAATGGAGATTGTCAATGATGAACTGGAAATCACTATGTTGGTCTTTTATGGAATATTGGGAAGCCTAGGTATTTTCCAAAGTTTGCTGAAGTTTTTATGGAAAGAGTGTTTAAGATGAGTTCCATTTGGTGAGGTTGGCAATTTGCACTGAAATAGACTTTAGACTTAGCAAGGTTTATCTTTTGCCCAGATGCCAAGTTGAAAGAGTTGAGAGTACTCATGATTGTGTTACAATTGGCTTGGTTAGCTGTTGCAAAAAGGGTTAGATCATCAGCAAAAAATAGATGAGATATTTTAGGGCCACTTATGCTAATACTAATGGGGTGCCACTCACCTTGGAGAATATTTTTGTCGATAACTCTGGAGAGTCTTTCCATACACAGGATGACCAGGTAGGGGGAGAGAGGGTCACCCTGTCTGATGCCCCTAGTAGGTATGAAAGGGTTTGTTTGCTCTCCATTAACAATGACAGAGATGGTGGAGGAACTGACACACGACATGATGATATTGGTGATGGTATTTTTGAATTTGAAAGCATGGAGGGTTTGCTTAATGAAAGACCATTCTAGTTTGTCAAAAGCCTTTTCCAGATCAATCTTTAGAATCATGTTAGAGGATTTGCCTTTCATTTTCCCAAAGTGTATGATGTATTCTTGGACTATGATGGCATTGTCTGAGGCTTTCCTGTTGAAGAGGATGCTAGTATGACTAGGGCCAATGATGTGAGGGAGGTAAGGCTTGATTCTGTTGACAATGATTTTTGTCACTGTCTTGTAGATAGTATTGTATAAGCCTATGGGCTTGTAGTTTTTGATCATTGAGGCTTGGGGGCATTTGGGGATGAGGCACAGGAGGGTTTCACTCATGACTGGATTCATTGTTGATGTGGAGAAATAATTTTTTCGAATTGAATGACATCCTTACCTACTATGTCTCAGTATTTTTGATAGAAGACAGGATGAAGCCCATCAGGGTCAGCGACTTTGAAGGGCTTGAAGGAAAACATGGCACATTTAATTTCACTATCCCTAAGAGGCATCCCAATTGTTGTTTGTTGAATTTGGGAGAGGCATTTCCCCTGGATTTCAGAAAAAGGGCAAGTCATTCTGGGACTGGGAAAAGGATGTTGTGTAAAGCTCTTGAAACAATTTTGAAATTGATTGCTTGATTTCCCCAGGCTCAAACATCCACTGTCCTAAGTCATCTTTGAGATATAGGATTTTGTTCCTCCTTCTTCTATTGAGGGTAGAAGTGTGGAAGAATTTTGTGTTGGCATCCCCATCTGAGAGCCATCTTATTCTAGACTTCATTTTCCAGAAATCCTCCTCATTCCGTAGGATTGAGCTAAGCTCCTCAATTAGGGTGCTCTCAAAGGTTTGCATGGAGGTGTTAAAAGGATAATAAGGGGATTTTTGAATCCCTGTTATCCTTGCAAGCAACCTCTTCTTCTTGTGGAAGATATTATCAAAGGTATGTTTATTCCATTTGAGTGCGTTTTCCTTGAACAAAATGGTGGATGGAATTAGAGAAGAATCATGCTGAAAAAACTCCTTAATTAAGTTTTGAAACAGTGGGTGGCTGCACCACATTGATACAAACCTAAAAGGTTTGCTTGACAAGCATGGGGCAGTGGTCAGAGTGGGTCTTGGGGAGGTGTGTAATGTTAGCTTCAGGGTATTCATTTACCCATTGGTTATTAGCAAAACACTTGTCAATCCTTTCTAGAATTAGACATGACCTATTCTTGTATCTCTTATTTGACGAAGTATATTTGCTACCTTTAAACCCTAGGTCTACTAGGTGACAACTATTAATACAATTCCAAAATGAGTTACTCCTGCGGGTGTTGATAGGGTTTCCCCCAAACTTGTCTCTTACTTTCAGGACATCATTGAAGTCTCCACCCACAAACCAAGTCCTTCTGTGGTTATTTGAGATATCAATTAAGTTATCCCAGAGAGCCTTTCTATCCTCAATGTAGTTGCTAGCATAAATCGTAGAAAAAACCAAGGGGGGTTTAAGGGTAATACCTTAACCATGGCATGGATACCATGGGAATTTATAGCCACTTCATCAACTTGGAGGGAAGATTCCCTCCACATTATCACTATACCTCCAGAGTGGCCTACAACAGGGAACTGGATATGCATATCGTATTGAAGCTCTTAATTAGCTTTTTGTGATCAGCCATTTTGGTCTCCAGGAGAACCAACATCATGGGTTTGTGCATTTTGACCATGTCCGAGCATTGCCTCTTGAACTCTGCACTATTTGCCCCTATAACATTCCATATTATGAAATTCATTAGAGGGTTCAGTGTTAGAGGGTTGTTGCTCGTTGATGCCTTATCCCTGCCCTAGGGTTGCATCGTTTCTCTTCCCCTATGTTGAGATTGATGGGATCTCATTACCGGGGTTAAGGTCAGGAGAGGTTTGAGTGTACTAGAGTCAACTGAACTTTCTTCATTATAACGATAAAGTCAATAAATTTTACCCTTACAACCAGAAACCAATTCATCAAGGTGACTTTACTATTGCAGTGTAAAATTTTATGTCATTAGAATGGTTAAACTTCAGCTACTTGATAAAAATAATTTTATAATTTTACTGTTATATAATTGGAAAAAAATAATTCTGTTATTGTTACAACTTTAGTATTATAATAGATAAAATTCAGTACAGATAAATAAAATTAAACCGTTAGGTGATAATGCAAAAAGTTTGAGAACTTTAGAGTTCAAAAAAGAAATGAAATTAGCTCCTCGTATTTAACTTCTTTATTCTTCTTCCACTCAATAGTTAACAGAAAATTACAAAATTCTTGGTAGTGTTGTAAATATATTATATTATGGATGTTCATTTAGTACTCCGTTGTAAATAAGCTTCCTGAATAAGCTTATTCATATGGGACTCCGCCGTAAATATGTTTATCTATTTAGTACTCTATTGGAAATAAGCCTCCTAAAAAAGCTTATTACTTCGGTACCCGGTTATGGATAAATATTACCTCCGGTAGAAGATTACCTATATCGGGTATAATAAGCTTATCTTTTCGATACTCCGTTATGGATAAACATTACCCCCATTAGAAGATTATCCATACCGGGTACAATGAGCTTATTCATTCAGTACTCCATTAAGGATAAACATTACACCCAGTAGAAGATTATCTATAACTGGTACAATGAGTTTATCCTTTTAGTACTCAGATATGGATAAACATTACTCTTAATAGAAGATTATCCATATCTGGTATAGTAGCAGCTTACATAGTAGCTTGCAGTAGCAGCTTATACAGCAGCTTGCAGTAGCACCTTACACAATAGCTTCATTTCTTCTATAAAAAAAAGAGATTTCAGTTCATTATGTACATCAGTTTGAAGTTGAATAATATATTAGTTTCTCTCTATACTTGTCTTTACTTTATAGTCTTTATTTTATAACACATTATAAGCACGAGACTGCCGGTCATTTTAAGAATTTACGTCCTGATCCCCTATTAACTGTTTTTCCATGTTTATTTCTGTTATTTTGATTTGCCAGGATGCTCGGTATTGAGTTTTGGAGACTTTTGGGATACTTTGTCCCTAAATGAGAGCTTAAGTGTTAGAAATTTGACCGTAGTCGGAACAATGTGAAGACGGCCTCAGAATGGAATTTTGATTGTTCTATTAGCTCCGTTGGGTGAATTCGGGCTTAGGGGCGTGTTCGGATTGTGTTTTGGAGGTCCGTAGCTAATTTAGGCTTGAAATGCCCAAAGATCGAATTTTCAAGTTTCCGATTCGATAGTGAGATTTTTGATCTAACGGTTGGAATAGAATTCTATAAGTTGGAGTAGCTTCGTAGTGTTAAATGTGACGTGTGTGCAAAATTTCAGGTCATTCGGACGAGGGTTGGTAAACTTTTTGATCGAAAGCGTATTTTTAGAGTTTTGGAGTTCTTAGGCTTGAATTCTTGGTTGATTCGTCGTTTCGATGTTATTTTAGGTGTTTAAAGGATTGATATAAGTTTGGAGAGGGGTATTGGACTTGTTAGTGCCTTTGGTTGAGGTCCCTAGGGCCTCAGGATGATATCGGATGGTTGACAGAAGGATTTTGAGTTTGGAGTTGCAGCTGAAGCTGTTGGTTTCCTGTCATAATCGCTGGGCAGAAATATGAAAATTCGACGATGTGGCTCAAAACATGGAAAAAAATCAAATTGGAGCTCGGGAGAGGGCGATTTATGGAGGAAATTGAAGAGGAAATCATTGGGTAACAATTCTTTAACCCTTTCTAGTTATATTCCATCAATCTATACTTAGTTTCATCATTTAATTTCGGATTGGAGATGAAAATTGGGGAAAAGTTGGAAGAAAGTTCTTAGACCTAGAATTCGAATTTTTATTGGGAATTTGACCTTAGATTTGATAATTTTGGTATGCATGAACTCGTGAGAGTATGTGGATTCTAAAAATATAAATGTTACCTGATTCAGAGATGTGGGCTAGAGGGGCATTTTGGTCATTTCACCTAATTTCGCATATTAGCTTAGAGTTTAATTGTAGAATCAGTTACTTGAGGTATTATTTACATTATGCAATTGGATTGAATAAATTTGGGCCATTTGGAGTCGAGTACGCGTGGCAGGAACGTGATTTCGAGTTGATTTTGAGCCGATTCAAGGTAAGTGGCTTGCCTAACCTTGTGTGGAGGACCTTCCCCTTAGGATTTGGTATTAATGTTAATTAAAATACCTTGTACGTGATGTGACGAGTGCGTACTTGTGCTAATTGTTGAAAAATCCGATTTTCATTAAGTAATTACTAGTATGTTCCTTTTCCTGTAATATATTTCTTGCACTTAAAGTATGTTTAGCTTAGAAAAGCATGTCTAAGTGTTTTAATTGCCTTATTTGCTCAAACTGCTTTACCTAAATTCTGTGCAACATGCTAGGCTAGAATTACTTGTTTGCCTTAATATGAAATTGACATTTTCAGAATATTTTCTTGATGCTGCTGTGTAATTACATTTGGGACTAAGGATGTGGGATTCCAGTAACTCCCCCTTGTCTGTTTATTTAGGACTACAGATGTGGGATTCTGGTAAATCCTCCTGCACAAGTATATGGAACTACGGGACTGCACCCGGAAGATTCCCCCAGTACTAGGTATTTACATTTAAGACTACGGAACAGGATTCCGGTAGATCCCCGTGCATTATGAGTTGGACTACGGGACGCGATCCCGGGAGATTCATTGGATATGTATATTTGGTACTACAGGACGGTATCCTGGGAGATCCTCGATTGTTATTTTGGTGTTGTGCCGTATTTCTTTCTGTGTTTACCTTACCTTTGTAATAGTTGTTGTTGCCCTTTATATCTTGTGTTACTTTTACTGTTATACTTATTTATAATGTTCTAATCTACACTGTCAAACTTTATATTTTATTTAATCTCAGTAGGGACCTGACCTGCCTCGTCACTACCCGACCGAGGTTAGGCTTGGCACTTACTGAGTACCGTTGTGGTGTACTCATGCCCTTTCTGCGCATATTTTTCATGTGCAGATCCAGGTACTTTGACTCAGTTCTATCACCCTTGAGGTGAGGAGACTGCTCCAGAAACTTCGAGGTATATCTACCGCGTCCGCAGACCGAGGAGTCCCTTTTCATTCTATCTTGTAGTGATAGCCCTTCTAATTTCTTCTGTTGATGTAGACATTTCAGAGTTAAAGCATTTTTATTATATTCATAGCTTGTGATTCATGGGTTTCCAGGTTTGGGAAAAAGTATTAGTTTTGAGAGTTAATATTGTGTATGCCGAGCGACACTTTTAAATGTTGTTTATTACTCTATTTATGTTTTAAATTATTTTCTTCCGTAAATTTGGTTTATCTTCTGTATTTTTGGCTTACCAGTCGTAGAGACTAGATGCCGTCATGATGGTTCACAGAGAGCGAATCGGGGTCGTGAAAAGTTGGTATCAGAGCTCTAGGTTCATAGCAGTCATGAATCATAAGCCGGTTTATTAGAGTCTCGCTGATCTATACGGAGACGTCTATACTTATCTACAAGAGGCTATGTAACCATTAGGAAAATTTGCACTTCATTTGATTTCCTTGTCATGCGAGATTTGATGTCACAATTCTAAACTTCTGTCTTCTGTTCGGTAACAGATGGTGAGGAAACGCGCTATGATCAGGCACCCATGCCCCCTACTACAGTCGTCAGAGGCCGGGGCCAGGTAGAAGCTGAGGACGTGCACGTGGTGCAGCTAGAGCACCTGCGCGAGCTGCCACTGAGGTACCACTAGTAGTTCCAGCCGGAGTCCAGGCACTTGATACGCCTACTACTACTACTACTCCAGCACTTCAGGAGACTCTGGCATAGTTCATGAGCATGAACACCACTTTGGCTCATGCAGGGTTGCTTCCCCTTGCTGCAGCTACATTTCAGGCTGGGGGAGGAGCATAGATTCCCATCGCCCGCACTCCTGAGCAGCGAGTACATGTTGAGCAGGTCCCTGAGATTATTCATGTACAGCCTGCAGTCCGAGATCAGCCCGAGGACAGGGCAGCATTTTTCGAGGATGAGCAGCTGAGGCTTGAGAGGTTCAAGAAGTACAAGCCTCATATATTCAGTGGTTTAGCATCAGATGATGCTCTGGGATTTCTAGATAAGTGTTACCGCATTCTCCGTACCATGGGTATATCAGGGTCGAGTGGGGTTTCTTTCACTACTTTCCAGCTTCAAGGAGCCGCCTATGAGTGGTGGCGTACCTATAAGTTAGACAGTCCGGATGAGGCTGCTTCACTGACTTAGACTAAGTTTTCAAATCTGTTTCTGAGAGAGTATATTCCTCAGAGCCTCAGAGACGCATGACGCACAGAGTTTGAGCATTTGCACCAGGGTGCTATGACTATCTCAGAGTATGCTATCTGTTACACTACTTTGCCTAAACATGCACTAGCCTTGGTTTCTACTATCTACGAGAGGGTTCTCCAGTTTATTGAGGGCCTTATTCCCAGCATTAGGTCTATCATGGCTTGTGAGTTGGAGATGGATATTTCTTATCAGTAGGTAGTGAGCATTGCTAGGAGGATTGAAGGTATGCAAGTTAGGGAGAAAGAGGATAGGGAGGCCAATAGGTCTCGATAGTCAGGCCATTTTTTTGGTTCCCATGCCCCTGCGGCAGGTTGTCATGGTAGGGGTAATATGTGTTGCTTTGTTCATTCAGCTCTTCCAGCAACCAGTGGTATTCTAGCTCCTCCTAGACCTCAGGAGCCTTATTATGCACCTCTGGTATCTAGCGCGCCTCCTACGGGGGGTGCTTTCAGAGGTCAGTCAAGCAGACCTGGCCCGAGCCAGTCACAACTGCCATATCCTCCTAGAGCTTGTGTTTGAGTATGGTGACACACGCTATGTGGTAAGGGATTGCCCTCGACTTAGAAGGAGTGCGCCTCCATAGACTTCTCAGCCACAGCGCGCCCCGTAGAGCTCTCAGGCTATGGTTACAGCTCCAGTTGCTCAGGGAGGTAGAGGTCGCCCTAGAGGGGGAGGCCAGGCCCGATACTATGCCCTTCCTGCCCGTCACGGCCTTCGATTCTGTCATTATAAGTATTATACTGGTTTGTCACAGAAATGCATCGGTTCTATTCGATCCAAGCTCCACTTAATTTTATGTGTCTTCTAATTTTGCTCCGCATTTGGGTGTACCTCGGGATTCTTTGAGTTCCCCTGTTTATGTTTCTAATTTTGTGGGAGATTATCTTATTGTGGACCGCATTTATCGGTCATGTTTGGTTGCTCTTAGTGGTTTTGAGACTAGAGCCGATTTATTATTGCTCAGCATGGTAGATTTTGATATTATCTTGGGCATAGACTGGTTGTCACACCATTATACTATTCTTGATTGTCACGCCAAAACTGTGACGCTAGCTATGCTAGGTGTACCGCATGTTGAGTGGAGGGGTACTTTAGATCACACTCCCAGTAGAGTTATTTCTTTTCTTAAAGATCAATGTATGGTTGAGAAGGGGTGTGTCGCGTATTTAGCTTATGTGAGAGATGTCAGTGTTGATACCCCTTCAATTGATTCAGTCCGGGTAGTACGGGATTTTCCCGATGTGTTTCCAACTGATTTTCCGGGCATGTCGCCTGATAGAGATACTGATTTTGGCATTGATCTGTTGCCGGGCACTTAACCCATATCTATTCCTGCGTATTTTATGGCTCCTCTTAAGTTGAAGGAGTTGAAGGATCAGTTACAAAATTGCTTGATAAGGGTTTTATTCCGCCCAGTGTATCACCTTGGGGTGCTCTTGTCTTGTTTGTGAATAAAAAGATGGTTCTATACGTATGTGTATTGATTATCGCCAGTTCAACAAGGTTATAGTGAAGAACCATTATCATTTGCCTCATATTGATGATCTGTTTGACCAGCTATAGGGCGCACGGGTGTTTTCTACGATTGACTTTTGCTCAGGTTTCCATCAGTTGAAGATTCGGGAGCCAGATATCCCGAAGACTGCTTTTAGGACTCCGTATGGTCATTATGAGTTCATTGTTATGTAATTTGGGCTGACCAATGCCCCAACAGCCTTTATGCATTTGATGCACAGTGTGTTCCGGCAGTATCTTGGCTCGTTCGTCATTTCCTTTACTGATGATATTCTGGTGTATTCTTGGAGTCGGGAAGATCATGAGCAGCACCTAAGGACAGTGCTTCAGACCTTGAGAGAAAAGAAGTTATATGCTAAGTTCTCGAAATGTGAGTTTTGGTTGGATTCCGTGGCATTCTTAGGCCACGTGGTGTCGAGTGAGGGCATTCAGGTGGATCAGAAGAAAGTAGAGGCCGTGCAGAGTTGGCCCAGACCATCCTCAGCTATAGAGATCTGCAGTTTTCTTGGCTTGGTGGGTTATTACCATCATTTTGTTGAGGGTTTTTCCTCGATTGCATCCCCTATGACCAGACTGACCCAGAAGGGTGCTCCATTCCAATGGATGGAAGAGTGTGAGGCGAGCTTTCAGAAGCTCAATAAATCTTTGACTACAGCACCAGTTTTGATATTGCCTACAGGTTCGGGGTCTTACACTGTTTATTGTGATGCCTCGAGGATTGGCTTTGGAGCGTTTTTGATGCAGGACTGTAGTGTGATTGCTTACGCGTCCAGACAGTTGAAGGTTCACGAGAAAAATTATTCGGTCTACGACCTAGAGTTAGCTGCCATTGTTCACGCCCTGAAGATCTGGCATCATTATTTGTACGGTGTGCCTTGTGAGATTTATACTGATCATCGAAGCTTGCAGCACTTGTTCAAGCAAAAGGATCTAAATTTGCGCTAGAGGAAGTGGTTAGAGTTGTTGAAGGACTATGACATCACTATTTTGTATCACCCGGGAAAGGCAAATATGGTAGCCGATGCTTTGAGTCACCGGGTCGAGAGTTTGGGGAGTTTGGCTTATTTACCAGCATTGGAGAGGCTTATGGCGATGGATGTTGAGGCCTTAGCCAGCCAGTTTGTGAGATTGGATCTTTCGGAGCCAAGTCGGGTTCTAGCTTGCGTGGTTTCTCAGTCTTTCTTATTTGATCGTATCACGGAGCGGCAGTATGATGACCCTCATTTGATTGTCCTCAAGGACAAGGTCCAGCACGGTGATACCAGAGATGTGACTATTGGTGATAACGGTGTATTAAGGATGCAGGGTTAGATTTGTGTACCCAATGTTGATAGGCTTCGGGAGTTGATTATGGAGGAGGCCCACAGTTTGTGGTATTCCATTCATTCGGGTGACGCGAAGATGTATCAGGATTTGAGGCAGCACTATTGGTGGAGGCGGATGAAGAATGATATAGTTGGATTTGTAGCTCGGTGCCTCAACTATTAGTAGGTGAAGTATGAGCACCAGAGTCCGGGTGGATTGCTTCAGCAGATAGAGATTCCGGAGTGGAAGTGGGAATGAATCACCATGGACTTTATAGTTGGGCTCCCACGGACTATGAAAAAGTTCGATGTTATTTGGGTGATCGTGGATCGGCTGACCAAGTCCACGCACTTCATTCCTATGTGTACTACCTATTCTTCGGAGTGTCTAACGGAGATTTATATATGGGAGATTGTTCGTCTGCATGGTATTCCAATTTCCATCGTTTCAGATAGAGGTACTCAGTTCACATCACGGTTCTAGAGGGCCGTTCAGCATGAGTTGGGTACTTGGTGGAGTTGAGTATGTCATTTCACCCTCAAACAGACGGACAATCCGAACGCACTATTCAGATTCTTGAGAATATGCTCTGTGCGTGTGTGATTGAGTTTGGAGGGTCTTGGGATCAGTTCTTGCCATTGGCAGAGTTTGCTTACAACAACAGTTATCAGTCCAGCATTCAGATGGCATCGTATGAGGCTTTATATGGTAGGCGGTGTAGATCCCTAGTGGATTGGTTTGAGCTGGGTGAGGCTAGATTGTTGGGCACAGACTTGGTTCAGGATGCTTTGGAGAAGGACAAGGTGATTCAGGATTGACTCTATACAGCCCAGTCCCGACAGAAGAGTTACGACAATCGGATTGACTCAGGTATGTATCTATGCTCGTTCGAGGGCGAACGAATGTTTAAAAGTGGGAGGATGTAATGACCCGACCGGTCGTTTTAAAAATTTACATCTCGATCCACTATTAACTACTTTCCCCGTGTTTATTTCTGCTATTTTGATTTGCCAGGATGTTCGATTTTGAGTTTTGGAGAGTTTTGGGACACTTAGTCCCTAAATGAGAGCTTAAGTGTTGGAAATTTGACCGTAGTCGAAACACTGTGAAGTCGGCCTCGGAATGGAATTCTGATGGTTTCGTTAGCTCCGTTGGGTGATTTAGGGCTTAGGGGCGTCTTCGAAGTGTGTTTTGGAGGTCCGTAGCTAATTTAGGCTTGAAATGCCGAAATGTCAAATTTTGAAGTTTCCGGTTCGATAGTGAGATTTTGATCCGAGAGTCGGAATGGAATTCCAGAAGTTGGAGTAGCTCTGTAGTGTTCTATCTGACGTGTGTGCAAAATTTTAGGTCATTCGGACATGGGTTGGTAGACTTTTTGATCGAAAGCGTATTTTTAGAGTTTTGGAGTTCTTAGGCTTGAATTCTTGGTTGATTCGTCGTTTCGATATTGTTTTAAGTATTTTAATGATTGGTATAAGTTTGGACAAGGGTATTGGACTTGTTGGTGCCTTTGGTTGAGGTCCCGGAGGCCTCGGGATGATTTCGGATGGTTGACGGAAGGATTTTGAGTTTGGAGTTGCAAGTGAAGCTGCTAGTTTCCTGTCATAACCGCACCTCCGAGTGTGGGACCGCAGGTGCGGCACCGTAGAAGCGGCTATGTGGCCGCAAAAGTGAGATTTGGCCCAAGCTCCAGGCTCCGCAGGTGCGGCTGGATTTTCGCAGATGCGGTGCCGCAGATGAGGCCAAGCGACCGCATATGCGGACCCAACCCGTTAAGTGACTTTTCGCACCTGCGATGCATCCTTCCGCAGGTGCAGGACCGCAGGTGTGCACCCTTGACCGCTGATGCGGTAATCGCTGGGCAGAAATATGAAAATTCGAGGGCTTGGTTCAAAACTTGGAAAAATCAAATTGGAGCTCGGGAGAGGGCGATTTTTGGAGGAAATTGAAGAGGAAATCATTGGGTAACAATTCTTTAACCCTTTCTAGTTATATTCCATCAATCTATACTTGGTTTCATCATTTAATTTCGGATTGGAGATGAAAATTGGGGAAAAGTTGGAAGAATATTCTTAGACCTAGAATTCAAATTTTTATTGGGAATTTGACCTAGATTTGGATAATTTTTGTATGCATGAACTTGTGAGAGTATGAGGATTCTGAAAATATAAATGTTACCCGATTCCGAGACGTGGGCCCGAGGGGCGTTTTGGTCATTTTACCTAATTTCGTGTATTAATTTAGAGTTTAATTGTTGAATCAGTTACTTGAAGTGTTATTTACATTATGCAATTGGATTGAATAGATTTGGGCCATTTGGAGCCGAGTACTCATGGCAAGAACGTGATTTCGAGTTGATTTTGAGCTGGTTCGAGGCAAGTGGCTTGCCTAACCTTGTGGGGGGACCTTCCCCTTAGGATTTGGTATTACTGTTAATTGAAATAACTTGTATGTAAGGTGACGAGTGCATACTTATGATAATTGTTGAAAAATCCGGTTTTCATTAAGTAATTACTAGTATGTTCTTTTTCCTATAATATATTACCTGCACTTAAAGCCTGTTGTTAGCTTAGGAAAATATGTCTAAGTGTTTTTATTGCCTTATTTGCTCAAACTACTTTACCTGAATCTGTGCAACATGCTAGGCTAGAATTACTTGTTTGCCTTAATACGAAATTGACATTTTCAGAATATTTTCTTGATGTTGTTGTGTAATTACTTTTGGGACTACGGATGTGGGATTCCGGTAGCTCCCCCTTGTTTGTTTATTTGGGACTACGGATGTGGGATTTCGGTAGATCCCCTTGCACAGTTATATGGAACTACGGGACTACACCCGATAGATTTTTTCAGTACTGGGTATTTACATTTGGGACTACGGGACGGGTTCCCGGGAGATTCATTGGATAGGTATATTTGGGACTACAGGACAGTATCTTGGGAGATCCTCGGTTGTTATTTTGGTGTTGTGCCATATTTCTTTTTGTGTTTGTCTTGCCTCTGTAATAGTTGATGTTGCCCTTTATATCTTGTGTTACTTTTATTGTTGTACTTATTTATACTGTTATGTTCTACACTGTTGAACTTTATATTTTATTTAATCTCAGTAGTGCCCTGACCTTCCTCGTCACTACCCGACCGAGGTTAGGCTTGACACTTACTGAGTACCGCTGTGGTGTACTCATGCCCTTTCTGCACATGTTTTTCATATGCAGATCCAGGTACTTTAACTCAGTCCTATCACCCTTGAGGCGAGGTGACTGCTCCAGAGACTTCGAGGTATATCTGTCGCGTCCGCAGACCGAGGAGTCCCTTTCCATTCTATCTTGTAGTGATAGCCCTTCTATTTTCTTCTATTGATGTAGACATTTCGGAGTTAGAGCATTTTTATTATATTCATAGCTTGTGATTCATGGGTTTCCGGGTTTTGGAAAAAAGTATTAGTTTTGAGAGTTAATATTGTGTATGCCGAGCGGCACTTTTAAACGTTGTTTATTACTCTATTTTTGTTTTAAATAATTTTATTCCGCAAATTTGGTTTATCTTTGGTAGTTTAGGCTTACCTAGTTGTAGAGACTAGGTGCCGTCACGATGGTTCACGGAGGGCGAACCGGGGTCGTGACATTATCAGCACGAGACTCTGCCATCTCGAGAAAATACTTTGAAAGTATCTGAGGTACGAGCTTTCTTTTTCTATATAATGTCAAATCTTTCTTAACTTGAATTTGTAGCCTTGGATATACTGGGCAAAAGCTACATGTCTTGGGTGCTTGATGCTGAAATTCATCTTGATGCGATGGGTCTGGAAGACACTATCAAGGATAAAAATCAGGCATCAAACCAATACCGTGCCAAAGCAATGATGTTCCTACGCCATCACCTTGAGGAGGGCTTGAAAATGAAATATCTCATTATTAAAGATCCAGTCATACTGTGAAATAATTTGAAAGATAGATATGACCACCTGAAGATGGTCGTTCTTCCACAGGCACGTTATGATTGGACTCATCTAAGGCTACAAGATTTTAAATCTACAAGTGAGTATAATTCTACTATGTTCAGAATTATTTCTCAACTGAAATTATGCGGTGATAATATTACTGATCATGATATATTGGAGAAAACTTTCACCATTTTTCATGCCTCGAATATGCTCCTGCAGCAGCAATATCGAGAGATGGAATTTAAAAAGTATTAAGAACTTATCTCACATCTTCTTATAGTCGAGTAATGTAATGGGCTATTAATGAAAAATCATGAAAGCCAACCTACTGGTTATTGTCCATTCCCTGACGTGAATGAGACGAACTTCCACCAAGCTAGATGTGGAAGAGGTCATAGCCGTGGTCGGGGAAGAAATTTTAATCATGGTAATAATAATGCTCCAAAGAACCCTCCTCACCACCAGTAGTGGAAAATGAAGGAACAAAAGTATGAAGCGGTGCAAGCACCAAATGCAGAAAATGCATGCTATAGATGTAGAGGAAAACGGTACTGGGCACGTACCTGCCGTACGCCAAAGCACCTGGTTGATCTTTATCAAGCCTCCCTAAAGAATACAGAGAAAAATACTGAAACAAATTTTATTTCTGAAGATAATTTAGACTTCATACGTTTGGATGTAGCTGATTACCTTGCATTCCCAGAAGGAGAAACAAGTCATGTAATTGATGATGAATCTGTAGAAATGTAAATATTTTTATTTTTGTTTTTTGTAATAAATAGTATGGTTATGTAATTGTTGTACATAAAGAAAAAATATGATTTGATAATGATGTTTACTATAATATATCTTATTTATGTCATTTTGAAGAATATGGATAACATTATTAGATCAACTTAAACTCTAGCAGAGTTTGCAAGAAATATACAACCACAAGAAGTGGTTATATTTCATATATCTCATTGTAATTATATTTTGTTAACTACCAGAAGTGGTATATGCCTATGATCACCAGAAGTGATAATTTAGGCTTTCTATGGTTACAATTGAAGATAAGCTACATAAATATTCTCTATATTAAATGCACGCCTCGATTTGCTCCTGAAGTAGTAAATATTTTAAAAGAGATTGAGGCATCACAATTTGATGTGATTAATGCGCATTCAGATAATTATGTTCGATTTTCTAAAGGATGAGAACTTTTGATAATATTAATCCATTCCTTGAAGTGAATGTGACAATATTAATAAATCTGGTAAATATGAACGCGCTTTTGATGTTAATATATTACGATTCACCTCCAGAAGAGGTAATATAATTGAGAGAATATATACTCAATATTTCGTATTCTAAATTTGTTCCTGAAGAAGTAACACAATTGAAATTGTCTCCTGAAGTAGGAAAATATTATGAAGAAGAGTTTTCTTGTGCTTAAACAATTGTTTTACATTGTTTATTTGATTGTGATTTTCTCTCATGATACCAGAAGTGTATGAGCAATATTTGATCGTACAAAATGTATCAAGAACTCCTGAAGAGCTAACTGTTTACCTAGAAGAAACATGACATCAGTAGTATCCGATAAATATTAGATTGTGGATAATAAATGAAGGCTCTCGAAGATCTTATATACAAATATGTCATTCATACTATATGATTATGGTCAAAACATATGTTGTATTAAACCTGAAATTTATTAATACAAATAACTATCATATTGTGATTACAAATGACTGAAAGATTGAATATCTTTATGTTTTCACAATCATAGGGGGTAAAATAATATCTATGTGAGAAATTACCCACCTTATTCTTCAATTTATATTATATCATGTATCACAGTAAATCAAAAGTTTACTAATGCAAAAGTAGTCACGGTAAATCAGAAGTTTACTAATACAAAAATTTATGTCATAGTAAACCAGAATTTACTAAGAGATAACATATGCAATGATAAACTTGAAGTTTTCATTTGCCATTTTTGAATGAGCTATTTAAGAATTCAAATAAGCATATATTGAAGACCTAGAAGATTATTCAAGAATTCTCATGTGTTGTTTGTTCTCATAATAAATTGATTATACCAACTAAAGTTGGGACTAAGACCCTTAATTCTGAAATATATAAAAGGTGAATTTGGCCCATTCACCTGTCATGTGAACCATTTATAGATGCATATATAAGATGGTTACATGTACGTTTATTGTCAACCTGCAGTTTGACATTTGAGATTGATTTTCTCAATTAAGAGCATAACTTTCAGATTATGAAATCAAGACAGTTCATCTTGATAATGATGATTTATATCCAAGCAGGTTTAGCATTGAATACCTCCTACTAATGGCTAAACTATTGCTTATGAGAACAAAACTTCATGTGTTGGTCTAAGATATTCTAAATTGCATATAGCAGCATTTGTATACATCAGACCAACAATATATGATAAAGTCCTCCCCTCACAATTTGTTTAGGATCAGAAATCAAATATTTTTACTATCTTTTGATGTGTGGTATATAATTAATTTCTCTACCATAATACACAAAGATATGTTTCTCAAAGAAGATTAGGGATATATGTTAATTTTTCTAACATTTGGGGGATGGAATAAATAGCTGAAAAATACACTATATGAATCGAATTATCATTAATATGATCCTCGCTTAGAAGATAATTCAAGTCAAATGCCAGAAGCATTTGCTGATCCAAAATTTAATATTATATTCTAGCTACAAATGCTCCTATTAAAATTAAAGTCCCTGAAGGATAGAGTTTACTGTACGCATGAATCGTGATAGACCAATCGGTTCCAAAGGTAAGAATCTTTGAAAAATGGTAGGAGCTAATGATCATAATGAGGAGGAAATAAGCTCTAGAAGAGCCCCGCGACATAACATTTCATGAAATTCTGAAGAAGTTCAGGTACCTGAAAATAAAGAAAGTGATGAGATCTCAACAAGTTATGTCACTTAAGAAATGACACAAAATGATCGTCGACGATATATTTGATACAATATAGTGCACAATATTGTAAAAGATTGTGAGGATCGGACCAGCAGTCCAGACACTTGAAGATGTCATACCATTTAGATACAAGTCTTAACCTATATGACTTATTTGACTAAATCTATATGAAGATTCTTGAAGGATTGAAAATGCCTGAAGCATATAATTCAAAGTCTTGAGAAATGTACTCGATCAAATTATAAAGATCTTTGTACGGTTTAAAACAATCAGTGCGCGTGTGGTATAATTGCCTTAGTAAATATTTGCTGAAAGAAGATTACATAAATGATGTTATATGTCCATATATTTTTATAAAAAAAATGTCATCAGAATTTGTTATACTTGCTGTTTATGTTGATGACATAAAATTTGTTGGAACTCCAGAAGAGCTCTAAAAGGCAATTGAATATCTTAAGAAAGAATTTGAGATGAAAGATTTTGGAAAAATAAAAATTTGTCTTTGGTCTGCAAATTGAATAGCAGATGAGATCCATATCCATCAATTTGCCTATACAGAAAGGGTCTTTAAATGCTTTTTCATGGACAAAGCGCACCCATTAAGTACATCACTAGGTGTTCGATCACTTGAAGTGAATAAGGATCCGTTCCGACCTCCAGAAGAGGATAATGAACTCATTGGTCCTGAAATACTCTATCTCAATGTAATTGTTATGCATTTATAGGTGGTGCAGATTGTATTGATTATGCAGATACAAGATCAGAATGCTGAGACTCAAATATTTGAAACAAGGTTTTCATCAGGGGGAGTAAAATATGCGATGCACTCTTTTTTCCTTACTAAGGTTTTTTCCCACAAGGTTTTCTTTATAAGGTTTTTAATGAGGCACCTAACAATGCGTAGTACTAAATATGTGTACTCTTTTTCCTTCACTAGAATTGTTTTTCCACGTGATTTTTCCTAGTAAGTTTTTAATGAGGCACATTATCTTTTAATGAACATCCAAGGGGAGTGTTATAAATATATTATATTATGGATGTTCATTTAGTACTCTATTGTAAATAAGCTTCCTGAAGAATCTTATCCATATGGGACTCCGCTGTAAATATGTTTATCTATTTAGTACTCTATTGGAAATAAGCCTCCAGAAGAAGCTTATCCATATGGGACTCCGCTGTAAATATGTTTATCTATTTAGTACTCTATTGGAAATAAGCCTCCTAAAGAAGCTTATTATTTTGGTACTCGATTATGGATAAACATTACTCCCGGTAGAAGATTATTCATACCGGGTATAATAAGCTTATCCTTTCGATACTCCGTTATGGATAAACATTACCTCTAGTAGAAGATTATCCATACCGGGTACAATGAGCTTATTCTTTTAGTACTCCGTTATGGATAAATATTACCCCCAATAGAAGATTATCTATAACTGGTACAATGAGCTTATCCTTTCAGTACTCAGTTATGGATAAACATTATTCTCAGTAGAAGATTATCCATATCTGGTATAGTAGCAACTTACATAGCAGCTTGCAGTAGCAACATATACAGCAGCTTACAGTAGCAGCTTGCACAACAGCTTCCTTTCTTCTATTAATAGAAGAGATTTCAGTTTATTATATACATCAGTTTGAAATTAAATAATATATTAGTTTCTCACTATACTTGTCGTTATTTTATAGTCTTTATTTTATAACAGGAAGATCTATTTTTGCGATTCTTTCTTAACAGGAAGGAGACAATTCAAAAATTATCCTGTAAGATAGGACTTGTCTTATCCAAGGATTAGGGACTGTCTACACCGGGTACTCTCGTACTTAATTTGGCAAGTAGCTATACAACTTATATTAAAGAATTCCTCACTTCTCAAACCAAATACTCAAAAATCCAAATGTATGAACAACTAAATCATGCCAATAAAAACGATTAAACTGTTCTTTCTTTTCTTGAAAAGAAATAGTTTAATCTAACATTTTCTTTCTTCCCTTTTTAACACAGTTAATATAGAAAGAGAGAAAGAAAATGGAAAACAATGGTTTCTTAGCCAGTTGATTGTTGAAATATTGCAAGGGTTCAAAGCACGACCTTTTACCATTGGACTGTTGTTACAGGGACATGAACTAATCCAATATAAATTGTTTGAGACATGCCACACTTTAATTCTGTTTAACATTTATTAGTGTTTTTTTAAAAAAATGGTCACATATATAACTATCCGCTTTTAGACAAAGAGAGGAAAAATGAAGAAGAGAACAGACCAAGGAGCAATATGAATTGAGCATCTGTAACCATACCGCAGTATTAAAGCTACATATATAGGGTGGAGATGTCAAAATTAAATTCAAAGAAGAAAACCGGAAGCAAAAATAGAAAAAATAGGAAAGCTCTATATTTTGAACCTCTTTAAGTAAAATACAATTTACAGAGTAGTGATGTATCTGGGCTGAGAAACTAAAACTTTAAGGAAGAAGACCAACGTAGGGCGCTAAGATAACATAATTGGAGGATTCTGTTGACGATAACAACTGTAAGAATGAACGGCTTTGGCAGACGACAGTACCCACAGCCTCCACAAAAACCACGGCAAACTCTATCAACAGTTTCACCATTTCTATGCACATTTCTAACTTCTGAATCACCATTACAGTTTTGAAACTCTCTCTATTCTCTTTTGTTGTACTTCTTCTAGTCTCCGCGTATCTTTCCCTTCTCTTATCTATGAACAATTATCTTTCTATAGTTTCCTAGAAAATAATGAAAGAAATAAGAAAGCATTAGCTAGATCTGGCTTTTGGAAGCACCAAGGGACAGGATCAATAAGAGATATTTTCGATTGTGACGGATAGACTTCTACTTGATTAAACTATGAATATAAAATAGTTATAAAACTTATATTTATAGTACATTCATACTCGTTGTTACAAAATAATACTAATAATGGAGTAATAATATATAGTAATACTTAACGTACACTTATTGTTGTTCGAATTTAAGGATAAGGAAATTTAATCTCTATATTACATACTCTCTCCGTTTCAATTTAAATGAGATAGTTTGACTCAACGCGGGATTTAAGAAAAAAGAAAAAGATTTTTGAAACTTGTGGTCTTAAAGGTTTAAGGGGTAAAAGTTTTGTGGGGCTATGACATTTTTTATAAAAGTTTCTCAATAAGGATAAAATTGGTAAAATTGAGAATTTAAAATTGAGTTATTTCCAAATTTAAGAATATGTCATTTATTTTGAAACATACTAACAAGGAAAGTAACTCGTCTGATTTGAATAGGAGGGAGTATATTGTTTTTGTTATTCAGTATAAAACCATGTATTACCATTAACCTGTGCTACTATATCTTTAAAACTTATACATGAATTTATATATCAGTTTACACACAACAAAATTTGGAATAAGAACATGTGAATTAGCAATACGTAAATAAAAGTATCTAAACACAAAATTAGTCTTCTTTAAATTTGAAATTCTTACTGTATTGGTTGGAAAAATAGGCATGACACGTGGACTAACGATATGGTGAAAAGTGGCACTTGTATCAAAATAATAAAGAAGAATAATGAGGCATGATTAAAATACCTACAGAATTTAATGAAGAAGGTACTGTATCTGACAACTGAGAAAGATGAAATAGGCACAAAATGCATGAATTCCACTACAAGGGGAAGATTCATGAACAGTTACGAATATGGAAAAAGAATTAGCATTATCCCTGATTATGCACGATCGCCTATTATTACCATAACATTTACGAGTAATTTCAATAACAGACAACTAATGTAGTTAATGTTAATAACGGGTAGGAATAATGTGAGAAAGAACCGTTACATATTTGTATCCTTATATAAAGGTACTTACCTTATTTTGTACGATCATCAGAATACTCATGAATATGGGCAATCAGCCTTCTACTTTTATATCTCTACTTGATTGAAAATTCTTATCCACATTTTTTGGGAGAAAACAACGATCATCGATAAGATTTCTTTCTCTAGTTTATTGTATACTGAATTTTAATTGCTTTTTATTCTCTTATATTACTCTCTTATTTTTGGACTAGTGAAGTAAATTTGGTTATTAGAATCCCGATTTTCTTTGATATTGACTTTGAACACAAAAACTATTTATGGGTTAAACAAATTGGTTTCGTTACCGGAAAACTGATAATCTGTTCACTTTCCATACTTTTATCCTTAGCAACAAAGCATGTCTACTGCTAACGAAATTGTTCAGGTGGGCGAGAGAGCTCAAGAAAGACAACAAGGTGGAACTCCACTACACCATACACTTACAACAACTCCACAACGCTTACGAGATAGTTCACCTGAAAGGTCTATTACTCGTAATGATGGACAATAAATTGGTGAACAAGCCAATGAGCAGAATAACTTGAGGCAGATGATTGCACAACAAGATGGTGAAGCTTTGCATGCTTTTACAAGTGAGTTGCCCAATGTGTTGTGGACCCCTCCACCAGTAAATACAACTCTGGAAAATCCTCGTTCAGGGCTTGATAACTTAGAAAATGGATAAATACCAAACGATTCAGGAGACGAAGGGTCAAGTACACTAAATAACTCTAATTTGCAAAGTCTGGTACTAACCTTGTAGAAACAGCTCGAGGAACAAATTGAGCGGATAGAACAAATACATGGAGTGCCACCGATAATCAAAGGAGTGAATATTGATAAATATTCGCAACAACCCTGGAAGTCGAGTGCAGCACCTTTGCCAATTTCCAAAAAGTTTAAGATGCCTGATATCCCCAATATGATGGGACCACTGACCCCTAGGACCATGTTACCGCATTAACCATAGGAGCTAAGGGCAATGACTTAACCAAGCAGGATATAAATCAGTCTTAGTGAAAAACTTCAGTGAAACCTTTATGAAAGGAGCATTAACATGGTATTCACTCTTACTTGAAAATTCTACTGACTCTTTTATTGAGTTTGCATATTCATTTATAAAAGCACATTTGGGAGCCCAAAAAGTAGACAAGAGAATGGAAAATGTCTTCAAAGTAAAGAAGGAAAGCACATAATTACTCAGGGAATTCGTAGATAAATTCCAGTTGAAGATGATGATGCTAGTGTACCTGATAACTGGGCAGCTATGGAATTTGCAAGTAATCAAAATGAGAAAAGTTCAGAAGCTACCACGTGTACCTGACAACGCTCAACGTCTTCGCTAGGCTAGCCAAAGGTGAACGATACTTTTAATTGTTCATTTTAATATTTTAAACGTCATTGATTCTACTTAATAAAGAAACTAAGAGTAAATGACCGTAAGAATATAAAGCATAAAATAAACAAAAGAGTGAAGTAGTGAAATTAATAGACAAAAATCATGAATATCTACTAGAAATTTCCAAAACCCGGTGTCACAAGTGCATGAGTATACTAGTAGAATATACAAAACCTCCTATAATTATTGTCTAATGTAAGATATATATAAAATTAATTACAACAAGGAAAAGACTCGGGGTGCTGCAGAACAGAGCATAGGAAGCAGCTCACCACTAAGTCTCCGGGTAGCGGGGATATGTTCCTGACTGGACTGCCAGATGCACCTGCCTCAGATCCTGCACGATTAGTGTAGAAGTGTAGCGTGAGTACATAAACAACATGTACCCAGTAAGTATTTAGTCTAACCTCGAAGAAGTAGTGATGATGGATCGACATCGACACTTACTAGAGGTCAATAAATAAAGTACAGAAAATATAAATAGGCATGAAATGCAACAATAACAATGGAGTAAGAAACAACAAATAATGATTCTTATACATAATATCAGTTTAAAACCTCCAACTATCACATGCCAAAATTTTTAACACATAATAGCCACCAAGTAATTATCAAGTCTTTGGTCCAAAAACAAATATCAATTAAAATCGGACACTTAGAAATATCACGCAAGATTTATGCCAATGTTATATGGCCTCATCCAGAATAGTGTGTACACTGCCAAGGGTTGATTAGCGCAAACCATAGGTGCATCTAATATACTTCCAAGGCGTTCGGCCCGATCCATAGGAATAGAGAAACTCTACAAACTCGGATCAACGACTACATAGGAATATTACTCAAAGAAGGCATAATTTTCACTAACAATCAAGTATTTCGCCAAACCTCAAAGTAATGAAGCTCGGTCTCATAAAATCCTTTTCCAATTTCAATTATAAATTCAATTAATTAAACTAACAAGTTAGGTGCAAATAATACAAGTAACGCATGGTAAAGCCCTAAGTCAGCTCGAACATAAGCATGATTTGAGCTATGTACAAACTCTCGTCATATCGTGTATACGTATCACCCACAATTATTAGCAAATAACTATTCAAAATACCTACGGGGATAATTCCCTCTTACAAGGTTAGGCAAGAGACTTACTTCATTTCCAAGTCCTCTTCCCGGTTTACAAATCACACTAATAGCCTCAAATCGGTGCTGAGCAATCCTAACCTAGCCAAAGGTTGTATAAACTAATCAATATATGCTCAAAATTTCATAATTTAACTATTGGAATAATTACCCAACCCAATTTAGAAGGTTCCTAAAATTCACCCCAAGCCCACGTGCCCAGATTAAGAAATTTTTGTAAGTAAATGTTACCCATAACCTCACGAACACAAATATACAATTTCTGCTTCATTACATAATTATTTTTGTGGTTTAATCCTATTTTTACCAAAACCTAGGTTTTTAATAAATTCCTAAAATATCCACATTTTGTGTATTAAAATCTACCCATAATCTATGTCATAAACTCACTTTATATAGAGATTGCTTACCTCAATGTGCTAGATGAAAAACCCTCTTCGAAGAGCTCTAAAATAGGCCACAAGTTGATAGGTATAAACAAAATGAGCCTAAGTCCCATTTTTAATTAAGTCACTGCCTAGTGAATCCTTCTTTGCGATCGCGACAATAGCCATGTAATCGCGAAGGCAAAATGACCAAGCCTTTGAAAAATGCACTTCGCGGATGCGAAGCAAGCATTGTGAATGCGAAGGTTATCCTGACTTACCCTTCGCGAAAACGAGGGGCTCTTCACGAATGCGTAGACCAACAGTATGCCCCCGCCTCAGTTGGCCGTACCTATAACGATCCGATTGGTTGTTTTGAGTGTTATAGCCTTGTTCTCCCATTTACTGCTTATTCTATCCTCAATTTTTTTATGTGAATTACCACGATGGTTGGTTCAGGGATGTTTCAGAATGAATTGGGATACTGAGTCACCGGGTTGGAAGCCTAGGTTGAAAGAGTTTATCGGATGTTGACTTATGTGTAAATGGCTCTGAAATGGAGTTTTGATGGTTCTGATAGCTCTGTGGGGTAATTTTAGACTTAGGAGTGTGTCCGGATAGTGATTTGGAGGTCTATAGGTGATTTTGAATTGAAATGGCAAAAGTTGCAAAAATGAAAATTTGGAGAGTTGAGAAGTTTGACCGAGAGTTGACTTATGGTTACTGTACTCAGATTTTGGTTCCGAAAGTTGGAATAGGTCTGTTGTATCATTTATGACTTGTGTGCAAATTTTGAGGTCAATCGGAGTTGGTTTGATAGGTTTCAGCATCGATTGTGGAAGTTGGAATTTTCAAGTTTCATTATGCTTAAATTGGAGTGTGATTAGTGTTTTTGATGTTGTTTGATGTGATTTGAGGCCTTGACTAAGTTCGTATCATGTGTTAGTACTAGTTGGCATGTTTGGTTGAGGTCCCGGGGGCCTTAGGTGGATTTCGGATGGTTAACGGATCAAAGAACTTGAAGCATTGGTGAGATCTTTGCCTTCTGGTGTGGTCGGATATGCGAGGGGATTTTCCACAGGTGTGATGCCATAGGTGCGGCAGATGTGGCGCAGAAGCGGAGCTTGGGCTAGCCTGGGGTGTGTCGCCTTGGGGTACACCGGTTCTGTTTGTGAAGAAGAAGGATGGTACTATGCAGATGTGCATCGATTATCTTGATTCGTTTGTCATTTATGAGAATGGGGGAGGGGAGATGTCTTCACAGAAATAGATGGCTGGTCTAAGAAGTGCTTCTGTAGGCGCGGATCTTAGAGCGCATGTGCGGACCTTGTGGACATAAGTGAATTTCTGTTGAAGCGGAATTTTTATCGCAAAAGTAATTCAGCATGTATGATGTTGTAGCCCGCATATGGGAAATCACAGGGCAGAATATAAATTCAACGGTTCCGGGATTTTTAATCATTTTGGACTTTGCAAGCTCGGATTAAGGCAATTTTTGAGAGGGGTTTCTAGTGTTTTCTTGAGGTAAGCCACTTTTGGTCATTTTTATTCAATAACATTGATTACCCATTGAATTTCCACCTAGTTTATGTATTTTTAAGGTGGAATTTTGGGAGTTTTGGACTAGGGATTGGAGAGTTAAATTTGGGGTTTGAGTGACGATTTGGCGTCTAAATTTGGTAAATTTGGTATAGTTGGACTCATGGTTGCATGTGTGTTCGGATTTTGTAGCTTTTGTTGGGTTCCGAGACGTGGGCTCGGGTTGATTTTTTGAGTTGACTTTTTAACTTTTGATTAAGAACTTAGCATTTTATATGGAATTTATTCCTATAACTCGTGTTGATTGTATCGAATTTTTTATGGCTAGATTCGAGGCGTTCGGATGCCGATTCGCGAGGCAAGGGCTTATTGGAGTAGAGATTTGCACGGTTTGAGGTAAGTAACACCTCTAAACTTGGTTCTGAGGGTATGAATCCCTGAATTATGTGTTAAGTGATTGGTGTTGAGGTGACGCACATGCTGGGTGATGGGCGTATGGACATGCACCATAGAATGACAACATGAATCACATCAAGGTACCACCTCGTATATAATGAAATCAAAACTGAGGTACTGTCTCATATTTACATTTCTCAATTTCAATCATAGTCCTTCCTTATGCCGCCGCATGAGTTTTACATTTGAAAATAGATTTTGAAAATAGTTTTCCCAAAATAGGTACACGCACCTTAGCCCACCTTATGACGCCACGTGGCTTCACGTAGTTCCCCTATAAGCGACATGCACATAAGTCCCACCTTATACCTCTGCATGCACATCAACCAAGGCCTTATACCGCCGCATGCGCATCATTATCATATCACAATAACAACATCGTACCACAATTGCCTACATATCCCAACTTGCCAACAACAACATTATCAATGTTTCCACAACAATGGCCCATGGCTCTAACACAACTTATACGAGAATCTTAACAACAATAATGGATGAAAAATGCTCAATAGTATAGATGTTTCAACAATAACCAACATCACCTCAACATATTAATAACTTCCACATTCTCAACATCAAATAACTCAACAATGGGAAGAACAACGTGTAACCACAATAGTAGATAAGGCTAACTCACAATAGAGGAAACAATCTTCAACAATGAGTATCAAGTAATGAAAATCAACAAGTAAAGGGCAACATGAACAATTTATTCAACAATGATAATTAACAAAGAAGAGATATCATGTGTCAATAAAAGGGCAACAAGTTCAACTAAAACATGTGGGTAATTTAGCAAGTAAGATGTAGAACAATTTCTAAACAATTCAACTAAAGCATTTAAAGATAGTCTAACACAATTAAGGATGATTTAACTATGAAAATCTAGAACACAATATGATATTCAATTAAAGCATGGAAATAGTCTATGTAGCCTAAACTGATCAAATACTACGTATAACCTATGTACTTGTTCGTCACCTTGCGTACATGGATTTCACTTAACACTATTAAACCAAACAATACCAATCCTATGAGGTAATTCCCCCACACGAAATTAGGCAAGACATTTACCTCAAATAGGCCAATTCATAACTCAAAAATAACTTTTCCCTTAAATTTCGCCTCCATATGGCTCAAATTTAACTAAAATCGATTCAATAACATCAAACAATGCTAGGGAATTCAAATGCAATAGATAAAGTTAAAATTATTATACTTTCCCCAAAAAGTCAACAAAAGTTAACCGGGGGCTCGCCCGATCGAAACCCCAGTACAATGGTAGATCTCGTCTATCCTTGACTCCATGAGTTCATCTATATGATTAGTTTCAAAATTCGAGTCCAAATCGACTCTCAAAACTCAATTTCTTATTTTTCAAAAACTTGACAAAGTTTCATAAATTTCTATTTTGATTCACAAGATTTTGATGTTAAAATCTAAGATAAGTTAATTTAATATGATTAGAAATAGATTAAGATTACTTACCCAAGGTTTGTAGGTGAAAATTCCATCTCCAAGTCGTCTCCTATCGAGTCTAGGGTTCAAAAATATAAAAATGAGACCAAAATCCCGTCCCGCAACTCTTATGCTCTGTCGCAAGTGCCGCAATTGTGACCCAAGGTTCGCAAATGCGGAAATCCATCACAAAAGCGAAGATCCCACATCCCTGTTAGGGTCGCAAATGCGACATAAAGTTCACAAATGCGAATAGTGGACACTCACAAATGCGACAGGATTGATCGCAAATGCGAGAAAGCTTGGCCAGCCCCTCCTTCGCAAATGCGAACTATTTGTTCGCAAATGCGACCTTAATAGACCTAAACCAACTTCGCAATTGCGACCCATTTCTCAAATTTGCGAGATTTGAAGCTTCTGCACAAAAAACGACAGTGTTGTACTCTATCAAAACACCCTGCAACGCGTCCGAAACTCATCCGAGCCCTCGGCGCTCCAAACCAAATATGCACACGAGCTCAAAAATATCATACGAACTCGCTCGCGCAATCAAAATGCTAATATAACACCTAGAACTTGAATCTGATGCCAAAACATATGAGATTATCAAAGAAAGTTAAGAACATTCAATTTTACAACCGGACGTCCGAATCACGTCAAATCAACTTTATTTTGCACCAAAATTTGCAGACAAGTCATAAAAACTGCACTGAACTTATACCAAGTTTCGGAACCAAGATCCGAACCCGATAGTAACAAAGTCAAACTACTGTCAAACTTGGGATTTCTTTAAGCCTTTAAACTTCTAGTTTTCAACAAATGATGATAATTCAAGGTAGGGACTTCCGAATTCGATTTTAGGCATACGCCCAAATCCCAAATCACGATACGGGCCCACTGAGACCATCAAAATACTGATACGGGTGTGTTTGCTCAAAATATTGACCGAAGTCAACTCAAATAAGTTTTAAAGCACGATTTTATATTTTCGTCAATTTTTCATATAAAACCCTTCCGAAAAAAGACACGGACTTGTAAATCGAGGAAAGCAAAATGAAGCTAATCAAAGTTTCCAAATATAGAATTGAGGGTTAAAACTATAAATGACCTATCGGGTCATCACAATACTTTTTGTGAATTTTCTTTTCTGTTGCAAATAAAAAATAAAATTTAATATTCTAAAAATGTGAATCTTTTTGTTGTTTACAATTTTCTCAAATAAAAACTATAAAAAAAAGTGAAACAAAAGCTAAAATATATAAATTAAACTTAAAACTATTTAAATACTAAAAAGTGGTAAAAATTTCAAATATAATAAAAACTAGGTGCTCAGAATAATAAGAAAATATATATTGTATTCATATTTATAGTTCACATTAAGTATAATGTTAAATGAATTATAGTAATATTACATGATGGCTTTAAACACTCCTAAAAAATTTGATCAGAAATTTAATGCCTAATAGCCCGTTTGGCCAAGCTGCAAAAATCAGCTTATTTTAAGAAGTGTTTTTTTTTTCAAAAGTGCTTTTCTCAAAAGTACTTTTGGTGAGAAGCAGTTTGTGTTTGGCTAATTAATTTGAAAAGCACTTCTGAGCAGCAATTAGTGTTTGGTCAAGCTTTAAAAAACTGCTTCTAAGTGTATTTTTCTCAAAAGTGTTTATCAAAAAAGTGTTTTTGGAGAGAAGCTACTTTTTCTACTTTTCCAAAACTGTTTCTGCTTCTCCTCAAAAGCACTTTTTTTTCCTTCCAAAATCTTAGCCAAACACCTCAATTTTTGGCCAAAAGTGCTTTTGGCCAAAAAAAATACTTTTGGCCAAAAAGAAGTTTGGCCAAACACGCTATAAAACTAATGACAACACAAATTAGGATATTACTCCCTCCGTTTCATATTAAATGAGGTACTTTCATTTTTAGTCTGTTCCAAAAATAAATGACACATTTCTAAATTTGTAAATAATTCAACTTTAAACTTTTTCATTTTACTCATTTACCCTTAATGAAAAGCTTTTATAGCCACACAAATGTCATGACCCCACAAACTTTTTACCCCTTAAGCTTTTAAGACCACAAGTTCCTAAAGTCTTCTTCTTTTTTCTTAAACTCCATGCTGAGTTAAACTACCTCATTTAATATGAAACGGAGGGAGTACTAATTTGATACTCGATTACACAGAAAAATCTCTAAACAATTACGTCATATTTTGCTAATGTAGTACATTTCTTGGATTTATGCATTACGACTTAAATATTCAGACTTTTCCCCTAGTGCTTGGCTTTAGAAGGAAAGATTTAATAATCAAAATTTCAGTTGATTTTAAAGTTTTAATATTTAGAATCCTAATATTTGAAAAATGAATATTTCAAAAAAGGAAAAAATAATAAACAAACTATAGTTGGTTTAAAACTTCTAAATATTAGGAAAAAACATAAATAATTTTATTTTCTAATGCGAAAATAAAAATTTAATGATATAAAAGAAGAACGATATTTCCTAATGGTGTTTGTACTTTTAATATAGTATAGAATAGATAAGTTAAAAAATTCGATTCTTTAACACACGAAAATTGAACAAGATACAATTCACCTCTAAAATAATAGCATCTTTCAATTCATATCTCAACCAATTCGCCAAGATGAAAACTTGGAATGCAATTTGTATCAAACTAATTAAGGCTAGATGGAAAAACTACTCGAATCTGTGCGTTACATATAGAGCTTCAAATACAACAACAATAACGATCCAGTGAAATCTGTGATGACCCAAAAGCTCATCTTCTGTTTTAGAACTCGAATCCGTATTCTAAGGTCTTAAAAACCTCATTTTATCCCTCATCGATTTGTGTGCACAGTCCAGATGTGTATCTAGAAAGCCTTTATGTGAAAAATTGATGAAATAATAATTTTTGCCCTAAAAGTTGATTTTTGTTGACTTCGATCAACGTTTTAGAAAAACGGATCCGGACTAGTATTTTGACGGTCCTGGTAGGTCCGTAGTAAAATATGGGACCTGGGCGTATGCCCGGAATCGAATTCCGAGGTCCCAAGCTCGAGAAATGTTTTTTTCATAAAAATTGTAAGACTGAAAATCTAAGGAATTAAAGAAAATGATTAATGTTTGATCTCGTCGGTATTGGGCCCATATTTTAGTTCCGGAGCTCGGTACAAGTTTAATATGATTTTTAAGTCATGTCTGTGAAATTTGGTGAAAAATGGAATTTATTAAACGTGATTCAGACCTTGGGTTGAGAAAATAGAAGTTTTGAAACTATCTTTAAAATTTCATGTGTTTTGGTGTTAAATTTTGGCAATTTGATCACACGAACAAGTTTGTATGATGTTTTAAGACTTTCATGCATGTTTGGTTTGGAGCCCCGAGGGCTCGGGTGAGTTTTGGATAGGTTACGGAGTGATTTAGACTTAAGAAATTTTGCTGGTATGCTTCAGGACTACAAACTTTGCATTGGCTCGCAAATACGAGCATCGCATTTGCGAAGATATTTCGCATTTGCAATCAGAAGGGCTGGGAGGGGACCTTCGCAATTGCAAAGCTCAGGATCGCAATTGCGATAAGAACAAGCTGCATTTGCGAACATTTGTTCGAATTTGCGATGCTAGCAGGCCAGGCCATTCTTCGCATTTGTGAAGTAATGTCCACATTTACGAGTTCACATTTGCGAACCTCTGATCGCAAATGCGATACCTGCAACTGTTCAAAAATGATTTTGGACGGAACTTTTCATTCATTCTCCCTTTTTTCAAAACTTAAACCTCAAGAGGCGATTTTCCAATGACCATTTCTTCCCCAAATCATATGTAAGTGAATCTTAACTCATTTCTTTCAATCTTTTACTTCTTTTTACAAGATTTCATCCTAGAATCTAGAGTTTTTCATTGTGGAATCGGGGATTTTTGGGTAGAACTTAGGGATTTCGAAACTTAGGGATTTAGAACTTAAATTGAAGTCGGATTCCAAAATAAATTGTATATCCGGGCTCGGCGGTGAATATGTAATCGGGTTTTGGTCCAAATTTCGGGTTTTGACCAAGCGGGTCTAGGGTTGGTTTTTGTCTTTTTGGGGAAAATATTGGGAAACCTATAATTATACATTGGAATTGATTTCTTTAGTGATAATTGATGTTGTTAAGTTAATTATGACTAGATACGAGTGAATTGGAGGTGAAAACTAGAGGAAAAACGGTAATTGAGTTTTGAATTGGCCGTTGGATTGAGGTAAGTATTTGGTCTAACTTTGACTTGAGGGATTAGGGATCCCCGACTTATTTGGTATGTGAAAACCCATGTGTGTGGCGTATAGGTGAAGTGCCGAGTACCTATGCGCCGCCAAATTAGCTGTTTAGCCTGTTCCTTTCCCCCGTCCCCAATATATTGTTTTCCTATCTTAACTACTACATGCTTATTGGTGCTTCTTTGTTTATTAGCTTCTTGTTAGATGTTTGTTTACCGTAAAAATGGTAATAACAATTAAATTTGATTTAGTGGTTCTAAAAATACGTGATCTATTTTTATGATAGTTGTTAAGCAGTTGATGCTATGTTATAGACTTAGAAACAAGATAAGAGCTTGAAAGCAAGGTGATAACCAAACCGAATGATTAATAATCGGGGCCTCGAGCTTGCCTATTCGAGGGTCTCGGGGTCGAGTCTGAAGCTTGGCTGGGAACTATCGAAGGTAATCGATAGGTGACTAACAGTAGTAATAAATCAGACGGCTCTTTATGGCCAATAATAAGCAATAAATGATGAACAATAAATAGAACACAATAAATATAAGCAATGAATGAAGCAACGAGATCAAGAGAATATGTTAGAGAGCAGAGAGAATGTTCTTGTGTGTTTTTGTATTGAGCAATAGATGTTTACAAAAAAACAAGGATCCCCTTTATATATGAGGGGGGAATCCCAACATAGTACAAAAAAGCATTAATTATAATGATATGGAGATGGTATTTTTAGTTAATGTCTTGATTCGTTTATGGACTCGTCCGCTAGACTCTGTCAGCCCTATTCATGCGCCTTGGGAACTTCCCACTTTTTCATCATATCCGCCGAACTATACTGCCCCGAGGTCGGGCGTCGATAACCCCTCGAAGGTGAATCTTGACCATAGCCTCTAGACTTCGAGGTGTGCTTACGAGGCATCGTAACTTTGTTGTTGCCTTATACAGGTCTTACGAGACCGAGGCTGCCCGCATGTGGCTTATGGGCTTGGGATTTGATAAGTTGATGGAGATGGCGATTGATAACTGTCCCCAAGTCATTGGGGATTTCTTGGCTTGAGAGACATTACTAGTAAACTTGGTATTGCCTCATCGAGGGCTTACGATTTCGGAGTTTCCGACCCGGAGGTCATGTGGACTTGAGTTTTCGACGCCAATCCCCGAGTGTTCGGGACGTTTTTGCTCTGGAGTTGTTTTGTGATATCGTTTCCTCATTGAGAGATCAAGAGTTTGAAGCTCCGATCCGGGGGTCGTACTGTTCTGAGTTGTTGACGCCAGTCCCCGAGTATTAAGGACGTTTTTTTGTCTCTAGGGCTATTTTTGCAAAAAATGTCGAGCTTCCTTGAAACGCAAAATGCTTTTGGGAAGTATTCTTTGATTACTTGGTACAAGTGTACATGCCTTTGCTGTTAGAGGCTCGGTTGTTCTACGCGGACATGGTTCGTTTGACCGTTTGGCCCGGTATATTATTTTCCTATCGAGATCCCACTTAGTAAGTATAGTCTTCTCCGAGTAGGTGACCTTCCAGGGGGGATGCCCCCCAGTGTTCAAGGTTGATTGCAGAAGGACCCTTGAATACTTGTTGAGTCTTCCTTAGGTAGCATATGGATGTTTCCTTGTTAAAACCCTTGCCGGTAAAACCCTTTTGGGATAAAAACCCGGTCGAAGGAAAAGAGTGCAACGCATGCTTTTGAAACCTAAGGCCTTCGATTCAGAGAGTGATTTGGTCGTTTTGATCGGATATTTGCATTCAGGTTAGTGTAGAATGTAATTGAAAGAAAAAAGAGAAGGTCATACCTTAGTGTAGGATGTGTCGATGGTGTTTCGAACCCTGATATGTTTCAGTCGCTTGTGATGAGGACGCGGTATGGTCCTCTACTTTGTTCACTCGGGTACAACTGAGAGTGTAGCTTGTTATGTCTATTTTTCTGTTTACTTATCCTTTGGCTTCTTCGAAGGTGGAGGTACCGGTGTCGGGGCCATATCGTGCACCACGAACATTTCTGTTACCGCATGTTGTTCCCAATAGACGGTCTTAATCCCATCCCTTGTTGGGAGTTTCATCATTTGATGGAGGGTGGATGGTACTGCTCTCATGCTGTGTATCCATGGCCTTCCGACCACGGCGTTGTACCCCATGTCTCCCTGATGACATGAAATTTGGCATTTTGGGTTATGCTGGCCACATTGACTTGGAGGGTGATTTCCCCTTTTATTGTTTCGCTTGCCATGTTGAATCCGTTGAGGACTCGAGAGGCTGGTACGATTTGGTCAAGCAGTCCGAGCTGCTCTACCACCCTCGACCTGAGAATGTTGGCCGAGCTACCTGGATCCACAAGTACACGTTTAATTTGAAATGTATTTACAAGAAAAGAGATTACCAGTACGTCGTTGTGAGGCTGAGATAAGGTCTCGATGTCCTCGTTGTTGAATGTAAGAGCATCCTCAGGTATGTATCCCCGAGTTCACTTTTCTATGGTGATGGATATTTTTGTTCTTCCCGTCATGGGCTCCTGCGGGGCATCGATGCCATCCAGGATCTTGGCCGACTCTCTTTCCCGGAACTAATTTTTGGCCCGATCGCTGAGGAAATTTCGGAGGTGACCTTTAATGAGTAGTCTGGCTACTTCTTCTCGGAGTTGGTGGCAATCCTCGGTCCTGTGGCCATGCGTGTTGTGGAATTCACACACTAAGTTATGATTTCTTTGCGAAGGATCTGATTGCACAGGCTTGGGCCACCTAGCGTCTCTGATTTTACTGATGGCGAACTCGATGTCTGATACATCAACATTGAAGTTGTATTCTGACAAGCGAGGTGCCTCCGTTGGCCCAGTGTGCCTATCGAATCTGGCTCTGTTGACGAGTCCCTGAGAATTCTGGCCTCGGTCCATCCTTCGGTCATTGCGGGGTATGTTACGCCTCGGGGCATTTCTCCTGTCGTCGGTGTATGGTTGGTACCTTTCCTTGTTTGGCTTTGGCTCATTCGTTAAAAGCCTGCTTGGGTATACCAAGCCCGAGGGGGCTCCTAGTTGGTCATCCTCGGCCCCGATTTTCGATTGATATCAGTTGTGAACGTCCGACCAAGTCCCATCGGGATATTCGATCAAATTCTGTTTCAGCTGCTTCGAAGCCACCAGGCTTTGTTCATTCAAACCTTCAGTGAAGGCCTGTACTGCCCAGTCATCGGAGACTGGTGGTAGTTCCATTTGAAAGCTAGATACGAACTCTTGTAGCATCGTTCTCCCTTTGCTTGATTTTGAAGACGTCAGACTTCCTAGTTGCTACTTTGATGGCACCGACATGTGCCTTTATGAAATAATCTGCCAGCATGGCAAATGAGTCTATAGATTTAGGAGCTAGGTTGTGGTACCACATCATGGCCCCTTTCGAGAGTGTTTTCCCGAATGTTTTTAGCAAGACAGAGTCGATCTCGTCGTCCTTTAGGTCGTTGCCCTTCACTGCACAAGTGTAAGTAGTAACGTGCTCGTCGGGGTTTGAGGTTCCATTGTATTTCGGAAGGTCTGGAATTCTGAACTTCTTCGGAATGGGTTTTGGAGCTGCTTCTTCTGGTAACGACCTTTGTATGAACTTCTTTGAATCTACACCTTACAGGATCGGGGGTGCGCCCAGAATTTGGTCGACCCTGGAGTTGTAGGTCTCAACCTTTTTGTCATTCGCTTCTATCTTTTTCTCGCCCGATTCGATCCTCTTTGTAAGGTCCTCGAGCTTCTTTATGATGGCGGGGTCGGCTGCCGACCAATTGTTGCTTGATCTCTTCGGTACCTGCTTGGCTGGAGGAGCCGTCCCCGGCGCTACCGTGCTGGGAGTTTTCTGGTGACTTTGCAGCTGAGCAATGGCTAGCTGTTGTGCCTGAAACATTTCAAAAATAACGTGAAGGCTATCCTCTCATTCTTCCCTAGCCGGGGTTTTTTGAGCTTTTTGTTGGTCTTCTTGGTGAACACTCATGTTAATGTGGGAGCTTACACCGACGTGTTGAGCATCGCATGAGACCGCATCCAGGGGAATTGGTTCTGGTGCGTTCTCAGGGTTTCGCGGTGGTACACCAACACCTGGAACGTCCACACCATTCTCTCCATTGTTTTCAAGATTGTTGTTCACTGAGTCAGACATTTTGACCTGAAACCAAAGATCTTGGGCAAGAAAAGTGTGAAAGATAACTTGCGTTACGTAGTAAAACCAGCAAGAAAATAATCACTATTATTTTTAGCCCCACGGTGGACGCCAAACTTTTTACTGTGAAATGGTAATAACAATTAAATTTGATTTAATGATTCTAAAAATACGTGATCTATTTTTATGCTGGTTGTTAAGCAGTTGATGCTATGTGAAGGACTTAGAAACGAGATAAGAGCTTGAAAGCAAGGTGATAACCAAATCGAATGATTAATAATTGGGGCCTCGAGCTTGTCTATTCGAGGGTCTCGGGGTCGAGTCTGAAGCTCAGCTGAGAACTATCGAGGGTAATCGATGGGTGACTAACAGTAGTAATAAATCAATGACGGCTCTTTATGGCTAATAATAAGTAATAAATGATGAACAATAAATAGAACATAATAAATATAAGCAATGCATGAAGCAAGGAGATCAAGAGAATATGTTAGAGAGCAGAGAGAATGTTCTTGTGTGTTTTTGTATTGAGCAACAAATATTTACAAAATGACAAAGATCCCCTTTATATATGAGGGGGGAATCCCAACATAGTACAAAAAAGCATTAATTATAAAGATATGGAGATGGTACAACTAGTTAATGCCTTGATTCGTTTTTGGCCTAGTCCACTAGACTCTGTTAGCCCTATTCATGCGCCTTGGGAACTTCCCACTTTTTCATCATATTCACCAAACTGTATTGCTCCGAGGTCGGGCGTCGATAGCCCCTCAAAGGTGAATCTCAACCATAGCCTCGAGCCTTCGAGGTGTGCTTACGAAGCGTCGTAACGATGGAAAATTGGACCCTCCGATTTTACCGTATATAATAATGTTTTTTATTGAAGGTATTAATTGTTCTATAGTTCATTGTATCACATTATTGGTTTAAGTTGGTTTATCGGTATTTCATGGTACATTTTGGTTGGTCACACTGTGTAATATTAATTATGGGTGTTTAACGGGCTAACCGGGCCGGTCCGGGCCTCCATTATTTGGACCCGTACGGGTTACAGTCCGGGACGGTTCCGGGTTGGTTCTTAACGGGTTTAACGGGTTCGGGTTCATACGGGTAAAAACTAAATCGTACGGGTTACGGGTTGAGAGGATCGGGCCGGGCCGGGTTTAGTGTAATTTTAATTATTTTTTTTGGAATTTCGTATAAATATTGTAATAAGTGCAATAAGTGCATTACAAAGTACTAACATAAAGAATACAAGGGAGATAGGGAAAACATGCACTTATTGCAACTGCTACTTTTATTTCTTAATTCAAATTTCAAAGTTTCAAACTTACAAATTGAAAGGTTTACATTATTTTCAACAATTAAAATAGTAAATTCAAAGGTTTTGCATTGCCTTAGTAAGTTCATCATAATCAATATGAACCTATTGACCTTCTTCTGGAGTGTTAAATTCGGATGGGTTACCATCATAATCAATATCTCCAAGTTCCTCATCTTCTGGGCTATCAACATCTTCACGTCCTTTATTTCTTCGTTCCGATCTAATCCAATCTCTAAAACGTACTAAAACTTCCAAATCATTGCTTCCCAATGAGTGGCGGGTGCCTTCAAGTTGTTTTTTTGCTTGGCTAAATGCACTCTCCGATGCAACAGTAGAAATTGGTACATTCAACACGCCCCGAGCCATAGCGAAAAGAACATGAAATTACTTTCTATTCTCATGCCACCATCCCAACGGTGAAAATTCCTTTGTGCGAGGCTCTTTTTGCTTCTGCAAGTAGAATTGAAGTTCATCAATGTTCCTGCTACTAGTTTGAGTGTTAGAAAATGTAGAAAAAATATTAAAACTATCAAAGCCTTCTTCATCATCCACAGTAGCAGAAGTGGTACAATGCATAGTTGGATTAACATTACCTACATTAAGAGCAGCATCATAAATTACATTTGCATAATAATTATATAATTGTTGTAAATATTCATTTAGCTTGTTCATACAAGTATATAAATCTGGGATTTCAGTTGGTCCAATCTCCATATAAGTATATAAAGCATTCATTAATTGGTGACAATCAGAAATCTTAATAGAAGGATTTAAAACAGCACCAATTAAGTAAATCGGAGGAATTGGAAAGAAATATTTTTTGAATTTTGCTTGCATTTTTTCAAGAACATCCCTATATTTTTCTTTCTTCTTAAATTCAAAGAGTAGAAAAGAAATTTCAGCTATATGTACTAAAGCCATAGTAACAGTAGGGTAATATGCTCCAGAAAACTCAACAGTAGCTGTATAAAATTTATGTAAAAATTTAACAACATCATTAATGACCTCCCAAGTACCACTTGTTAGCATACAGTTTGGATCAGTACAATGCGCATTAGCAACTTCAGTTATTGGGAATCTATATTTGTAGCAACATTTTAAAAATATATATGTATAATTCCATCTAGTAACAATTTCGTCTGGCATGAATCTGGGTTTAAGGTTATACTGGACACACTTATTCTTAAATTCCTTTATTCTAGATTGTCTATTATTTCCTTGAATAACACCAACTGCTCTTCTAACATGAGTAATCTCAGTCGAAAATAAATCAAGGCCACTTTTAACAATTAAATTATAAACATGACATGCACACCTAACATGAAAAATTTCCTCAACAGGTGGTTGCAAATGCAGTTTTAATATTGAAATTGCGGCATTATTGTTAGAAGCATTATCAAAAGACATACACAATACTTTTTGATTTAGATTATAAAATTCAACAACTTCACAAATAGTACTACTTATAAACGCAACAATATGACTCTGATCTTCATCATATCTAAAAGCGATAATACGTTTTTGCATACAAGTAGTATCATCTATCCAATGACATGTAATTGTCAAATAATCATTTGCATTAACAGCATGGCCGATATCAGAAGTAAGAGAAACTCTATAAGGAAGGTGGCTAAACAAATAACGTATGTATGTTTGATATTGTCCATGAAGTCTAAAGATATCAGCTCTACAAGTACTTCTAGGGATACCTTTAAATAAAGGATTGTAAATCCTTTGAATATACATAATAAGATATGATGAAGAAGCAAAAGAAAAAGGTAGACAACCCAAAGCAATCATTTTTGCTAACTCCTCACGATCCTTCATTTTATCATATTTCACTAGACCTCCAGTAGTAGGGTTAAGAGTTGTTTGATTTTCATCACCATCAACGCTCCATTCTATGGGATGCTCAGTTATCATATGTCTATTAAGAGTCCCAATCCCCCCTAAATTTCCTCCAACCAAATGTTTAAAATCACCTTTACAAAGTTTGCATTTAACACTATCAGTACCTTCTATTATTTCAAAAAAATTCCAAACCTTACTTCTTTTTCTACGATTAGTAGCCGGAGCCACAGGTGGTCTACTTCTAGTGCCACGACCACCACCCCTTGTAGCAACCCCAACACTACCAACTCCAACACTAGTAGGTGTAGCTGGTATCTCATCTTCCATTCCTATTTCATTATCTTCTATTCCAAAATCTTCTTGTAATTGTTCATAATCTATATCTAAATTATCATTATGCGATGATTCGAAAACATGTGTAAATGATAATGAGTTATTACTATTACTACCAGATGCTGAAGGACTATTTCTTTTTTTATTTCCCCTACTAGTAACTCTTTTACACGCTCTTTTAGAAGCATTAAACATATTGTAAAAATTAAAGTATAAGCTAAAATTAAATATGCAATTAAAATAGTAAATAAGAGAAAGAGTTGGAGGGAGTGCACCGAATTCGCCAATAAATTGAGCACTTGATTAGGCAATTCCGATGTTACCACGAACAAACGTCAAGCAAGTATTTCAATTTTGAACTTCAATTGTTCAAAGTTCAAACTTCAAGTTCCGAATGATAAAACATGATAAATTAAATTCAAGAAAAGAGAGCCAAATAAAATTAGATTGAAGACTTGAAGTCTTGCAAATTGTAGAATGAGAGAATGAGAGAAATTGAGACTGAAAAATGAGTATTGAGTGAAGAAATGAAGAAGAGGGGGGGTATTTAGAGTTTTAAAGAAGGTTAGTTTTGTAAATTGAAAAAGGGTTAAAAATTAAAAAGAAATAGGCTATTTGTGCAATATTTCCATTGGCCAACAGACCAAAACATGGTCAGACCGTTGCCAATGGTCTGTGGGGCCCCCAAGTCCGAATTTTTTTTTAAAAAAAAAAACTAGCCGTTTGAATCGGGCCGGTTAACCCGGTAAGAGTTACTATTCACTCTACCGAGTTCAACTGGTTCCGGTTACCCGTTTGGACCAGCTGAACCGCGCCAACCCCCCCAAACCCCCTTACCCAGCCCAGCCCCTTATTATCGGTCCGGGCCGGTTCCGGGTTCTACCGGTCCGGAACCGGTCCAACCCAGCCCGTTTAACACCTTTAGTATTAATTGATGAGGTTTCATAATTGTGTATATTTCTGTTTGGTTTGGTTTGAGGCATAAATGTTTTGGAGAGTTTGAGTTAAATTGTGAAATACTTATTTATATTATGTGATTGATATTGATATGATGGGATCGGGTTGCATGCTGCAACAAGAGGAATAAGGGTGGTATATTGAGGAGGAATAATGGAGAAATGTGATTATCTGGTGGGATCGGGTTGCGCGCCGCAACAGGAGTAATAAGGGTGGACAGATGGGATGGGGTTGAACGCCGCAATAGGAGGAATAAGGGTTATATATTGAGGAGCAATAAGGATGGACTGGGGGGATTGGGTTGCACGCCGCACAGGAGTAATAAGGGTGAATGTTCATATTGTTACTAATTATAAGGTGGGATCGGGATGCGCGCCACATCATTTTGTTTTTTATGTATTTTCTTCTGCTGTGATTTTATTCTGTAGCATCATAACTCTCTTAAGGATTGGTTATAGCTGAGTATTGGCAAGATAATTGGGTTCCGTATTTATTTTACTGAAAGTTACTGTTCCATTTCGTTCCATACTTCCTTTTGCTTTAGTATAAACTGTATGTAGGTTATATTGTAAACGCCCCACCGTCGCCTCGTCACTACCTCGTCGAGGTTAGGCTCGGCACTTACCGGTACATGGGCTCGGTTGTACTGATACAACGCTCTGCACTTTCTGTGCAGATTTTGGAACTGGTTGTGGCTGATCGAGAGGTCGGTTGCAAGCATTCATCTAGGAGACCCAAGGTAGTCCGCAGGCCCTAACATCCCCTCCTATGTTCTAGATTTCTGTTTTATTTTCTTTCGAGACAGATTTACTTTTCTTTCAGACCATCACTTGTAAATATTCATAGAATGTTCGTGGGTTATGACACCAGTTTCTGGGTGGTAACTGTTTGACCAAAAGATATTGATACCTTTTTGATTAAATCAATTAAAGAAGGTGAAGAGGTAAATCTTAGTTGAACATAATAAACTCCAGATCCATAAGCAAATCAAAAAATAATGCATAAGATGAAATAGGGACGATCGATCTTATCGAGGTTTTTCATTTCTTCTCTCACTAATCGATGGAGTTAAATGTTTTACATAATCAATAGAAGACTTCTTTGTCTTTTTTTTGTTAAGAAGATTATGGAGGAGAGGAAAGAGAGAGAGAAAATCCACCCCCTTTCTAGGAAGGTTCCCCCCTATATATAGTTGTGGAGTCCTTGCTACGATCTTGGGTCAATGCACTTTCATACCACGTCTGCTTTCGTCGTCCCCTGACTATTGTTCTTTGGATTGTCGGGTACTATGAGTACGGGGCTTGGAAAAAATCATGTCGTCTTCCACTGCCTTGCTGCTTGGACAGGATCTTGGTTGGGCTGACCGCAGCGGTCAGATTTTGACCAATACAGTTAGTCCCTTCGTCTGCCGGGGTCGTCTCTTGTCGGGCCTGGTAGACAGATTATGGTTACATTTCTAAGAGAAATCTGACTACCTACCCCTTGGGTATGATCTTTAGATTCAATCAACGTAACGACGCCCTATCGATATCCTTGAACTGTTGCGGCCATTTTGGAACCGAAACATCATTTAGCTTGAAACGTTGTTCGTGGTTGCTGCCATTATGACACACTTTCCCAAAGGATTGAACTGTTTCATGCCCTATCAACTTCGATTGGCGACTCTTGGGTTTTGTGCTTGGGGAATTTATGCCTCTTATAAATAGAAGGAATGTACCATTCGATTGACACACTTCCTTGCCTTTACTTGAAAGAACTTTGTGAATCTTCTTTTCTCCTGATACTTCGAATTCTTGATTTCTCTAGCTACCCAGGAACTTTCGTCTTTCCTTTTCTTATCCCTTTGCTTTATCAAATTGATACAAATGGCTAGTGATTCCTCTCGCGCTGACCTTCCTACCACAATTCCAACGCCGGAAAGCGATGTACTTGCCACTAGGGGAGTAGAAGTGGTAGAAGATGAGGAGGTCCCATCGATGGCTGAGATCTTGCCTCGCCCTAGGAGACCGTGGAGCAATTTCCACAGTCCTGCCAAGGAGGAGCCGAAACCTGCTTCCTCTGTCATAGATGAGGAGGGGATTACAGAATTGAAGGCTAGGTGGGGATTCCCTCGCTACGTCGAAATATTGCTTGCGGTGGGGAACAACATAGTTCATTTTGACCGCCCATGGTATTGCGCATTATACGCCTACCCCTTTATTGTTGGGTATACGCTTCCTCTTTCTCTCTTAGTGGTAGATTTTTTCCGCTTTACTTTCACTGTACATGTATAAATTGTTCCTTATGCTGCTCAAATTTGCGGAGCTTTCCGGTCGTGAGATCACTTTGGGGCATATGATCATTATTTTTGCCCCTCAACTCATTCGTGGCACGATGATTCACATGCGCCACTGAGGGTCGAAAAGCTTGGTGGTAAGGATAAACGATAGAGCCAACCGTCGCTTCTACGAGAATTACTTCTATGTACGGACCGAGCACCTTGTGGCGGATCCTATGAGGTTCCCTGAGAAATGGAACTTCGTACGTAAGTTTTTATACTTTTGGTCGGGATGATGCTTGACCACTTCCCTTTGGTCAGTACTTGAAATTTGTTCTTTTGTTTTGACAGCCGCAAAACTACCCCCTGCACCTGTTGATGGCATCCGCGAGTGGGGGAATGATATCCTCCCTCATATGGCGAGGGTCCGCACATGGTCGTCCTTCTATGAGAAATATGGACGCAAGCCCCTTACTGGTGAGTAATATCATTTTTGTTAGCTATTCTTCCCCCTTCCCTTTTTACTTTGTTTCTTATGTGATGTTCATTGATGTCAGGGAGAGTGCGGAGAGCGAGGGATCTTCCACTAGCTTTTCGTCAGCCTACATCGTTCGCTCGCCCTGCTTCAGTGTCTACTGCTAGACCTTCATCGAGGGCCGCTTCAGTTGAATCTACGTTTGTGGCCGTACGCATGGAGGCTACCTCTCATACTGAGACTCCAACCCTTATTACCTTCCCAACGGGGGAATCTTCCGGTGCCGAAGAGGTAGAGAGGACATCAAAGAGGCGGCGAGTAGAATCTGAAATAGCTCATTTGGCCGTGAAACATCTAGAGAAAGACCTTCCCTTGGTGGGATCTGAGGTGGGAGTTGATGCCATTTCGCATGTAAAGACAAAGCCAGCCATTGCATCTGCCCCATCGACAGAGATCCCTGCCGCTATGATTGGTCAGCAACTTGCCGCAAATGGGGGTCAGACTCTCGAGGCTGCTGTTACTATTTTGGACGGGCCTTTGTCCTCGGTTCCAGGTCGTGCTTCCTCTTCGGCTGCAGAAAGAGGAAAAGGTGTCTTGGTCGATGACTACGAATCTGAGTCCGATCTTGACCCCGATGATGTTAGTATGTTAAAAGAGGGTCTTACTCGTTCAATTGTTCATGTGGGAGGCCCATCCCGTATTCTTGAGATCTTATCGATATTAATCTCCTAGTGGGACACGGAGGATCTGGTGCCTCAATTCAACATCTTGTGTTCTGCCACTGAGAACGAGGCTCTTCGGAACGTTCCTGATATTGACTTGATGCATGAAGTGACCGCTATGGGCTTGAGGGTACATTTTGCCTTTCTTACATGTTCCTTTTATTTTTCTGGATGATATGGTCTTAACCCATCTTTTAGTTTTTAAGACGTACATGGTGGAGATTGAGAGTGGTCATAGGGCTGACATTTGGGCGAAGATTTTATTGAAGATGTTTGAGAAGTATCGGCGCTATCGCAATAAGTGCCGTGATATGCACGAGCGGCTGAAGGCAAACCCTGGTGCTCGACCCCTTGGTGAGGAATTAGAGAAGAGGGACAAGCAATTGATGGAGGCTATTCGTAGAAGTAGCGTGCTCGAGGAGCAACTTCCTGCAAAGGACGAGGAGCTGGAGTTAGGCAAATGGGCTACTGCAGAGTGTGAATATCTTCATGGGAAGTTGAGGTCGATGCAGTTTGAGATGGATCAGAATCTTATCAGGGTCAAGGCGATAAGTGCGGAGTGGATGGGAAAATTGGCCGAGTTGGAGAGAAAGGTTGTCGGGTTGGAGAACATCGAGAGTGACTCGTCATCGGCTTCGACAAGGGCGGTGGCTCTGGAGAATACTATCTGCATCCTCCAATCCGAGCGAGAATCGGAGAGGGCGACGACCACTCTAAGGGAGGCGAGTCTCGAGGAGCGCATTGGAGAGATCAACCGGAAGGCATCGACCTTAGGGGACCGGGTCGCTGCTCTTGAGTCCGAAAAGGAGTAACTGTTGGATCAAGTCGAATCTTCCTCTGCTCCTATTCCCCATCATTTGCACGAGCTTTAGGTTCATGTTGAAGCCCAGCGGGACATATATAAGAGTTTGTGGGAGGGGGCAATGTTACCGAGGCAGCATATGAAGGAGAACAAGCGAAGGCACGAGAGGCTCATGTTAATTGTGGATATGACTCTGCGACGCCGGAAGCTGATGAGGGCGTGGACAATGAGGGAGGATTTCCTGGAGATGGTGGAGAGGGTGGAGGTGATGGTTCCGAGTGAAAAAATTGTTGTCTTTGTCTAATTTTTTGTTGTTGTTTATTGTTTTTTTCTTGGACTCCGTTGGTTTTAGCAGTATGTAATCTACGGCTATTTGCGCAGTGGCTTTGTATAAAGAAGAATTTTCCTTTGTTATATGCCTCATGTACTTCTTTTCCTGTTTTGCTCTTCATAACTTTGGTGCAAAGAAGTAGATTTCCACGTGATGAGTTCCCGACTCTTAGGGAATTAAATGTCACACGGGTTGAATAGAGCCTTAATGATGTCTTTAGCTGATGGGACGATGCTTTCAGACTTGTGTCGAGGTGCTATCCCATCATAGTCTGAATGGTGTTGAAGTCTTTTTCTAATAGCGACCTTAGCCGTAGGGATGTTACTTTCGAGCTTATATCAAAGTATTATCCCGTCCTAAGACCCAGTTTTCTTCGACGATGGCCTTTGGCCCCTAGGATTTTTCGAACTTTTTCTTCGGCGAAGGCTCTTGGCCTTAAGGGTATTATTTCGAACTTTCGTCGAAATATTAACCCGTCGTTGTTCGATCGAGGTCAAACTCTTCTTTTTGGCGAAGGTCCTTGGCCTTAAGGGTATTATTTCGAAATTTCGTCAAAATATTAACCCATCGTTCTTCGATCGAAGTCGAACTCTTTTTATTGGTGAAGGCCCTTGACCTTAAGTGTGTTATTTCGAACTTTCGTCGAAATATTAACTCATCGTTGTTCGATCGAAGTTGAACTCTTCCTTTTGGCAAAGGCCCTTGGCCATAAGTGTGTTATTTCGAACTTTCGTTGAAATAGTAACCGGTAGTTGTTCAATCGAAGTCGAACTTTTTTTATTGGCGAAGGCCCTTGACTTTGAGGGTGTTATTTCAAACTTTCGTTGAAATATTTAACCAGTCGTTGTTTGATCGAAGTCGAACTCTTCCTTTTTTGGCGAAGACCCTTGGCCTTGAGGGTGTTATTTCGAACTTTCGTCGAAATATTAACCCGTTGTTGATCGATCGAGGTTGAACTCTTCTTTTTTGGCGAAGGTCCTTGGCCTTGAGGGTTTTATTTTGAACTTTCATCGAAATATTAAACTGTCGTTGTTCGATCGAGGTCAAACTCTTCCTTTTGGCAAAGGCCCTTGGCCTTGAGGGTGTTATTTCAAACTTTCATCGAAATATTAACCTGTCGTTGTTCGATCGAGGTCGAACTCTTCCTTTTGGCGAAGGCCCTTGTACTTGAGAGTGTTATTTTGAACTTTCATCGAAGTATTAACCCATCATTGTTCAATCAAAGTCGAACTCTTCCTTTTGGGGAAGGCCCTTGGTCTTGAGGGTGTTATTTTGAACTTTCTTTGAAATATTAACCTGTCGTTGTTCGATCGAGGTTGAACTCTTCTTTTTTGGCGAAGGTCCTAGGCCTTGAGGGTGTTATTTCGAACTTTCGTCGAAATATTAACCCGTCGTTATTCGATCGAGGTCGAACTCTTCCTTTCGGCGAAGGCCCTTGGCCTTGAGGTTGTTATTTCGAACTTTCATTGAAATATTAACCCGTCATTGTTCGATCGAGGTCAAACTCTTCCTTTAGGCGAAGGCCCTTGGCCTTGAGGGTGTTATTTCAAACTTTCATTGAAATATTAACCCTTCATTGTTCGATCGAGGTCGAACTCTTCCTTTTGGCGAATGCCCTTTGTCTTGAGGGTGTTATTTCAAACTTTAATTGAAATATTAACCCATCGTTGTTCGATAAAAGTTGAAGTCTTCCTTTTGGCGAAGGCCCTTGGACTTGAGGGTGTTATTTCAAACTTTTGTCGAAGTATTAACCCATCATTGTTCGATCGAAGTCGAACTCTTTCTTTTGGCGAAGGTCCTTGGCCGTGAGGGTGTTATTTCAAACTTTCGTTGAAATATTAACCCTTTGTTGATATATTGAGGTTGAACTCTTCTTTTTTGGCGAAGGTCCTTGGCCTTGAGGGTGTTATTTCAAACTTTCATCAAAATATTAACTCGTCGTTCTTCGATCAAGGTTGAACTCTTCCTTTTTGCGAAGGCCCTTGGACTTGAGGGTGTTATTTCGAACTTTTGTCGAAATATTAACCCGTCGTTGTTTGATCGAAGTCGAACTCTTCCTCTTGGCGAAGGCCCCTGGCCTTAAGGGTGTTATTTCGAACTTTCGTCGAAATATTAACCCACCGTTGTTTGATCGAGGTCGAAATCTTCCTTTTGGCGAAGGCCCTTGGCCTTGAGGGTGTTGTTTGGAACTTTTGTCGAAATATTAATCCATCGTTGTTCGATCGAAATCGAACTCTTCCTTTTGGTGAAGGCCCTTGGCCTTGAGGGTGTTATTTTGAACATACGTCGAAATATTAACCGGTCGTTGTTCGATCGAAGTCAAACTCTTCTTTTTTGGCGAAGGCCCTTGGCCTTGAGGGTGTTATTTCGAACTTTCGTCGAAATATTAACCCGCATTGTTCGATCGAGGTCGTACTCTTCATTTTGGCGAAGGCCCTTGGCCTTGAGGGTGTTATTTCGAACTTTGGTTGAAGTATTAACTCGTCGTTGTTCGATCGAAGTCGAACTCTTCCTTTTGGCAAAGGCCCTTGGCCTTAAGGGTGTTATTTCGTACTTTCGTCGAAATATTAACCCATCGTTGATCGATCGAGGTTGAACTCTTCTTTTTTGGCGAAGGTCCTTGGCCTTGAGGGTGTTATTTTGAACTTTCGTCAAAATATTAACCCGTCGTTGTTCGATCGTGGTTGAACTCTTCCTTTTGGCGAATGCCCTTGGCCTTCTGGGTGTTATTTCGAACTTTCGTCGAAATATTAATCCATCGTTGTTCGATCGAGGTCGAACTCTTCCTTTTGGTGAAGGGCCTTGGCCTTGATGGTGTTATTTCAAACTTTCATCAAAATATTAACCCGACGTTGTTCGATCGAGGTCGAACTCTTCCTTTTGGCGAAGGACCTTGGCCTTGAGGGTGTTATTTCTAACATTCGTCGAAATATTAACCTATCGTTGTTCAATCGAAGTCGAACTCTTCCTTTTGGTGAAGGCCCTTGGCCTTGAGGGTGTTATTTCGAACTTTTGTCGAAATATTAACCCGCTGCGAGTCCCGGGTTTCTGGAGAGTTTGGTATCTTCTGGGGGAGTCCCAGTTCGCCTGATTGTTTTTGCATTCGGCAGTGTGATGTCGGTGAGCAGAAAACGCTGCTTCTTTTCTCACACTCTTTTCACGCACATATTGGAGTTTTCCTATCTATCCTTTTCGCTTTCCGGACTGGAGGTGTCATTGGTGGGTGGGGCGATGAATTGCACTTTGACCTCGGGGAATTCCCCCTCGTCGGCTCGGTCTTTAATTCTCCGAAAGGGCTCTCTTAGGACAACTTCTTGGTGTGGGAGAGGGGGTATCGCTTAAGGGGTATGATTTCTTAGGAGTTGGGTTTGTTTGGTAGACGACATTTCGGTTGTTTTGTATTAATTTCCCATTTTTCAGTTGGGATGTTTCCTTGCTCGCTTGCGTTCTTGTTTGAGCAAACAACAGAAGGTTGTTCTGTGGCGTTGCTCTCTTTGCTTGGCATTTCAATGGTTGATGGGGGTAGTATTTTCTGAATTCAATAACCGTATTCAGCTCTATTTCCCTTCCTTTTTTGTGCCTTTGTCCTGTGGGGGCTAGGATCGTTTTGGCTGGCTCATGGGCTGCCCGGTGTGCGGGGGAGGATGTTGGTTGCAACTTCTGCTTGTATATAGCATCATGATCTAGGTTGGCATGTGAGGTTTACTCACTGTTCGTTTCGATGGGTGATCGTGTTTCTGATTTTTGATCTCGAGGAGAATAGGAAGTTTTCACTAAGAAATCCCCACAGACGGCGCCAAATAGTTTGACCACAATATCTTGAAACCTTTTTGATTAAATAAATTAAAGAAGGCGAAGAGGTAAATCTTAGTCAAACATAATAAACTCCAGATCCATAAGCAAATTAGAAAATAATGCATAAGATGAAATAGGGACGATCGATCTTATCGAGGTTTTTCATTTCTTCTCTCACTAATCGATGGAGTTAACTGTTTTACATAATCAATGGAAGATTGCTTTGTATTCTTTTTGCTAAGAAGATGACAGAGGAGAGGAAAGAGAGAGAGAAAAGCCCCCCCCCCCTCTAGGAAGGTTCCCCCCTATATATTGTTGTGGAGTCCTTGCTACGTTCTTGGGTCAATGCACTTTCATATCGTCCCCTGACTATTGTTCTTTGACTTGGCGGGTGCTATGAGTATGGGGCTTGGAACAAATCATGTCGTCTTCCACTGCCTTGTTGCTTGGACGAGATCTTGGTTGGGCTGACCGCAGCGGTCAGATTTTGACCAATACAGTAACTGTTTCGGTTTTGTTAATAGCATGAGGCTATTAAGTTAATTATGTACTTCCGCGTTTATTTCAGATGAGTTAGTTTTGTTAATTGTAAAATATAAAATGTAAAGGAAAAAGGCAAATAGAACTTTAACGTGGTTTGCCTAGCGAGTGTGATGTTAGGCGCCATCACAATCCCGACGGAGGGAAATTCGGATCGTGACAAAATCCCACTAGTGGTCGCAACATATCACGCAAAACATTTGCAAGGACATTGCTAAATGCATGCAAGAAGTGATTGTTACTACTAGACTATAATTCCTTTAGTAATGGTCAAATATACAAATACAGGCAACAGGGTAAACGATGCAAGTTGTATAATGTTACAGAGTAGTTTATACAAGTAGAGAGTTTCAGCAGGAGAGAGGGGAGATTGGATCTTCAACATGTGTGAACTACATTTCATATACATATAGGGATACCAAAGAGTATGACCAGACAATTAAGAACTACGGGACTACACGGGTGTTCCTCATTTCATCAACATGGCCTTGCGTATCTTTTACATTGCATAGACAATTTCTCCGCTGCTATCAATGTCAAGGTCAGCATCGCTCTCCAAGTCTTCGTCCATGTCATCATCAATGTCCAAGCATCCCGTAAGATACTGATTCAGGCTGTTGGTTCCAGCTGCAGGAATCGTGGCCTCGGCTATTATCTGCATGATTTCATCAATACTCTGCATAGGTTGATCTGGCTCTTCAAACTGATTGTTTGTATTGTTATCCATGAGATCTGCAGGGAGGTTCTTCAAGAACCACTCATGGTTCTTGATCTCAGGCATCGTTATCCTCTGTTGCAATGCAAACATATATAGCATGACCAAATTAAACTCTGAATATAGCTCAAACTGTTCAATCACAAACAAAGCTAAATAAGACAATTCATCAATGCTACTTCCCGCACCAGGCAATGCTCAACAAAGTGAACAAAGAAGCCCCGTCAAGAATCATGATAAAGGGGTGCGGAAGAAAGGAAAAACGATTTAGCAAAAGAAAAGGAAGATCCACTGGCAAAGACATGGGCACCTTCAGGTAAAAGATTCCCCGGACCAGGATAGGATAAAAGTTCAAGCATAAACGCATTGAACTGTTGCTACACCCGAAGAGTAGTTAACTGGAAAATCTTAAAGTATACTTGTGACAATGACAGTGAAGGATGAAAATTTGAATACAGGAAAACTATTATTTCCACAACGTTAATATACCTTTGCAGGATCAGCCACAAATATTCTTGAGATCAGATGACGACATTCAGCAGATATGTGGACATAATCTGGAATTGAATATTGTACATTCAAGATTCGCTTCAACAAAGAAAAGAGCTCGGAGTCAAGTAACAAAAACGATGAATATTTTGCAGCAACAATAGAGCAAAGGAATTTACTTGTATTGTCTTGCGAAAATTCTTAGGCTCCTCTGGGTCTTCAAAAGGGTAAGCTCCCACAAGCATGACATACAAAGTCACGCCGCAAGACCATACATCTGCAATCTGCCGAAACGTTGTGATAATGATGAAAAACTCTTAAATGATGAATAAGCCAAATGAAACAACAAATGGCTAAGCTTGTCTGGTACAGCAAAAAGTTCGAACACAAGTGATTCCTATGGCCATTAACTATGTTAAGTCAATTTTGAAATTTGAACTGTTGGGTTTGCACTTTTTAGGGGTCTTATAAATTGGTAATATAATTATATGGTCTCTTCCACATTGACAGAATTACTTATTCTTAATATTTCACCACCACCAACAACAACCAACAACAACCCAGTGGAATCTCACAAGTAGAGTGTGGAGAGGGTATATGTACGCAGACCTTACCCTTATCTGGGAGGTAGAGATGCTATTTCCAAAATACCCTCTCAAGAGGAAGAATAGAAACAAGTAAATATTATTTTTAATACTTCACCGAGTTAAAAAAGAAAAAAAAACAGCATTTACTGGGTAACAAACTAGTATGTCATGCATTGAGTACATCTAGAAACTAATAGGACCAAATCTATTGTTCTATGTGAAAGTAGACATAACAAAAGAAAGAAAAATCAAAAAGAGATGAAAATATGATGTAAGCGCTTACATCAACATTCTTGTGATGTAAGCGCTTACCTCGACATTCTTATGATGTAAGCGCTTACATCGGCATTATTATGATGTAAGTGCTTACCTCGGTAGGGCATTTAAATGCCTATAAATAGGGGTCTACATTTTCATTTGTAGATCATCCCAAAACTTCTTCTTTCTCTCTTCAATTAATAAAGATATTCTTTGTGTGGCCGTGGAGTAGACAAAAATTGCCGAACCACGTAAATCTTGTCTTGTCTTGTCTTGTGCAATTTATTGCTTTTCTCTCTTAAATATTCTTTTCCTTCTATTAGCTTGACACGCTTCCTAACAACTGGAATCAGAGCACATACAGTGTATTTCTGGTAGAAAAGTACAGTATTGGTGCATGTACTATTCACAAGAATAGTGCGACACTATTGATCATCGTTACTATTCACAAACACTATTCACATAAATTGTTTTTGTGAAAAAATGGCATCGGAAGAAGGGAAGGTTAAGATTGACAAGTTCAATGGCAAAGATTTTGGATTCTGGAAAATGCAAATAGAGGATTATTTGTACCAAAAAAAATTACACTTACCTCTAACCAAGGTGAAACCAGAGACTATGGCCAAAGCGGATTGTGATTTATTAGATCGCCAAGCTCTTGGTGTGATTCGTTTGACGCTAACACAAAATGTGGCGTTTAACAGCATTAACGAGAAGACCCCTGCAGGCCTGATGAAGACGTTATCAAATATGTACGAGAAGCCACCTGCTTCAAATAAAGTCTATTTGATGCGTCGATTGTTCAAGTTAAAGATGACAGAAGGTGGATCAGTCACGGAACATATCAATGAGTTTAATATAATATTAACTCAGTTGGGTTCTGTTAATATAACAATTGATGACAAAATCAGGGCGTTGATTCTACTATCATCTCTACTGGAGAGTTGGTCTGCAACAGTAACTACAATTAGCAGTTCATCAGGAAGTACCAAAGTCAAATTGAATGATATTAGAGACTTGGTTCTAAGCGAAGATATTCGCCGAAGAGAATCAAGTGATTCCTCAGGATCTGCTTTTAGTACCGAAAGCAGGGGGAGAATCAACCAAAGAGGACAGAGTTATGGTCGTGGCAGATCAAAGTCAAGGAGAAGAGGACAATCCAAAAATCGCAAGGACATTACTTGTTGGAATTGCGATAAAAAGGGTCGCTACAGTAGCCAGTGTAGAGAACCAAAGAAGAAGAAGGAAGAAAATTTAGCAAATGTAATTGCTGAACAAGTCAGTGATGCACTAATTTGTTGTGCAGACAGTCCAGTCAAATCTTGAATTCTGGACTCAGGTGCATCCTTTCACTCTACATCATGCAAAGAATTATTGCATAATTATATTGCTGGAAAATTTGGGAAAGTTTATCTAGCAGACGACGAACCTCTCGACATTGCCGGAAAAGGTGAAGTTCATATAAAAACTTCACAAGACACACTATGGAAATTTCAAAATGTACGACATGTTCCTGGCCTCAAGAAAAATCTGATATCTATGGGTCAGATTGATGGTGAAGGATATACAACAATATTCGGCAACGGATCGTGGAAGATAACCAAAGGAAATTTGGTTTTGGCACGAGGCTTCAAAAGGGGAACACTGTATGCAACTGCAATACAAAGAGATACTATAGCAACAGTTGATAATGGCCGTGATACAACATTGAGGCACCAGAGACTCGGGCATATGAGTGAGAAGGGAATGAAGCTTTTGGCATCCAAAGAAAATTTGCCAAACCTAAAACATGTTGAATTAGGTTTGTGCGAAGATTGCACTTACGGGAAACAAAAGAGAGTTAGTTTCTCAAAGGTGGGAAGGACGCCAAAGAAAGAGAAGATGGAACTAGTGCATACAGATGTGTGGGGACCAGCTCCTGTAACTTCTCTAGGAGGCTCACGCTATTATGTCACCTTCATTGATGATTCCACAAGAAAGGTATGGGTTTATTTTCTGAAAAATAAATTTGATGTGTTTGTTACCTTTAAAAGATGGAAAGCTGAAGTTGAAAATCAAACAAATCTAAAGTTAAAATGTCTGAAGTCTGACAATGGAGGAGAGTATGATAGCCAAGAGTTCAAAGCATTTTGCTCAGAGAATGGGATCAGAATGATCAAGACAATTCCTGGAACACCGGAACAAAATAGTGTTGCTAAGAGGATGAACAGAACCCTAAATGAATGAGCTAGAAGTATGAGAATACATTCTGGATTGCCGAAGTATTTTTGGGCTGAGGCTGTTAACACGACAGCTTACTCATAAATAGGGGACCCTCTGTACCGCTGAATTTTGAAATTCCTGATGAGGTATGGACAGGAAAGGAGGTAACTCTCTCACATCTGAAATTTTTTGGTTGTGTTGCTTATGTGCATGTAAACTTTAATGATAGAGATAAGCTTGATCTTAAAGCCAAGAAATGTTTATTTATTGGATATGGTGATAATAATTTTGGTTATCCGTTTTGGGATGATCAGAATAGAAAGATCCTAAGACACAAGAAAGTCGCATTTAATGAAAATGTGATGTACAAGGACAAGCTTGAAGTAGAACCAACCAACACCAGCAAACAGACAATGTCTGAAACAGTCGAGTTAGAAGAAATCTTAGAAAATGAAGTGGGTAGAGGGATAACAACTGATTCTGAAATTGAAGATGAAGAACCAGAAGCCGAATTTGAAGAAAAACTAGAAGCCGAACCTAGATCAGAACCAGAACCGAAACCAGAGATAGAATCAAATGCAGAACCAAATCTAGAATCAGGACCTGAATCAAATTCGGATTCTGTTACTCATGAACCTACATTGAGGAGATCTAGAAAATTCACGAATGCTCCAGATAGGTTAACTCTTTGTCTTCACTATTTACTTGTAACTGATGCTGGGGAACCAGAGCATTTTGTTGAAACAATGCAGGTGATAGACTCTGATAAGTGAAAGCTAGCCATGAAAGAAGAGATGAATTCTCTTCAAAAGAATAAAACATGGATACTTACGGAGTTACCAAAAGGAAAGAAGGCATTGTAGAACAAATGGGTGTACAGAGTCAAGGAAGAACATGATGGTAAGAAGAGATACAAAGCACAATTAGTAGTAAAAGGCTTTCAGCAGAAGGAAGGAATTAACTACACCGAGATCTTCTCTCCTGTAGTCAAATTAACTACTATTAGGTTGGTGCTAAGTATCGTAGCTGCAGAAAATTTGCATTTGGAGCAGCTAGATGTTAAAACTGCTTTCTTGCATGGTTTCTTGAAGAAGACATCTACATAAAGCAACCTAAAGGTTTTCAAGTTTCTGGTAAAGAAAACCTTGTGTGTAAGTTGAAGAAGAGTTTGTATGGTTTGAAACAAGCTCCCCGACAATAGTACAAAAAATTTGATGGATTCATGCATAAAAATGGTTTCACACGATGTGAGATGGACCATTGTTGTTATATCAAAAATCTTGATGAATCCTATATCATTTTTACTGTTGTACGTTGATGATACGCTAATTGCAGGATCTAGCATAAATGAGATCAATTTGGTTAAGCAACAACTGGCGGAGGAGTATGAAATAAAAGACTTAGGACCAACTAAGCAAATGTTTGGGATGAGGATTAGCAGAAACAGGTCGGAAGGAACCTTAAAATTGTCTCAAGAAAAGTACATACAAAAGGTACTAAGCAGGTTCAGTCTTCATGATGCAAAGACCAGAAGCACTCCACTCGGAAGCCATCTAAATCTGTCAAAGGACCAATCACCTAAGACAGATGAAGAAAAGAAGTACATGTCCAAAGTTCCATATGCTTCAGCAGTAGAAAGTTTGATATATGCTATAGTTTGCACTAGACCTGACATAGCCCATGTTGTTAGAGTTGTCAGTAGATACATGTCAGATTCAGGAAAGGAGCATTGGGAAGGTGTAAAATGGATATTGCGATATCTCAAAGGCACTTCAGGTTTGACACTTTGTTTTAAAAAGAGCAATATTATCTTACAAGGTTTTGCTGTTGCAAATTTAGGCGGCGATCTAGATAGTCGAAAAAGTACCATGTGCTACGTGTTCACCTTGGGTGGTACTGCTGTTAGTTGGATGTCCAGACTTCAGAAAAGTATTGCTCTATCTATCACTGAAGCAGAGTACATGGCAATCTCAGAAACTGGAAAATAGATTATTTGGCTCAAGAATTTTCTTAAAGAGCTAGGTAAAGAGTAGGACAATTGTGAGCTCTTCAGCGATAGTCAGAGTGCAATTTATCTTGCCAAGAATCTAGTGTTTCATGCAAAATTGAAGCATATCCAGTTGAGGTATCATCATATCCGAGAGTTGATAAATGAAGGAACTTTTTCCCTGCAGAAGATACCAGGATCAAAAAATCCGTCAGACATGTTGACTAAAGTTGTCGGTGTTGACAAACTAAGGTTGTGCGCTGCCTCAGTTAGCCTTCAAGACTGATAGCGTGAAGGCACCACCAGAGAATAGCAAATTTTTTTTCTTTCTTGATGTAACATAGCTTTGAGGGGGAGATTGATAGGACCAAACCTATTGTTGTATGTGAAAGTAGACAAAACAAAAGAAAGAAAAATCAAAAAGAGATGAAAATATGATGTAAGCGCTTACATCAACATTCTTATGATGTAAGCGCTTGCCTCAGCATTCTTATGATGTAAGCGCTTACCTCGACAGGGCATTCAAATGCCTATAAATAGGGGTCTACATTTTCATTTGTAGATCATCCCAAAACTTCTTCTTTATCTCTTCAATTAATAAAGAGCTATTCTTTGTATGGCCGTGGAGTAAGCAAAAATTATCGAACCACGTAAATCTTGCTTTGTCTTATCTTGTACAGTTTATTGCTTTTCTCTCTTAAATATTCTTTTCCTTCTATTAGTTTGACACGCTTCCTAACCGAAACAATGGTGCATTCTTGTCTTGTGGAACAGGAAGATCGTGATTAAATTCAATAAGAGAGCAGAATAAAATTAAATTCAATAGAACATCTAAAGTGCTCAAAATCCCAAGGTATCCATACAGTTTGACAATAAGTTAACTACTTTGGCTGCGAACTTTCAAGGAATTTCATACAAATTATTTTAACAGAACAACTATTTACATTTTCAGACAAATCTATCCTTTCGCATCCTGATAGTTTTAATGCTGAATGGTCCATCAAACAGCGTCTAAGAACCCTTCTCTTGAGGAGCACAAAGTTTAAGATATTTATGGCTTCAGTTCTCTCAATTCATTTTCTACTCATGTATGAGTAGAAAATGGGTTCTTTACATGACAATTTTCCAACTCTAGTACTCCATCCATTCCGGAATGAATGACAGGGTTCATAGTACATTGGACAATGCATCTAATTATATTCTGCAATTCTGGTGCTATCAAATACGAAAAGCTAAAAAAATAAAAAAAACGCTTAGATTTCTTGGGGCTTAAAGAACAAATAGACGGTCCATGGACGATGAGGCACATGCCTTACTGCCTTCGTGCCTGTACAAAAGCACCGCATAGGAAAAGCAGAACACTGATCCAGTTTTACACCGCTTGAGTGTTAAAGTGCGGCTTAACCGAGCCTTTGACAACACCGGTGAATTTTACATTGATTTTTTATTTTCTCAAATGAAATTACATAGTTAAGAGTTAAAAGTAATGTAAATCAAAATTCTGTAGCTAAAAATATCTAAAATCTGATTGAGAAAATTGTTTATCTTTACAAATTGTTAAACATGTCTCCTAGATTACTTCAATAAAACGGCAGGTCTCTCTTGGACATTGTTCAATAGGTGACTCAAAGTTGAGGGATGATTACAAAGATCTAATCTGGATTAAATTGTAGAAAACAAACTGAAATCCACAGATAGCAATATGTGTAGGTCATTAGGGATGATAGTTAAGAGGAACTGGACACATGGGTGCAAGAGGCACGCCCGCGGGGAGGGGTGTCGGTGACGTGGTATAATAGGGTATTTGTGAATCAGAAAGAGCTGGTAAGGGGCTCTTAAGCTTCCATTCCCTCACTATCACCAATTTAATGGCAGAAAACAGGACGTCATTCAAGCTTATTTCTGTTTGCAAGGATGTCAATATTCTATCAACCCAAACTAAGAAGTGCTGCAAAGAATTGGGACCTTGAATCTGTTCTCTTCCTTTTAATCTATGCGCAAAAATGATCTGACGTGGAACACTACTACTCAATGATCTGCTAATTCTATTTTTTGCAGCTCCAAATAATCACGGAAATGAAGATACTCTTTAGAAAATTATTTGGAGGAGGGTCCAAACTAGCAACTTTTTATGCATAGGAAGCAGCCTGGAAGTATCACTCGACTAGATATCAAATGAAAAAAATGGGCACTTAGAAATGCGAATGGTTTTTAGTTTTTAGACTAGATAGTTCATCATATTGTGTTGCTTCATGAACAGGTCTATACTTGTGGTCCTTTATCATTGAAACTGGGGATTTTCTGGATGATGACGTCTTCCGTCAAGGAATTCTTTCTACCATGGAGGCAATAACATGTAGCCAGGAAAAAATTTCAAAATAGAGGTGTCCACGCTCATAGACGTGAATAGAAAAAGCAAGCCTTATGTATTGGTAGATTGTGACTGTTCTATCTTTGTCTAAAAGGATAACATTCATATTAACTTTGAAAATCATGCAAGTATTGCAGCAACTTTGTACAGGGATTAGCACTCTGTTTGGTGCCTGATTCACTGAAATTTCGAACTTTACCACCTATCAAAAGAAAAGAAAGACTAAAATGGTAAAAGAGTTACCTTCCCATCATATTCTTTCTTGAGTAAGACCTCAGGAGCAATATATGCAGGTGTGCCGACAGTTGACTTTGGCTGCGAATGCAACACTGAGGACTGCAAGCAACAACAGTCAAAAGGATGCTCAACAAGATATGAAGGACACATGAAGAAAGAACAAGGAAAAAGAAGTTCAAATACTTCAAGGGTTTGAGATACAACAAAATCTCATCCATGTCATGAAAATTTGCGACATCAACCAGAAATTCAACTGAAATTAGTGCACCACTGGAGAGTATGCTTTCTAAGAACGCTCAGTACGTAGTTGGTATAGGAAAAGAGTAGAGAGAAAACACTCGATACCTTTGAATATCCAAAATCACAAATTTTTAGCCTTGGTGCCGGGCTTCCGTCCAGTAATGTGTTCTCCAATTTCAAGTCTCGGTGGCAAACTTGCTTCATAAAAGAAAATAATTGCAATCAGGATCTTTTCCATAAACTGCGTAGATTCTTCCTTTTCATTAAAAGGCAGAGAAAAGTAGCAGTAAGTACCATGGCATGACAATAGCTGACCCCTGATACGAGTTGTTGAAAGAAAAAGCGTGCCTGCAGCAAAAATTTCCAGCTAATAGATAATAAATGTATACAGGACATAGTAACAAGCAAAATCGCATTGTAAGATATAAACCTCATCCTCACTGAACCGGCCTGCATTGCATATTCGCTCAAATAGCTCTCCACCAGATGCAAATTCCATCACTATAGCCAGATGAGTTGGGGTCAGTATGACCTGGAACCAAATTGTCATTCATTAGCATTAACTATCAACTTTACAGAACCTTAACAGTTAACAAAAATGGGATTTCAAAAGTACCTCCTTGAATCTGACTATGTTAGGGTGCCTCAATGATCTGTGGTTGATGATTTCTCTCTGGACATTTTCATCAATCTGCAGCATTCATGGATAATGAACAAAAAAATAAGTTAGATGAACTGGTAAACGGTAAATGGCCAATTTTCCTTTGCTTAAGTTTGTTACAAGTAACTGATACATCCTTGGTCCCAATGCACATGACACTACATAAGGTTTGGCACCATTCTACTAAACAATATAGTTTTATTCTATTTGGCTTTCAAATCATTCAAGAATTCAAAATTCAATGTTAACTCTACAAACTTTTTAACCAGTACTTTAATGTTTTCTTCCACTAATACTAATATAACATAGATCAAACTAAAATTTTAAGTTCCATGTGCGATCCAATGTGTCAAATAAAATAGGATGGAGGGAGTGGTTCGTTTAACCTATCAGTTTTCTGCAACAACTGTAGCAGGGATTGTCACATTCCTAAACCTAGAGTGAGCAGAGTTCATTCTTTCTACTTCTCACCCCAATCCCCTACATAGTTCTCATGTTTGGATGCAAAAACCAATATTTTTAGGGATTGTCAATCAATGCCAACTCCCCACCATGGTCAGAGCTACCAACACCCACTAAATCATCCAACTGACAAATAAATCAAGCGAAACCTGGTTAAGTTTTCCTAATACTCCTTTCAATCCACCTTTTTTGACTTTCGTTCATGTTTTGAAAAAATTGGCACCTTTTTATTCCTAAAAACTATTTAACTTTAACATTCTAATTTTTTACCCGTAATAAAATGTTCTGATTCGAATGACATGGCTTATTGAAAACCAAAAGTCTTATTTTTGCTAAACTTACAATCAAACAGTTTGTTGCATTAATAAAACAAAAGGAGTAAATACGGAAAATGGTCATATTTATCCCTGTACTCTTTAAAAACGGTTATATTTGTCCTTCATTATACTTTTTTTGATATATTTATCCTTACCATTATACTTTAGGATCATATTTATCCCTGTACTCTTCAAAGAGGGTTACATTTGTCCTTCGTCATACTTTTTGACATATTTATCCTTACACTTATACTTTAGGATCATATTTGCCCCTCATCCATTAAATCCCCATGTCCCACCTTTCTTTTCCTACATGGTGCCTATGTGGATTTCTTTTTCCTCCAATTTAAATATGGTCAACTATTTAAGATAATTTAATTTAACCATAAACCATAAACCATAATTTGGTTGTCTACACTTATTTGTGTCTTTGGCAGCCTATATATAAAATATAGTGGCTTCATTCTGATAATTCACATTACTCTAATATTATTCGTCATTGTAGGTTTATGTTAAACCAGGTCGAAGATAAGGGGTGGAGCTAGAGTATTAGGTATGGTTTGAATGAACTCTATAGCTTTTGTTTAGATTTGTGTTCTATTAGGAAATACATTAAATATGTATAAATATTTAATTACGAACTTAATAACTAAAATGAGCTATGAGCAAGATCAGAACCCATAAACTTTAAATCATGAGTCTGCCATCCAAAAAGTTGAATTATTTAGATATATTTTTTAAAATATGTAATTTTATTTTATTTTTGAAAAACATGAAAATTATATACCCAAATCACAAAAAAAAAAAAAAACTAGATGTTTTGACCCTTGTAATCGAATTCTTTCATATAAAATGAGAGGAGGGAGCAATATTTTCTTTTCGAGAAAAAATATGTTTGAGGAAACCATCCTAGACAATATTAGGCTTCTGGTAGTGCTCTATTTTAAGCACGGACCTTTGTCATTAATTCCATCGTTGTGCAACTTCTCGTAATTTAATTTGGTTACTGCAATAATTGTAAGCTGCATCAGATTAGTGATTTTGAGTTCAAAGTTCTTGTTTGCCAATATGTTGCCGCTGCTATCCGAAAAATATGGAGCTGAAAAAGAACATTATCTTAAATAGGTGACCATATTTAAATTGGGTGGGCGGATTAAATTATCTTAAATAGGTGACCATATTTAAATTGGAGGAAAAAGAAATCCACATAGGCACCATGTAGGAAAAGAAAGGTAGGACATGGGGATTTAATGAATGAGGGACAAATATGATCCTAAAGTATAAGTGTAAGGATAAATATGTCAAAAAGTATGACGAAGTACAAATGTAACCCTCTTTGAAGAGTACAGGGATAAATATGATCCTAAAGTATAATGGTAAGGATAAATATATCAAAAAAGTATAACGAAGGACAAATATAACCATTTTTAAAGAGTACAAGGATAAATATGACCCTTTTCCGGAGTAAATATAAACAGGTAATTACATATTTAACCAAAATTTCAGCACTCAAGAAAGTGACAAGGTGCACAATGAAACGAAAGAAGTGGAACACTAACCTTAGCACCTCGCTCTATATACTTAACAGCAACAAGCTCATTAGTCTGCCTATCTCTCATAAGCCTTGCTACTCCGAAATTCCCCGAACCGATGTCTCGAACAAGCTCGTATCTATCACTATCGTGCATGATCGGTACGTCCATCCCTGGTCCCACCGTTAGCGCCGTCCGATCCATAACTTATCTTTCTCTACAACTCTCCTTCAGCCGAACCTCATATTGACATCATATATCATCCGCTACCTAATAAAAAATCATTATGACAAAGAATTAACCACAAAAAGAAAAAGTAACTATCAAAACAAAAGATCAGACAGGAGAATCCACATGGTAAAGGATGAACCACAGGATTTTGAAGAAGAAAAGAAAAGGTGAATAGCGCTTAGTGATGAGCTCCAAACCCGTGAACAAGTCTTCACTTTACCACAGCAACTTTACTTGCCCTCGACTTGAACTGTATGCATAAATACACTCGTCGATTATAACACAAAGTAATAATCAAATCACAATTTATTTTCGGCTCGCATATATGTATATTTAAAATAGTTGACGAAGTGAGTGTTTGAACAACTTGTTCTTCTTTGGAATTCCAGAAGGGGGACAGGGATGAGTAGGCAGTAGTACTATAATAAATAAGCTTTTTTATAAAGCTATAATAATAGTTTCGGTTCTCTCTGAATCAGTGAAATAAGGTGGCAATACTTTGTGTGAACTGAAATGACGAAGGTGACCTCTTTAACTTAAATTAAGGGACAGGTTGGCGTCAGAATATGCGAAGGTGAACCTTTGCCCTTTGGCTTAGTAGATAAGGTTGTACACAGAATCAGAAAGTGTCTAAGTGCACTGTGCAGCCAAGTGTTGAGACTTTATTTATTTTTGAAGAAGTAAGCAGAAAAAGTTTTAAAATTATGAAATAAAAAAGAAACAATTAATAAATACCGTAGACATTGATTGGGTGAGGGTTGAGGCAATGCTGCAATGTTAAATGTCGGGTATGGAGGGGGTAGGGTGGGTCACCACACTGCGCGCACTCTTTAACACTGTTCTCATTAAATCTCGTTTTAGAAACGCCAGCCATACGCGGAAGTTAAGGTGCTGACCGAACTTATGGAAGGTATATTCTGATTAATTGTCGACTCAATCAGATGCAATAGAACACGACAAATTCATGCGATAGACTCATACATATCGTTGGTGTTACTTCCTGCAACGAGGAGAGAAAGAAGAGCATTTGAGATGAGAAGGTGGATGTTATTTATTTGAACATTGTATACGGTCGAAATCAGGTATGACCGATTCCGTTGGCTCGAGGGTCACTTTGAGAACAAGTTCGAAATGAACCAGGCTCGAGCCCGAGGGAGGAGTTCAAGACTCGAATATCGAAGTGCTCGATGAACACCGATGCCAAGTATGACCAACCTCGAGATAATACTGTTATGGTTTCATAACAGAAAGAGCGAGATTCCCGTAGTGGCCCTAAGATCACGGCGTAAATTTCAGAACAGATTTGTACTAGGTGGTACTTAGACAGCTGTATAATAAGATTCCCTACTACAATTAGAATTGTACTTTATTTAGGATTTTCCTACTATATAAAGGGGTCCCCGATCATTTGTAACACATCAACCATTGACAAGAGAATTTACACTCTTCACTTTCTTGCTTATTGCTCATCGGAATTGTCTTTTAGCTTTATTATTCTTACTGACCTACCTCGAGGCCACCTTAGCTCGAGGTCAAGACTGACTTGTTCACTTGTTTGATTCAACTTATTTCTTTAATTTATACGTTTGATTCTTTGATTATCAGTTGGTATTGGACTAAATCATATATCTTTAAGACCTCAATACAAACTTAATTGTTACTCGGATTTTAGGGTAAACAGTTTGGCGCCCACCGTAGGACTAAGGATAATAATGATTGATTCAGTACTGATTATGATAACACACATTGTTTTCATACTTGTTCTGGCCAAGAATTTTTGTTCCCAAGTTAAAACATGTCAAACTCACAAAACGCACCCGTACATGACGATTATGGTCTTGGATTTCAATGGGAAAACGATAATGTAGTTGCTCCAGGAGCCGGTGTGCCACCGCTTAACCCTGGGGAAGTTCCGGTTGTCGATCCAGTCATTATTAGTTCGCACATTGCTTTGAACGCGGACTTAGGCGCAGATCCCGGAGGAAGTGTACGCAGGGAAGGCCGATCTGGTGGCCAAGGAACACAGGGTGTAAGAGACGGAGGAGTTAGTCTCGAAGTAATATTCGAGATGCTACAGGCTTAACATGCCACTATTACTCAGCTTCAGAGTCAGCATAGAACTCCGAGTATGGTCGAGCCGGAAATCACTCGTCGTACCGAGCTAGTGCCGGAAAGGACGAGCAATAACGGATCAGGGATTGATCCTACAATTATGAAAATGCTTGAGGAGCTCACTAAAAGAATCAAGTCGAGAGAAAAAAAGATCGAAGATAATGACAAAAAGGTGGAGACGTAAGTTGATCAGATACCGGGGGCACCCCCGATCTTAAAGGGCTTGGATTCAAAAAAGTTCGTGCAGAAGCCTTTTCCTCAAAGTGCGCCCCCGAAGCCCATTCCAAATAAGTTCCGTATGCTAGATATACCTAAATACAACGGGACCACTAATCCTAATGAACATATCACCACGTACACGTGCAGGATAAAGGGGAATGACTTAGATGACGATGAGATCGAGTCCGTTTTGTTGAAAAAATTTGAGAAAGCTCTATCAAAGGGAGCAATGATTTGGTATCACAACTTGCCACCAAAATCCATCGATTAATTTGCCATGTTAGTTGATTCTTTTATGAAGGCGCACGCCGGGGCCATAAAAGTTGCAACAAGAAAATCGGACGTTTTCAAGATATGACAAAGGGATAGCGAAATGTTGAGGGAGTTTGTGTCCCGATTTCAAATGGAGCAAATGGAGTTACCACCGGTTCCAGATGATTGGACCATTCAAGCTTTCACACAGGGGTTGAACGAGCGGAGTTTGATAGCGTCACAACAATTGAAGAAACATCTGACCAAGTATCCAACTGTAACTTAGGCAGATGTGCATAATTGCCATCAATTGAAGATCAGGGTCGAGGATGACCAGCTGGGATTCCCCTCGGGTTCAGTTCATCCAAACAGATTGGCAGTTAAAGTCCCAAGGGATACTGACTGGGAACCGAGGTCGAACAGAGAATGGTATCAACCATATGTCGCAGATCGAAGAAACAATGGTTCGGGGCGCAATCCTCCCCGGAATGATCGAAGAAATGATTGAGGGCAAAATTCTCGGGGACTTATGAGTAAGAATGGTTTTGATAAACATACCGATCCAGCAGAAGCGCCTTGGTTATCGAAGTATAATTTCAGTGTCGATGCATCAGGGATTGTATCGGCTATAGCGAGGATCAAACACACCAGGTGGCCTAGACGTATACAAACCGATCCTTCTCAAAGAAACCCAAACTTGATGTGTAAATATCATGGTATACATGGCCATATGACCGAAGACTATAGACACTTGAGGGATGAGGTAGCTCGATTGTTCAACGAGGGCAACTTTTGAGAGTTTCTCAGCGATCGAGCTAAAAATCACTTCAGAGGAAGAGATGCCAACAAAAAGAATGAGCAGGAAGAATTGCAGCATGTAATTCATATGATCGTTGGCGGGGTCGATGTCCTACAAGGGCCTATATTCAAATGTACCAAGGTGTCGATCACAAGAGAAAAGCGGACTCGGAGTTATGTGCCCGAAGGCATCCTATCATTCGACGACGAAGAAGCGGAGGGCATTTCTTAGCCGCACAACGATGCCATAGTAATTACTATTTTGTTAAATAAAATTCAAGTTAAACATGTTCTAGTAGATCCAGGTATCTCAAAAAACATAATCAGATCGAGGATCGTAGAACAACTCGGCCTGCACGACCAAATTGTGCCTGCATCTCGGGTCCTAAACAGTTTCAACATAGCAAGAGAAATAACAAAGGGGGAGATAATCTTACTAATAAATGTGGTTGAGGCCATCCAATATACAAAATTCCATGTCATTGAAGGCGACATGAGATATAATGCACTGCTTGAAAGGCCATGGATCCACAACATGAGGGCAGTACCATTAACCCTTTATCAACTTATGAAATTCCCGACAATGGATGGTGTGAAAATAGTTTACGGGGAAAAAAACGCGGCAAAGGAAATATTTGCAGTCGACGAGGTGACGCCGATATCAGCACCTTCGACCTCAGAAAAATCGAACACCAAAGACAAATTTAGGGAAACTCTATCAAAGGGAGCAATCATTTGGTATCACAACTTGCCACCGAACTACATCGATTCAAATGCCATGTTAGCTGATTCTCTTGTGAAGGCGCACGCCAGGGCCATAAAAGTTGCAACGAGAAAATTGGACGTTTTCAGGATAAGACAAAGGGATAACTAAATGCTGAGAGAGTTCATGTCCCGATTTCAAAAGGAGAGAATGGAGTTACCACCGGTTACGGATGATTGGCCATTCAAGCTTTCACACAGGGGTTGAACTATCGGAGTTCGATAGCGTCACGACATTTGAAGAAAAATGTGATTGAGTATCCAGCTGTAACTTATGCAGATGTGCATAATCGTTATCAATCGAAGATCAGGGTCGAGGACGACCAGTGAGAGCCCCCTCGAGTTTATTTCATCCAAATAGATTGGTAGTTAAAGCCCCAAGGGATATCGATAGGGAACCAAGGTCGAACAGAGTATGGTATCAACCATATGTCACAGATCGAAGAAACAATGGTTTGGGGCGCAATCCTCCCCGGAATGATCGAAGAAATGATCGATGGCAAAATTCTCGGGGATTTATGAGTAAGAATGGTTTTGATAAACATACCAATCCCGCAAAAGCGCCTCGATTATTGCAGTATAATTTCAGTGTCAATCCATTGGGGATTGTATCGGCTATTGGGAGGATCAAAGACACCAGGTAGCCTGGACCTATACAAACCGATCCTTCTCAGAGAAACCCAAACTTGATGTGTAAAATATCATGGTATACATGGCCATAGGATCGAAGACTGTAGACAGCTGAGGGAGGAGGTAGCTCGATTATTCAACAAGGGCAACCTTCGAGAGTTTCTCATTGATCGAGCTAAAAATCACTTCAGAGAAAGAGACGCTAACAGAAAGAATGAGCAGGAAGAATCGCAGCATGTAATTCATATGATCGTTAGCGGGGTCGATGTCCTAGAAGGGCCTATATTCAAACATACCAAGGTGTCGATCACAAGAGAAAAATAGACTCGGAGTTCTATGCCCGAAGGAATCCTATCATTCGACGACGAAGAAGCGGAGGGCATTTCTTAGCCGCAAAACGATGCCTTGGTAATTCTATTTTATTAAATAAAATTCAAGTTAAATGTGTTCTAGTGGTTCCAGGTAGTTCAACAAACATAATCAGGTCGAGGATCGTAGAGTAGCTCGGCCTGCACGACCAAATTGTGCCTGCATCTCAGGTCCTAAACAGTTTCAACATAGAAAGCAAAATAACAAAAGGGGAGATAATCCTACTAGTAAACGTGGCCGGGACCATCCAATATACAAAATTCCATGTCATCGAAAGCGATATGAGATATCATGCACTACTCGAAAGGTCATGGATCCACAATATGAGGGCAGTACCATTGACCCTTTATCAAATGATGAAATTCCCGACAATGGATGGTGTGAATACAGTTTACGGGGAATAACACGCGGCAAAGGAAATGTTTGCATTCGATGAGGTGACATCGATATTAGCACCTTCGACCTAAGAAAAATTGAACACCAAAGTTAAGTAGGTGGATAAATAGCAATCACCATCCCCAGCCTCGATCGAATCGGAGAAACATGTAATCGAAGAAGAAGAAGAGGATTTCCTTACTCCTTGAACTTTCGTTATTCCCGAAGAATCAGATGCAACCGAGTCAACGACCGAAGATCTGGAATAGGTGATACCGATCGAGTATCTACCCGAACGAAAGGTATACATGGGAAAATGGTTAACCCCCGAACTCAGGAAAAAACTTATTAAATTTCTTATCGATAACATGGATTGTTTAGCTTGGTCCCATTTAGACATGGCATGGATCCCACCGGAAATAACAACACACCGGCTGAGCCTTGACCCCAGATTCAAAATGGTGAAGCAAAAAAGAAGGCCCCAATATGAGGTGAAACATGCATTCATAAAGGATGAGGTAACTAAACTTCTTAAAATAGGGTCCATTCGGGAGGTAAAATACCCCGAATAGTTAGCCAATGTAGTTGCATTACCTAAAAAAGGGAACAAACTTAGAATGTGCGTAGATTACAAGGATTTGAATAAGGCATGCCCTAAAGACTCTTTTCCACTGCCTAACATTGATCGCATGATCGATGCCACGGCTGGCCACGGGATCCTTACTTTTCTCGATGCCTATTCTGGGTGCAATCAAATTCAGATGAACCCGGAAGACCAGGAGAAGAACTCATTTATCACCAAGTATGGAACATATTGTTACAATGTAATGCCATTCGAGCTAAAAAATGCAGGAGCTACACACCAACGCCCAGTTAACAAAATGTTCGAGGAACAGATAGGTAAATCAATGGAAGTTTACATTGACGATATGTTAGTTAAGTTCCTGCATGCAGAGGACCATTTGACTCATTTGCAGGAAATATTCAAAATCTTGAGGAAGTACAATATGAAACTTAACCCCAAAAAATGAGCCTTTGGGGTCGGCTCAGGCAAATTCCTCGACTTTATGGTATCAAATCGGGTAATTGAAATCAGCCCGATAAGATTAATACCATCGAGGATATCACCATCGTAGAAAGTGTGAAAGGTGTACAAAGGCTAACCAGACGGATAACTACCTTGGGCCGATTCATTTCGAGGTCATCAGATCGAAGCCACATGTTCTTTTCCTTACTCAAAAAGAAAAATGATTTCTCATGGACCCTAGAATGCCAACAAGCATTGGAGGAATTGAAGCGGTACTTATCGAGCCCACCTCTGCTCCACACTCCGAAGGTAGATGAGAAGCTATATTTATACTTGGATGTGTTCGAAATAGCGGTAAGTTGTGTACTAGTTTGAGAAGAGCAAGGTATGCAGTTTCCTGTTTATTACGTAAGTCGAACCTTAGGAGATGCTGAAAATAGGTATCCACAGTTAGAGAAGTTGGCACTTGCATTATTAAACGCATCTAGAAAATTAAAGCCATATTTCCAGTGTCACCCCATATGTGTGTTAACCACTTATTCTCTCCGAAATGTTTTGCACAAACCCAAGTTATTGTGCCGATTGGCCAAATGGGTCGTCGAACTTGGCGGGTACGATATCGAATATCAACCCCAAACAACCATCAAGTCTCAAATCTTGGCTGACTTCATGGCCAATTTTATGCCAACCCTCGTACCGGAAGTGGAGAAGGAACTTCTACTAAAATCGGGTACATCATCGGGGGTATAGACCCTCTTCACAGACGGTACCTCGAATGTGAAAGGGTCCGGGTTTGGCATTGTTTTGAAGCCACCTACAGGTAACACTATTAGACAATCTATCAAAATTTCTAGGTTGACTAATAATGAGGCCGAAAATGAGGCCATGATTACAGGTCTCAAGGTAGCGAAAAGCTTGGGGGCGGAAGTAGTTGAAGCCAAGTGTGATTCTTTATTGGTGGTGAACCAAATAAAAAAAAGCTTCAAAGTTCGAGAGGATAGGATGCAGAGGTACTTGGAAAAGCTACATGTAACCTTGCACCGCTTCAAGGAGTGGACTCTAGACCATGTACCACGAGAAAAGAATAGTGAGGCTGATGCACTTGCGAACTTGGGGTCATCAGTCGAAGAAGATGATATTATCCCGGGGACTTTTGTCCAGTTATCGAGATCTGTGGTAGATGAGGGTCATGCCGATACAAATTCTACAAGTTGGACTTGGGATATGAGGAATAAGTATATCGAATATTTGAAAAAATGGAAAGCTCCCATCGGACCATAAAGAGTCGAGGGTTCTATGAACCAAGGCTGCTAGGTTCACATTTGATGAAGATGGAACATTATACAAAAGGACGTTCGATAGACCATTGGCGGTATGTTTAGGGCCGGGAGACACCGATTATATTTTACGAGAGATCCACGAAGGCACTTGTGGAAATCACTCTGGCGCCGAGTTCTTGATTCGCAAAATTGTTAGAGTAGGGTATTACTGGGATAGCATGGAAAAAGACACTGAGTTGTTAGAAAGTGTGATAAATGTCAAAGGTTTGCGCTGATGATTCATGAGCCCAGAGAGCAGCTTCATTCAGTCATGTCCCCATGGCCTTTCATGAAATGGGGAATGGATATAGTCAGACCTTTATCAACGGCTGCAGGTAAAGCTATATTCATTTTGTTTATGACTGACTACTTTTCTAAATGGGTAGAAGCACATGCCATCAAGAAGGTCAGAGAAAAAGAAGTTATAGAATTCATCTAGGACCACATCGTGTGTCGATTTGGGATACCTGCCAAAATCATATGCGACAACAGGAAGCAATTCATTGGAAACAAGTTAACGGAGTTCCTCGAAGCACACAAAATAAAAAGGATCTTATCAACGCCGTATCACCCGAGCGGAAATGGACAGGCCGAATCGACAAACAAAACTATCATTCAATTTGGAGTGGTTTTCATTTTAATTGGTTGGTTAATTAATTTTGATAATTATCATTTAGATTTAATTAGTGTTTTTTTAGGTGAGTTAGGATCTAGGAATTAAATTAGATTTTTATTTAATCTTGAAAAAAAACACAAAGAGAACTTTTGGAAAAATTGAAAAGAAGTGAAAATAAAAGAAGAGCAATATCAATTGGACCCATCTCCAATTTTTTCTGTCCAAGCCCAATGTTACTTTGTCCAGTACCCGCCCAAATACCCCAGAACCGGCCCAGTTCTGTATAACCCCGTCCGTTCCCCATACCTCCCAACCAAACGACCCCGTTTATGTTATAACTCATCTGAGCCGTCGAGGTTGGCTCATTCCAACGGCTGGGAAGTGATTGGGTTCTTACATATAAGTGTCGGATTAATCCCTCCCCTCCAGCTCTTGTCTCTCTCGCATCCCCTCTCTCAGAAACCAACCCCAAACACTAGTAGCCACATCCCACCACCATCCGGTGGCGGCGCCACCACCAAACTACCCCCAAAATAACACCCCAGAATCCCCTCACTCACCCCTTTCCAAATCCTCACTCCGTTTCCTTCGAATATGGCTAGAACTTCTCGAATTTCAAATCTAGGGTTCGAGCCTCAGAAGCCAAAGCCGAATTCGTTCATGCAAGGATATTCCTCCTAGTCTTCTTAGTGTTCAGGGTTGGTTTGGTCACAAAGTAACATTGTTCGCTTGTTCTTGGCAAAGAACAAGCGATTGACGTTATTTGGGGACTAAATCAGAGTAGCAATTGCGAGTTCGGGCCTGGTTGGATGAGTTTCCTCTTTTCCTTTTATTCGTTCTGGTGTTCCTTTAGTTTTCTTTCCTCTTCATTTCTTCTCTTTCTCTCTAGTCAACTAAATTGAAATGCGAACAAGTTTAGCAAAATTAAGTACTGTCCGTTTGGTTCCTCTTTAGTTCTTCCTTTCCAAGTTTTGTTCTATGATTTCTCTTGCTTGGTCTATTTAATTCTTTTGTTAATAGTGAGTAATTTCACTTTGTTTGTTTAGCCATTTAGTCTTTTAGTGGATTTTAAGTTTTGTGAAGTTGTTTAGTCACTTTCCTACTATTTGTCATAATTTGCTAAAACTTGGTTTGATTCATTTTGCCGTTTGTGCTTTAAATTCATTTTAGAATTCATTCCCAGGAATTCGAATTGATTTTTCTGAGCCCAAGCCTGGTTTATCCATTGGGTCATTTGACCCATGACCTATTTGAGGGTCTGAAGGGTAAATAATCAGGGCTCGAGGGGTAGTTTAGCAATTGGGGAAGGGAATATTTATGTAACTGAATGGGAAGCTTCAAGGAAGCTGGGGAAGGGAACTTATTTGAACTTATGAATTTTCAACTAGGAGTATTTAGGCTAATATGGAAATTTGAGAAGGGCCTAAGTGCAAAATTTTTTTCCTTAAGGCTGACCTACTTGCCTTGCCTATAAAGGCAGCTTTTCTTGCCTTTCAAGGCAGAGTCTGCGAGCTGGAAATCCAGAAAATATAGAAGCTGCATAAATTTTACTATTTCATAGACCCAAGGGAGCTAAGAGAAAAAAGGGTATCGAAAAGACAAAATTCCTGAAAAAGCTGCAACAACTGAGTTTCTTTGAAAATTCTAAATTCCATTGCTAAAAACTACTAAAATTCTATTTGGTTGTGGGTTTCTGAGCTTTCTTTTAGCTAGAACGTTTTTGAAGAATTTCATAGTAACATTGCTGGGGTAAGAAATGGTTTGAAACTGGTTTGAGATTGGGTTTTGGTATGCTGTGTGTCACTATTGGTTTGAGTTGGGTTTTTGCTGGTTATTTCCTGAATCTTGGTTCTGTGCTGCTTGCTGCTAGCTACTGATTCTTCAGTGTTTTGGTTTCTATCTTATTTCCAGGTATTTCCTTTAAACCCTGAATGGAAATGAAGCTTGTTATGGCTATTTGTGTTGGAATCATGTAATTCGAATTGAAGAAACTGATTGTTTCCCCTTCTCTGTTACATTACCAGTTTTGAAGTCTATTATATTTTGTCTTCATATTCCTCCTAGGCTCATATAAGTTATTTAGTTTCTTGTCATTATCTTTTTAGATTCTTTTATGGCGTTGTATAAATGTTTCCCTTTCACTTGCTTAGCTTAAATGTTTGAAGGTTCCTGATCATATGTATGAGTAGTAGAGAACTATTGCAAAGAAATTTTAGTAATGTCAAGTATGTTTCAGGTCTGTTTTGGCCTGTTGAGGCCAGTGTTGTTCGATTAAAGGCATGCTACTCAGTTTTTCTCTAGTTTAGCTATACATTTCAAATCTTGCAAGTTGAGGCCTGTTTATTGTTAGGAAGGAAGGTTATACATATGTTATTTGCTTCTGAGGAGACTCGATATCGAGTCTTAAAGCCTCCAGCAGTTGACCTTGAAATCTGGTTTGGGCTCGTTTGGACCCAAAGTTCATTTTCCTTGTGATGTGGTCTTGTGAGTCCAAGGCAAACGTGAGTCCGAGGTGCAGACATGATCAAAATTATAATTTTAGTTGCTCTATGTTTAAATAATCAAAGAAGCAAAGATGTTAGTTTAGTCACGTGCTCAACATAGTTTTACGATTGGTATTCAATAAAATGTGTACAATTCTGAGTTCTTGTGTATGATTTGGGCTTGAAATTTGCAACTGGGCCTTTAGCATTGGCTCAGTGTCTTTTGATGCGCTATAAATTTCGTTCAAGACCTCTGTTTCATTTTGTGATTTGGGCCTGTCATTGATTTGGGCCTGCTGTTGATTGGGTTTTATATTAGCGAAACATTGTTGCATTTTGTTGATCCTTAAAGGTTAAGTCACTTGTTTGCCTAGATGGAATTCAAATCACCTTAGACCTTTAGTTAACTAACTAGACCCTTTAAAAATGGGTTGAGGCATGCCCGATTAGCCAAAATGTATAACTTATGGCCCTCAAAAGCTTAATTTCGAATTTTCTTTAAGAATTAGGAACGAGGTGTGTCGTGCCAAATAAAATCTCAATTTCATGGCCCTCATTTTAATTAACTTCGTTTTGATCCTTAGAATTCGAGGTACGCCATTTAGTAAATTTCCATGGCCCTCGCAAAGTTGCAAATGCGTAGTTGCTTTAGGCGCGTTATTCTAATAATTTACCTTCTTAAACTCAGGTGTGCATTTCATGTGACCCAAATACAAATCTCAACAACGTTGAATAAAATGTATTTTGGATTGCGGGTGTATTTCATGTGGCGCCATCCAAAGACATGTTTTAGGTGACGTTAAATCTTCGTTAAAATGAATAAAAGTGGTTTTAAGGTTAAAATGCACATAGGTTCAAAATGTCTTAAAATTAGATAATTATGCCAATTATAGCAGTTGAGCGACCGTGCTAGAACCACAGAACTCGGGAATGCCTAACACCTTCTCCCGGGTTAACAGAATTCCTTACCCGAATTTCTGGTTCGCGGACTGTAATACAGAGTCAACCCTTTCTGAGCTTCAGGATTTAAACCGGTGACTTGGGACACCAATAAACTATTCCAAGTGGAGACTCTGAATCTTTTAATAAATAAATCCCGTTTCGATTGTCCTTTAATTGGAAAAACTCCCTTATACTCCCCTCCGGGGGTGTAGGTAAAAAGGAAGTGTGACAGCTCTGGCGACTCTGCTGGGGATCGAACCCAAAATCTCTGGTTCAGGGTTCAAGAATTCGAGCTTAGAATAATTGTTATAGTTGGCTTTGTCCATTATCTGATTTTGTTACATGATTTGGGCCTAATGTGCTAATTCATTGCTTATACCGCTTTGATATTTCGTGAACTGTATATAAACTGTTGCGAAATCCCTCCTCTCTCTGAGTCTTCTAAATCATGAAGAAGTGTGCACTTCGTGTGACTTCTTTTCTGTTAGAGTCATATCCCAAATTTAGAACGAGGTTCGGACAAGTCACAAAGCCGGTGAAGCTTATGTATTCCCGGTACGCTGCCCCCCCGGCTTGAGCTGTCTGCTAGGGTAAACCAGGTCTAGAACAATAAACCCAGGTTTTGAACCTAGTATAACAAGACCTCATGCTATATCCCTAGTAGGAACTTTTGCTTACATCATGTGCATTTGACTTAGGGGACTCAACACAGGGGTTGGGTCCATCTAGGACAGGTGTGCCCAAAATAACAGACCATCTTGATGCATCCTATGTGCTACATGTTGCATTTCTTCAAGGGTAAAAGAGTCATTTGGAGAACCAATGATAGTTGTGGGCAAATGAAAAATGAAAAAAAAGAAAAGAAAAAGAGAGGGTGAAGTGTGAAGATAAAGCGAATGGGGCCCAATTATGTTTTCTATTACATTTTTGTTAAAAAAAAGGCTTGAAAATTCAAAAAAAAGATTTTGCACTTTTTCTCCAAAGCATTAGCAACTTCATTATGAATCCTTGGGATATGCTTGAATTCAATCGACTGAAACCGTTGGCAAAGATCATGCAAACATTGTCTGTACGGTATGAGTTTCAAATCCCGTGTTTCCCATTCTCCCTGAATCTGGTGCACCAGGAGGTCCGAGTCACCCAAGAACAAAACTTCCTGGACACCCATATCCACAGATAGCCTCAAACCTAGAATACATGCCTCGTACTCAGCCATGTTGAACGAAGCTGAGCCGTAACAGGGTAGTGCTGCCCTGTTTCAGAAATAAGTACTGCTCCTATCCCTACACCCTTCATGTTTGCGGCTCCATCAAAGAAAAGTTTCCATCCAGGCTTCTCAACTTGCTTCAACTCATCAATGTGCATCACCTCTTCATCAGGGAAATAAGTTTTCAAAGTTTCATAATCTTCATCAACCGGATTCTCGGCCAGGTGGTCCGCCAAGGCCTGTGCTTTCATTGCAGTTCGAGTCACGTAGACAATATCAAACTCTGTGAGCAGGATCTGCCACTTTGCAAGCCTCCCTGTGGGCATAGGCTTCTGAAAGATATACTTCAATGGATCCAAGCGAGATATGAGGTAAATAGTATAAGATGACAAATAATGTTTCAGTTTCTGTTCTACCCAATTTAGGGCGCAACATGTCCTCTCAAGATGAGTGTACTTAACCTCGTAGGATGTGAACTTCTTGCTGAGGTAATAGGTGGACTGCTCCTTCCTGCTAGTGATATCATATTGACCCAATACACAACCGAATGAATTATCGAAAACCGTCAAATATAGAATCAAAGGTCGCCCTGGTTCTGGCGGGACCAACACGGGTAGGTTTGACAAATACCCCTTTATCTTATCAAATGCCTCCTGACATTCATTCGTCCACTTGACCGCAACGTCTTTCTTTAACAGTTTGAAGATAGGCTCACAAATTGTCGTGAGTTGAGCGATGAACCTGCTGATATAATTCAATCTCCCCAACAAACTCATCACCTCGGTCTTGTTCTTTGGAGGTGGAAATTCCTGGATGGCCTTGACTTTCGATGGATCCAGTTCGATACCCCGGCGACTGACTACAAACCCCAACAACTTTCCGGACGGAATCCCGAACGCGCACTTTGCAGGATTAAGCTTGAGATTGTACCTGCGAAGCCTTTGGAAGAACTTTCTCAGATCCATGACATGGTCATACTTATTTCTAGACTTCACGATCACATCATCCACGTACACCTCGATTTCCCAGTGTATCATATCATGGAATATTATCGTCATTGCCCTCATGTAGGTTGCCCCTGCATTTTTCAAACCAAATACCATGACCCGATAACAGTACCTTCCCCACGGTGTGATGAATGTTGTCTTTTCTGCATCTTCCTCGTCCATTAAGATCTGATGATAACCCGCATAACAATCCACAAAAGAACCAATCTCATGTTTGGCGTAATTGTTAATCAAGATATGGATGTTCGGCAACGGGAAATTGTCTTTTAGGCTTGCCTTGTTGAGATCCCGATAGTCAACACACACCCTGGTCTTGCCATCCTTCTTTGGTACAGGCACAACATTGGCTAACCAGGTGGGATACCGGGTGACCCGAATGACTTTGGCATTGATCTGCTTGGTGACCTCTTCCTTGATTTTTACACTCATATCCATCTTGAATTTTCTCAGCTTCTACTTGACAGGAGGGAATGCCGGGTCCGTGGGCAACTCGTGAACCACTAAATCAGTGCTTAGACCCGACATGTCGTCATAGGACCATGCAAAAACATCTTTATGTTCGAATAGTGTTTTAATGATCTCTTCCCTGAGTTGAGGTTCCAGATGGACACTTATTTTAGTTTTACGGACATTTTCTTGGTCCCCCAGATTAACTGCTTCTGTGTCATTCAAGTTAAGTTTGGGCTTTTCCTCAAAATGACTTAGTTCCTTACTAATTTCTTCATAAGCCTCATCATCCTCAAACTCCAACTCGTCATCACACTCAATTTCTTGTATTATTATTTCAGAGTTAGATTGGCTTTTAAAACTGGGCCAAAGATTCCTCACGCATGTCATGCCATTGATATCAGCATAAAAAGAACTGTACAAAAGAAAAAAATAAAATAAAATTTAGAAAAAATGAAGGAAAAGGAACAATTGCATTTCATTGAATATAAAGATAACAGGGTTTTAACATATCCAACTTGACGGAACATAGTATCTAAATTACAGATCCTAGAATAATCCAGACAACTAAAAGAAAATCAAAACCCACTACCAAGACTCCCTCCAGGTAGGAAGATGAGTAGCTTCCCAGTTGTTGACTTTTGCACGTGGTCCCACAAATTGCACATCTGCCTTGCTGGACCCTTCCCCAGCCTGAACCATATTGACCTCGGCAAATAAACTTTTGAACCCCTTGTCCAAATCTCCATCGGCTCCAATCAGTGGTCCAGGGAACCTTGACAACAGTTGCTTTCTGGTATCCGGCCTGACGAATGATCTAGACAGACGTGGGACTGGCTTTGGAAATGCCCATGCTTTCTTTTTCATTTTCCTAACTCTTCTCACGTCTGCAACGGTAGGGTTGAACCCCATACCAAAAGTGTCTAGATTCCTTAGAAGGGAGACTGGTTGCACAATACCTTGCAGAAATGTACCCATACCCTTGCCTGGTATGAAATCGTTTTTCAACATTTCGACAGCTACTATGACTGATGCCGCAACCATCTTTGGAGTTGGCACGCACTTTCCTTCCGGAATTTTCTCTACCGATACTGTGTCGGAAATCTGATAAACCCATGGTCCCTTGCCATCGTCAACCTCTATGAACGGAACAATGGCACCATTGGGCACACACAAATTATCTTCGCCATGTACAACAATTTGCTGTCGATCCCATTCAAACTTGACTATTTGATACAGAGTAGACGGGACTGCTTTGGCAGCATGGATCCAGGGTCGTCCCAACAACAGATTGTACGAAACCGCCACATCGAGCACCTAGAATTCCATAGTAAATTCAACTGGCCCTATTGTGAGCTCAAGCACTATGTCCCCGACTGAATCCTTCCCTCCACCGTCGAATCCCTGGACACAAATACTGTTCTTGTGAATCCTTTGATCCTCCACTTGCAATTTGTTCAATGTGGAGAGAGGACAAATGTTCGCACTAGATCCATTATCAACCAGCACCCGAGTAACCATGGAATCTTCGCATTTCACCGTCAGATAGAGGGCTCTATTGTGCTCGGTACCCTCCATGGGTAACTCATCATCAGAAAAAGTGACTCGGTTTACCTCAAATATCTTGTTAGCTATCTTTTCCAAGTGGTTTACTGAGATTTTGTCAGGAACGTGGGCTTCGTTCAAGATCTGCATCAAAGAACGACGGTGTTCATCTGAATGGATCAGTAATGACAAGAGCGAGATCTGAGCTGGTGTCTTCCTTAACTGCTCCACAATGGAATAGTCTTGCACTTTCATCTTTCGCAGAAATTCTTCTGCTTCTTCCTTAGTCACTACTTTCTTCACCAACACTGAATTATCCTTTGAAGTCTTATCTCTTCTCAATTCTTCGGGGGCAAAGAATCTCCCCAATCGAGTCAAGCCATGGGTGTCACACACTTCTTCTCTGACCTCTTCCCCATTGTAAGTTACTGCCACTTATTCATAGTTCCACAGGACTGCCTTGCGTTGATCATTGCAAGTTGAGTTACTGGTTTTATGATAACAGGCTCTGCACGAGCACCCTTCACGACCACAACAGGTTTACTTGTAACCCCAGGTACCACCACTTTAGCCTTTTCTGGTTTCACTGTGACAGCGCCTGACGACCCTTTCCCGGCTACCACAGGTGGCTTATTGCCTGCCCCTTTCAACTGGACCACTGATTTCCCACTGATTACCTTTTCCTTTGAACTGGTTTCACTGGAGCGGATCATCATCATCATCTGCGAGGGTTTATTTGCCTCCCCTCCCTTGTGTATCAACTCAATCATATGGGTCTCATGGTGAGCTGGTAGCGAATTCTGGTTGATATTTGGCATTTCTGGGGCCTGAACCTCGATCCGATGAGTATCAATGAGATCTTGTACAACTGTTTTTAGTTTCCAGCATTTCTCTGTGTCATGGACCAGGGCCCCTGAACAATACTCACAACTCACCGAGCGATCAAGATTTCTGGGAAGGGGATTCGGCATTTTGGCCTCGATCGGATTCAACATACCCAACTGTCTCAGTCTGTGGAATAGGCTGGTATATGATTCTCCCAATGGAGTGAAAGTCTTCTGCTTCTGGAACCTCTCATTCTTAAAGGCTTGATTAGGTCGAAAACCTGTTCCAGTAGGGTCATTGTAGGCTTTTGAGGGTGGATGGGTATTTTGTGGAGCTTGGTAGGGACTCTGTGGAGCTGGCGCACGCCATTGTGCATGAGCGGGAGGTTGGGTATAGGTTTGTGCGTGATAGACAGAAAAATGGGGATCTGGCGGTGGGTAGTAGTGTTGTGGTGGACTATATGGAGTGTGGGGGTATGTTTGGGGATTGGGTCGAGGATGGTTGTAGAATGGTGGAAGGTTCCTGGATCCACCCCAAGCTGCCGACTCGATCGTTGCAACATCCTCTTTCTTCTTCTTTCCGAGTACACCCCCAGTACCGTTTTGAATGGCCTGGGTGGTTGCTTTGATTGCTGAGTAACTCATGATCTTATTGGACTTGAGTCCCTCCTCAACCATGCCTCCCATTTTCACAACTTCATTAAAGGACTTGCCCACTGCTGATACCAAATGACCAAAATAAGTGGGCTCCAAAGCCTGCAAGAAATAATCAACTATCTCGCTTTCTTTCATCGGGGGGTCAACCCTCGCTGCTTGCTCTCTCCAACGGAACCCATATTCTCGGAAACTCTCACCGTGCTTCTTCTCAATCTTCGTCAATGATAGACGATCTGGGATGATTTCGAGATTATACTAAAAATGACAAGCGAAGGCTTGGGCCAAATCGTCCCATGTGTACCACCTGCTATGATCTTGTCTGGTGTACCATTCTAGCGCCGACCCACTCAAACTTTGACTGAAATATGCCATCAGCAATTCGTCTCTTCCACCTGCTCCTTTCATCTTGCTACAGAATCCTCTTAAGTGTGCTACCGGGTCGCCATGCCTATTGTACAGATCAAACTTGGGCATTTTGAACCCTGCTGGCAACTAAACATCTGGGAACAGACACAAATCCTTATAGGCCACACTCACTTGGCCTCCCAACCCCTTCATATCTTGGAACGATTGCTCTAAGCTTTTGACCTTTCTGATCATCTCTTCATGCTCGGGATTTTGAGCGGTTTCTCGGTCTCTGCCGAGATATCAAGATGAGGAGTGTAAGGATATGGTTCTGGAACTTTGAAGGTGGGTTCAGGGAGATAGTACTGGTTGTCGTGAGTTTGAAGCAGGGGTTCACTAGAAGATCTGTGTAATGTAGCAGGTGGAGGTGCCACAAAAACAGGTGCAATTGGTGGGGAAGGATACGAGACTTGTTTGGGTGGTGGAGCTTGAGAAGTATGGGAAGTGGTGCCATGGCATTGTTGGTAGAGGAGGAAGGCTGGAGATGAGTTCACAGTGGGAAGCTCCGGAGGTTGGGCTGATGGTGGGATATAAGCAGGATTGGCAGGATAAACCGGTGGTGGATGCCCTTTCGCCCAAGCTTGGTACATTTCAGCCATCTGTTGTTTCAGCTTATACATTTCTTCCCTCATTGCATTAACGTCCATTTCTTCCACCTCTTTCGACGGGTCGACAATACTTGTTTACGGTTCCTGGTCGACCATATTCAGCATGTCTTTCGATCGAGTGTTGTAGGAGTGAGTTGCCAGAATGCCAGTCAACTAACCACATGCCTGGACTTAATACATCAAACAAACAACTTGGTTAGCGATTAGGCTTTAACAGATTGGTAACCGCACATTGGGCATGAATGCACCTAAACAGTTAACCGTCTCTATTGTGTATTTGATTGGTTGCATGCGTCATCAATACCTTTTCCTTCTTTTAATTGCAAACATCCCCTTTCCTTTTCTTTTCTTTACCTTTCCTTTCATTCCTGCCTTTGTTCTCTTTTTGTGTTTACTTTCTCTTATTTCTTATTTTCTCTCTCTTTTGTTTTTCTGCTCTTTCTTCTCTTTACTCTCTTTTATTTGGTTATGGTCGAATCCTATAGAGATTGCCTACGTATCATGACCCCGCATGAATCAGACCAAGCGTAGTTCTTGTAGATAAGTGCGAAATAAAATATTTTTGGGATTTTCAGTTTTCATAAAATAAAACAACAAATGCCTCGATTATAAACTCAAAACTAACCAATTCCAAAAGACTAACAGATTTCGATGCAAAGATGAAATACAGACTCCAAAAATGGAGTGTTATACTCCGAAGAAATACAAACTCAAAATAGAAAGAAAATACAAACTCAACATGACTTACAGACTCTGTCAGAAAAGGAAATATAGACTCAAACGAAAAATCACGAATACATCAAAGCTCCTGGTGCCCGCGGGACATCATTCGGTCTTTCCACGGGCCTATGTGCAAGATCCCTTTGAAGTCGGTCCAAGTCGTTCATTATTTGTTTAACAAAGGTCATCACCGCTGCAAAGAATGTAGTGCGAGTCATATCCTCACAGATGTGGCAATTCATAATGATGTAGTCAGCAATGCTTCTAATTCTCTCTCTTATGGCGCCCTTTTCTTGTAACAAACGCCCAATCTACTGGGCCCTGGCTTCCAAAGTTTGCTCAGCCACAAAATTTTTCTCCTGAAGTTGTTGCAAATCTATTTCTAATTGCGCCAATGCTGTATAACAATATTCCCTTTCAACTTTGAAGTCTTTTGCCTGTTTGTTCATTTTGTTTTCTGCGGCGATGAACCTTCTCTTTAACCCTGCGACCTCATTGTCATACCTTTCTCTCAATTGCTTAACCAAGCGTACTCGTTCATCTGAGTTTTTAGCCAATTGCTTTCGAGCCTTGGCTAATTCACTTTCTGCTTTATTCAAATCAAAACTGTATTCATTTACTTTCTGCCTCAGGTTAGCTATGAGTTTTTCATCTCTGTCACTTCGGACTGGATTTTCTGCTGCTACTTTTAATTTCTGGATATGAGCTCGAATGGCCTCATTTTCTTTGGCTAGTTTTTTCTTTTCTCCTTCATCCGCCGCCACTTGCAAGCTATTCTCGAATTGAAGTTCTCTGACTTGCTTTTCCAACTTGCTTATGGTAGCCCTGTAATCGTTTTCTTTGGTCAGCCAATCCCATTGTACCTGAGCTCCGTCGGTGAATTGCTGGACATGAGGTCTCTTTGCAGGCCTGTTAGGCTCATGTTGAACTTGGGATCTTTTACCATACCAAGAAATATAACTGGGCTCCACCTCGCCTCTGGATAGGTCTCGTACTCGCGTGTTAGGCCCTAAGAATCTGCACTGATGCCAAACCTGATGCACTTTTCTTCTGGGAAGGCAGCTTTTGAATCTAACTCAATGACTTGCTGACTCAAATCTTCATTGTATGGGATGGTCTGGTGCTGGCCCAACTGAAGCAAGACTCTGTGCGGAGCATAAGGCTGGATACTCCGCAGACCCATCAACAACAAAAAACACACCTCAACCGACATATAGATTACTTCGTTGACCGAGAGCCATCCGAATGTCCATTCGATCTTATTTGCGGTCAAAGATCTCAAATAAGCATTCCATGCTTCCGTACCATCTGGAAACTCATAACCCTCTACTCGCTTTTCATGTTTTTCGATGCACTCGAGGCCAATCATACCGCAATTCAAGTATCTGGTACGGTGGCAAAGGTGTTACTCCATCCATATTTGTAACAGCATATTGCACCCTTCAAAGAACTTTGCTCCTTCTCGACAACGAGTAAGAGCTCGGTAAATTTCTGCTAAGATCAACGACACTATAGTCCCATTTGCCTTCTTCAACATAAAGTCAGCTATCCCTACTAATCCCATCTCTATGTTCCCATCTTTTCTCGGGCAAACCAAAATACCCAGGAACGCCACTATGAAACCTAATCCTCTCCGAGCTTCCCACTTGTCTTGATTACCAGCATGAGTAAGACCAGTATCTGCTGTTTCTAATCCACGTGGATTCCCGTATCATCAGTACAGAAAGTAGAAGGTACAAAATCCTTTGGCCAAATTTCCGTCTCGGACATCCCGACTAATGCTTAACAAGTCCAAAAATTTGTGGGAGGTCACTGTTCTTGGTGCTACCGAGTATTGACTTCTGAGATTCCCTTCAGAACAAGCATAGCCTGCTATCTCTTCTAGCGTAAGAGTTAACTCGAAATCCGCAAAGTGGAACACATTATGTGATGGGTCCCAAAACGGTATTAAGGCCTCAATCACGTCTTTTCTGGGCTTGACCTTCAAAAGCCCAATAAGACCACCCAGTGCCTTTGTCACAATTTTTCTGTTGTCGTCCCCCAAATCATGCCACCACATATGTAGCTCCAAAGGGATCTCTTCACGGACTGAGAAAGGTTCATTTTGATTTGTGCTCATCCTGCACATTTATTAAGGTGATTTTAATTTAAAAGAAAACCATGACTCGTTTTGACTTAAGAGAAATGACCACTTCCAAAATTTCCATAAACATCCGGCCTTGCCAACACGGCCTTTCAACACTTAAAAAACGAAGATTTTAAAGCTGTGTCAGCTAATCGGCCAAAACCTTTGAAAGTGACAAAAGTGGCTGTTCTTGCAAAAACAGCCTTCCGGTGCCCTTTTAGGGACATTCGGCTATTTCTGACAAGAATGGCATCACCCTAATTATTTTCAAATCAAAGTAAAATTTTTGGGCTTTTGGGCTATTTTTGCAAAAAGGAAGTTGGACCCGATGGAGGTTGCCTACGTATCTCACACCCTGTGAGAATCAAACAGGTGTAGTTCGGGAAAATAAAACAAACTATTTTTGAAAACAAGAGTCTCTCTTTTTATTTCATTGGCAATTAAAACTATTTTTGAAAACAAAAACTTTTTCTCTCTTTTTTTCTTTTTTTTTTCATTTCATTGGTAAATAAAACAATCTATTTTGAAAACAAAAAAACTTTTGTCCCTTTCTTCCCTCTTTATATTTTCTCGAATATTCGGCAGAGTTTCGACACTATTTTGACATTGGGTTTTTTCAGAATAGGCGATTAACTCTCTTTAACCCTCATACTGCCATTTCGTTTTCCTCAATCTTTCCCAATATTCATAAGCCGGTCAGCATGCAAGTCCGAAGCAAATAAATGCACAAGTAGCAAGTAGGATGCATCAGGATGGTCTTTTTGTTTCGGGTGCACCTGTCCTAGACAGACCCAACACATGTGTTGAGTCTCCAAAGTCAAAATGCACATAATGCAAACAAACGTTCTTACTAGGGATCCGGCATGAAGCTGTGTTTTGCTAGGTTTAAATCCTGGGTTTATTGTTCTAGACCTGGCTTACCCGAGCGGACAGCTCGAGCCGAGGGGGGCAGCATACCGGGAATACAGAAGCTTCACTGGCTTTGCAACTTGTCCGAACCTCGTTCTAAATTTGGAATATGACTCTAACAGAAAAGAAGTCACACGAAGTGCACACTTCTTCATGATTTAGAAGACTCAGAGAGAGGAAGGATTTCGCAACAATTTATATACAGTTCACGGAATATCAAAGCGGTAAAATCAATCAATTAGCACATTATGCCCAAATCATGTAACAAATTTAGATAATGGAGAAACCCAACTATAACAATTATTTTAAGCTCGAATTCTTGAACTCTGAACCAGAGATTCTGGGTTCGAGTCCCCAGCAGAGTCGCCAGAGCTGTCACACCTCTTTTTTACCCTACACCCCCGGAAAGGGTCTAAATAAAGGGAGTTTTTCCAATTAAAGGACAATCGAAACAGGATTATATTTATTAAAAGATTCAGAGTCACCACTTGGGAGATTTATGGTTTCCCAAGTCACGGGTTCCAATCCCGAATCGAGGAAAATATTGACTCTGTTTAACAGTCCGCGAACCAAAAATCCGAGTAAGGAATTCTGTTAACCCGGGAGTAGGTGTTAGGCATTCCCGAGTTCCGTGATTTTAGCACGGTCGCTCAACTGTTATAAATGGTTTATTATCTGATTTTAAAACATCTTGGAAACCTATGTGCATTTTTTTAACTTTTGGAAAACCGCTTTTACTTATTTAAAGAATTAATTCAAGGTTATTTAAAACATATTGCAAGCCACGTCACATGAAATGCACCCGTGGTTTACAACACGCTCTATTTAACCTTGTTGGAAATTAGGACCGGGTCACATGAAATGCACCCCCGCTTTTACTTAAGTTCGTTTTTCATATTTTTTTTTTCTAAAATTATAACACTCGTGAAGGCCATGGAAAATTTCGCTAAACGGCGTGCTTCAATTCATAAAGATTAAAATGTTAACTAAGCGTTTTGCTAATATAAGATCCGATTAATAACAGGCCTAAATCAACAATAAGCCCAAATCGCAAATGAAACGGAGGTCTTGAGCGCAATTTATAGCGCATCCGAAGACATTAGGCCAACGCTAATGGCCCAACTGCAGATTCCAATGCTAAACCACACGTAAGGACTCAGAATTATGCACATTTGTTGACCTCCGATCATAAAACTGCATTGAGCATGTGACTAACTAACATCTTTGCTTCTTTAATTATTTAAACATGAAGCAACTAAATTTATAATCTAATCTTGCTTGCACCTTAGATCCACGCTTGCCTTGGGCTCATGAGACCATATCACAAGGAAAATGAGCTTTGGGCCCAAACAAGCCCAAGCCAGATCTCAAGGCCAACAGCTGGAGGGTTTAGGACTCGATATCGAGTCTCCTTAGAAACAAATAACATTATGTACAATCTTCCTTCCTAACAATAAACAAGCCTTAATCTGCAAAACTTGAGATGTATTGCTAGCTAGAGACAACTGAGCAATACGCTCTCAATTCAACAACATTGACCTCAGCAAACCACAATAGATCTGAAACATATCGACGTTACTAAGATTTCTTTGCAGTAGTTCTCTATTGCTCATACGTATGATCAGGGACCTTCAAATATTTAAGCTAAGCCAGTGGAGGGGAAGCATTTACATAACACCATAAAAAAATATAAAATAAGAACAATGATGAGAAACTGAATAACTTATGTGAGCCTAGAAGAAACATGAGGACAAAATGTAATAGGCTTCCAAGATGATCGCGTAACAGAGCAGGTCAACAGTCAGTTTCTCCTACTTAAACTACATGATTCCGACACAAATAGCCATAACAGGCTTCATTTCCATCCAAAGTTTGAGGGAAATACCTGGAAATAAGACAGAAACAAAAATAGCAAGGAATCAGTAGCTAGCAGCAAGCAGCACATAACAGATTGGAGTAATGACCAGTAAAATCCCAACTCAACACATATTGACACACAACCAACCTCAGGACCCAACCTTGAACTAGTTTCCCAAACCCAAATCGATTCACACTTGACTTGAGATACACTAAAATGCTTCGAAACATTAAAAAAAAAACTTCAGAAGCCCAAACAAGAGATCAATGGAACAATAAAAACTTCAAACAAACTAAACCCCAAAGCTTTTCCAGCACAAGGTCAAGCCATTTACATTCAAAAGTTCCAGAAATTGCTTTGAAGTCTAAGAACAACTTAAGATGAATTCCAATGGAATAGTATTTTCTTATAAATTTTCTAGTATATCTTTGATTTTTTAGCTCTTTTTGGTTTTTTCCTTATTTTTGTTTTTTAATCCCTAAAAAATCTCCCTTGCCCCAGAAGAAAAGATGCCTTTATAGGCAAGTCTTAGGGCAGCTTCAGCGTTGAACTTCGCCTCTTTGCTAATTTTCGTTTTAGCTTAAAAACCCCTAGCCAAAAATCAGATTTTTACATTAGTCCCCACCTCAGCTTCCAGGAAGCTTCCCTCAGTCAGTTACATCAAGATTCCTTAAGCAGACTGACCAAATTACCCTTTTATCTTCTGAAAATTACTTCAATAAATCCAAACGGGTAAAATTGAACCAAGTACATAGACCAAATTAAACGGGCCACACTTGCCAAATGGGTCAGCAACAGACTAAAGCCCAATTCGTACATTAACATCCCTAAATTCTATGAGCTTCTGAGAGACAGAACCATCTAAGTACTGGAACAATTTTCAAAACTAAGACCCTAAACTAAATTACTACTAACTGACACAAATAAAGGGAATTAACTAAACTGTTAGATGATTAACTAATTAAGAAAGGATCCTAAACTAATCATGCATGAATAACAACACTCCAGAACAACTAAACAAACCCAGAAGAGGAGATGAAGCAGAAACACAAAAGAAAAGATAGATAAATAAACAAAACGAACAAAGAAGATAACTAACACCAGTTAGGAGCCGATTCGACAAACTTTGAAGTACTTTTCAAATTTCTGACCGGAATAGCCCTTAATCGTGTGTTTCCATGCAAAAACACACGAATAACGCCTATTACGGTCCTAAATCTTCAAATGGGCCCGTTGATTTGGACTTTGGGATGTAGGGTTCTTCTCTTCGGATCAAGATTCGAAAAGTTCTCGAGGGATTCGAAGAAAACCAAGTTGAGATTTGGACATTGGGGAGTGAGGAGGCTATAGGGTGTGATTTTAGTGGCGTTTGGAGGTGGCGCCGCCACCAGAGGCCGGGGATTTGGGGGAGGCTCAGCTAGGGTTTTCTTCCAAAATCAGATTCGAGCCGTTCTGGGTTGATTCAAGGGCGGGGATTTGTAGATTCGAAAAGAGGAGAAGGAGGGGAGTGTTTGGTGTAAGTTTGGTGGCGATTGGACGCCGGCGTTGCCATCAATGGTGGTGAGGAATCCCGGCGGCTTCTAGGGTTTTTCTGAGGGGATTTGAGAGAGATGAAAGCTGGGGGGAGGGGAGGGTAACATTTGGACATTAATATATCAAATGACCCCGACTTCTCGTCCATTAGATCAATCAACCTCGACGGTCCCGATCCGATGCCCATGAAATGACGTCATTTCACTTAGTTGGGGGAATGGGCCAGGTAGAGGCGGGTTTGGGCCGGGTTTCTGCATGATTGGGGTGGATAGGCTGATGATGTAGGTTTGGGCTGGGGATTTGGATTGATTTTGGCCCAAATTTTCCTTTTCATTATTTCTTTTTTTTTTTCAATTCATTTTTCTCTTTTTTTTTCCTTTTTTTAAAAAAAACTCGTTTTCTTTTTCCAAAATTGAAATTAAAAACCTAAATTGAATCCTAAACCAAATTATCCTACCACATTAAATTAATTAACCCTAATAATTGTTACTATAGATAATTAAAACCAAATTAAAAGAAAAACTACCAAAATTCGAAATTAAAATTAAAAGTGCAAAATAAACAAGTTTTTGTGATTTTTCCCATTTTAATGAAATAACTAATTTGTAAATTAATCCTAAAATGTAAAATTAAATCCTAAATGCAAATGTAACATATTTTGCAATTTTCATTAATTAAATAAAAATAAAAATGCACCGACAAATGCAAACAATTACCAGAAAATGCCACGAAAATCCCCAAAATTACAAACACTGACAGAAATTATTTTGTTTTGAATTTGTTGGAGTAATACATGTAGGGCAAAAATCACGTGATCACAAGTGTGGATTTACTTACCAGAGTTTGAGCATGACAGATACCCTAGGATCACTGCATTTAAGAGCTGCTCGAGGAGCCATTTTATATTTTTGAGTCAATTATTCATATTTTATTTTCTAGTCATTTATAGTAGTATTTAGTCTTTTAGGTGATGTTAGAGTTTGTAATAGTCTAGTTAAGTTTGCCCAGTCTTTTGTTATTGTATTTCTTATTTTGTAATGTAAAAAAAAACGAAATTTTGCATTTTTATATTTTCGTTATAAGTTTTTTTTTTCCAGAATACTAATTCTAGAAATGAAAAAAAAAATCCTTTGCGGTTGTTTTTCTTTTAGGAAATTAATATCAAAATAAAAATTATTTTATATTTCCTTTAGTATATTAAGACTAAAAATCCAAAAGAAGAAGAATTTTCTTTTAGTACCTCTTTAAAGGTTTTCTTTAAAGCATTAATTCCAAAATCCAAAAAGATTTTCTTGTGAGGTGTTTCTTTGGGAAATTAATAAAAGATGAAAAAAAAATTTATTAGAACTTTAGGATATTGTACATAGAAAAAAAGCATACTTTATCTTTTGTTTATCATTAGAATTTTTCCTTTAGGCCATCAAAATTGAAATCCAAAAACATTCTGCGTCAGGATATCAAATGAAGATTCAAAATGTTTTGTTGTGGTTTATTCCTTAGATTTCCTTCATAAAAAAAAGAATCAAAAAATATTTTTCTCTTTTAGGGTTTTTCCTTGATAATTTCTCATAGAGTATCTGTTTTTAAAAAAAAGAAAGGGAAAAAAAGAAAATAAAAGAAAATGAAAATGTTAGTTTGTTTACTTTAGTCCCGATCTTCCAGAACTACGCAAAGATCTGATTCATGCGGGGTCATGATACATAGGCAACCTACATAGGGTTCGATCGAATCATTTTTTTTTATTATTAAAAGAAAACGAGGAAAAAGAAAAAAAAGGAAAAAAGAGGGAAACGAAAAAAAAGGTGAAATTGTGGGATGTGAGATATGAGAGAAAGAAAAGAGTGATGATGAAAAAAGGGAGAAATGAAGGAAAATGAAGGAAAAGGGATGATGTCAATTGACCTTTGTACCCTCAAAGTCATTTTAGAACCGATAACTATGGCTAGGTGCATTGCACATAAAGTGAGATTATCTTATGTTAAATGCCCTAATGCTAACGTGATGGCTTCATTTTGTTATATTCATAGCAGAAGGGTGGTTGGTTTGAGGTTTTTAAAGTGGTAACCCCTCTCTACAACATAAAGTCAAAAGACAATGGCAGGCAACAATAGAAGTGAGTTGGTTGATACCAGGGTTCGAGAACAGTTGGTTGAACGGGGCAATGAGTTGGTTGAAGAGGTAAAGATGTTGAGACAACACATGGCTGACTTGTATCAGGCGTGGATGACTGGGAAGGAACCACCCCCGCCACCACTTAGCTTCCTAGATGCTGCCCTTACCCAAACTCCGGACACAATGCCAGATGATCTTCCATACTCTCCAGATCCACCCGCTTATCTCCAAGCTCATGATGCCCAATATTACCCCTCAGAGGTTGCCCACAAGGTTCCCTACTAATACAAACCGGGCCCCAGGGATGAGCCTCATGTTGAAAATGAAAGGTTCACAAGAAGAAAAGGGAAAGATAGGGCACCCAGTAGGCTGAAAGGCATAGAACTGTCCTTAAAGAACAAGCAAGAAATGAGAGACCAGGGAAGCATGGTTTGCAAAGAATTGTCTATGTCCCCTGACGTTCGCCGCGCGCAGGGTTTAAAGTGCCAAAATTTAACTTGTATGATGGATGTGGGGATTCAGTAGCCCACTTGAAGGTTTATTGTAGTGAAATGAGAGGTGTTGGAGAGAAAGATGACTTGATGATGGCGTATTTCAGTGAGAGCCTGACTGGGGCAGCTTTGGATTGGCATGCTCGTCAAGATGTCGGTAAGTGGCCTACATTGGGTGACATGACTCAAGATTTTGTTCGAAACTTTCAATACAAATCAGGCATTACCCCAGACCGCTACTCCATATCTAGAATGGGAAAGAAGCCGGAGGAAAGCTTTAGAGAGTTTGGGCTTAGATGGAGGGAGCAGGCTGCTCGAGTCAATACCCCGATTGGTGGAGAAGAAATGGTTGAGCTTTTCCTACAAGCCCAGGGCCCCACATACTTCAGTCATTTGATCCTGGCCCTGGGGAAGCCTTTCAATGATGTGTTAAAAATGGGGGAGCTAGTAGAAGAGGGAATTAAGTCAGGCAAAATCATGAGTTGTTCGAAAAACATTCAGAACATCCCAGTAAGCTTGGGTGGAAGAAAGAGAAATAGAAAAGAGGATCCAATAGGCTTTCCCGATCAACACTTCCAGCCTCGACATCGTCCCCGTGGATATCCTTATGAACTAGATGAGCCTCCCCAATGTCACTTCTCTCCGTAGAACTCCCAAAGTCGTACATCACTCTCCCAGTACCCAGCTCTACAAAATGTCTATCTACCCCCACGAGTCTACCGAAATCCCCCTAGATTAGGTTTCCGGCCCAGTCAAGCATTTAAGAACGAGAGGTTGCGGAAAAAGAAAACCTTCACTCCATTGGGAGAGTCATATGCCAGTCTATTCCAGAGGCTACAAAAATTGGACATGTTGAAACTGATCCAGATAAAAATGCCAAACCCTCTTCCAAAGAAGTTTGGTTTTTCTCAAAGGTGTGCATATTGCTCAGATGCCCCGGGGCATGACATAGAGAAGTGTTTGAATATGAAGAATGCGATTCAGAAGCATATTGATGTAGGCGACATTGTCGTACAAAATCCAGACGCAATAGACACTAGCCAAAGTCCATCACCTGTGCATAATGAGACGCATATGGGGGGTATGATTTGTTTTGAAAAGGAATGTGAGAATTTTTCTGGGATCCTAGGAAGTCCACGTGCTACGAAGATTTCAGTGCTATCAGAGGTTGATCCTAAGAACGAGCAGGAAAAGGGAACCCCAAAGGCAATCTGTTAAGAACAATGTGATGGAGACTTGTAAAGGTCCTAGTATTGTTGATGCTGAAGTCAGTGGCTAAGATGTTGAGTTTGACGATTGGAAAGACGCTCTTTTCTTGGTTAGCCAGGGAGGAGTTTTGGTGATTTATTTTGTTGTCCGGGTTATTTTGGGGTTGTAATCCGGATATTGTCTTGTGACTCAAACCCTTCTATCCTTTTATTTTGCTTAGTTTGTTTAGTCATAATAGCCCGTTTAGTGTTGTCTAGGTTTGTAACCCCACTTTAGTTTGTTTGTTTTGTTGTCCAAACACTTTCACCATCTATCTAATGCAATTTTTTGTTTTCTGTGATTTCTAGTCATTTTTGTTTAGTTCTCTTTTCTTTTTATAGTTCTTTTCCTGTTGACTCTAGTGACATGACATGCACGCGTAATTCTCGGCCTGGTTTTAAAAATCAATTTAGTCATGAAGCAATGAAGCAATTTTGAAGATGTAGGGACATGCGAGGGGAAATAAACAAAGGCATTTTTACATCACTTCAAGCCCGAATTGTGTGAAACTGTGGTAGATAGAACATAAAGAAACCCTATTAAAATGCATCCTGCCACATCGGGTCGAAGCTAAAGGCAAGTTCGCCCCAAATTTGCAGGGGGCCGTTCGTGGTAATGAGAGTGAGAGTGTTGTCCAACAGTGCTTTGTATTTAATAGATGTAGAAGGCAAATGTGTAGAAGTGGCTATCAATTGTGATGCGGTCAAAAGATATTATGTATGATTTCTTTGGTTAAGTTGTGTTTGTTTGTACTTGGCATGTTTTGAAGATTGGAATGACAAATGCATTTTGTTCTGCTATCTAAACACTTTATCCTTTGTTACCCTTTTTGAGCCTTATTTATTTCTTTTTCAGACCCCTATTTTGGAATCAGTAGTAAAGTTCAGAAACACAAGTGCAAAATGTAAGTAAAGGACAAAGAGAAAAGAGAAATAAAAGAATGAAAAGAGAAAGAAAAGAGTGAAGAGATAAAGAAAAGAATGAAAAGAAAAGAAAAAAAAGAAAAAGAAAGAAAAAAAACAACAAAAAGAAAAAAACAAAAAGATGAAAAGAAGAGAAAAGAAAGAGAAAAGAGAAAATCACAACAACAAAGTAATTCCTATGACATGAACTACGTTCGACCTGATTCCTTTTAAGGATACGTAGGCAGCCTCACGGTTTGGTCTCATCAAAATAAAAATCCAAAAGTCCCCAAGCAAGAAACTGGGGCAGAAGTTGTGATTGTTGTAAGAAATCTGATTCCGAAAGTTGTAATTTTGAACCCATGTGAATTGTTTTGAGCCTTTGATATCCTTTCTTTTTTAACCCTATCCAAAAGCCTACGTTACGGTCCAAAGAAAGACATTTCGATCAGTTTTCGAGAGGTGCCAAGTCAAGCAAGGAGAGGTAATTCATATCGGGGGAACCACTCTGGTCCAAGCAGAAAAATAATGAAAATGAGAGAGTCTTATTGGTGAAAACCCTCATAGGCACCATAAGGTGACGAGAGCTGAAAAATGTTAAAAATGAGAGAGTTTTATTGGTGAAAACCCTCGCGGGCACCGTAAGGCGATGGTAAGTTGAGAGAAAGAACAGAATGAGAGAGGCTTGATGGTGAAAACCCTTCGGGTACTACAAGTCAAATAAGGATTGTGAATCAGATTGGATAATCGGAGCATTGAAGTCCAGTTTCACGGTTCAGGGGTATAATAAGAGTTGAACATCAGACTTGTTTGACAGATTAGGCCACTTAATCAACATGTGCATGTCATGGTCATTAGAGTTGGTATCCACATCTGATAGGTTTCTACTTTGTAGTTTTCTTGTTAGGAATCATCTATTTCCTTTGTCCTTTACTCTGTTCCTTTTGTCTTGTTTACTTCTTCTTCCTAAATCTGTTTGGTCAGAATAAGTGAGAAATGACTTCAAAATTTGCCACCAGCTTTTCAATTGCACAAAAAGGGATCTGGCCAGCACATCAAAGTGCCATAAGTTAGGAAAGAACAACGTGCACACTGAGTCGGTAACAATCAACATGCTTTGGGATTCATGTGAAATACAAAGGTTTGGTATATATCAATTCATGGATAATGCAACAGATAGAGGGTGTTAGGTGAACGGATCAAAGGTATTTTCTGTGATAAGATTGACAAAGAAAGTGGTTAACCAATGACAAACAAGGTCTTCCAAGCAGAAATCAAAATTATCGTGACAAGTGAGGGAACAAAAGACTTCAAGGACAAGGCCAATGATTTAAGTTAGGAAAGAATAGCATGCGCACTAAGGGGACGACAATTAACGTGCTTTGGAATTCATGAGAAACACAAAGGTGCAGTACATGTCAACACAAGAGCACGATGCAACAAATGGAGAGTGTTAGGTGGAAGGATAAAAGGTATTTTCGGTGAAACACAAAGATTGGTAAATGTCAGTTCATGAGCAATGCAACAGATAAAGGGAATTGGGTGTGAACGAATAAGGGGTATTTTCTGTGATAGGGATGACAAAGAAGGTGGTTAGTCCATAAGCAAGCAAGGTCCTCGAGTGGAAATCAGTTATCACGGGAAGTGAAGGAGCAGTCGCCCTCAAAGTCAAGGCCACAAACCAACCACCACATTTTAAACTAACAAGATTTTTCTTTGATTGAAACAGGGGCAGGAAATTTTGTTTGTTTCGGAGAAACCCACCGTAATGAAAGGCAAGCGCCAGACAGGTTTGATTGTAAATTTTTAGGACCTTCCTAGAAAATGGGACCTATTTTAAAGTTCAGAAATAGCATAATCTAGCATAAATATATCCCAAAGGAATATAAGTTAGCTTAGAAGTTTGCATGTTTGAGATATGATTCAATTAGGAGTTTCCAGGACCCTCCTGAATAATGGGACTTAGCTTTAAGATTTCGATTAGATAACAACATTTAGTGTAAATTATGCTGTAGGGTAGTATAATTCAGCCATAAAAATTGTCACTTTTAAGATAATACTTGATTTTTGATTTTCAGGACCCTCCTGGATAATGGGAAGTAGTTTAAAGACCCTCTTAGATAACAAGATTTAGCAGAAGTCACACCTTAGAAGATATAACTTAGATTTAAAATTGTCGGTTAATTAAGAGTTGTCAAGACCCCCCTGGATAATGGGACCTAGCTTTCAAATTCTTAGTAATACTTGGTAATGTGATTTAGTTTTACACTCACATATGTGCCCAGCCACCAAACTGAAGCAGAAAACTTTCTTTGTTTTTTTGTCTATTTTGTTGAAGTCAGGAGCCCGCCTGGAGAGCAGGGAATAAATTTCAAGTTCAGCAGTTAGGAGCCCGCCTGGAGAGTAGGGAATACATGTCAAGTAAGTAGTCAGGAGCCCGCCTGGAGAGCAGGGAATACATTCAAGTTCAACTGTCAGGAGCCCACCTGGAGAACAAGGGAGTACAATTCAAGTTTTAGTTTTCAAGTTCTTATTGATATTTGGTAATGTGATTCGTTTTACACTTACATATGTTCCCAGATACCCAAACTGGGGCAGAAAAATTTCCTTTATTTTTGTCTATTTTGTTGAAGTCAGGAGCCCGCCTGGAGAGCAAGGAATACATTTCAAGTCAGCAGTCAGGAGCCCACCTGGAGAGTAGGGAATACATTTCAAGTTTAGCAATCAGGAGCCCGCCTGGAGAGAAGGGAATACATTTCAAGTTCAGCAATCAGGAGCCCGCTTGGAGAGCAGGGAATACATTCAAGTTCAGCAGTCAAGTGTCCACTTGGAGAAAGAGAAAAAATCTCAAAGTGTAGTTGGCAGTCAGGTGTCCACCTGGAGAAAAGGAAAACATCTCAGACTACAATTCAAGGCGGCAACAAAGGGATTCCACCGGGAGAATACAAGTCAGCAAGACAGCAAGAACTACAAGAGCAAGTTTGAAGATATAGATAGGAATTTGTAATGCATAAATCATAGTCTAGTCTAGCTTCTTTTTATTTTATCATGGCGTAATAAGGGGATACAGTAAGCAGTAGTAGCAGCAGCAAAAATGAAATCACAGCCTCATGGTAGTCCCAACTACCAAAACTTCACGAACTACACTGACCTGATTCCTTTATAGCCAAGGATATGTAGGCAACCTCGGAAGCAGGGTGCGGTCAAATCTTTCAAAATGCTTCCCACGGAGTATTCAAACGGGCAAAAATCGCTCGTATCCGCACACTTTATCTTTGCACAAAAATTCTTCGTGTTTCCGAGCAAAGAGGGGCAGCTGTGAGCACGTGATTTTTTTCCTATATGAATTACTCCCATAAATTAAAAAACAAAATAATTGTTCGCATTTTTGTTTGTGCATTTTAATTAGTGGAAAAAATACAAAAATATATGTTGCATTTGCATTTAGGGTTTGCCTTTGCATTTTTAAGAATTAATTAGTAATTAAGTTATTTTATGTAAAAGGAAATCACAAAAGTAGTTTAATTTGCATTTTTATTCTAAACTTCAATTTGGAGTGGTTTTCCTTTTAATTGGTTGGTTAATCAATTTTGATAATTATCATTTAGGTTTAATTAGTGTTTTTTAGGTGAGTTAGGATCTAGGAATTAATTTAGATTTTTATTTAATCTTGAAAAAAAAACACAAAGAGAACATTTGGAAAAATTGAAAAGAAGTGAAATAAAAGAAGAGCAATATTAATTGGACCCATCTCCAATTTTTTCTGTCCAAGCCCAATGTTACTTTGTCCAATACCCTCCCAAATACCCCAGAACTGGCCCAGTTCTGTATAACCCGGTCCGTTCCCCACACCTCCCAACCAAACGACCCCGTTTATGGTATAACTCATCTGAGCCGTCGAGGTTGGCTCAATCCAACGGCTAGGAAGTGACTGGTTTTTTACATATAAGTGTCGGATTAAGCCCTACCACTAGCTCTCGTCTCTATCGCACCCCCTCTCTTAGAAACCAACCCTAAACCCTAGTAGCCGCCCCAAAATCACACTACCATCCGGTGGCGGCGCCACCACCAAACTACCCCCAAAATAACACCCCAGAATCCCCTCACTCCCCCTTTCCAAATCCTCACTACGTTTCCTTAGAATATGGCTAGAACTTCTCGAAGTCTTCTTAGTTCTCAGGGTCGAGCCCCAGAAGCCAAAGACAAATTCGTTCATGCAAGGATATTCCTCCAAGTCTTCTTAGTGCTCAGGGTCGGTTTGGTCACAAAGTAACGTAGTTTGCTTGTTCTTGGCAAAGAACAAGCGATTGTCGTTATTTGGGGACTAAATCAGAGCATCAATTGCGAGTTCGGGCCTGGTTGGGTGAGTTTCCTCTTTTCCTTTTATTCGTTCTGGTGTTCCTTCAGTTTTCTTTCCTCTTCATTTCTTCTCTTTCTCTCTAGTCAATTAAATTGAAATGCGAACAAGTTTTAGCTAAATTAAGTACTGTCCATATGGTTCCTCTTTAGTTCTTCCTTTCCAAGTTTTGTTCTATGATTTCTCTTGCTTGGTCTATTTAATTCTTTAGTTAACAGTGAGTAATTTCACTTTGTTTGTTTAGCCATTTAGTCTTTTAGTTTAGATTTTAAGTTTAGTGAAGTTGTTTAGTCACTTTCCTACTGTTTGTCATAATTTGCTAAAACTTGATTTGATTTATTTTGTCGTTGGGGCTTTAAATTCATTACAGAATTCATTCCCAGGAATTCGAATTGATTTTTCTGAGCCCAGGCCTGGTTTAACCATTGGGTCATTTGACCCATGACCCATTTGAGGGTCTGAAGGGTAAATAATCAGGGCTCGAGAGATAGTTTAGGAAATTGGGGAAGGGAATATTTATGTAGCTGAATGGGAAGCTTCTAGGAAGCTGGGGAAGGGATCTTATTTGAACTTCTGAATTTTCAACTCGGGGTATCTAGGCTAAAATGAAAATTTGAGAAGGGCCTAAGTGCAGAATTTATTTCCTTAAGGCTGCCCTATTTGCCTTGCCTATAAAAGCAGCTTTCTTGCCTTTCAAGGCAAAGTCTGAGAGCTGGAAATCCAGAAAATACAGAAGTTGCATAAATTTTACTATTTCATAGACCCAAGGGAGCTAAGAGAAAAAAGGGTATCGAAAAGACAAAATTCCTGAAAAAGCTGCAACGGCTGAGTTCCTTTGAAAATTCTTAATTCCATTGATAAAAACTACTAAAATTCTGTTTGGTTGTGGGTTTCTGAGCTTTCTTTTAGCTAGAATCTTTTTTGAAGAATTTCATAGTAACATTGCTGGGGTAAGAAATGGTTTGAAACTGATTTGAAATTGGGTTTTGGTATGTTGTGTGTCACTGTTGGTTGGAGTTGGGTTTTTGCTGGTTATTTCCTGTATCTGGGTTTTGTGGTGCTTGCTTCTAGCTACTAATTCTTCACTGTTTTGGTTTCTATCTTATATCCAGGTATTTCCTTCAAACCCTAAATGGAAATGAAGCTTGTTATGGCTATTTGTGTTGGAATCATGTAATTCGAGTTGAAGAAACTGATTGTTGCCCCTTCTCTGTTACATTACCAGTTTTGAAGTCTATTATATTTTGTCTTCATGTTCCTCCTAGGCTCATATAAGTTATTTAGTTTCTTGTCATTATCTTTTTAGATTCTTTTATGGTGTTATATAAATGTTTCCCTTTCACTTGCTTAGCTTAAATGTTTGAAGGTTCCTGATCATATGTATAAGCAGTAGAGAACTATTGCAAAGAAATTTTAGTAATGTTTTGTATGGTTCAGTCTGTTTTGGCCTGTTGAGGCCAGTGTTGTTGGATTAAAGGCATGCTGCTCAGTTTTTCTCTAGTTTAGCTATACATTTCAAATCTTGCAGGTTGAGGCCTGTTTATTGTTAGGAAGGAACGTTATACATATGTTATTTGCTTCTAAGGAGACTCGATATCGAGTCTTAAAGCCTGCAGCAGTTGACCTTGAAATCTGGCTTGGGCTCGTTTGGGCCCAAAGATTATTTTCCTTGTGATGTGGTCTTGTGAGTCCAAGGCAAATATGGGTCCGAGTTGCAGACATGATCAGAATTATAATTTTAGTTGCTCTATGTTTAAATAATCAAAGAAGAAAAGATGTTATTTTAGTCACGTGTTCAACATAGTTTTACGATTGGTATTCAATAAAATGTGTACAATTCTGAGTTCTTGTGTATGATTTGGCATTGAAATTTGCAGCTGGGCCTTTAGCGTTGGCCCAGTGTCTTTTGATGCGCTACAAATTTCGTTCAAGACCTCTGTTTAATTTTGTGATTTGGGCCTGTCGTTGATTTGGGCCTGCTGTTGATTGGGTTAAATATTAGCGAAACGTTGTTGCATTTTGTTGATCCTTAAAGGTTAAGCCACTTGTTTGCCTAGATGGAATTCAAATCACCTTAGACCTTTAGTTAACTAACTAGACCCTCTAAAAATGGGTTGAGGCACGCCCTATTAGCCAAAATGTATAACTTATGGCCATCAAAAGCTTAATTTCGAATTTCCTTTAAGAATTGGGAACGAGGTGTGCCGTACCAAATAAAATCTCAATTGCATGGCCCTCATTTTAACTAACTTTGTTTTGATCCTTAGAATTCGAGGTGCACCATTTAGCAAATTTCCATGGCCCTCGCAAAGTTACAAACACGTAGTTTCTTTAAGCGTGTTATTCTAATAATTTACCTTCTTAAACTCGGGTGTGCATTTCATGTGACCCAAATCCAAATCTCAACAACGTTGAATAAAATGTATTTTGGATTGCGGGTGCATTTCATGTGGCGCCATGGAAAGACATGTTTTAGATGACGTTAAATCTTCGTTAAAATGAATAAAAGTGGTTTTAAGGTTAAAATGCACATAGGTTCAAAACGTCTTAAAGTCAGATAATTATGCCAATTATAGCAGTTGAGCGACCATGCTAGAACCACGAAACTCGGGAATGCCTAACACCTTCTCCCGAGTTAACAGAATTCCTTACCTGGATTTCTGGTTCGTGGACTGTAATACAGAGTCAACCCTTTCCTCGATTCGGGATTTAAACCGGTGACTTGGGACACCAATAAACTATCCCAAGTGGAGACTCTGAATCTTTTAATAAATAAATCCCTTTTCGATTGTCCTTTTATTGGAAAAACTCCCTTATACTCCCCTCCGGGGGTGTAGGTAAAAAGGAGGTGTGACACACGCAAAGAGGGCCTCGATAGGAAAACTTTGTAATGGGCCAAATGGCTAGATGAACCGTGTCCATGTAGAATAGTCGAGCCCCGATGGCAAAACATGTATGCATGTATGAACTATTCAAAGAAGCATTCTTTCTATATCAAACACTTTGTGTCTCAAAGAAATTTGCTACTATACGAGCCCCATACTTGTGATTCTGTAAGAAATGGCTCAAGAGACAAAATGCAAACACATCTCGAATACTCGGGGACTGTCATCGACAGTCATCACCTTCGAGTTGTTTAAACTCGAATTCATAAGACCTCAAAGAGGCACCCTTTGACGTAAAGGCCAAGCCCATCATACTCGGGGACTAACATTTCGAACAAATTCGAAATTTTATCAGGAAACAAGTCCAAGAGACATACCCAAAGGCTACGGCCATACTAAAGGCTACGACCAAAATAAAGGCTACGACCAAAATAGCATGGCTCGGAGACGTCCGAATCCCCCAATAAAAACAGGTCCGAGTTTATTGAAAAACGGTTACTAAAGGCTACCCACGGCAAAATAATCAAAAGACTTCGATAAATTCAGCCTTCGAAAAACCTTAATAGGTATCAAATTATTCAAATACAAACTTGTGTTAAGGCACTAAAACAAAAAGGTTTCCGATCGACACTAAACCCTCAAATAACCCAATGGGTAAAAAATGCATGTCAAGGCATAAAGAAATTTTTACTAAGTTGTTTAAGCCGAAAAAGGGAAATAATAGCCATCTCTTAAAGACCATATCCTCCCAGCCTAAGAAAACCTAAGGGTCAAAACATTCAGAATTCAAGACCTTGTTCTCACTCAACTCGGACCTAAGGGGCCCATCATACCGAGCTCGCATAAAATCGACTTAAACATAGCTCGGGGATTCATCAAAAAAATCTTAAGAGGTATTCTATTATAAGATTGCCTATCGATTACTTAAAAAACCTAAGGGTTTGTTTTACTCTGAGTCCGAGCAGGTGCTCACTCGATTATCGAAGTTATGACATCAAAAACTAATTCTTCACAAAACAAAATTGAAATAGACATCACAGTAAATCAGAGACGGAGCGGGAAGAAAAGGAATTCTTTATATACATGAAAAATCTTTACAATTCCCACATTAAGCCTTACACAAAATAAAAAAAAAATCTTAATAGCCTAATCTACTTTAGAAGATGCATTTTCGGGAGCCACATCTTCAAGAACCTCCTCCTCGGGGTCTTCATCCTCATCTCCTCCGCTCTCGGAACCATTAGCAGAGTCTTCATCATCGGAGAGTAAAGTAGCAGCGTCGTCCTCCAAAGTTTTTGCCTTTTCAATATCATCTGAGAGGTCAAAGCCACGAGCGTGAACTTCCTCGAGAGTCTCTCTTTGGGATTGTCGCCTGGCATGGTCGAATCACATGCCAATTTGACCTCAGCAGCAAAAAATATCTCCTGTGCTCAACTGGTGGAAGCGTCGGTGTCAGATCGATAAGAGGCACAAATGCCTCCGCCTTAGATTTAGCATTTGCAAGTTCGTCGGCCGACATAGCTTCGAGCTCCTCAATATTCCGGCTCCTGGCCAAGCTTTACACCTTCACATTATGAATTTGACATTCGACCGAAGTCAGCTGGGCCCGAAGCGTGTCTTTCTCTGAAGCAACACGAACCATATGCTGCTTCCACCCCAGGGTCTTGATCTCTTTCCTCCTTGACCTACTCTAGAAGCTACTCCACTAGATTGCCCTTTTGCTGGGCCTGCAAAGTCGAAGATTAGTCGCTAAGTCAGATAAACACATAACAAAATCCCAAAAAGTTACATTACCTTCTCAATGAGCTCGGTCTGTTCTCGATGAGCCTTCGTCAAGTCGGCTCAAAGGTCCCTGATCTCCTCCTTTTTTTAACGTAGAGGAGTTTGAGGCCATCTCTCTCTTCCACGAGCTTCTTGATTTCTACCTCACATCGGGAAAGCTTGGCTCGATACTTGGAGAACTCTTGTCGATGGAGCATCACAGCCTTCACACAAAGAAAAGAAGTCAGACTCAGAAAAATGAGAATAAATCACGAACATAATTATGGAGGCAAAAACTTACTTGTTTAAGAAGACGCCGAGCCTCGTAAAAAATAAACAAAGCATCCGAGTCGAGACCATCTTCGACCCCCCTAAAGCATTCCTAGAAAATATCGTTCCCTTCGTGGGTCGTCCCCACATCGGGAGTCTTCATGGCCCGGGCACCTTGGAACTGACCTTCAAAAGATACAGGACCAAATGGTGATTCATCTATGTTTATTATCCCAAGTGATTCACTTGGGACATTCTCTTCTCTTTGGAGGGCCTCAGAATTAGGATCTTTGGGCTCATCCGCTAGATGTCCTCCAGGACGGGGTGCACTTTTACCACCTGATGGCTCGAGGACTCTGCTCGAACTCCTCTCCAAGATTTATTGGGTACGAGATTGAACCACATCAGACTCCGCCAGTTCGGCGGCCTTTGAAGCTTTAGTGCTCCTCCTCTTCCGAGCTACTAGCAAGCATTCGACATCCTCTCCTTCTTCTTCTTTATCCCGAAGTTGTTGGACCGCTTCTGCAGATAGGGCTGCGGGATCAGCCCTAGGCTTTCAAGCCTTATTTTTCTTGGGCTTTGGGGTGGCGAAGCCATTTTCGTTTTCTTCTCTTTGGTTGGCTTTGGGATTTCCTCTTCACTGGGCGGAGGGGGCCTCATAACAACTTTGTCTCCGAGGCCTGCGTAAGGAGAAAGTAAGTATTTTACAAGGAAACATCAAAATATGAACAAGGGGAACTCACCATGGTTTTTAGCTTCCCATTGACCCTTGGCCAAACAACACCAATAGCGTTCTGCATGAGAAGAAGTGGAGGCCAGTTGTCGAACCCAACCTGTGAGATCCAGAATCGCACCAGGAAACTAAGGGGAAGCTGCACCATCGAAAAGAAATTAGGTCGAAGAAGAGTAGAGAAAGTAGTGTAGTAAGCATCATCGATGTGTTTGTACTTACATTTCATGTTCCATTCCTCGGGGAACAACATTCTTTCAGCAGGAATTAGGTCGAAGGTCTTGATTCGGACAAACCGGCCAATCCATCCTCGGTGTTTGTCCTCATCGATGCTAGACAATAGCGCTTTCAAAGATTGACACTGGAGTTTTATCAAACCACCTCGATAAAGGCGCTGCTGTATAGCCTGATCAGGTGGTCGAGGGTAAAAGACATCCCCTTGACCTTGCTCGAAAAATAACTGAGAAAATTGACAATGCGCCAAAAGAAGGGTAAAATTAGCCAAGGGTCACCCGATATTGGTGATAGACATCGAGAATGACTAGGTCTACAGGGCCCAGTGTGAAAAGATAAGTATACACGTTTAAGTATCCTTCCACATGAGTGGTGATGTCCTCCTTGGGGAAGGAATCACCACCTCCTTATCCTCCCAATTGCAATCCTTTTTCACCTGCTCAAGATCGCCTTCAGTTATCAAGTAGATGTCTCCCGACATGGGCTTGCATCGGCCTGGAACTGATGTAGGCTTATCGATTTTGAAATCAGAATATAGCTTGCATGGCCCAGGAATGCACTCCTCGATACGAAATGGCACCATCGTTCTACCATCGGCCGACCGCGATGATGAGGTGGCTTTTTCTTTCTGAGGAACAATTTAGATGTTTTAGTCATAGCTGTTGTGAAACTCAAGATAAGAGAAGTTGATATTGTAACAAGCGCAAATTGAAGAAAAAATGGACCCAAAGAAGATGAAGAAGCTAGTAAGGATTTGGGAAGTTTTGAGAAGTAAAGATTGCAAAGGTTGTGAAAGTGGCCTATTTATAGTGGCCGCTTCAACGGTGTGGGGGAGCCAATGGCCGACCATCAGTCGCGCGACCTTTCAATTACTTCCGTCACTAATGTCACGGGATTGACATCATGATTGAGGCATCAAAGGATCAAGGATCAGATCGTTTCTTATTATCTTACACTAAGAAACGCGGGGACTATTTGTATATGGTCAAAATCAGGTATGACTGATTTCGTGGGCTCGAGGGTCACTTCGAGAACAAGTTTGAAATGGACCACACTCGAGCCCGAGGGTGGAGTACAAGACTCGAAGATCGAAGTGCTTGATGAACACTGAGGCCAAGTATGACCAACCTCTAGATAATACCGTTATGGTTTCATAACAGAAAGAGCGAGATTCCCGCAGTGGCCCATAGGTCACGACGTAAATTCCAGAACAGATTTGTACTAGGCGGTTAGACAGCTGTATAGTAAGATTCCCTACTACAATTAGAATTGTACTTTATTTTGGATTCCCCTACTATATAAAGGGGATCCCAATCATTTATAACGCATCAATCATTGACAAGAGAATATACATTCTTCACTTTCTTGCTTATTGCTCATTAGAATTATCTTCTAGCTTTATTATTCTTACTGACCTACCTCGAGGCAACCTTAGCTCGAGGTCAAGACTGGCTTGTTCACTGGTTTGATTCAACTTATTTCTTTAATTTATAAATTTGATTCTTTGATCATCAGTTGGTATTGGACTAAATCACATATCTTTAAGACCTCAATACAAATTTAATTGTTACTCGGATTTTAGGGTAAACAAACATTTTGTGCCAAAACAAGATACACCTTCAATTTCAAATTCAATTTATGTGGCTAAGTTTGATTGGATGGAGATAAAAAAAATATATATTGGAAATATTTGACTAAAAGCTGGTCAAACTTGCATATTAGGTACGAAAAAGTGTTAAAATAAAATAAGCTCCTTATTTTCGACCGATATCGGTCAGAATACTGAATTAATTTTTTCGCACCCAGGTTCTATTTTATTTTTCCATAACTAATTATAATTTTTCAAAACAATTGATAAAATTTTCGATCGATATTGATCGGTATTAGTGGTCAAACATATATAGATTATTGATATCTATAATATGCACACACACATATATATATATATATACACACACACATTTCTCGCTACACGCGCAATGCACGTGTATTCCAGATCATTTATTACAAAATATATATACTAAAAATTTTAAGTGCATGTTCGAAATATATTTATTTAGTTATATGTTATAAATTTAAAATAGACAAGCTAGCATTCTCGCGTAACCTTTAGATCTTTTATGAATAAGTCAAAAGGCATACTCTTTGACAAACTCTAACTCCATTTTGCACGTGCAACGCACCTGTATTTCACAATTATTTCTTACAAAATATATATACTAAAAATTATAAGTGCATGTTCGAAATATATTTATTTAGTTATATGTTATGAATTTGAATAGATAAGCTAGCATTCTCGCGTAACCTTTAGATCTTTTATGAATAAGTCAAAAGGCATACTCTTTGACATATACACACACACACTCTATTCTCGCTACACGTGCAACGCACGTGTATTCCAGATCATTATTACAAAATATATATACTAAAAATTGTAAGTGCATGTTCGAAATATATTTATTTAGTTATATATTATAAATTTGAATAGCAAGTCTAGCATTCTTGCGTAACCTTTAGATCTTTTATGAATAAATCAAAAGGCATACTCTTTGACAAAATCTAACTCCATTTCTAGTCATCACGCTATCAATTACATTTTGGTACATCTCCCTTTTGAAATTTAATTGCTCGAATAGACAATATCAGAAGCAACATTCTTTGATCAACTTTATCTTCTATATATCCTTCAACAACATAGAATTATCAATTGCACTTTGGCATAATTGTCTGTTTATAATTGATTGTTCTTTTCTGGAATATTTATGTCTCTCCTTTTCTATTTTAATTTACACGTCATGCACAAAAATCTTAAGTTCATCATATACACCTATAAGTGATATTTAATTATACATCTAACTGTTAGAGTCCAAATCACATTAGTGGATATGAAAGATTGAATTACATAGTGAGTCTTTTTTGTCTAGTTATGAAAATTAGGTAATCAAATAAATAGAGTTAAGGAAAAGATCCATATATCACATGTACTATTCAAGATTATTTATTTTTAATATTTTAATAAATTTTTAGAGCTTGATATCTTGCTCATATAACGATAATACTTTCTTCACATAAAGTTTATCACGACAAGGAACTCTCCTTCCTCTCACCCATTTAACTACATTGGACTTACTTATATGAGGTGAAAAATGAATTAAAATTTGATAATTAATTAGATAAGAAAAAAGCGTATAAGGAATTAATATATTTATTAAAATGAGAGATTTTAGTGTTGCTTTGTCCCTTTATGTTTCTAAAATGATCCAAATATAATAAAAATGTATTGCCCCAATTTGTAAGAAGTATATTATCTACATTAATGTTACTTGAGGAATGCAACAAGGTAAAAGCAATAGAATAGGGATTTACAAAATTAACAGTAGATATATGTGTGATTTCATATTTCTCAAATACAATAAGAATCTTCACAAGAGAATAGCAGAGTTATAAGTTATATGAAAATACTATGTGAATGTCCTAAACACTATGTTTGACATAAATATAGTTTTGGCAATAGTACTTAATTGAATACACGTCCTTATAATAATATATACAGTTCACAAAGAAAGAATTGAAGCACCCCTCGAGCCTTAAAACATAAAAGGTTATATTTAATATGTTTAAAAACTTAGAATTTTTTTTAACAAACGGAAAGAAAACATACGTTGGAAAAAAAAAACGCATAAAAGCATAAGATTAAGAGTAGCTAGTAAACTTACTTTTGCCACTGGTTCTAGTTGACGTGGATACAGAAATTGAAGTGTAAAAATTGTGAACATCAATCCTAGTTTATGTATATGTGCCACAACCCGAAATACTCACCGTTGGGACCGTAATGACACCTAATATTGAACCCGCTAGGCAAGCCAACGTTACTGACTATTCTATCTTTTTACCTTTATCTTTAATAATTTACCAAGTTAATGCAAGTAAACAACGGAAATAGAAATACGGAAGAAGAGAATTTTAACAATTTACTAATACCAATATGAAACCCATAATAATACTTCAACCAAAACTGGTGTCACAATCTCACGGACTATCTACGAGTACTACAAATAGTGGTCTGAACAAAGAAAATACATGTCTATCTCCGAAATAGATAAGAATAGAAAGAAACAAGATAGAAGGGAACGCCAAGGCTTGTGGATGCTTGCATGACTACTTCGGGTCTCCGCTGGACTGAAGGCAGCAACCTCTAACTATGGTCCATATGCTCCAGTGCCAGGATCTGCATAAAAAGTGCAGAGTGTAGCATCAGTACAATCTACCCCATGTACTGAGTAAGTGTCGAGCCTATCCTCGGCAAAGTAGTGACGAGGCTAGGACACAACAAACAACATAACCTGCGGTTAAACAATATCTAACAGAATAACAGTAATAGAAACTAATCAGAAAGTAATGGGGATGGGTGACATGCTATGGGGGATACCAACATAAGGAAACACAGAATAATTAAGGAACTTGAATCGATAGCAACAAGAAATCATAACAAACTGACAATAAATGAACGACATCACTCTTCGTGCTTTTATTCTCAATTCTCGCATGCAATCAATAATGAAAATGTGCACGGCATCACCCTTTGTGCTTTATCACTCTTCCTCACCATATGAATATTAGAAATGTGCATGACATCACCCTTCGTGCTTTATCTCTCTTGCTCACCATATGCATCAATATCAATAAAAATGTGTACGACATCATCCTTCATGCTTTATCACTCTTTCCTCACCATATGCATAAGTATGAAGGTGCATAGCATCATCCTCCGTGCTTTATCACTCTTTCCTCACTCAAACAATGACAACAATAACATCCCGGCAAGGGAATCAACAATAAGAATAAATATATATTGGCAAGGGAATCAACAATAGAAATAAATACATCCCGACAAGGGAATCAGTTATAACCAATTGTGTTTCAACAATTAACTTCACAAAATGAACCTCAACTGGATCCAATACTCAATAATGAACAGATATCAAGAAAATGATCATAAGTCTTACTCGATATGGATAATCATCAATTTGGGCATTGATAGTACTTAATAAAAATCACAACGATCACAATATAAGACTTGCGGGCATGCTTGACCCAATATATAGATATTTGTCACCACACCTATACGTCGTACACAACACTAGCACATAGCAAATAAGACACATCACCTATTCCCTCAAGCTTAGGTTAGACCAAATGCTTACCTCGATTCCACGACCACAAATCAAACCTCAACTATCGCTTTCTCTCTAGATTTCTTCTCCAATTCACTTGTATCTAGTCATAATTAGCTTAATAACATCAATAAATGCTAAAGAACTCACACCCAATGCTTAATTATAGGTTTCCCAACATTTCCCCCCCCCAAAACCCAAAAATCAACCCCGGGCCCGCTTAGTCAAAACCCAAACTTCAGATCAAAACCCGATTACCCATTCACCCGCGAGCCCGGATATGCAATTGGTTTTGGAACCCGACCTCAATTGAGGTCTAAATCCCCCAAATTTTAAAGTTCCCAAATTTCACCCAAAAACACCCAAATTCCCATGAAAATCCCTAGATTTTGTGATGAAATCTTGTAAAAAGATTAAGTAGATTGAAAGAAAGGAGTTAAAAGTTATTTACCTATGATTTGGGGAAGAACCTTTCTTTGGAAAATCTCCTTAGAGAGCTTAGGGTTTGAGAGAATTTGAAAAATGAAGAAAATCCCGTCTAAGTTAGAATTTACACAGGCACAGTTATCGCATTTGTGGTAACACGTTCGCAAATACAGCCCAGGCTTCGCAAATAAGAAGGTAGGCCTGCCCTGCTCACTTTGCAAATGCGAATATTATTTACAATTGCGGCTACTGTGGATGTTGCATTTGCGATGATGAACTTCGCATTTGCGAAGGTCCCCTGCCCAGCCCAGTCTTCGCAATTGAGATGGTCCTTCGCAATTGCGAGTTCACATTTGTGAGCAATTGCGAAGCCTGTAGACCTGCAACATACCAGCAGTTTTTCCTAAGTTCAAAACACTTCGCGACCTATCTAAATGTCACGACCCTAACCCCGAACCCGGTCATGATGGCGCTTCTCGTGAAGACAAGGCCAGCCAATCCAACACAATATACTTCTTTAAGCAGTTAGTTACCATAAAACGGTTTAAAACATGATTTAATAGCAACAATTCGCGAAAATATAGATAAGAACAGAAGAAACTATCCCGACACAGCCCAAACCGGGGTGTCACAAGTCATGAGCAACTAAGGATCCTGATACGAGTCTACAAAATATAATATCTGGGACAACTATTTGAAGAACATAAAATTAATAAGATAAGGGAGACACGGGGGCTGCGGACGCCAACAACTACCTCGTAGTCTCCGGAACACCGCCTGGACTTGGAGGATCAGCATTCAAGAGCAGGATCTGCTATGCCTGAATCTGCACACATGGTGCAGGGAGTAATGTGAGTACTCCGACCCAGTAAGTAATAAATATAAATAATGGCTGAAAGCAAGAAAACACGTAAAAGCAAGAAGCATTCTATAGCAAGGCAGAAAAAATCAATTAAAACAGTAAGTTAGTGAAAATATCGAGTAAATTTCCTTTTTCAACTAGTAAAACAAGTAATTTAGCAGGTAATTAACAAATAGAAATCCGCCCCTCGGGCAACCACTCAGAACAGTAGCAGTCCCTCGGGCTCACGCTCAGAACAATATCAGCCCCTCGGGCTCACTCTCAGAACAGTATCAGCCCCTCAGGCTCACTCTCAGAATAGTATCAGCCCCTCGAGCTCACTCTCAGATCACAATGGGTACCCGCACTCACTATGGGTGTGCAGACTCCGGAGGGTCCCCTTACGGCCCAAGCGCTATATCAATCCACCTCGTGGCATCATCTCTCGGCACTCGGCCTCATATCACTCAGGCCACCTCATGGCGTATACAAATATCTCAGTCTCTCAGCCTCACATCACTCAAGACACCTCGTGGTGTATAAAAATATCTCAGGCCCTCGGCCTCATATCACTCAGCATATCCTCACATATGGCCCTCGGCCTCACTCAATCCAAAAATCATCACAAGCCCCTCGGGCATTAGTAAAACAATAGTTCTCAACCCAAAATATCATTTAGAAATATCATTTAAGTCTCAAAACTGAGTAAGAGTGGCTGAGTTATAAAAACAATAGGAAACAACAGGATTGAGTTCAAGTAATAAATCAATACAGTGAGGAAATAGTGATAAAAATCCCCGGAGGGTTCAAATAGTTGGCACAAAGCCCAAATATGGCAATAAGCCCAAACCATGATGATAACAAACGGGTTTCAGTCAAATACGTGATAAAATCATCAATCGGGACGGACCAAGTCACAATCTCCAATGGTAAACGACCCCACGCTCATCATCAAGGGCGTGTCTCGCCTCAATATAGCACTACGATGTGCAATTCGGGGTTTCAAACCCTCAGAACATCATTTACAATCATTACTCACCTCGAACCGGCTAAGTCTCTAGCTCGCGAAGCCTTTTCCCCTCAAATCGTCCTTCACGTGCATCAAATCTATCCAAAATTAGAACGAATATGTCACAATATACTAAATGAACAAAGCCCAAGCGGAAACAATCGGAAAATACCAAAAATCCCAAAATTAGCAAAACTCGAGCCCCGGGCCCACTTCTCAAAACTCAGAAATTTTCACATCATTAGATTCGTTATCTCCTCACGAGTTCATACATATCAAATTTACCAAAATCCGACCTCATATGGTCACTCAAATTCTAAAAACTCACTCTCCAATTTCAAGCCCTAATTTCCCAACTCTTTCTCTAATTTCCATAAATTTTCATGATTAAACAATAATATAATCACCATAAACACAAGGTATAAAGCCCAAGTAGCTTACTTCTACGGATACACTTGATCCCCTCTTGAAATCACAGCTTGGAGCTCCAAAATCGCACAAAAATGTTGACCAAATGACTGAAAATCGCGAAAGGGCATTTTTATACCTTCTGCCCAGCTCTTTCGCACCTGCGATCCAGTAAGCGCATCTGCGCTTCCGCTTCTGCGGATTTCTTTTATGACCCCGACCCGCTTCTGTGGTCCAAAAATTCACCTGCGGTACCGCATATGCGGTTCTCCCTCCGCTTCTGCGGAAATCCCTTGCTGGACAAATCTCGCATCTGCGGCTTCGCAAATGTGGTCCACATAGCCGCTTCTGCGGTCTTAGCCCATCTAACCCTTTTTCGCTTCTGGGATGAATCACCCGCATCTGTGGCACTGCATCTGCGGTTCCCAAACCGTAGATGCGCAAATACTAGAAGCAGCAAATCTAAAGCTGCAACCAACATCTAACTTCTTCGATTACCATCCAAAATCATCCCGAGGCCCCCGGGACCTCAACCAAAAGTACAAACATAACCCAATACCTTATTCAAACTTGTTCCAATCATCAAAACACCTCAAACAACATCAAATCTACCAAATCACATCGAATTCAAGCCTAAGTTTCTAAAAATCTTCCGAAATACGCTTCTGATAAAAACCCCAACCAAACCACGTCCAAATGACCCGAAATTTTGCACACACATCCCAAATGACACAACGAAGTTACTGCAACTCTCGGAATTCCATTCCGACTCTTATATAAAAATCTCGCTTATCAACCGGAAATCGCCAAAATATCAATTTCGCCAATTCAAGCCTAAACCTTCCACGGACTTCCAAAAATGCATTCCAATCATGCTCCTAAGTAATAAATCACCTAATGGAGCTAACCAATTCATAAAAATCCCGATCCGAGATCATATACAAACAAGCCAAATCTTGGTCAAACCTTTCAAATTTTAAGCTTCAAACTGAGAATTGTTCTTCCAAATTCATTCCGATTTTCCCGGAAACCCAAACCAACGATTAACATAAGTCATAATACATCACACGGGGCAAGTCATGCCCGAGAACTGGCGATCAAAGTGCAAAAGCTCAAAACGACCAGTCGGGTCGTTACATCCTCCCCCACTTAAACATACGTTCGTCCTCGAACGTGCCCAGAGTTGTTTCAAAAGCCAATCAATCGCTGAATAACCTTACCATGCATATACCTGGGGTGATCCCATGTCACCCTATCTCACATAAGTTCGATAACACAATATAACTGAAATTTTACAATCTATCCTAGTATATAAACCATAGAACCTCTATTATGCTTCTAAATCATTAATACAATCAGAATCTCACATTTATAATGTGAATAAGTCCGACAAGCTATAACAAACCATATCTACTATCTTAGGTGAAATTACATGATATAGCACATAACTCAAACGTTCGTAGCGATAACTTCTATTCACAGCAACTTACAATAACCTAATACCGGTAGAAAACATCTTATCAACTAATGTCTCATTCCAACACTTTCATATACTGCCAACGATAAATGAAACATGCAATAAACCTTAACCATTTCTCAGATCAACCATTCATGAAGCCACTTCTCCTTTGGCAAATACCATAGCAAATTTCCGAGCCGAACCTCGATATTATCCTTCCAACATGCTGAAATCGAATCCGTTCGTATTCATTAATGATCCCAGTGATCTCCTCTAATCCAACACACCAATCTGCTGACATGACACATCAATATAGGCCTAAGCCACGACTTGCATAATATGTGCACTAATAAGCAACGGTCCGATCATACTCAAATCATGAAAATGACTCAAATGAAAGAGCTGTACATCATGTTCACCAGTACCACCACAACACAAGGTTGAGAACCCGTCTCACATCATAGGAACAGAACAAATGAATCTAACCTGCAAGGTCATACCTCCACATATATTGGCTACAATGCGCGATCTTATCCAAACACTGCTCCACATGGAACACCTCAAGTCACTCTGCTCGAAATTGATGACCATGCACAATTGATGTCTAGAATCAAAGTAAATCATCATAACCATGGTAAAGCAAGTACATAACACGTACAACCCGAAAGGGCATAACAGATACGCCATCCGCCAAGAAATATCTAATACTCCTCTCGCTCGAATCCTGTTGAGAGACCCCAATAACACTGCACCACATGTGCCGATAACCAACAAATCCCAACGCCTCGCAACACGGAAAGGTAACTCATAGGCCTTCATGTATTACTAATAAGCTCAATAACCGATGAATCAACACTTACCTCAATAATACAATTCGAAGCCAACCAAGCCGACTCAAGTTAGAACACGTATCCACATTGGCCTGCCAACGAACTCCTTATCAAGGTGAAGCTGCTCCTTCCACCCCTTTAACTTTGATGGTGCCATACGATACGGTGCCCGGTATCAAATCAATACCGAATTTAACAACCCTGCCCGGTGACATGCCCGACCACAAGAAACACATCCGAAAAGTCCCTCACCACCGGAACTGAATCAATAGTAGAAGCCTCTACACTGACATCCATCACAAAAGCCCAAATGGACCTTCCCAGCCGTCCGCTGGGTCTTCGAAATATAAAACCACTCCTCTAGGGCATAATCCTATGGACCTCGCCACTCAATCCGTGGCATTTCTGGCATAGCCAACAGTCCCACCTTAGCGCAATAGTCCAGAATGACACAACATGGAGACAACCAGTCTGAACCCAATATCCCATCCAAAATCTAACATGCCAAGCACAAAAGATCCGCTCGGGTCTCCAAACCCCGATAGTCACTAAACAGTACCGATACATACAATTCATAACCACAACATAGCCTGAATGTGAGAACTTCCCTGTCTCCAAATCCATATGGCACATGAATCAACATACCTAATCCCAATTCCACCATTCGAATACATGCCACACCTCAAATACCCAATCATTCCATGAAAGATACTCTGAAATTCCCTTGTGTCACCAAGCAAACTCGAATATCAGCAGTCGATCTAACAAGAAAGTGCCGTAATTCTATCAAAGTACCATCAACTTAATCACATTGCCCTTTCTGAAACATATACCCTCGTCAGATCACTCCCATTTAGCAATACCATTTCCTTAATCATCTGGAGATCATCCCCCTAATCATATAAATCTCATTTCTCTAATCATCTGAAACTGCCCGTGCTACCTAAGAATTTTTATGACTTTCCATTCAAAACTGAATTGTAACCTAACACACACAAATCTCAATCCTCCACAACATACCGCATATACCCTACCATCCTAGGATAACATAAGAACTTCATCTCCCTTCCGATCCACAAACATCTACGTACTCCACTAGTCAAGAACTTTCCATTGATCCCATCTAGAAGGAAATCACTATGCATCCTATTCTCCTCATGCCCATAGAAAATATACATCTCCAACCGAGGTAGAAACCATGAAGAACTCTCCGAGTTCCCCTTGCACAAACCATACCTGCCAGGACTGAATCCTTCTAACTCGACCAAGCTACGCAAGCCATCAAAACCTAAGAGCATTGCCGCGAAATACCTGTAGGAACTCATTACCTCGTACACACCTAAGGAACTAATCATATCCTTACCATAGCTATCCGGCCTACTACCCAGCTATCCAATCTATCTGAATTTCCTGCTGATTTACCTTCAACTTGATATCCCCTCTTACTGTAGCACCACAATTACTCAACCCATACTTACCACACGAGACCCAAGCATAAAACCACACTGTCTAAGGCTCATAAGCCACTGAGTACTCTCTTAAATGTTTCCAAAAGCAACACGTTCAAAATACCTACCCCGAAGGGACTTCCTGCGAATCTGGAACCATTACCTTCCTAATACTGATATATAGAATCCCATAGTTAATGTAGAAAATACCATAAGTCTTGACATCTTCCAAAATGAAAACTCAGTTCCTAACCACATATACAACTTTAAAATACCCATTTGTTACATGTATAATCTTGAACACATTAGAACCATTCTCGAGAGTAATTCACTCTATTCAAACTGCAACTAATCTGATCAAATGAACCGAACAACCCGTGCCTCATTGGCACTCCGACACTGCATAATGTAAACTCATCCCAATACAACCAAGCAACTTCCTACTCTATGCACCGAGCATTTTTGCCAATAATAGCTCAAGATATCCCGTGATTCTCACACGCCTATGAAGCATAATATAATCTTCGTCAAAATTTTCCTTTACCCGAGCCATCCTCGGTCTCAACCTCCATAGGCCATAACTGATTCACCCGAACGTCTCAAATCGGAACCAACATAGCACATAATCGTGCAATCGCTTAATCAATAACAAACTCCCCCACTTGGCTAAGAGCCGTAGACCAAAATACACACAATAAATCATAACGCATATACTCTATTGCTGCCACAATACCATAGTGAGATTAAACTCAAACCTTCATAAGCTCGTGAAACACCGATCATCTGGTACCTTGAATCTTCTGCAAATCTCGCATTCAACCTTGCAACAGTCAAGCCCACTCTCTTAAGCGACTTAAAATTCAAATGTCAACACTTATATTTCACTTGTAAATGAGACCTTCTAAAAGACACATCAGTATCACACAACCTCGGAACACTTCATATGAGATAACCCACCTGCCTTGTCTTAAACTAACATTTCTGTATACCTTCTACCATCACAAACATTATGCAGTCACTTAGCCTTCCTGAGTCTGAACTCATACCAAAACATGAAATTTACTTCACTCCCAACTAGGACACATGAAAAGACTCTTCGCACACCCATAACTTGGGGTTATACCTCAAATCAAGATGAAAATCAAGGACCTAATAGTTCTTCTATCCTCTAGCAGACCCTTCTCGTCGCCTCCAAATCATATGGATACATTCCGCAGTACTAGCATATCATCACATAGTTATCCAACCGTCACTCCCACTAGTAGGGACACTACCGAACATATGAGTTCAAAAACACTTATTCACACAATTAGCACCTCGGTGCTCAAGCAATAGGCAAAGATCTGGTTTCAAGTCCTCCAGACTGGCCCAACATCATCTCACAGAGATCACATATCGCCCCTCGATCAGGGAATCTCAAGCCATCAATGCATATCTGATACTAAACGCTCATGTGCGCATACGAATGTGTGAAAGGAATTCAAAGCGTTACATTTCAGGTTGAATCAAAGGACGCACGATAAGAATTCAAGAATGCGAAGTTTTCCTAAAGGTTCTACAGCCTCTCAAGGATAAATACAAATGTCTCTGTACCGATCCGCGAGACTCTACTAAACCTGCTCATGACTCGTGAGACCTATGTAACCTAGGCTCTGATACCAACTTGTCACGACCCTAACCCTGAACCCGGTTGTGATGGCACCTCTCGTGAAGACAAGGCCAGCCAATCCAACACAGTATACTTCTTTAAGCAGTTAGTTACCATAAAACAGTTTAAAGCATGATTTAATAGCAACAATTCACGAAAATATAGATAACAACAGAAGAAACCATCCCGACACAGCCCAAATTGGGGTGTCACAAGTCATGAGCAACTGAGGATCCTGATACGAGTCTACAAAATATAATATCTGGGACAACTATTTGAAGAACATAAAATTAATAAGATAAGGGAGACACGGGGGTTGCAGACACCAACAACTACCTCGTAGTCTCCGGAACACCGCCTGGACTGGGAGGATCAACACTCAAGAGCAGGATCTTCTATGCCTGAATCTGCACACATGGTGCAGGGAGTAATGTGAGTACTCCGACCCAGTGAGTAATAAATATAAATAATGGCTGAAAGCAAGAAAACACGTAAAAGCACAAAGCATTCTATACCAAGGCAGAAAAATCAATTAAAACAGTAAATCAGTGAAAATATTGAGTAAATTTCCTTTTTCAACCAGTAAAACAAGTAATTTGGCAGGTAATTAACAAATAGAAATCCGCCCCTCGGGCAACCACTCAGAACAGTACCAGCCTCTCGAGCTCACGCTCAGAATAATATCATCCTCTCGGCTCACTATCAGAACACTATCATCCCCTCGGGCTCACTATCAGAACAATATCAGCTCCTCCGGCTCACTCTCAAATCACAATGGGTACCTGCGCTCACTGTGGGTGTGCAGACTCTAGAGGGGTCCCTTACGGCCCAAGCGCTATATCAAGCCACCTCGTGGCATCATCTCTCGGCACTTGGCCTCACATCACTCAAGCCACCCCGTGACATATAAAAATATCTCAGGCCCTCGGCCTCACATCACTGAAGCCACCTCCTGGCATATAAAAATATCTCACGCCCTCGGCCTCACATCACTCAAGCCACCTCGTGCTGTATAAAAATTTCTCAGGCCCTTGGCCTTATATCACTCAGCATATCCTCACATATGGCCCTCATCCTCACTCAGTCCAAAAATCATCACAAGCCCCTCGGGCATTAGTAAAACAATAGTTCTCAGCTCAAAACATCATTTAAGTCTCAAAACTGAGTAAGAGTGGCTGAGTTATAAAAACAGTAGGAAACAACAGGACTGAGTTCAAGTAATAAATCAATAAAGTGAGGAAATAGTGATAAAAATCCCCGGAGGGTTCAAATAGTTGGCACGAAGCCCAAATATGGCAATAAGCCCAAACCATGATGATAACAAACAGGTTTCAGTCAAATACGCGATAAAATCATCAATCGGGACGAACCAAGTCACAATCCCCAATGGTAAACGACCCCATGCTCATCATCAAGCGCGTGTCTCGCCTCAATATAGCACTATGATGTGCAATCCGGGGTTTCAAACCCTCAGGACATCATTACAATCATTACTCACCTCGAACCAGCTAAATCTCTAGCTCGCGACACCTTTGCCCCTCAAATTGGCCTCCACGCGTGTCAAATCTATCCAAAATCAGAATGAATACATCACAATATACTAAGGGAATAAAGCCCAAGCGAAAACAATCGGAAAATACAAAAAATCCCAAAATTAGCAAAACTCGAGCCCCGAGCCCACTTCTTGAAACTCAGAAATTTTCACATCATTAGATTCCTTATCTCCTCACGAGTTCATACATGTCAAATTTACCAAAATCCGACCTCATATGGTCACTCAAATTCTAAAAATTCACTCTCCAATTTCAAGCCATAATTTCCCAACTCTTCCTCTAATTTCCAAAAATTTTCATGACTAAACAATGATATAATCACCACAAACACAAGGTATAAAGCCCAAGTAGCTTACATCTGCGTATACACTTGACCCCCTCTTGAAATCACAACTTAGAGCTCCAAAATCACACAAAAATGATGAACAAATGACTGAAAATTGCGAAAGGGCATTTTTATACCTTCTGCCCAGCTCTTTCACACCTTCGATCCAGTAAACGCATCTGCTCTTCCACTTCTGCGGAGAACATCCGCTTCTGCAGATTTCACTTATGACCCAGGACCCGCTTCTGCGGTCAAAATACGCACCTGCGATACCGCATATGCGGTTTTCCCTCCGCTTCTGCAGAAATCACTTGCTGATCAAATCTCGCATTTGCGATCCTTTTCTCCGCATCTGTGGCTTCGTAGATGCGGTACACATAGCCGCTTCTGAGATCTCAGCCCATCTAATCCTTTTTCGCTTCTGCTTTCGCATCTGCGACTCCTAAACTGCAGATGCGAAAATACCAGAAGCAGCAAATCTGAAGCTGCAACCAACATCTATCTTCTCCGATAACCATCCAAAATTATCATGAGGCCCCCGGGACCTCAACCAAAAGTACAAACATAACCCAATACCTTATTCAAACTTGTTCCAATTATCAAAACACCTTAAACAACATCAAATCTACAAAATCACATCAAATTTAAGCCTAAGTTTCTAAAAATCTTCCGAAATACGCTTTTGATCAAAAACCCAACCGAACCACGTCCAAATGACCCGAAATTTTGCACACACATCCCAAATTACACACAAAGTTACTGCAACTCTCGGAATTCCATTCTGACCCTTATATAAAAATCTCGCCTATCAACTGGAAATCGCCAAAATATCAATTTTTCCAATTCAAGCCTAAACCTTCCACGGACTTCCAAAAATGCATTCCGATCACCCTCCTAAGTCATAAATCACCTAATGGAGCTAACCAATTCAAAAAAATCCCGATCCGAGATCATATACAAACAAGTCAAAATCTACAAAACAAATCTTAAAGAAACAACAGTAAAACGCTCCAGCTTCTCTCTACTATCGCGTCACTGTAGCAGTCAAAAACCCTACTGTTCATCAGACAAAACTGGGCAAAACTTGTTCATTCATGGATCTATAAAGGCAGCCATGGCTGCGGCTATCTCTCCCCAGCCTTTGGCTGTGGGAGAGGCAATACAAATCCATACAGAAACAATCCCAAATCATAATACAAAACAAACCTATGCATCTCAATTTCAACCAAAACAGTCCGCCTTAGTGTCGTCAAAAATTGAGTTGTTTCCAGTAAAACTCGACCATGGAGAACTAGTCATAGAATTCACAGTGGAGGATGTTAGTGACTTCATTAGGGAGGAAGGACTGCATCAAGCAGTTATGATTAAATTTTCATACGGAAAACCAGATCTACAGGAGGTTCGAAGAATTATTTCAACGCAATTTGACATCCAAGGTCACTGTAACGTTGGGCAGTTGGAATTTCATCACATGTTGGTCAAGTTTGATTTATTCAATGATTATGTTCAGTTCCTCTCGAGGTCGACTGGATATCTTAAATCCAAAGGCGACGAGTACTTCTTCAGAACATTCCCATGGACACTAGGATTCAATTCAAAGGAGGAGACATCTATGGCAGTCGTCTGCATCTCGTTACCAGGTTTGCCACCTAATTTCTTTGCAAAGATGTCGTTAATGTCTATATCGTCAGCTGTTGGAAAAGCTTTTGCTGTGGACAAGGCAACACAACAAAGGACTAGACCTAGTGCGGCAAGAGTTAAAGTTGTAGTCGATTTGCTAGACAAACACCCCAAAAAGGTTAAGCTTCAGTTTGTGGATAGAGTTACTGGTAAATATGTCGTACATTATCAGGAAATAGTGTATGACAATCTTCCTAAATGTTGCACTTGTTGCAAACATCAAGGACATGACTAAAAAGTATGTCGAGTAATGAAAGAACAAGCAGAAAAGGAGGTGGTGACAGAGTAAGTAACAGGGGTTAAGCTTCAAGGTGGTCATGGTTTGGTCGAGGCAGATGGTCCAGTTATTAAAAAACTACAAGGTGATGCTAGGGACTATCTCAATGCAAAAAGAGTTGGACAAATAATGGTGTTAAATTATGAAGATAATAGAAAAAGTGAGCAGCAACAGGTATTGAGTTTACAAGGTGAAATCGAGGCAGTAACAACAGCTGGACCAAAAACAATTTTAGCTGACGCTAATAGACGTGATGGTGCATTGATTTGCAGCAATGCGGTTACTAATGTTCCTGTAGATCGTGATGGTGCACAGATTTGCAGTAATGCGGTTACTATTATTCCTGCATTGAAAACAGTAGATGATTTTAGGAAGGCTAAAAATCATGTTGCTGCTCGAGAAAGTAGTGCAGCTTGCAACCTTCAAGATAGGGTGGAAGGCAGTGGAATAGCTGAAGCTGTACGAGCTTCTACTGTGTCAAGGCTGGATAATAAGTTTGAACACAATGCAACTGGAGGTCGAGCTACACAACTGACAAACTTGCCAAGAAATTATGCATTTGGGCAAGTTTTGTCAAATAAAGCTGAGGTAGCTCCTGCTGTTAAAAAAAAACACAACGCTCCAACAGATATTCATGCTACAAGAGCTTTGGCAACAATTACCAATGCAGTGAGTAAAGCAACATATGTTGCACTACCTGGGAACAAGGTGACTGCTATAAGCTTGATGAGGAGCAACAAAAGGACAGAACTGCTATTGTGAAAAAATTGAATGCTACAGGAAAAACAGGGGAACCTACCGTTCCATTGCAAACTTTTGCAAATCTGGAAACTAGCAGTCAACGACTTGCAGCTACTAATGAGCATGATCATCTGTTGGTTAGCACAAATAAAGTAGGCAGAACAGAAAAAGTGCAATCAGAGGGGTCGTGTGGTAAAGTTGAAGGTGAATCTGGAAATCTCTTGTTATTAACTGATGTTCAAGATAGTCAAGATGATGAACTGCGTTCAGTTGGCTCATCACCAATATCAACACAATGCAGCTCACCACCAGTACCAAAAAATTGCAGCACTTCCATTTTAAGTGGTACTATGATGCAAAATACAATAAGACTAAAATCTGGGCAGCAACAGTATAGTTTAAACAGTACAGAAGCTATCACCGAAGCGGGTAAATCTACTGGACAACAACACAATCATGCTCTTCCAAATACAGGACAACAACTAGATTTTCCTATAAGTTTCATGGCTGGACAGTAGAAGCATACTCTTGGCAGTCCACTACAAAAGCAACATCACACTTCAGGTGATGCAGCAGTAGAATTTGACAATGTTAAACGTTCAGCTGAGTTTTCAAACCATGCTTTGATTTCAAACCATGACCTGGATCTATTGGATGCTTTGGACAGTCCAAAACCTCATAGATGTGCATACTCAAATAAAATAATGCTCAGGCAACTCCCAATGAGAGCTACAAAACAAAAGGGGGTTGCCACCTCCACATCTACGAGACCCAATAGATCCGCGAAGAAATGAAGAATTTTGAAGATTATTTGAAGATAGTTAAAGAGAAATTTAAGGAAGTTCAAATTGAAGAACTCACAAGTTTGAGAAATGAGGGGCAAGACTCTAATTTCTACATTGTTTTAGTTTATCATTTTCAAAGCATCATCACTTGTAATAGTGTCATAGAGTGTGTTATAAACTCTATGGCGATCATAGAGTACTTGGTACTTTCAGGTTCCTATTTCTTACATGCTTGCTAGAAGATGAGGCTTTTTCTTTGCCTCAATAGGATTAGTAAGGTAAGATTTAGCCCGGTTTGTGTTGCCTTGGTCCTATGCCTTTGGAGAAATATCCACACAGCTATGAGATTATATGCCCTCGTGAGACGTTGCCGACAACTACACCATGAATCCTCTACATGAGGCTGTCATCGAAAGACAGTGTGAGGCGCAGAGGAGTGATTATATAGCCAAGGCATATGGGCAATAATATCGGTGCTATTGTCCCCCTTATTTATACTTTTCCTATTTGTTGTATTTTCTTTTCTTTTTTATTAATAAAAAACTTATTGGTGAAAAAACAAATACAAACAAGTCAAATCTTGGTCAAACCTTTCAAATTTTAAGCTTCAAAATTGTTCTTCCAAATTCATTCCGATTTTCCCGGAAACCCAAACCAACGATTAACATAAGTCATAATACATCACACGAGGCAAGTCATGCCCGAGAACTGGCGATCAAAGTGAAAAAGTTCAAAATGACTGGTCGAGTCGTTATGCTAGAACTTACCTGAACCCTCGGGGCTTCAAACCAAACATGCACACAAGTCAAAAAACATCATACGGACTTGCTCGTGCATCAAATCATCAAATTAACATCAACAACTATGAATTTAGCCCCAAAATCAATGAAATTCTCAAGAACATGTAAAGTTACTATTTTCACAACCGAGGGTCCGATTTATAGCAAATCAAGTTCGATTCCTACCAAATTTCACAAATTAGACTTAAACATTATTTTAAACCTGTACCGGGCTCCGATACCAACATACGGGCCCGATACCATCATATTCAAATATTATTCAATTTCCAAACTTCTTATATTTTTTAGTTAAACAATTTTCTTCAAAAATTCATTTCTCGGGCTAGGGACCTCGAAATTAAATTTTGGGCATACGCCCAAGTCCTATATTTTTCTACAGATCCTCGGGACCGTCAAATCTCGGATCTGGGTCCATTTACCCAAAATGTTGACCGAAGTCAACTTAAATTCAACTTTAAAGGCAAAATTGGCATTTTTCTCTAATTTTCACACAAGGGCTTTTCGGAACTGCGTATGCAAAATGAGTTCTTGAAGGCCGCGCACGCAAATTGAGGAGAAGGAAAATCAGGTCTTGAAGGCCTCAGAACCCCGGATTGGCTTCTAAAACACGAGATGGCCTTTCTGGTCATCACATTCTCCATATCTAAAGCAATCGTTCGTCCTCGAATGGACATAGAAAAGTACTTGAGTCGGGGAAAAGATGGGGATATCAGTTCCGCATATCAGACTCGGACTCCCAGGTCGCTGCCTCGACAAGCTGACCTCTCCACTACACATGAACTGAAGGGAAATTCTTCGATCTCAACTGACGAACTTGCCGGTCTAGAATAGCTACCGGCTCCTCCTCATAGGTCAAGTCCTTGTCCAACTGGACAGTGCTGAAGTTTAACACGTGGGATGGATCGCCGTGATACTTTCGAAGCATAGAAACATGAAACACTGGATGCACAACTGATAAACTCGGCAGCAATGCAAGTTTGTAAGCCACCTTTCCCACTCGATCAAGAATCTCAAAAGGACTAATGAACCTAGGGCTTAGCTTGCGCTTCTTCCCAAATCTCATCACGCCCTTCATGGACGACACCCGAAGTAACACTCGCTCTCCGACCATGAATGCCACATCACGAACCTTACGGTGGGCATAAATCTTCTACTTGGACTGAGCTGTACGAAGCCTATCCTGAATGATCTTAACCTTATCCAAGGCATCCTGCACTAAATCTGTACCCAACAACCTAGCCTCACCCGGCTCAAACCACCCAACCGACACCGCCTACCATATAATGCCTCATAGGGAGCCACCTGGATGCTCGATGATAACTGTTGTTGTAGGCAAACTCTGCTAATGGCAAGAACTGATCCTAAGAAACTCCAAAGTCAATAACACATGCTCGGAGCATATCCTCCAAAATCTGAATAGTACTCTTGGACTGTCCGTCCGTCTGAGGATGAAATGATGTGCTCAACTCGACCTGCGTACCCAAGTCATGTTGCACTGCCTTTCAGAAATGCGAGGTAAACTGCGTACCTCTATCAGAAATGATAAACACGGGCACACCATGAAGACAAATGATCTCACGGATATAAATCTCCGTTAACCGCTCAGAAGAATGGGAAACTGCCACAGGAATGAAATGCACTGACTTAGTCAACGTATCCACAATAATCCACACTGCATCGAACTTCCTCTGAGTCCATGGGAGTCCAACAATGAAGTCCATAGTGATACGCTCCCACTTCCACTCAGGAATCTCAATCTTCTGAAACAAACCACCAGGTCTCTAATGCTCAAACTTTACTTGTTGACAATTCAAAGACCGAGCTATATACACAACAATATCCTTCTTCATCCTCCTCCACCAATAATGCTGCCGCAAGTCCTGATACATCTTACGATGCCTGGATGAATAAAATACCAGGAATTATGAGCCTCCTCTAGAATCAACTGATGAAGTCCATCCATATTAGGCGCACAAACACGACCCTGCATCCACAAAACTCCATCATCCCCGACTGTAACCTGCTTGGCACCTCTATGACGCACTGTGTATCTAAGGACAAGCAAATGAGGGTCATCATACTGCCGATCTCGGATATGCTCGAATAATTAAGGACGAGCGACTGTGCAAGTTAGAACTCGGCTGGGCTCAGAAACATCCAATCTCATGAACTGATTGGCTAAAGCCTGAACATCCAAAGCAAGCGGCCTCTTACCAACCGGAATATACGCAAGGCTGTCTATATTGTCTGACGTCCTACTTAAAGCATCGGCCACTACATTGGACTTCCCCGAATGATACAAGATGGTGATATCATAGTCTTTCAACAGCTCCAGCCACCTTCTCTGCCTCAAATTTAGCTCCTTCTACTTGAACAAGTATTGCAAACACTTGTAATCCGTGAACACCTCACATGACAAGCCATATAAATAATGCCTCCAAATCTTCAACGCGTGAACAATGGCTGCTAGCTCTAAATCATGAACTGGATAATTCTTCTCATAAATATTCAATTGTCATGAAGCATATGCAATAACCTTGCCATTTTGCATCAACACTACACCAAGTACAATACGAGATGCATCACAATATACTATATATGGCCCTAAACCTATGGGCAAAACCAACATCGGCGCCGTAGTCAAAGCTGTCTTGAGCTTCTGAAAGCTCGCCTCACACTCGTCTGACCACCTGAACTAGGCACCCTTCTAGGTCAACCGGGTCATCGGGGCTGCAATAGATGAAAACCCCTCCACTAACCGACGGTAGTAGCTCGCCCAACCCAAGAAACTCTGGATCTCTATAGCTGATGCAGGTCTAGGCCAGTCTTTGACCGCTGCAATCTTCTTAGGATCCACCTGAATACCCTCTGTTGATACAACATGACTCAGGAATGCTACTGATCTCAACCAAAACTCACACTTTGAAAACTTTGCATACAACTGATTGTCTCTCAGAGTATGAAGAACGACTCGAAGATGTTGCTCGTGCTCTTCCCAGCTGCGGGAATATATCAAAATATCATCAATGAAAACAATCACTAAGGAATCCAAATAAGTCTTGAACACTTGGTTCATCAAATCTATGAAAGCTTCTAGGGCAATAGTCAACCCGAACGACATCACTAAGAACTCATAATGCCCGTACCAAGTGCAGAAAGTTGTCTTAGGAACATCAGATGCCCTAATCCTCAACTAATGATATCCAGATATCAAATCAATCTTCGAAAATACCTTGGCACCCTGAAGCTGAACGAACAAATCATCAATCCTCGGCAATAGATACTTGTTTTTTATGGTGACTTTGTTCAACTGCCGATAATCTATGCACATTCTCATCGACCCATCCTTCTTCTTAACGAACAACACTGATATACTCCAAGGCGAGACACTAGGTTTAATAAAGCCTTTATCCAGCAAGTCCTGCAATTGTTCTTTTAATTCTTTCAACTCTGGCAGGGCCATACGGTATGGCAGAATAGAAATGGGCTGAGTGTCCGGAGCAAAATCAATGCTAAAGTTAATATCCCAGGTGGCATCCCTGACAGCTCTGAAGGAAATACCTCTGGGAACTCAAGAACAACGGGCACAAAATCCATAGAAGGAACCTCAACACTAGAGTCACGAACATATGCCAAATAGGCCAAACATCCCTTATCAACCATACGTCAAGCCTTCATACATGAGATAACCCTAATGGTAGAATGACCAGGAGTCCCTCTCCACTCCAAACGAGGCAACCCCGACAATGCTAAGGTCACGGTCTTGGCATGACAATCCAATATAGCAAGATAAGGGGATAACCAATCCATCCCAAAAATGACATCGAAATCTACCATGTCGAGAAGTAGGAGATCTACACGGGTCTCAAGACCCCCAATAACGACCACGCAAACATGATAAACATGATCTACCACAATAGAATCACCACCAGTGTAGACACATATAGAGGGGCACTAAAAGAATCACGAGGCACAACCAGATAAGGGGTAAAATACGATGATACATAAGAATATGCAGACCTTAGATCAAATAAAATTGAGGCATCTCTACTGCAAACTAAAGTCGTAGCTGTGATAACTACATCGAAGGTCTCAGCCTCAGGTCTGGCTCGAATAGCATAACAGCGGGACAGGGCCCCACCACTCTGAACTATATCCCAAGGGGGGCCTCCTACTGGCTGGCCACCACCTCTAGCTACCTGACCTCTACCTTTAACACCTCGACCCATACCATTAGCTGGCTGAGCAGGCGGTGGAACACCCGGGGATGGAATCATAGCATGAGGACCCCGGTGTTGAGAACTGCTCGAGGCTCGAGGGCCAAACCTAGCAATGTGCCTCGTATCGCCACAAGTATAGCAAGACATCGGCTGCTGAGACTGCTGACCCTGAAATTGAACCTGACGGCCTGAATAACCACCCTGAAAACTTTGGAGCAGAGGTGCACTGATAGGAGCTGGTGGTGCATTGTAGGGCAACTGATCAGAATACCGCATGTGAGAACCACAACCACCTGGATCACCATGAGAAGCCTGAAGTACTGACTGAAACGGCCTAGGAGGATGGCCTCTACCAAAAGAATCCCTGCCTCCAAATGAGGCACCACTGAATCTGCTAGAATGACGAGGCCACTTATCAGACCCCTGACTGCTCCCTTGAGCTAGAACCATCTCCTCCCGCCTGGCCACATTAGCCGCATCCTGGAGAGAAATCTCGCTCCCTATCTGCTTAGCCATATGCAGTCTAATAGGGTAAGTGAGTCCCTTAATAAACCTCCTCACCTCTCTCTCTCGGTGGGGAGTATCATAAGAGCATGACGAGCCAGATCAATGAACCTCGTCTTGTACTGGGTGACAGTTATAGAACCCTACTGAAGACACTCGAACTGCCTGCGGTACTCCTCTCTTTGAATGACGGGAAGAAATTTCTCGAGAAATAGTTGCAAGAACTGGTCCCAAGTGAGAGCTGGTGATCCAACTGGTCTAGCCAAACAATAATCTCTCCACTATTTCTTGGTGGAATGTGACCGACAAAAAGCAGCAAAGTCGACCCCATTGGTCTCTACTATCCCCATGTTCCGAAGAACCCCATAACAACTGTCTAAGTAATCTTGGGGATCCTCTGAAGATGTACTGCCATAGGTATTAGTGAAGAGCTTGATGAACCTATCCAACCTCCACAAGGCATCGACAACCATAGTTGCTCCATCACCAGTCTGAGCTACTATACCTAGCTGAACTACTCCAACCGGCTGAGCTGCTGGAGTCTGAAACTGGGGAGCCATCTGCTCTGAAGTGGGAGTAGCGGGAGTCTGTGCTCCTCCCCCAGCCTGAGAGATGGTTGGTGCTACAGAAAGTAAGCCTGCCTGGTGACGCTCTCCATAAGGCCCACTAGACGGACCAGAAAATCCTGGAGTGCCGGGGTAGCGATGAACCCCTATGGGACCTGAGTTGTGCCCGCTGGAATTGTTTGGGCCGGAACCACATCATCAAACTCTACCTGAGGCTCCGATGCTGGTGTTGCTGCTCTGGGTTGAGCTCTGCCCCTACCTCAGTCTCTAGCACAGCCTTGGCCTCTGCCCCTCGTAGGAGTTGCTGCTGGGGGCTCGGACTGCTGATCGGCTGCTGAAGCGGTACGTGTTCTTGCCATCTGCAAAAGAACAGAGTAGAAGTTCAATTAGCATTGAGAAACCACACCGCACAACAGAGATGAATATAAGTGAAACTGTTCCTAACTCTGTAGCCTCATGGGGATAACAAACATCTCCGTACCGATCCCTCAGACTCTACCAAGTTTGTCCGTGAATAGTGAGACCAAAGCAACCTAGAGCTCTGACACCAACTTGTCACGACCCGAATTACTAACCGTCGGGACCGTGATGACGCCTAACATTGAACCCCCTAGGCAAGCCAACGTTACTGACTATTCTATATTTTTACCTTTATCTTTAACAATTTACCAAGTTAATGCAAGTAAACAGCGGAAAAAGAAATGCGGAAGAACAAAATTTTAACATTTTAACTAATACCAATACAAAACCCATAATAATGCTTCACCAGGACTGGTGTCACAATTTCACGGACTATCTATGAGTACTAAAAATAGTGGTCTGAACAAAGAAAATACACGACTGTCTCCAAAATAGATAAGAACAGAAAGAAACAAGATAGAAGGGGATGCCAAGGCCTGTGGACGCGTGCAGGACTACATCGGGTCTCCGTTGGAGTGAAGGCAACAACCTCTAAGTATGGTCCGTATGCTCCAGTATCGGGATCTGCACAAAAAGTGTAGAGTGTAGCATTAGTACAACCGACCCCATATACTGAGGAAGTGTCAAGCCTAACCTCGGCAAAGTAGTGATGAGGCTAGGACACAACAAACAACATATCTCGCGGTTAAACAGTATCTAACAGAATAATAGAAATAGAAGCTAATCAGAAAGTAACAGGGAGGGGCAACATGCTATGGGGGATACCAACATAAGGAAACATAGAAATAACGGAATGAAACATTTAAGGCACTTGAACCGATAGCAACAAGAAATCATAAAAAACTGATAATAAATGCACGACATCACCCTTCATGCTTTTACTCTCAATCCTCGCATGCAATCAATAATGAAAATGTGTGCGGCATCACCCTTCGTGCTTTATCACTCTTCCTCACCATACGAATATTAGAAATGTGCACGACATCACCCTTCGTGCTTTATCTCTCTTCCTCACCATATGCATCAATATCAATAAAAATGTGCACAACATCACCCTTTGTGCTTTATCACTCTTTCCTCACCATATGCATAAGTATGAATGTGCACGATATCTCCCTTCATGCTTTATCACACTTTCCTCACCTAAATAGTGGCAACAACAACATCCCGGCAAAGGAATCAACAATAAGAATAAATACATCTCAGCAAGGGAATCAACAATAGAAATAAATACATCCCGGCAAGGGAATCAGCTATAACCAATTTTGTTTCAACAATTAACTTCATTAAATGAACCTTAACTGGATCCAATACTCAACAATGAACAAATATCAAGAAAATGATCATAAGTCTTACTCGACATGGATAATCATCAATTTGGGCAATGATAGTACTTAATAAGAATCAATAATCACAATATAAGACTCACGGGCATGCTTGATACCAATGTATAGATACTCGTCACCACACCTATACGTCGTACACAACACTATCACATACCAAATAAGACACAAAACCTATTCCCTCAAGCTAAGGTTAGACCAAACACTTACCTCGATTCCACGACCACAAATCAAGCCTCAACTATCGCTTTCCCTCTATTGTTGCTACTGTGGATGTCGCATTTACGACGATGAATTTTGCATTTGTGAAAGTCCCCTGCCTAGCCCAGTCTTCGCAATTGCGGGCTCGCATTTGCGAACCAGACTTTGCAATTACGAAGCCTACAGACTTGCAAGATGCCAACAGTTTTTCCTATGTTCAAAACACTCTGCGGCCTATCCAAAACTTACCCGAGCCCTCGGCGCTCCAAACCAAACATGCATGCAAGTCCAAAAATATCATACAGACTTGTTCGTGCAATAAAATCATCAAATTAACATCAACAACTATGAATTCAGCCCCAAAATCATTGAAATTCTCAAGAACACCTAAAGTTACTATTTTCACAACCGAGTGTCCAATTTATAGCAAATCAAGTCCGATTCCTACCAAATTTTGACAGATTAGACTTAAACACTATTTTAAACCTATACCGGGCTCCGAAACCAACATACGGGCCTGATACCATCATATTCAAACATTATTCAATTTCTAAACTTCTTATATTATTCAGTTAAATAATTTTCTTCAAAAATTCATTTCTCGGGCTAGGGACCTCGGAATTCAATTTCGGGCATACGCCAAAGTCCCATATTTTCTACGGACCATCCGGGACCATCAAATCACGGGTCCGGATCCATTTACCCAAAATGTTGACCAACGTCAAGTTAAATTCAACTTTAAAGGCAAAATTGACATTTTTCTCAAATTCACACAAGGGCTTTTCGGAAGTGCGTCTGGACTATGCACGCAAATCGAGGAGAAGAAAAATAAGGTCTTGAAGGCCTCGGAATACCAGATTGGGTTCTAAAACACGAGATGACCTTTTGGGTCATCACAATATGTAAGAAAATCTAAAAAGTTAATAATATATTTTCTTCGATAGCGTTGAGATACCCCAAGAATTTAACAGTGGACACCGACTAATTTTATATGTGAAGAGTGATGGAGAAAATCATGAGAATCTTAACGTGAATAAGTTTCAATATATCAATGAAATGACACAAGAACAATTTTCCAAATGTCGGCAAAATGATTAACTCTTGAATAGGGGTGGCAAAATGATTGAAAGAAAATAGTTAACCACCCATATTATCCATTAAAAAATGGATTGGATAATAAACTTTTTAAAAATGAGTCAAATATGGATAAGAACCATATTATTCATTTATAAAATGGATAACCAATAGGTGTAACTTTGACATTTGTAAAGCCTCAAATTGGGGATTCCTCAAGTTAGGGAGATTAAGAATTCTCCCAAAAGCTATCATATGCAAGAAGTCATGGATAATATGGTTACCCACATTATCTGCCAGTTAACCTGTTTTTAACCACATTAAATATGGGTCGGGTCGGATAATTTATCTATTTTTTATTACCCATTTTTTACCCGAACAATATCAGATCCGACTTGCCCGTTTTCCACTCCTACTCTTGAAACATAATCCCGCTTCCTGGACTTTCAATTGGGCATTTCTACTTTCTTTTTGTTGGCCAACAGTTGGATTATGACTCATTAATTAATTTATTTAGGCTGTCAATATGCCGAGCGTCTTGTCAATTAAAATCAAGAATTATGCATGTTCTAGGTTAAATAAAATGATAAAAAAATATATCTTAGGTTAATCGAATTTCCAATTGATCTAGTGGTCAAGTATCCCAGCAAATTACTAATAAGGTGATTGAGAAGTACTAGATTATACAATCGATGTTCTATGTGAGTGATTTAGTATATGAGTGCCTTACTGTTAATGATTTTGTTTAATAGTTATTGATTTAGTATATGAGTGTTTTACTCTTAAAGTCTAGTTACAATCGTACAATAAAAAACGTTTTGTGAAAAATATAGAAACAACGATTATATATATATATATATATATATATATATATATATATATATATATATATATATATATATATATATATATATATATATAATCTAGTATATATATATATATATATATTTAGGATGTTAGATCAATTAAACAATTAATTAAATATTAAATATTACTTATGTAAAAGCATTTTTGATAAATTGACTAAACCCGACCGACTTCGGTCGGTTTGATAATTAAATTATTTTTGAAATTTTAAAATTGAAATACCAACTAATTTTGGTAAAAAATGTTTTGTTGAAACGGCTAATTAGTGTAACGACCCGGCCGGTCATTTCATGAGTTACCGCTCCGTTTCCCCCTTTTCTGCCTTTTTATTTGTTGTTCAACTACATTTCATCGTATCACGTTGGTTGGTTTAGGTTCGGAGTGGTTTGTACAACAATGAGGCATTTAGTCTCTTATTGGGAAGCTTTAGTTGGAAAAGTCAACCAGAAGTTGACTTGTGAGTAAATCATCTCCGAACTTGGTTTTTATGGTTCATATAGCTTCGTTAATGATTCAGGACTTATGAGCATGATCGGAATGCATTTTGGAGGTCCGCAGTAGATTAAGGCTTGAATTGGCGAAATTAGAATTTTGACATTTTTCGGTTGGCAGTGGAAATTTTGATACAGAAGTCGGATGGGAATTCCGAAAATTGGAGTAAGTCCGTTTTGTCATTTGTGTCGTGTGTGTAAAATCTCATGTCATTCAGATAAGATTTGATAGATTTTTGGATCGGTTGCGAAATTTTTTTGAAATTCTTAGGCTCGAATCTGAGGGTGATTTGGTGATTCGATGTTATTTTGAGTGTTCCGAGGGTTGGTATGAGTTTGAATGACGATATGTGATTTGTTGGTAGGTTTGGTTGAGGTCCCGAGGACCTCGGAATGATTTCGGCGGGTTATTGGATAGTTGGAAAATAGAGTTTGCACCTGAAGGTGTTGTGTTTATGTCATAACCGCACCTGCGGATTGGGGATCGCAGGTGGGAGACGCAGAAGCAGCATTTTGATCACAGGAGTGAATGCCGGCTGGCTAGGGATGCATCGCAGATGTGAAAGGTTAGTCGCACTTGCGAGCCCGCAGATGCGGTGGCTTGATCGCAGGTGCGGATGGGGACTTTAAGTGAAATTCTGTAGATGCGAACTTCTTATCGCAGGTGCGGGGGTCGCAGGTGCGGTATTAGACCGCATATGCGGAACCCCTGGGTAAAACATACAAATTCTTGCATTTGCGAAATTTGGTCATTTTTCCACCATTTGAGTTCGGACTTGGATCATTTTGATAGAAATTGAAGAGGGATACAAGGGGTAAAACTTGGAGGTAATGTTTTTGAACTCAATACTCGATTCTATGGTGATTTCTAACTGATTAGACATGAAATTTGTGGAGTTTAAGGGTTAAAATTGAAGGTTAGAGCTTGAGTTTTGGAGAGCTGTGAGTGGGGATTTGAGGGGCCATTTGAGGTTCGATTTTGGTGTTCGTGGTATGTATAGAATCGTGGGAGGATAAGGATTTATGTTATGCAATTTTTATCAAATTCTGAGATGTGGGCCCGGGGGTCGGGTTTGGGCAATTTTGGAATTTTTGAGTTAATTTGATTATTTTCACTTGGGCTTTGTTCCTTTAGCGTGTATTAATGATATATACTGATTTTTGGTTAGAATCGGGGCATTTGGAGGCCGAATTGAGAGGCAAGGGCATCGCGAGCTAGAGTTTTACTTGATTTGAGGTAAGTAACGTTTCCAAACTTGGTTCTGAAGGTTCGAAACCCCGAACTATGTGTTCTATGATTACTATTGAGGTAATGCAAATGCTAAGTGATGGGCGTGTGTGTGTGCACTATGAGAATCGCGGCCTGGATCATTCCATGGCACTGCTTAGTGACTTTTTCTTTCTAATATCTGCGTTGTAATTACGTGATTGAGTTAATGAGTTGTAAATCATGCTAATTATCATGTTAAGGCTTCATGCCGATACTGTTGAGACATAAGAGGTCATTTCTTGCTGTCATATTATTTGCTTCATCGATATTTCGTACTCAGTCCTATTCATGCATTTAATATCATGCCTCAGTCTCTATTATTGTTATTTGGCACCTTATATCATTGTTCGGGCTAGTATCATGACATTGTGAGCCCGTGTGTGTGAGATTGGAGAGTGATGACTGAGTGAGGCCAAGAGCCTAATTGTGAGTGACAGTTATGGGATCGGGCTGCACTCCGCAGCGGTTATGTTGATGATTATAATAGCACTGTCACACCCCAACCTCAGGAGGCGCGATCGGCGCTCAACCGAATAAACCCGACGGAGCAAGCCTCATCAAACACTACCCATCCAACTCTATATGAATAGGGAAGCCATACTTTCATTAATTTAGACAAGAAAAGATAGTACATTCAACATTTTAGTTCATTTTATATCACAACATTAAATTGTAGTTAAGTGTCCAAGATTCCATACAGTTATAGTCTAAAATAAAGCGAGAGTACAAGGTTACAACATGGTTCATTGACCTATCCAATACCCGTATATAACCCACACATATGTCTCGGAGCCTCTAAGAATACCCAAGACAAGTTTGACAACGCCGGCAATAAGGCCCCGGCTATACCTCAAAATGGATGTCTATAACAAAAGGTGTACCACATGACCCCTTAAAGGAGGAAGGGGCTCACCAAGATTTTGAGAAAAGGATGCTCTGCTACACACGATCGTCACTATCCGCTATGGAGCCACCTACATTTATTTAAAAATGTAGCGCCCCCGGTAAAAGGGACGTTAGTGCCATCGAATAGCACTAGTATGTATAACTAAACACCATCAAATTAGAAAGAACTTTCATACAAGAATAATAAATCACAAGTATAACTCAAAACTTTAAACGATCACCACATTATTAAATAAAAGAATCATACAACTTTCACATCATTTTCTCATAGCTTTTAGTTTGGGGCATTTCACACTATTCATTATTTGTTCACAATACCACCGCTATCTTGAGTGGAGTCCGATCTCGACCCGATCGGCTAGGTTGCCTTATTTGAGACATATGCTTCAATCACAATCACATTTTCCTTCTTTCCCGAAATTCATTCACAATGCCTTTCCAGTACCACCGCTATCTTGATCGGAGTTCGATCTCGACCCGATCGGCTTGGTCGCCTCATCAAGGCATTGTTCCCTTCTCACAAATCAATTCATTTCTCATATACTGTTTCATAGGCACTTGGGGCCACGACTTATCAAATCATTCTTGCCACTAGGACGCATTTTACATCGTTCCCAATTTTCAATATTAGCTTTGCCAGTTAGGATAGTAGGTGCACACAAGAGAAATTTAAATTGTAAACATAGATAAGATTTCACGTAGATAGCACGATATATTCAACTGCAATCTCAATTTAAGGTCTAAACATATCCAATACATAATTCATACCTTTGCCCCATTCAAGTTGTCAAGATAGCACGCTGATTATGTCGGGACACATTTTTCAGACACATAGGGTTACAACACCAACTCATGTAAAACGGTAAGCAATGCAACAATTCAACTTTAACCTTGCCATGCCCACACAAACACCGATGAAGCTCAATTTCTAAAATATGGGGTTTTAGCCATACATACCTCAATAAAGCTTTCCTTATTCCTTACAAAATTCCGGAACTTTTAGCACTTTGATCTATTGTGTAAGAATTACAAATTAAATCGAGAATTAGAGACGAGATTGAGATTCTAGCTTGTTTTGAGCATACTATCAAACATTAAAGGTACATTGTGATCTTAGGCCCTTTTGAGAGAAATTTCTATCATTTTATACCACAATTGCTTTCCTTTTTAGTTCATTACCTCCCAATATTCTATTGTATGATATGCATGCAAGAAATTCATTCTTATACCCATGAATTACTTCACTTGTGATCCCTTATTGCTAAGCATAGGAATAAGAGCTGAGGTAATGAAGTCTTACATCTTGGGATGAAGATTTAGGTGCCCACACTTGATTATCTTCAAAGATTTGGCAAGGTTTCATGGAGTAATTTGATGGGAAAAACTTCCCTCTCTAAGACCCCCCCTCTCTCTCTAAAAGCATCAGGAAATATGCTCAAAATGAGCTATAATACCGAATATATCTATAAGGGGTCGGGTTTAAAATTTAGAAAATTGGAGCCCCGACTCAGGTCTGCGATCGCAAAGTGGAAATGTCGCCCGCAGAATGGATCGCAAAAGAGCTCCCAAAATCTAAACACACTGCCTGGGTATGTGGCAGGAATGCGGTCCGCATACCCATTCTGCGTTTGCATAATGCACCGCAGAACTGCCCCTTACAAAATCCCAAGGGAAATATGCGACGACTATACAGTCCGTATATCGGTTATGCGATCGCATACTCGACCGCATAGTTGACCTCAAATTTGACCAACACACTGACTCACTTTACGGCGATTATGCGGTCCGCATACCTGATACACGACCGCATTCTCGACCGCAGAATCGCATTTTATGGAAAACATCTCTAACGCATGATCCTAACTTGGCACCACGGGATTCGGGGTTCTGAGTAGGAAATTCACAGGGCCTTACAAGCGCTTGGGCTGTAGGAGCCCCTCCGGAATCTTTACCATACCCACGGTGAGCGCTGTTGATGATATTGAGGGATGGGTCTTACCTGGACATGGATTTTGTCCGAAGTATTTATACTTGGAGATGGATCTTCTCTATAGGGCTGAAATGGCTTTCCTCGGTACTGGATGACTGGGGTCAGTGATGTATATATATTCTGGGATAGATCTTCCCTGGGTCAGATGGCCATATACAGTACATAGTGGTTGAGCACTTGTGAGAAGAGGTACATGAAACATTGATCATGCTATCTATGTATTGGTACAAAGAGATTTCCTGAGCTTTATACTCCACACTATTCATACTGTGTTTACTTACTGTTGAGTTTTACTTAAAATGCTAGTATGCCTACTTTTCCGTATAGTTTAATTGTATTACCTGTTGAGGTTTGGTTTGTCACTACCTGTCAGTCCATAGTTTCCATAGTTTGGACTTATTACTTACAGAGTTGGTGTACTCACATTACCCTCTACACCTTGTGTGCAGATCCAGGTGTCTCGGGCCACGGTAGTAGTTGATTCAAATGGTTGCTGATCATTTCAGTCGTGGGCATTCATTGGAGATAGTGAGGTAGCTGCCTGGCGATCACAGTCCCGCCTTTGTCCTTCCTTTCTTCCTCTTAGTGTATTTGTTGGCTATTCTTAGAATATGTTAGTCTTGTTTTATTTCGAACAGTTGTAGTATTTTGGTCGTGACTTAGTGACACTCAAGGTCGGGCTTGTGTTTTTCTGCTTTATTGATTTTAACTTTGTATCTTTATTGGATTTCTGTTGAAAGAAATGGTTTTACTTAAGTTTTTAAATGAAATGTGGATTAATTTTGAAATGTGTCGGCTGGCCTAGTTCCACGATAGTTGCCATCATGTCAGGGTCGATTTGGGGTCATGACAAGTTGATCTCAGAGCCTAGGTTACATAGGTCTCGCGAGTCATGAGAAGGTTTAGTAGAGTCTCGCGGATCGGTACAGAGATGTTTGTACTTATCCTTGGGAGGCTTTAGAAACTTTAGAAAAACTTTACATTCTTGAATTCTTGTCATGCGAATGTGTTGATTCTGGTACTAAACTTCTGTTATTCTATTCTCTCACAGATGGTGAGGGCACATGCTACCGGTCAGGACGAACGACCACCAACCGCCAATTAGGACCACTAGAGGCCGAGGAAGTGGTCGAGGCTAGGGTAGGGGCAGGGGTGTAGCCTGCACCGCAGCTAGGGCAACACCTACAGATCTACCAGCCGCCCCAGTTCAGGATCAGGTCCCAGTTGCAGACGCTCCAGTAGCACCAGCTTAGGAACAGGCTATGCCTATTGTTATCCCAGGCCTTCAAGAGGCCCTAGCCTAGATACTATCAGTGTGCATTGGCTTAGCTCAGGCGGTCTCAGTTACTACAACTGCAACTACTTCTCAGGTAGAGGGAGGCACTCAGACTCTTGCCGGTCACACTCCTGAGCAGGTTATGCAAGGACTTCAGATGCCGGAGGCACCACATACCCATCTGGTTGCACCTGCTCAGGATTATGTGGTTCCAATTATGCCTGATAACGAGCAACGTCGATTGTTGAGATTTGGTAGACTTCAGCCTCCAACTTTCAGTGGTAGAAAGGGCGAGGATGTCAAGGGTTTCTTGGGCAAGTGTGAGAGGATTCTACGTATAGCGGGTATTCTGGAGACTAGTGGGGTCTCATTTACTACTTTTCAGTTTTCTGGAGCTGCCTTTACTTGGTGGGAGGCTTATGAGAGGCATAGGCCTGTTGGTGCAGCGCCCCTTACATGGCAGCAATTCTCCGCTCTATTCCTGAAGAAGTATGTGTTGTAGTCCCGTAGAGAGGAGTTGTACAGGAAGTTCGAGCAGTTGCGTCAGGATGATATAACTGTGACACAGTATGAGATGAGGTTTTTTGAGTTAGCCCATCATGCTGTTTTGTTGGTTCCTACAGATAGGGAGAGGATCAGGAGATTCATGGATGGCCTCGCTTATCAGCTACGGGTTCTTATGACCAGAGAGAGGGTGTCTGGTGCTTCTTTTGAGGAGATGGTTGACATTGCTCGAGAGATAGATTCGATTAAGCCCCAGTCACGAGTTGAGAGGGAGGCCAAGAGGCCTCGAGGATCTGGTAGTTTTGGTGGTGTTCCTTCTGGATGTTAGTTTCACCACGACAGGGGTCGTCCCTTCAGACATGCTCAGCCACCTCGTCCAAGTCACCATGGTGGATCATCGGGCCATGGTTCTCACAGCTTAGATCAGGGCCACTCATCTATCAGTGCCCTTCCAGCTCAGAGTTCGACTCAAGCACTATCAGTTCAGGGTTTATATGCGCCTAGTTCTTCTAGTAGTTATCCCGGTGCTCGGGGCTCCCTTCAGTCCCCTCCGCCATTTTCCGGGAGAGGTTACTTCGAGTGTGGAGATTTGGGTCATATTAAGAGGTTTTGTCCCTGTCTTATGGGAGGTTCATCTCAGTAGAGGACTCAGCCTTCGACTTTAGCACCAGTTACATCCCCACCAGCTCAGTCAGCTCGGGGTGGAAGTCAGTCACCTAGGGGTTTCCCTAGAGGGGGAGGTCGATCAGGTGGTGGTCAGGCCCGTTTCTATGCCCTTCCAGCCAGACCATATGCTATTGCTTCAGATGCTGTGATTACAGGTATTGTCTCAATCTCCCATAGAGAAGCCTATGTATTATTTGATCCTGGTTCCACTTTTTTCACACGTGTCATCATATTTTGCTCGTTATTTGGATATGCACTGTGAGTCTCTTGTTCTATCTGTATGTGTATCTACTCTGGTAGGCGATACTATTATTGTGGACCTCGTGTATCGGTCTTGTGTGGTGACTATTGGGGGTTTGGATACCAGAGTGGACCTTCTGTTACTTTGTATGGTGGACTTTGATGTGATATTGGGCATGGATTGGTTATCCCTGTGCTGTGCTATTTTGGACTGTCATGCTAAGACAGTGACGTTGGCTATGCCGGGTGTGCCACAGATTGAGTGGCGAGATTCATCTGATTATGTTCCCAGTAGGGTAATTTCATTCTTGAAGGCCTAGCAGATGGTTGGGAGAGTTCCTTCTTACATAGCCTTCGTGAGGGATGTCAGTGTAGATGCTCCTACCATTGATTCAGTCCGGTAGTGAGGGACTTTCCGGATGTATTTCCTGCAGACCTGATGGGCATGCCCCCGGATAGGGATATTGATTTTGGTATTGATTTGGTGCCGGGCACTCAGCCCATTTCTATTCCACCTTATCGTATGGCACCAGCGGAGTTGAAGGAATTGAAGGAGCAGCTTCATGAACTCTTTTATAAGGGGTTTATTCAACTGAGTATGTCGTTATGGGGTGTGCTAGTTCTATTTGTTAAGAAGAAGGATGGCACGATGAGGATGTACATTGATTATAGGTAGTTAAACAAAGTTACAATCAAGAACAAGTATCCTTTGCCTCGTATTGATAATTTATTTGACTATCTTCAATGAGCGAGGGTGTTCTTCAAGAATGATCTCAGGTCAAGGTATCACCAGTTCAATATTAGGGACTCAGATATTCTTAAGACGGCTTTCAAGACCCGATATGGTCATTATGAGATCCTTGTGATATTTTTTCGGCTGACCAATGCCCCAACAACGTTCATGAATTTGATGAACAACATGTTTCAGCCTTATCTTGACTCGTTCGTTACTATATTCATGCATGATATTCTGGTATACTCACATAGTCAGGAGGAGCATGCAGAGTATTTGAGAGTTGTGTTGTAGAGATTGAGGGAGGAGAAACTTTATGCAAAGTTTTCCAAGTGTGAGTTTTGGCTCAGTTTGGTGGCTTTCTTGGGGCACGTGGTGTCCAGTAAGGGTATTTAGGTCGATCTGAAGAAGATAGAGATAGTTCAGAGTTGGCCCAGACCATCCTCAACCATAGAGATTCGCAGCTTTCTTAGTTTGGCGGGTTATTACCGTCGGTTCGTTCAGGGATTTTCTTCTGTTGCATCACCCTTGACCAAATTGGCTCAATAAGGTTCTCCTTTCATGTGGTTAGATGAGTGTGAGGCAAGCTTTTAGAAGCTCAAGACTGCCTTGACCACAACTCCAATGTTAGTCTTGCCATCAACTTCAGGTTCATATATAGTGTATTGTGATGATTCGAGAGTTGGAATTGGGTGTGTGTTGATGTAGGAGGGTAGAGTGATTGCTTAAGAACTACCCTTTTCATGAGTTGGAGTTGGCTGCCATTGTTCACGCATTGAAGATTTGGAGGCATTATCTCTATGGTGTATCTTGTGAGGTGTTTACTAATCATCGTAGCCTCCAACACTTGTTCAAGCAGAAGGATCTCAATTTGAGGCAGAAAAGATGGTTGGAGTTGCTAAAACACTATGATATCACTATCTTGTACCATTCGGGGAAGGCCAATGTAGTGGCCGATATCTTGAGTAGGAAGGCGGTGAGTTTGTGCAGTTTGGCGTATATTCCTATTGGGGAGAGACCTCTTGTAGTTGTTCCGGCCTAGGATAATCAGTTTGTGAGGTTGGATATTTTGGAGCCCAGTTGGGTGTTAGCTTTTGTGGTTTCTCAGTCTTCCTTATTTGATCACCTCAGAGAGCTCCAATATGATGATACTCATTTGCTTGTCCTTAAGGACAGAGTTCAGCATGACGATGCTATTTATATGTGACTATTGGTGATGATGGGGTATTAAGGATGTAGGGCTGGATATGTGTGCCCAATGTAGATGGTCTTTGGGAGTTGATTCTAGAGGAGGTCCATAACTCACGGTATTTCATCCATCCGGGTGCCATGAAGATGTATCAGGACTTGAGACATCATTATTGGTGGAGAAGAATGAAGAAGGATATTGTGGGATTTGTACCTCGGTGTCTCAATTGTTATCAGGTAAAATATGAGCATCAGAGACCGGGTGACTTGCTTCAGCAGTTAGATATTCCAGAGAGGAAGTGGAAGTGGGCCACCATGTATTTTGTAGTTGGACTCCCATGGACTTTGAAGAAGTTCGATGCTATTTGGGTGATTGTGGATCAGCTTACCAAGTCTGCGCACTTTATTTCTTTGTGTACTACCTATTCTTCAGAGCGGTTAACAAAGATTTATATCCAAGATATTGTTCGCTTACATGGCATCCTAGTTTCCATCATTTCAGATAGAGGTACTCAGTTTACTTTGTAGTTTTGGCAGTCCGTGCAACGAGAGTTGGGTACTCATGTTGAGTTGAGCACAGCTTTTCACCCTCAGACAGACGGGCAGTCTCAGCGCACTATTCAGATACCGGAGGACATGTTGCGCGCTTATGTCATTGATTTTGGGGGATCATGGGATCAGTTTCTACCGCTCGCAGAGTTTGCAGATAACAACAATTATCAATTGAGTATTCAGATGGCTCCATATGTGGCTTTATATGGGAGACAGTGTAGATCTCCAGTTGGTTTGTTTAGCCGGGTGGGGCTAGGCTTTTGGGTACAGACTTGGTGCAGGATGCCTTGGACAAGGTGAAGGTGATTTAGGAGCGGCTTCGTACAGTGCAATCGAGACAAAAGAATTATGCTGACAGGAAGGTCCGTGATGTGTCCTATATTGTTGGTGAGAAGTTTCTATTGAAGGTTTCATCCATGAAGGGTGTTATGAGATTTGGGAAGAAGGGTAAATTTAGTCCTCGGTTCATTGGGCCTTTTGAGGTGCTTCAAAGGATTGAGGAGGTGGCTTATGAGCTGGCTTTGCCACCTAGCCTATCGAGTGTGCATCCGGTATTTCATGTTTCTATGGTCTGGAAGTATATTGGCGATCCGTCTCATGTTTTGGATTTCAGCAAGGCTCAGTTAGACGGTGATTTGACTTATGATGTGGAGCCAGTGGCTATTATGGAGCTGCAGGTTCGAAAGTTGAGATCAAAGGATATAGCTTTAGTGAAAGTACAATGGAGAGGTCGGCCCCTGGGGGAGGCTACATGGGAGACCGAGCAGGAGATGTAGAGTGGATATCCTCACATGTTTGAGCTTTCAAGTATGTTTCTTGACTCGTTCGAGGACGGACGTATTTTTAAGAGGTGGAAGATGTAATGACCCGGCCAGATGTTTCATGAGTTATCGCTCTGTTTCCCCCATTTCTGCTTCTTTATATGTTGTTCAACTACATTTCATCATATCGCATGGGGTTGTTTGGGTTCAGAGTGGTTTGTATATCAATGAGGCACTTAGTTTCTTTTTGGGAAGCTTTAGTTAAAAAAGTCAATCGGACGTTGACTTGTGAGTAAATTATATCGGAACTTGGTTGTTAGGATAGCTTCGTTAGGTGATTCTGGACTTATGAGCATGATCATAATGATTTTTGGAGGTCCGCGGTAGATTTAGGCTTGAATTAGCAAAATTGAAATTTTGGCATTTTCTGGATGGCAGCGGAAATTTTAATACAGAGGTTGTATGGGAATTACAGAAAATGGAAGAGTTCAGTTATGTCATTTGTGATGTGTGTGAAAAATATTAGGTCATTCGAATGAGGTTTGATAGGTTTTTGGATCGGTTGAGGAATTCAGAAGTTTTGAAAACCTTAGGCTTGAATCCGAGGGTGATTTGGTGTTTTGATTCTTTTTTGAGTGTTCTGAAGTTTGGTATGAGTTTGAATGGTGATATGTAACTTGTTGGCAGGTTTGGTTGAGATCCCAAGGGCCTCGGGATGATTTCGGCGGGTTATCGGAGAGTTGGAAAATAGAGTTTGCAGCTGAAGCCGCTGTGTTTCTGTCATAACCACACCTGCGGATTGGGGACCACATGTGCGAGCCATAAATGCAGCATTTTGATTGCATGAGCGAAGGCCAGCTGGCTAGGGATGCTTCACAGATGCGGTGGCTTTATTGCAGGTGCAGATGGGGACTTTAAGTGAAATTCTACAAATGTGGATTTCTTGTCGCAAGTGCATTATTGAACCGCAGATGCGGAACCCCTGGGCTGAACATATAAATTCTTGCTTTCGCGAAATTTGGTCATTTTTTCACCATTTGAGTTTAGACTTGGAGCTTTTTGAGATGAATTGAAGAGGGATTCAAGGGGTAACACTTGGAGGTAATTTTTTTGAACTCTATACTCGATTTGATGGTGATTTCTAACTTATTAAACATGAAATTTGTGGAATATAAGGGTTAAAATTGAATGTTAGGGCTTGAGTTTTGGAGAGCTTTGAGTGGGGATTTAAGGGGCCATTTGAGGTCCGATTTTGGTGTTCGTGGTATGTATAGACTCGTGGGAGGATAATGATTCATGTGATATGATTTTTATCAAATTCCGAGATGTGGGCCCGGGGGTCGGGTTTGGCCAATTTGGCATTTTTGAGTTAATTTGATTATTTTAATGTGGGCTTTGTTCCTTTAGTGTGTATTATTGATATATACTGATTTGTTTTAGATTCGGGGCATTTGGAGGTCTAATTGAGAGGCAAGGGCGTTGCAGGCTAGAGTTTGGCTTGATTTGAGGTAAGTAACGCTTCCAAACTTGGCTATGAGGGTTCGAAACCCTGAACTATGTGTTCTATGATTACTATTTAGGTGACGCAAATGCCAAGTGAAGGGCGTATGGGTGTGCACCGTGAGAATCGTGGCCTGGATCATTTCATGGCACCACTTAGTGACTTTTTCTTGCTAATGTCTATGTTGTGATTACGTGATTAAGTTAATGAGCTGTAAATCATGCTAATTATCATGTTATGGCTTCACGCCGATACTGTTGAGACCCGAGATGTCGTTTCTTGCTGTCATATCATTTGCTTCATTGATATTCTGTACTCAGTCCTGTTCATGCATTTTATATCATGCCTCAGTCTCGATTATTGTTATTTGGCACATCATATCATTGTTCGGGCTAGTATCATGACATTGTGAGCCCTTGTGTGAGACTGGAGAGTGATGACTGAGTGAGGATGAGATCCTGATTGTAAGTGACAGTTATGGGATCGGGCTACACGCTACAACGGTTATGTTGATGATTAAGATAGCACTTGGGCTGTAAGAGCCTCTGCGGAGTGTGTAACACACCCCAGTGAGCGCGGTTGATGATATTGAGGGATGGATCTTCCCTGGACATGGATTTTGTCCGAAGTATTTATACCTTGAGATGGATCTTCTCCATAGAGCTGGAATGGGCTTCCTCGGTACTGGATAACTGTGGTTAGTGATGTGTATATTCCAGGATGGATCTTCCCTGGGCCGGATGGCCAGATACAGTACCGAGTGGTTGAGCACTTGTGAGAGGAGGTACATGGAACATTGATCATTCTATCTGTGCATTGGTGCATAGAGATTTCCTGAGCTTTATACTCCATACTGTTCATACTGTATTTACTTACTGTTGCGTTTTACTTGAACTGCAAACATGCCTACTTTTCCATACAGTTTAACTGTATCACCTGTTGAGGTTTGGCTCGTCACTACCTGTCAGTCCATAGTTTGGACTTGTTGCTTACTGAGTTAGTGTACTCACATTACCCCCTGCACCTTGTGTGCAGATCCAGGTGTCTCGGGCCATGGTAGTAGTTGTTGATCATTTCAGTCGTGGGCTTTCATTGGAGATAGCGAGGTAGCTTCCTTGCAATCGCAGTCCCGCCTTTCTCCTTCCTTATCTTCCTTTTAGTGTATTTGTTGGCTATTCTCAGACTATGTTAGTCTTATTTTATTTCGAACAGTGTTAGTATTTGCTCGTGACTTAGTGACACCCGAGGTCGGGCTTGTATTTTTCCACTTTGTTGATTTTAACTTTATATCTTTATCGGATTTCAGTTGAAAGAAATGGTTTTACTTAAGTTTTTAAATGAAATGTGGATTAAATTGGAAATGTGTCGGCTGACCTAGTTCCACGATAGGTGCCATCACGACATGGTCGGTTTGGGGTCGTGACAATTAGTCATTTAAATGTATAGACCGCAATTTCCGATCGAAGTCCGTCAGAAATATCTAATTTAGGGCTGTCAGAGACGGGTTTCTTCCCCATTTTTCTCTTTTTTCTTTCTCTCATTCTCTCTTGCAAAGCTTCTTTTTCACCACAAATCTCTCCCAAAATCAACTCCTCCCTCCCTTCTCGCCCAAAATCAAAGCCCTCCCTCCTTTCGTCTCTTCCCGTCCGCCATCGCCGTCGCCGTTGCCGCCACCACTTCCGTGCACCATCACCGTTCGTCGACCACCACTACTCTGCCTCAGCCTCCATGCGTTGCCATTTTCTCCCAAAATCATACCTCTCTCCTCTCTTTGAATGTTAGTTATCTATATTTGTTAATTTTAGTTGTTTAAATTCTTTCAATTGTATAAAGTAGGATTTACTTTTATTGATTTTGGGATTATTTTAATTGATTTTTAATTCTTTATATTTAGGGTTTACTCTTATTTATTTTGTTACGATAGCATGTAATGTACTTGGCTTAGCTAATTTAGAAGATATTATATTATAAGGTTATGATTATGCTTTACTTCGCTATTTTTTAATTTTTTTAAGTTTACTGATCATGATTATGATAGAGTTTATTAAATAAGATTTAGGGCTTACTATATTAGATTTAGGGTTTATTAATTATGATTAATACTAAGTGAGTTAGTATAATTTAATGGCTTAACTAATTCATTATTCTTGCAAGTATAATTATGATTAAGGATAGGGTTAGAATAATATTTTATTGAAATTAATATGCACTTAAATTATTTAAATTTACTATATTGTTACTAAAGTTTATTATGTAACTTAAACTATAAATTAATTTGAATACTAAAATAATAAAACATGTATGTTTTTGTTCATTGTACAAATGTAATATTGTAGTTGGATGTATAATAGAAATTATCATAATCATCAATTTTGAGGCAAGAATTTATACAAGGGGTTAAAGAATTATTAGGCATGCAATGTCACTTGAATTATTTCAGCTTGGAGGGATGATTAGGTGTCCTTATGTAACGACCCGGCCAGTCAATTCATGAGTTATGCTCCGTTTCCTCCATTTCTGCTTCCTTGTGTTTTGTTCAGTTGTATTTCATCATATCGTGTTTGTTGGGTTGAGTTCGGAGTGATCTTAGAGTGGAATGATACACTTAGTCTCTTATTTGGAATCTTTAGTTAGAAAACTCAACCGAAATTTGACATGTGAGTAAATGTTCTCAGAATTTGGTTTTTATGGTTCGGATAGCTTCGTTAGGTGATTTGGGACATCATAGCATGTTTGGAATGTAATTTGGAGGTCCGCGGTAGAATTAGGCTTGAATTGGGGAAATTGGAAATTTGGAGTTTTCGGTCGGCAGTGGAAATATGGATATCAGGGTCAGAATGTAATTCTCAAAAATAGAGTAGGTCCGTAGTGTCATTTTTTACATGAGTGAAAAATTTCAGGTCATTCGGAGGTGATTTGATAGGTTTCGATGTTGTTTGTGGAATTTGTAAGTTTCTAAGTTCATAGGCTTGAATTTGAGGTTGATTTGGTGTTTTGGTATTGTTTTGAGTGATTTGAAGGCTCGACTAAGTTTGACTGATGTTATGGGATGTGTTGGCATGTTTGGTTGAGGTCCCGAGGGCCTTGGGTGTGTTTCGGATGCCCAACAGGATATTTTTGGACTTGAAGAGTTAGCAAATTTTGTTGGTTTTATGTTGTAGATGTTTTGCTCTTCACGATCGCGAAGAGGAATTCGCGACCGCGTAGGGTTAATTGGAGCAGAGGTGGAGTTCTTCTAGGCGATCGCCGAGATGAGGTCGCGATCGCGTATGTGTGAGATGTTGTGCTTCTCGAACGCGTGGCCAGGGTTGCGTTTACGTAGAATGAAGTGAACTGGTGATAAGTGGAGGTGGTTGCTCTATGCGACTGCGTGAAGCAGGCCACGATCGCGTAGGTCTGGGTGGCTGAGGTTCGCGAACGCGTGGAGGTTTACGCAATCACATAAGGTTAATATGAGGGGCAGTCCATTTTGTGCTTCGCAATCGCGAGGCAGTTTCTGCGATCGCGATGAAGGAAATGTCTAGGCAATATGTTTAAGTTCAAAAGCGAGGGCTTGTGTTCATAATTCAAAAATTCATTAGAGAGCTCAGGAGAAGGCGATTTTGGATGAAATTTTCAGAGGAGTGATTGGCGTAAGTGTTCTTCACTCAAATTTGGTTGAATTTCATGATTATGTCTTGATTTTTATCATTTAATTTGAGAATTTGGGATGAAAATGAAAGAAAATTTGGAGAGTTTCTTTTTGGGATTTGAACGGCCATTTGATGTCGGATTTTGGTGAATTTGATATGGGTAGACTCGTGAGAAAATGGATTTTCCAGTTTTGTAATTTTTATCGGATTCTGAGACGTGGGCTCGGGGGTCGGGTTTGGCCAATTTCGGGATTTTTGAATTAATTTGATTAATTTTGCTTCGGATTTTTTCCTTTAGCGTGTATTAATGATGAAATATTGATTTTGGTTAGATTTGGAGCATTTGAAGGCTGAGTCAAGAGGAAAATGCATCGCGGGTTAGAGTTTGGACCGATTTGAGGTAAGCAATGATTGTAAATATTGTCTTGAGTGTAGGAAACCCCGGATATCACATTGTTTCACTACTTTGAGGTGACACACAATCTAGATGACAAGCATGCACCATTGGGGATTGTGACTTGGTCTGTCCCGTACGACTAATAAGTCACATATTTGACTGAAAACTATTTGATATCATTGTATTTTGGAAAGTATTATTATGTTTTGAGCTGAATGCCATATTCGGGCCTCGTGCCAAGCTGTTCCGAACCTTAGGGGCTTTTTACTACTATTACTTACTGTTTTGGCTTAATATTTGTACTTGCTAAATACCGTGGTTTATTGTTTTCATAACTCAGTCTTATTACTCCGTTTTGATATTATAAATGATATTTTTGGGCTGAGGACCATGTTTTACTGTAGCCCGAGTGGCTTGAGAAGTTTCTGACTAAGTGAGGCCGAGGGCATATGTTATGAGGATATCATGGGATCAGTCTGTGCGTCGCATCATGTTTTACTGATTTGTGATATATGAGATGCCGAGGGCCTGATTTATTATGCCATGAGATGTCTTGTTATAGAGCTTGGGATGTAGGAGCCCCTCCGAAGTCTGAACACCCCCGGTGAGCACGGGTACCCAAAGTGAGTGATATGTTGTTGCCCGAGTGGCTGATTCTGATACATATTATGCCCGAGGGATTGATTACGAGTGATTGTGAGGTAGCCAGAAGGGCTGGTTCTGTTGATATTATGCCCGAGGGGCGGTTTATGATACATGTTTTGCCTGAGGGGCTGATTATGATTTTCATCATTTTTTTACTCTAACTCCTTTGAATATCTGTTGAAACTGTAGAAAGACATTTTTCAAAGTATTTTACTAAAACTAAGTTTTTATGAGGTAATTGACTTCTACACTATTTTGGGTCCATATTGTATTTGCTGTAGTGCTATGACGTGGAATTATCTAATTTCTTACTGCTCAGCTTTCATTTACTTTTATTACTTACTATATTGGTTTACTCACATTACTCCCTATACCTTGTGTGCAGATCCAGGAGTTGCAAGTCTCGATAGCGAGTACTGATCATTCTTCCAGCATGTCTTCGAAGTCGGCAAGGTAGCTGCTTAGCGTTCGCAGCCCTGCACTTATCCTTCTTACCTTACTCGGACTGTTCTTAGTATCTATATTTCCAAAATATGATAGCCTTGTTGTACTTAGACAGACCTTGTAGTTGCTTGTGACACCCCGATGTCAGGCTTGTGTTATTTTCTTCCGTACTGATTATTTAGACCCCTATTATGAGATATTGCTAATTAATAGCTTAAAACTATTTTTTATGAATTAATAGTTTGATTTGGGATTTGTGTCAGCTGACCTAGTTTCACGATAGGCGCCATCACGACTGGTTTGATTTTTAGGGTCGTGACAAGTTGGTATCAAAGCCTAGGTTACATAGGTCTCATGAGTCATGAGTGGGTTTAGTAGAGTCTTGCGGATCGGTACGGAGACGTCTGTACTTATCTTTAGGAGGCTGCAGAACCTTTAGGAAAAACTCCACATTCTTGAATTCCTGTCGTGTGAATCTGTTGATTCTTGTAACTAAACTTCTGTTATTCTATTCTCTCACACATGGTTAGAACACATGCTACCGGTCAGAATGGACAACCACCAGTTGGGGCCACTAGATGCCGAGGAAGTGGTCGAGGCCTTGGTAGGGGTAGGGGTGTAGCCTGCACAACAGCTAGGGCAGCACCTGCAGAACTACAAGCCGCCCAAGTTCAGGATCAGCTCCCAGTTGTGGACGCTCCAGTAGCACCAGCTTAGGAACCGGCTATGCCTATTGTTATCCCAGGCCTTCAAGAGGCCCTAGCATAGATACTATCAGATTGCATTGGTTTAGCTCAGGCGGTCTCAGTTACTACAACTGCAACTACTTCTCAGGTCGAGGGAGGCACTCAGACTCTTGCCGGTCGCACACTTGAGCAAGTCGTGCAGGGACTTCAGACACCGGGGCCACCTCCAGCCTAGCCGGTTACAGCTGCTTAGGATTATGTTGCTCCTGTATGCCAAAGGATGAGCAGTGCAGATTGAAGAGTTTTGGTAGACTTCAGCCTCTGTCATATAGTGGTGCTGAGGGTGAGGATGCATAAGGTTTCTTGGATAAGTGTCATAGGATGGTTCAGACCGTAGGTATTCTGGAGACCAGTAGGGCCTCGTTCACTACTTTCCAGTTCTCCGGGGATGCACTTAGTTGGTGGGAGGCTTACAAGAGGCATAGGCCAGTTGGCGCAGTGCCACTTTCTTGGCAGTAGTTCTTCATTCTCTTCCTGGAGAAGTTTGTACCCGAGTCTCGCAGAGAGGAGCTGCGCAGTCAATTCGAGCAGCTTCGTTAGAGTGATAGGTATTTTACACAGAATGAGATGCGGTTCTTCGAGTTGGCTCGACATGCGGTCTAATTGGAGTATCAACACCCGGATGAATGGAGTATCGTGAACTGTGGGCCTCCTGAAGGATCAAATTGTGTAACCCATCCATATTGGGCACACATAACTAACCCTGCATCCGTAACACACCGTCATCTCCGATAGAAACCTCCTTGGCATCGCCGTGTAGTACCTTAAGGACAAGCAAATGGAGTTCGTCATACTTATGCTCTCTGATGCTATCATATAAATAAGACCGAGAAATCATGCAAGCAAGAACCCAATTGGGCTAAGAAACATCCAATCTAAGAAACTGGCTGGCCAAGTCCTGAAAAACCAATGCTAATGGCCTCTCCGTTGTGGGTAGATATGCTGAATTGCTCAAGATCTCTGCGTTTTGACTCAAGGTGTCGGACACCACATTGACCTTCTTAGGATGATATAGAATGGTGATATCATAGTATTTAAGCAACTTTAACCACCTCTGCTGCTGCAAATTATGATCTTTCTATTTGAACAAGTTTTGGAGACTCTGGTGGCCGGTATAGACTTCACAAATGACATCATACAAATAGTGCCGCCAAATCTTTAAGGCATGAGAAATAGTTGCCAATTCCAAGTCATGGACTGGATAATTCTTCTCATGGACCTTCAACTACCGAGACGCATAGGTAATCACCCTAGCTTCTTGCATCAACACCATACATGAATTTAGGAATTAATGGTACATTTAGAAATTAATTAACCATAATTTGGTTAAAAGAAAATCAAAAATATATGCATGTGTGTTTCTTGTCATTGAGTGATTTTATTTAAATTTGTGTGTTAATTATTATAGGTGTTAAATAATATGTGTGTAATTTTATTTTTGATTTTACAATTTATTTAGGATTTTTGTTTAATTTTGGTAATCCTAAGTGGGTAAAATATCAAGGAAACCTGGTTTGGGCTAGGTGGAACCAAACTTTCAGGCCCAAACCAACCACATGGATCCAGTCCAAACCCAAGCTGCCTAGGCACGGCCCCAAACGACGCCGTATCAGCGTCCCCGTCTTGAGCCATTGATTTGATTCAAATGAACGGTCCCGATCAGGCCACTCATTAAACCTCAACGACGCCGTTGCAGGCACGTTGATCTGAGCCGTCCAACCCCATTGATCCAACGGATCCAGGCCCTCCCCTAGACCCGTTAACTTGACCCGATCCATTCCCATACCCGGTCTCACCCACCACTACGCCCAAACGATGTCGTCCCTCTCCTGTGAATAGATCCTGGCCATCAATCTCACCCGATCCAATGACCAGGATCTAAACCCCTAAGTCGTATATAAGCCTAACCCTTTTACCCCGCCCCCTATCCAAGCACCCCACCCTGCTCCTTCGTCTCTCTCAGAAAGATCCCAAATACCCCCGAAACCCTAGCAGCCGCCCTGGTTTCCTTTCAACGAAAACTCGGCGACAAGGACGCCGGTGACTACCATAGCTACACCACTGGACCTACAAGCCACCCTGAACATAAATCCTTGGTCACTTAACTTCGAATCACCTCCAAGGTGCTCGAATCTTGGATCAAAGATTCGAGCCAAAACCCTAAGTCACCTGATGAGTCCCAAATTCACCCCAGTCACTCCCCTGACATCCCTCATACCCTAATCAACTTTGGTTTCGTTCGAATCTAGGTAGAACTCTTCGAACCATAGATCTAAGCTCAAGAACCCTAAAAATCGAACCCATGGGGGTCCGTCCAAATCAATAGCAGGTTGGGGTCTAATAGACCTTAATCGAGGTGTTCTCAGTCGAGAACACTTCGATTAAAGTCCGTTCGACCTCAAAAAGGGTAGAGTCCAGTTCGAGCATGGGTCATTTTGTTTTTAAGTTTCAGAGGTAAATTTCCCTTTCATTCCTTCTGTTTGTGTGCTATTTGTGTTTGTTTACATGCTAGTTTAATTTGTTTGATTTTTCTGTCATTTTTCCTTTAATTCTGTTTCGTCCTCATAAGACCTTTCATTTGGTCAATTATTATTTTGTTTGTGTTTGAATACGTTTTGTGATATACATGCTCGAGTTAATTAATGTCGTCAGTCATATAGATTCACTATGTCGTGCAAAATGGTTGAAGGCAGTTAATGCCCCGTTTATTTGTTTGATCGACTGATTATTCTACGTTATGATTAGTATAGTCGATTAGATAAACGTCGCCGATTAGCTTTATACGATTGAATGTTCAAATATTCTGAGTCGTATAGCTTCATAGGATGGATCGAGTCATTGTAGTTCATTGGACATTTGACATTGTTTGAAAATGGTTTGTAACTGCAATACAAATAATTAGAACTCAGTCTAGGGCAGCTTTGAATTCGAACTTTCAGAAGTTCAAAATGTCCTACTGTTGCAGTAGGATAATACAGTAATAATAAGGGTTTAACAGGGGTAATTTGGGGGTTTGAAAAGAGCAGAAATTACTAGTTTAAGTGAGCTGACGATAGGGTACTGAAAGAGGATTTAAACTAATGTAATAGTGGGGAATCAAACTTGGTAGCATGGGGGTTGATTGAATATTAAAGGCTGCCCATACCTTTAGGCAGAAAACACATGCTAGGGGGCTGTCAAGAGGATGGGCATTGGGGTGTTTTGATTAGTTTAAAGGAGTCATGGGCAGAGTGGAAGGCAAAAGGAATCAAGGCAGCCTGGGGGCCTGCCATTTTCTGCCTATAAATATGTTTATTTAGAACAAAAAAGGGGGGTCTTCCAACTTTGAGAGGTGAGTTTAGTATTGAGAGCATAGGTTGGAAGATTATTAATTGTTCAGAGAGAAATAAAGCTGTTAGTTTTAATAGGCAAAAGGTTGGGGCTGGTCAGGTTTTGGTTTGGATATGGTTGGTTTGTTCAAGCTGTTTTTCTAAGTCCGATTGTTTGATTGTCAAGCTACTTCCTGTCAAGTCTTTTATCTAGTTGGGTTGTTACTATTTCAGTAGGGTACTCTGGGTTTCTGTATGCTGTTGGATTACTTTTGGTTTCATTGCTATTGAAGTTGTTATTGGCTGTTCGTTGAGCTATTGTGATTGTGGAACTGCTGTTACTGTTTTGTTACTGCTGTATTACTGCTATCCGTTGCTGGTCGCTGTTGTTATTACTGTTACGGCTGCCCAGTTGTTGTTGCTGATCTTCTTCTTCTTCTTGTTCTTGTTTCCAATCTCAGGTACACAACTGATACACTATCAATGTAGGCTGAAAATTGAAACCTGAGTACAGAAATGGAGAGTTGAAGTGCCTCTTTCGAATTTGCTTTAGTTGTATATTGAATGTTAAGATGTGTATAATAGTTCATGTATTCCATTAGAATCACGTCTGGGTTTCTTTGGATTTTGTTTCAATGGGTAATTGTCTGGCCCTAGCTTTCAATATAATTAGAGTTCGTTTGACTCAGCATTTAGTCTAAAAGGCAAAAATCCGAAATAATGAAGATCTCATGTTGATTTCAGTTTCAAGTTGAAAGCATGTCCCCATAGCTTTAGTGGTGCAATAGTTAGTTGACAAAGTCATTAACAGTTGGTTTTGAGTGTCATATAATCAGATAGGAACCTAGTATGAATTCACGCCCTTAAATTTGTAGAATTCGTAGGCTTGACATACTTGTGGCGCGATTCAAGAAATGTAGAAAGGCTAAGAACCTTAACCCAATAGTTTATTCAGGTTAACAAGCAAGTTAAGTAACTTTCGTAACCATCAGTAATTAAAGTTGGCTTAGCTTCAAGCAATTTAAAACAATTAGTCCCAACGGTTCATTTCGTCTAACAATGTGGGTTCAAAAATTAGTTAGAAGATACTTTATCCCTTTTGAATACGTATTGCCTGTCAATTCCGTATTTGGTTATAATTTCAGCTTCAGTAGTATCGGCTTATAGATTGAGGCATGAGACTACTTCCTTTCGCGCAAAGTTTGATTGTAATTTGCTAGTTGCGTTTGCTTGAATCCGTGAAATAAATGACTGGTCTTGTCAAGCATGTAAATAAAGTAGGACCTTTTCTTCTTCCATATAGAGATGGACGGAAAATATATATAGTTGCTTTAGATTATCCTTAAAAATAATAATGAGACGAGCCTCGCCCAAATAAAAATACAAATTGCGGGGCCCTCAATAATGGATCATAATAAATACTTAGGATTTGGGATGGACTGTTTAGTGAATTTCACTGCCTCTCCCAAAGATAATAACGCGTTAGCCTCTTTAGACGCGATTTAATTAAATTACTTTCCTAAACTCGGGTGCACATTTATGTGACCCAAATCCAAATCTCAGCGGAGTTGAAATGTGTCTCTAATCACGGGTACATTGATTGTGACGTGGTTCGAGATGCGTGTCCATGACGTTGCTAAATTCCTTTTAAAAAAAAATAAGAATGAGATGAGCCTCGCCAAATAAAAATACAAAATTGTGGGGCCCTCAGTAACTGTTTGCTTTAAAATTGCTTAGATTTCGGGACGGACCGTTTAGCAAAATTCCAAGGCCCTACCCAAAGAAAAATGATAAGCTAGTCGCCTTAGGCGCGCCTTTAATAATTTAATTTTCTTAAACTCGGGTGCACATTTATGTGACTCAAATCCAAATCTCAACGGAGTCAAAGTGTGTCGACGACCGCGGGAACATTGATTGTGACGCGGTTTGAGGTACATTTTCACAACGTTGTAATTCCTTGTAAAAGATAATAATAATGATTATGAAAGCGGTAAAAAGATAAAATTTGCACGTAAGTTCATACTTGTATAAAATCAGATAATCAAGCCGAATATAACAGTTAAGCGACCGTGCTAGAACCACGGAACTCAAGAATGCCTAACACCTTCTCCCGGGTTAACAGAATTCCTTATCCGGATTTCTGGTGCGCAGACTGTAATATGGAGTCATTCTTTTCCTCTATTTGGGATTAAATTGGTGACTTGGGACACCCTAAATCTCCCAAGTGGCGACTCTGAAATAAATAAATAAATCCCATTTCGATTGTCCTTTTATTCGAAAAAACTCATACGCCCCTCGCGGGGGCGGAAAAAGGAGGTGTGACAGCTCTGGCGACTATGCTGGGGACAACATGAAAAAAACCAGAACCACTGGTTCAGAGTTAAGAATTCGAGCTTAGAATAATTGTTTTTATTTGGCTTTACTTAATATCTGATTTTATTATATGTTTTAGCCTAAATGTGCAAAATGTTGCTCTTACCGCTTTGATATTACTTGGACTGTATATATAAACTGTGCCGAAACCCCTCTCTTCTCTCTCTTGATGAGTGCACGCTGGTCGTGACTTCTTTCTGTTAGTGTCATATACCAAAATAGAACGAGGATTCGGAGGAGTTGCAAAACCGGATGGCCCTTTGGTTACCGGTACACAGCTCCCATCCTCGGCTCGAGTTGTCCGCTCGGGTAAGCCAGGTCTAGAACAAACACCTAGGTTTTAAAGCTTAGTATAACAAAGCCTCATGCCGGATCCCTAGTAGGAACGCTTATTTGCATCATGTGCATTTGACTTAGGGGACTCAACACAGGGGTTGAGTCCGTCTAGGACTAGCAACCTGAAATGAAAAGACTATCCTGCTACATCCTGTTTGCTTTATGCATTCATTTGCTTCAGACTTGCATGCTGACCGGTTTCGAAAATCGGGAATATTGGAAAATTGTGAAAAAAAAAGTGAAGTAACAGTGTAGAGAGTTAATTGCCTATTTTAGAAAAACCAATGCCCAAATACTGTCAAAGATCTACCGAAATTTTGGGAAAATGGAAAAAAAGGGGAAAAATGTTTTTTTTTTTTGTGGTTTATTTCACTCAAAGAAGCAAAAAATATATAGAAAAGAGTCTTGTATTTTTGGTTTGGAAAATAGGTTGGTTATTGTTTGTTAAAAAAAAAATTAAAAAATAAAAAATAAAAAATAAAATAAGAGTCTTTGTTTTGACTTATTTTCAAAATAGAAGAGGAAAAATAGTTTATCGTGTCATGGAAAATGAAAAAAATATATATATTGTTTCCAAAATTTGGTTTATGTTCTCTTCCCGAACTACGCCAGTTGGATTCTCGCATGGTGTGAGATACGTAGGCAACCCCCGTCGGGTCCAATTTTCTTTTTGAAAAAAATATCCAAAAGAACAAAAGCTTTTGAAATAGTTAGGGTGACGCCGTTCTTTTCAGAAATAGCCGAATGTCGATTTTTAAGGAAAGAAAGGTGTGTCAATTTTGTATTCGAATCAAATGAGTCTGGATCTTTGCTTAATCGCCCTAATAAACATGCAGAATGAGCACAAGTCCAAGTTTGCCGGTAACAGTTATGAGCAAAATCCCTTTGGAGTTGCGTTTATGGTGGGAAGATTTGGAAAAGTCAGAGCAAGACAAGATCAAACTGCATCTGGGAGGTCTGACTAGTTTGTTGAATGTCAGGCCTAGATGCGACATCATAAAGGCTTTGGATACATTTTGGGACCCGGCCCACAACGTATTCCGCTTCTCAGATTTTGAACTCACCCCAACCTTAGAAGAGGTAGCAGGTTACATGGACGTTACTGAAGGTTTAAGGCACAAATATCTGATCGCTCCAAGAGCTGTAAATTCGCACAAATTCATGGATCTACTGAAGATAAGCAAGGGAGTCCCATACACTAAATTGGATAGGGTTTTTCTACCTTGCAATTCACATACCAGAGGTACGGGCATATAGGAGGGTTCAATGATCCGGAAAGTGGTGTCTGCAGCAGAAGGAATCAGGCAAAGTGGAATGAACATAGGCGGTTCGCTTTCATGGTAGCATTCTTGGGCATTGTGGTGTTTTTCCCGAAAAGATAGAAATATCGATTTGAAGGTGGCTGGAATCGTCAAGGTCCTGATTACCAACGATAAAAAGATGCTTGCTCCTATGATAGTGTACAAGATATACCGAGCCCTCACAGCTTGTAAAGCCGTGGCAGATTTCTTCGAAGGGTGCAATTTGTTATTGCAGATGTGGATGATCGAGCACTTATGTCATCATCCTCAGTGTATGTGCTATATGTCTACAAACGAGGGCTGCATCGAAGGTTATAACCTAAGGGTTTCAGGTCTCAGATTACCGGAAGGGTTTGAAGAATGGGTATTCTATCTCCGTGCCATCACCGCAAAACAAATAAATTGGACATTAGGTTGGCTTCCTGTGGAAGAGATTGTGTATATGCCCGCCACTGGTCCTCACATACTCTTAATGTGACTTAGAGGTATTCAGCCTTATGCCCCTTACAGGGTGATGAGACAATTGGGAAGGTGTCATGTGGTACACCCAGACGAAGATCTAAGTATTTATACAGTCGAGGTCAGCGACGACGGCCAATTTCCTGAAAAGACAGTTCGTTACATATGGAGTGAATGCCAGTATTTGACGGTGAATACTCGAGTAGGTGACATATCTAGAGGTGAAGTCTCACTGGCCTATCTCACTTGGCATAAAAAGAATAGCACTACGAGAGACGAACCAGAGCGGCCAACCAAAGGCCTCACCTCCAAGATTTTGTTGAGTCATCACAAGAACAATGGGGCTGGCTTGCAAAAGAATAAAACTATAGGGCTGAAATTGGAAAACTAAAGCAACAAGTTGAAAGGCTTATATTTGAGAACAACGTGCAAGTCGCCTCCGAGCGGGGTGAAAAGAACAAATTAGCCAAAGAAAACCAGACCCTGAAAGCCCGCATTCGCCAAGTTAGTAAGAGTAACAGTGATCGGCAGAAACATCGCTCCAACAAAAGATTGACAGCAGAGTTGAGGGATCAAGTCAGCAAAAGCCGAGAAGAATTAGAGAGATCGGAAGCTTGCATAGAAAGAATAAAGGTCAGATGGGCAAAAGGTACAATGGCCCGGAGGCAGCGTCTGCAACAAGTCATAAGGGATTATGAAATGAGCATTAGGATATTAAGGAAAATGAACTCCACTATTCAGGAGCGGATCTTCAAACAAGCACGAGATGCCCAAGCCGACAGAAGACGCTGTTACGATGCAATGACCAGAATGGAAAGACAAATGGAGATGTTCCAGAATCGACTTGCTGACAATGCTCAAGCACTGGGATTAAAAAACTGGCGAATAGAGTAATTGTTCGTTGAAAGGGACAACATTCGAGGAAGGATTGATGAGATTGGGCACTACATCTACATGAGATGCCTAGCATGTGAGCAAATACCTCGGAAAACCCTCCTTGTTTCCATCATGGGCTACGTCCACCGGATCATGAATGAGTTGAAGAGCTTGCAGAGAGACCTTACACCAAGGGCCGCGGAAAGGCCGAATGATGCCTCGCGGGCCCCTAAGTTGGAATTTTAATCTTTTGTTCGAGTCTTGTTTAATTGGCTTTGTTGTCTTCCCATATGTTGTTTTCTTTTATTTTAATCAAGTCGGGTTAAGAACTTTGGAATCTGTACTATTGCTGTTCTTTGTTTGAAGTAATTTGTAATAGAAAATTTTGGTGACGAATTAATTAATTCCAAAAGAATTGGTGTGTGTCTTTACTTTGTGGCAGAACTACGCCAGGTCTGATTCACGCGGGGACGTGATACGTAGGCAATCCACATAAAATTCGACCGCCATTAATAAAAAGGGAGAGAAAAGAAAGAAGAAGAAAATACAAAAATAGAATAAAATACAGGGGTTCCCAAAGTACTTTAAAGGGACAAATAAGCAAGCCGGGATGACGCATGTTGTTTGAAGCAAAGCATGTTAGAAACGGTTAACTGCCTAGGAGCATTGCATCCCCAATGTGTTGTTATCAAATCTGTTAAACTCTAACAAGTTTGTTGTTTTCCACAAATATCAGACAGTTAGTTGTTAAAGCATTCTGGCAACACACCCTTACCAAACCAGATCCAAAGGACCGGTAACAACGAGCATGACTGCTTCAGAAAATAGTACCGCGGAAGAAAGGTCGTTGATCCAGTTGTTAAAAGAAGCGATGGAGAAGATAGAAAGGATTGGACTAGAGATGAATGCAATGCAGTTAACTCTAGCCAAAGCACAAAAGAGCCCTGAGCCACTGGGGCACATACCGGAATACCCTCACTCCGGCCCTTCAACAAGCCTCCCAAATCATCGTTATCATCAGGAGAGAAGCCCCCATGATTCCCAAGCTCCACCACCCCATCAACCTCTCCCAACACCAAATGTTCCCACTTTTATGGGACCCACCTCAGCCACCCTGCAAAGATCAACCAGCGAGCCGTTGTTTCAGGCTCACGATACGCAATACTATCCCCCTGATCCCACATTCCATGTGCTAGAACCCCATACTTACAATCCACACTTGGAGGTACCGGCGGAAATTGAAAATCGGTTAAGGTCCCAGAAAAAGATGAGGTAATGAGGAAGTTCAAAAGCCTGGAGCAGTCCTTCAGGAACCTGCACGGATTGGGCAACCAGGTCAGCGTGGCCTACAAGGATCTATGCCCTTTCCCAGACGTCCAACTCCCGGCTGGGTTCAAGATGCCAAAGTTTGACTTGTACGAAGGGCACGGTGATCCCATGGCACATTTGCGGGGCTTTTGTAGCAAAATGAGAGGGGCAGGCGGCAAAGATGAGCTACTGATAGCTTATTTCGGACAAAGCTTAAGTGGATCGGCACTGGAACGGTATACCAGACAGGATTCCAGCAGATGGTACACTTGGGATGATCTGGCGCAGGCTTTCGCGGGTCACTTTCAATACAATCTCGAGATAGTCCCTAACCGTCTCACATTGTTGAGGACCGGAAAGAAGCCTGGGGAAAGTTTTCGTGAGTTTGGTTTCCGCTGGAGAGAACAAGCGGCCAGAGTTGATCCTCCCATGAGAGAGGGAAAAATGGTGGACTACTTCTTGCAAACACTGGATCCAACTTACTTTGGTCACTTGGTGACGACGGTTGGAAAATCCTTCAATGAAGTCGTGAAGATAGGGGTCATGATAGAGGAGGGTCTGAGGTCTGACAAAATCCTGAATTACTCGGCGATCAAGGCAACGACCCAGGCTATTCAGAGCGGCACGGGAGGTGCGCTGGGAAGGAGGAAGAAAGAAGAAATTGCCACGATTAAGGCAAGCAGTTGGTCCAGGTCCGGCAAACCATACTACAACCAACCCAGACCCCACAGGCCAAACTACCCATACAACCCACCACAACACTACTATCCACCTCAAAAACCACACTTCTCCGTACACCAAGCCCAAACATACACTCAACCTCTGGTTCGCCCGCAATGGCGCGTGCCGGCTCCCCAGAACACACATGCACCACCACAAAACACCTATACTCCACCGAGGACATATAGAAACCCTCCAGGGGCAGGTTTTCGGGGAAATCAGGCTGCTAGGAAAGACACGCTACAGGGACATAGAGCTTTTACTGAGTTGAGAGAAACCTACACCGCCTTGTTCCACAAATTGAGGCAATTGGGTTTGGTTAGTCCTGTCGAGACTCGAGGACCAAATCCTCCACCCCAAAATTTGGACCGATCAATAAGCTGTGAGTACTGCTCAGGGATGCTGGGGCATGATACCGAAAAGTGTTGGAAGTTAAGGCATGCAATACAAGATCTTATTGATGCCAATAAGATCGAAGTCCAGACGCCGGAGGAGCCCAACATCAGCCAAAACCCATTGCCATTACACCACGAAGCTCATATGATCGAGCTGGTATACGAGGGAGGGGAGCTAAAGAAGCCATCACAGACAGTGATGACAATTCAAGCCGCTCTGAAAGAAGGGTCAACCGGTGGAGGACCAGGGGTACAGTTGCAGGGGGAAGGTATCAAACCAGTGGTGATATTAGGGAAGAGTCCGTCCACCGCAGCAAAGAAACAGGAGCCAGCCAAATTGGTAATATCAGGGATACCACCCACACCTGTGGTTGTCGTAAAAAGGGTCTGCAGAGTCATGGGCAGAGTGGAAGGCAAAAGGAATCAAGGCAGCCTGGGGGCCTGCCATTTTCTGCCTATAAATAGGTTTATTTAGAACAAAAAAGGGGGGTCTTCCAACTTTGAGAGGTGAGTTTAGTATTGAGAGCATAGGTTGGAAGATTATTAAGTGTTCAGAGAGAAATAAAGTTGCTAGTTTTAAAAGGCAAAAGGTTGGGGCTGGTCAGGTTTTGGTTTGGATATGGTTGGTTTGTTCAAGCTGTTTTGCTAAGTCCGATTGTTTGATTGTCAAGCTACTTCCTATCAAGTCTTTTATCTAGTTGGGTTGTTACTATTTCAGTAGGGTACTCTGGATTTTTGTATGCTGCTGGATTACTTTTGGTTTCATTGCTATTGTAGTTGTTATTGGTTGTTCGTTGAGCTATTGTGATTGTGGAACTGCTGTTGCTGTTTTGTTACTGCTGTGTTACTACTATCTGTTGCTGGTCGCTGTTGTTATTACTGTTACGGCTGCCCAGCTGCTGTTGCTGATCTTCTTCTTCTTCTTCTTCTTCTTCTTCTTCTTGTTTCCAATCTCAGGTACACAACTGATACACTATCAATGTAGGCTGAAAATTGAAACCTGAGCATAGAAATGGAGAGTTGAAGTGCCTCTTTCAAATTTGCTTTAGTTGTATATTGAATGTTAAGTTGTGTATAATAATTCATGTATTCCATTAGAATCACGTCTGGGTTTGTTTGGATTTTGTTTCAATGGGTAATTGTCTGGTCCTAGCTTTCAATATAATTAGAGTTCGTTTGACTCAGCGTTTAGTCTAAAAGGCAAAAATCCGAAATAATGAAGATCTCTTGTTGATTTCAGTTTCAAGTTGAAAGCATGTCCCCATAGCTTTAGTGGTGCAATAGTTAGTTGACAAAGTCATTAACAGTTGGTTTCGGGTGTCATATAATCAGATAGGAACCTAGTATGAATTCACGCCCTTAAATTTGTAGAATTCGTAGGCTTGACATACTTGTGGCGCGATTCAAGAAATGTAGAAAGGCTAAGAACCTTAACCCAATAGTTTATTCAGATTAACAAGCAAGTTAAGTAACTTTCGTAACCATCAGTAATTAAAGTTGGCTTAGTTTCAAGTAATTGAAAACAATTAGTCCCAACGGTTCATTTCGTCTAACAATGTGGGTTCAAAAATTAGTTAGAAGATACTTTATCCCTTTTGAATACGTATTGCCTGTCAATTCCGTATTTGGTTATAATTTCAGCTTCAGTAGTATCGGCTTATAGATTGAGGCATGAGACAACTTCCTTTCGCGCAAAGTTTGATTGTAATTTGCTAGCTGTGTTTGCTTGAATCCTTGAAATAAATGACTGGTCTTGTCAAGCATGTAAATAAAGTAGGACCTTTTCTTCTTCCATATAGAGACGGACGGAAAATATATATAGTTGCTTTAGATTATCCTTAAAAATAATAATGAGACGAGCCTTACCCAAATAAAAATACAAATTGTGGGGCCCTCAATAATGGATCATAATAAATACTTAGGATTTGGGATGGACTGTTTAGTGAATTTCACTTCCTCCCCCAAAGATAATAACGTGTTAGCCTCTTTAAACGCGATTTAATTAAATTACTTTCCTAAACTCGGGTGCAAATTTATGTGACCCAAATCCAAATCTCAGCGGAGTTGAAATGTGTCTCTAATCACGGGTACATTGATTGTGACGTGGTTCGAGATGCGTGTCTATGACGTTGCAAAATTCCTTTTAAAAAAAATAAGAATGAGATGAGCCTCGCCAAATAAAAATACAAAATTGCGGGGCCCTCAGTAACTGTTTGCTTTAAAATTGCTTAGATTTCAGGACGGACCGTTTAGCAAAATTCCAAGGCCCTACCCAAAGAAAAATGATACGCTAGTCGCTTTAGGCGCGCCTTTAGTAATTTAATTTTCTTAAACTCGGGTGCACATTTATGTGACTCAAATCCAAATCTCAACGGAGTCAAAGTGTGTCAACGACCGCGGGCACAATGATTGTGACGCGGTTTGAGGTACATTTTCACAACGTTGCAATTCCTTGTAAAAGATAATAATAATGATTATGAAAGCGGTAAAAAGATAAAATTTGCACGTAAGTTCATACTTGTATAAAATCAGATAATCAAGCAGAATATAACAGTTAAGCGACCGTGCTAGAACCACGAAACTCGGGAATGCCTAACACCTTCTCTCGGGTTAACAGAATTCCTTATCCGGATTTCTGGTGCGCAGACTGTAATATGGAGTCATTCTTTTTCTCGATTTGGGATTAAATTGTTGACTTGGGACACCCTAAATCTCCCAAGTGGCGACTCTGAAATAAATAAATAAATCCCATTTCGATTGTCCTTTAATTGGAAAAAACTCGGAAAAAGGAGGTGTGACAGGAGCTGCTAGTGGCTCCTCTGTCACAATTCGGGTAGGTGCTCTTGCTGCACCACGTGCCCTTTCTCGTCCTCTGCCCCGGCCCCGACTTCTCTCGGCTCTAGCAGGGGGCATAAGTGTCTAATCATCGGACCGAGCAGTTTGTGTCCTCACCATCCGTGAGAGAATATAAAGATAAAAATTTAGAATTTAAAAGTCAATAAATTCGCACAATAAGGAATAAAATAAGTGATGTTTCCTAATAGTTCCATAGCCTCTCAAAGATAAGTACAAATGCATCCGTACAATTCCGCAAGACTCTACTAAACCTGCTTCTGACTCGTAACACCACTGAACCAAGAGCTCTGATACCAAATTGTCACGACCCTAATGTTCCATCGTAAGAGGTCGTGATAGAATCTAGTCTAGAAAATTAGGTAAGCCTAACATACCTAAAGAAATAATGGAAATAATAATATAACATCAATTTAAAACAACCAGCTATCATAAAAGAACTCCACAATACAACTCACAATAACTCCCCAAAATTTGGTGAGACTGAGACATAAGCTCTACACGATTATACATGAAATATTCCTAATACATCACTGACTAAAGAAGGAGTATGCAATAGGAAAACGAGGATCGAGGGTGACTCTAAGGCCTACGAATGCCAGAATGTATACCTTGAAGTCTCAAATCTAGAAGATCTACTCAGGGGTGCCTAGCCTGGTATGGAGTACCTGGATCTGTACAAAAGGATGTGCAAAAGTATAATATAAGTACACCATAATGATACCCATTAAGTATCAAGCCTAACCTCGGTAGAGTAGTGATGAGGTCAGGTCAAGACACCTAGTAGGATAAATAAGAAGCTGAATAGGTATGATACAGTATAATAATGAGAGCAAGGAAATGATACAATGATGAAATATAACAAGATAAGATACACTAAAAATAAGGCAATAAAGGTATCAAGGGAGGAACACATAATAAGAACACCAAGGAATGATGCAGAGAAACACAAGTGATATAAATGAAGGATAACAACAAGAATAACGTTGGAGGTACTGCCTCATATCATTTCACAATCACAATCACAATCTTTCCTTATATTACCACAGGATCCTTACATTTAGTTTTGAAAATTATTTTTCCGAAATAGCTACCCGGGTTTTTGCCCACCTTATCACACCGCGTGGTTTCAAGTAGTTCCCCTACTAGGAACGCACGTATCAAGCCCACCTTATCTCACCACATGCGTATCAACCCTTATCCTTATACCACTGAATGAATATCAATATCACAACATATTACAACATATTACAACTCGCACCCCAAGTGCCCAAATACCACAACATCCCAAAAGAATCAACAATATCAATGATTCCACAACAAACAACCAATGGCTCAACCACAATGTGTACAAGAGTCTCAATAATAACAAACTGAAATTGAATAGCTCAACAAAAATGGAATTTCAACAATTAACAACTTTGTCTCAATGTGATAAGGGATCTTACAACTCCAACAAACTCAACATGAATATATTCCGTAAAATAACAACTTCGAGTAAGGTAGATCAATGATTAAATAATTAACAAGGCAATAAGGTAACAACAACTTCAACTAAGCATGTAAGGCAATTAACAAGTAAAAGATGGGATGAGCATTTAACATTTTCAGATATAGCATGTATGGATAAATTAATGATGAAAGATATAACAAGTTACGACAATACGTTTAAAGGCATGAAAAGATTCTACATAGCTTAAACCGGTCAATTACCACATATAGTCCGTGTACCCACTCGTCACCTTGCATACACGGCTTTCACGTATCACAATTAACACAAAACAACTTTAATCCTAAGAGGTAATTCCTCCACACAAAGGCAAGATACAACTTAAACACGCTAACTCAATCCGCTAGTAAGCATTTTTCGTGAATATCCGACTCTGGACAACTCAAATCTAGCCAAAATAACTTTATACCATATATACAAACCATAGGAAACTATTCTTGATAATAAAGTTACAATATTTGAAGAAAATCTAAAAGTCAACTCAAAGAGTCAACCCTGGGCCTACCTCTCGGAAGCCGACTAAACTTACAAAATTCGGACACCCATTCTATAACGAGTCCAACCATACTAAAATTATTCAATTCTAACCTCAAATCGAAATTCAAATCCTCAAAATATAGCTTATTAAGTGTTTAACTTGAAAATGGTAATTACAATTAGATTTGATTTGTGGTTCTAAGAATATGTGATTTGTTTTTTTGCTAGTTGTTAGGCAATAGATTGTAAGTATGAGATTAGGAAATAAGATAAGAACTTGAAAATAATATGTTCAAGCAAACCGAGCGGCTAAGAATCGGGGCCTCGAGCCTGGTTATACGGGGCCTTGAGGTCGAGCTCGATACTGAGTTGTGGATAGCCGATGAAGGAATAACACTTTTGAGAGCTTTGATGAAGGCTCTTTATGATCAATCATGAGAAATAAATGAAGAACAATAAATAGAATGCAATCAATATAAGCAATAAATAGTGAAATCAAGAGAATATGTTTAAGTTAGAGAGCAGAGATAATGTTCTTGTGTTGAATGTTGTAAGTAGCATCTATCTTACAAAATGACAAGGGTCTTATTTATATACAAGGGGGAATCCCAACATAGTACAAGCACATTTATTACAAAGATATATGGCTAGTACAACCATTTAATGCAACGGTACGGGCTTGAACTAGCCTAATAGGCTTGGTCAACATTAATTATGTGCCTTGGGAATCTCCCACTCATTCATCATAGTCGTCGATTTACTTTGCCTCGTGGTCGAGTATATTGGACCCTCAGGTTCGAACCTCGAACTGGACTCGAGCCTTTTGAAATCGGACTACGAGATATCATAATAATCATAAAATCGGGCTCTCCGATTTTAGCCGTATACAGATAGTCCCCGTGTTTCTTAGAATGAAAATGACAAGAAACGGCTTTGAAACCTATCTCTTTGAGACTCTTGTGATGACATCATGCTTATTATGTAATCCTTTGTGATTACCGAGATGCCCCATTGGTACATCTTTCCAGAAGCATTCAATGCGGCACTAGTTTATTTTCTCAAAGCAATAATATTGACGCCGATCTGTCTCCTAGAAAGCATTAATTGCGCCTATCGATACTTTTCCCAAAAGCACTAATTGCGCCGTCGGTTACGCTGGCATCTTTCTATAAATGGAAGCTTTCTTGAATCAAAACTTCATTCAGTCATTCTTCGATAGCCTTTAACTCATTTCTTTTCTTCATCCTCATCCAACTCTATTTCCCATCTTTGAAGCTCGTGGTCGTAAGGTCACACGGCAGTGTTCTCACCAGTTGTGTTGTGGCTATTTCTTAGAGCTTTCCCCTATCTAGTGGGATCGTATGGGTTTGTAGTTGTTGTTGGCTAGAAATAATGAGAGAGGAATCTCAAATTATCTTCGTATCAGAGGATATGTGTACCGTAGACTGCTACTCACCTCTCTTAATTTCCACCTGATGTGGCGCTTCACTCCTTTTTCTTTCCATGGAGTGAGGTGGTGCCATATACTAACTTTTGTATCCCACATAGGTGCAATGCCTCAATAAATGGCTTCCCAAATACTAGCGAGACCCATACTCGCCAAATTTTTCACCTAGACACTTCCTTATCTTTTTCTGTTTCTTCATGTTTTTATGCTTCTTCTTCATCTTTTTCTGCATCTTTTTCATTGTTTTCTACTTCTTCTTCATCGTTTTCTGCTTCCTCTAGGTCCATGAATATGCCGTTTGGAAGACCGATATGAGGCCCCCAAGGAAATGGTACTCGAAGATATTTCCCCCGAGAGTGTACCCCCGAGAGTAAATTAGACTTTTAGCTATTATTTTTTTTGCTTCTTTGTTTCTGTGTAAGGACTCTCCGTGGGCTTTTGTAATCATGTGTAAGGACCCTTCGTGGGATTTTGTAATCATCATTTTTTAATAAAAAATGCTTCTTCAATTTGTCTCTGATTTGTGCTGGATTTCCCTTTATTTACATTTTTGAAGAATCTCAGCACATGACTCTACCAATCGATCTGAATACCGGGCCCGGACGTAGGTATTCCCTTGGTTCATGATTGGTTAATATGATATTCCCTGGAACCTTTTACCGTTCCTCAGACTGAGACCTGATTGAATTGATACAAACTTAGGTCGTTGGGACACCTTACTTCGAATTGAATGAGAATAAAGCTTCAATTTTTAGAACGAAATTTAGCCTTTTAGGCCCTGATGATAGACCTCGAGGAGAACTGACTCAAAATGCCTGAGAATAAAGATAGCCCTAAGACTTTCACAAATAGTCCCCAAGTGAGAGTTAGCTCGAGCTCGGGCTGCCTAAAAAACTTGATTTGAACTTAAAGTAAAGATAGCCCTAAGGCGTTATAGATAGATCCCGGATGAGGATACGCCTGGACTCGGATGACCCTTGGACTAAAGTAATCGAGAGAGTGTTTAACTTGATCTGAAGGCAAAAACAGATCAAAAGCTTTATTAGTAATTCTTGAATGAGAACTGGCTTGGACTTAGGTAGCTTGAGGGCCAAAGAATCGGGTGGATGATCGCACTTGTAATAGTAGAAATCCTCGAGATAGGGTACCACCTCGAGGTTAAGTTTATACGACTAGCTCCTTAGAGCTTATTTTTCATTTTGATAGAGATCCTCGAGATTAGGCACCATTTTGAGGCTTAGAATGATATTGATGGCTCCTCAGAGCCTATTTTTATTTTGACAGAGAACCTCGAGATTGAGAACTATCTCAAAGCTTAGAGTGATATTGATGGCTCGTTAAAGCCTATTCTCATAGCAACAGAGGTCCTCGAGATCGGGTAACATCTCGAAGACAGGTTGATGCAGGGGTTTTTGATCCCTCGAATATTGTACGCCAGTGTTAATCGTATGACATGGTCATAAAATGATCGAGGTGACCCGGTGGTACATCTACCTGAAAGTGATAATGGCCTAATCAGAATTAATTGGCTTTGTAGGGTAGGCAGATAGTCGCCGCTTTCTCTATATATGAGTTTATTTCCTTCTTTTATGAGGATTCCGCTATTTTGAGCCGCTACCCCTTTTCATAGAGTTCTTCTTCCTTGCGCCGGCTTTTCCGTCATTTCAATTCAAAGTTTTTACCTGAGTTTTCATTTTCCTTATCTTGTTTTATTAAAGCCATGGCTGTCATACCTAAATCCGTTTGCCAAGAAGAGGAGGGCTCCACTTCTTCTTCTAGCTTGATGGGTGGTACACTGTCGGCGTCTGGTGAGCCAATCTCAAGATGCTTTGTCTCGAGGAGGGACCTTTTGCTAGAGAGGCCTCCCAATGTCGAGGGCCATTGGGATCATGCATCAAGGTTTACTTCATCAATAGGAGATGAACACCTCGAGGCAGTGAGGAGAGACTGTGGATAGGGAGAAAAAGTGGTATTGCAGGTGCTCTCCCCGGAAGAGAACATTACAGCTTATACAGAGCAGTTTTTACACTAATACACGTACTTCTTCACATTAGGTCCTATCAATAGAGTCATTCTTGACTTCTATTGAAGATATCGGGCTACCCTGGCACAGGTTCACCCATCGTTCTGGAGGAAAGTGCTGATGATGAAGTTTTTTGCGGAAGAAGCCGTGCTCGAGTTCACCCTTAGCCATCTCATCATATTGTACTGACCCTTTCATTACCGAGGCTTGATATCTTTATGATGCCGAACTACCAGACCCTCGTTGTTGATGATGAAGAAAATGAGGACAAAAGATGGATGAATCGATTCATCCGGGTAAGGATTGTCGATGTTATCCCGGTGGAGTTCCTATCGTTTCCTGAGAAATGGAATGTCACATGTAAGTTGTACACCTATGTTTTTGTCATTTTTTGCTCATAATGGAGACAAATTTTGTAAAAACACTTTCTATTTTTTTCTTTTTGCAGCAACCCCGTAGATGTCATACGAGGTTCCCGACCTGGCGCATTGGGCTTGGAAGCTGGCAGCCCATTCGACCTATGACGAGAATAAATGGTGAGACCTACCAAGGGTATATGCGAGGCAAAATGCCATGGTACTTGCTGTGTGATTGGCTTTCTTTGGAGGGAACTCTGTATGTACTAACCTCATCACCATAGGTACTGGAGAATTTACTGAGGTCAGATCGTTCTCCCTCAGAGAGGAGGAGGGGTCGTCGGCTTTAGTACTGAGGAACAATAACAAACGGAAGGAACCCTCACAGGGCAAAGGCGTTCATAGCGAGACAAGTCCTGCCCAGAGGCCTAGAGAAGATGTCTTGACTGAGCCTGCAACACTCGAGGCTTCCAGCCTTGGAAAAATGGTTCCTCCTTTGCCATCGTCTTCTTTTCACGTCGAAGGTACTTCGAGGGAGAAGGATTCTTTGTCGCCGTCTTCTACTCCCCTCGAAGGTACTTGGAGGGGTGTTTTAGGGCAGGGGCCGCCTAGCTCAAGCGAGGTCTCGAATGATCACGTTTCTATTAGGAGCAGTTTTGCTAGGGTCGACAAAACCAGGCTGGTAGGTGCACGTTCGACCTTTGAGGAGGCTCATAGGCTCTGTTCTGTGGTGTGTTTTGGCCAATTGTATCAGTTTTTTAATGTTACACTACCACTTTCTTATTGAGCTCCTTTTTTGTAGGCCTTTGACAAGCTCAAGTCTGAGCTGCTCTGCTATAAAGCCAGGTTGAGGAAAGCCTTGGATAGGGAGAAATCCCTCAAGCTTCTTTGCGATAAGAGGGGAGTTGAGTTGGTATACCTGTGGTATGAAGCGAATCGGAGACTGAACTGCGAAAGCCACCTTGCGGAGCAGGTAACCTTTGCTCCAAGGGAATGCATGCTTCTTCTTCTAACCTCAAGGATTAATGTTTTGATACCTCAGTTGCAGAGCAAGACAGGGTATTTGGAACTCCTTTGGGGCGAGGTCAGCCAGGCCAAGCATGAGTGTAGCGAGCTAAGGGCTCAAATAGATGCCTATGATGCGTCCTAGATGAATGCTCTAGCCAAGGTTTTTGCACTCGAGGTGCAGCTCTGAAATGCCCGTGAAAATAGCTCAGTTCAGACAAGGAGGATTGAAAGGATCGAGTCCGACCTTTTGGAGATGAATTCCAAGGTCGTGGATGCCCGGGCTGAAGCTGAAGAGATTCGGGCTAAGGCCGACAAAAAAGTGGTCGTTTATTTAAAAGACACTACTGATGTTCGAGAAAAGTTGAGAGATGCTTCCGATCAAGAGAGTAGAAGCAATGAGTATGCCCGGTGCAAATCCCGGAGGGAAACCCCTGAAGAGATTAATGCCAGGGGGGTCGATCTCTCGAAAGAGAGAGCGCAGGCCAAGGTGAATGAATACAACTCAAAATTCCTCTTGTCCGATACCGAAGATAGTGGAGAAGAGGCCGATGGGGCCGCAGTCCCCGAGGGGAAAATAGACTAGGCTTTTTTCTATTTGATTCTTTGTACAGTGTTCTTATAGAATTTTGTAAAAGTAGCCTTCCATGGTTTTATACATGTGTATATGTAACGAAAGCTTTCGGTTTTCTCCTTTAACGGATCTCTATTTTCGATTGTATGTCTTTCTTTGTCTTGAGTTTTGAAGTTTTTATCAATGATTAGCTAGATGAATTGGCCTTTGAGAAAAAAAAAATCGTTGGGTTTGTAACCTGGCCTTGAGGTTTGTTGGGGAGGCTCGTAGGCTCTTATGTGTTGGGTCGGTACGACCTCTCAATATAGGCTGGCGATAGTAGCTCTTACGCATCGGGTCGGTACGACCTCTTAGTGTGGGCTGGCGGCAGTGGCTCTTACACATTTGCCTTTAGGCATTTTTAGTTAACAATTTCGTGCTTAGTCTCCGAGTCGAATTTCCACTCGAGCTCATTGTCCTTAAGTTTTTAAGCTGGCCCTTAGGCTCTTACGCATTGGGTCGGTACAACATCTTAATATAGGCTGACGATAGTGGCTCTTACGTATTGGGTCAGTACGACCTCATATGAGGGCTTTATTTCCCTCGATAAAAACTTTTTGAAGTTTTATGTTCGCTCGGCTATTCGACGGCTCGCTAAGAACCTCGATTGTGAGTCTTTATGTAGCGATGAATGAGCGCCTCATGAGGTTTCACTCGATGGCCGAATTGTTTCGAAGCCTATTGTTTGGAGCTGATATGATCAAAGCTCTTTTGCTTATGCCAAGTGTAGCCTGGTTAACAGGTTCTTTTCGAAGTTTTTTCGATGTAATTGAAGGCCTGTGATTTTATAGCGATGGTCGGGCATCCCTGAGTGAAGTAATTTCGGCATCTATATTGAGGGTATGCCTTTTTAGGGGTCTTAAAAGTTTAGATATTTAACCTTAACTTTAAGATCGGGATTATGCCTTTTTTAAGGACTTACAAATTTTTACATTCCTTGCTTGAGGTCTTATAGATAGGTTACTTGGTACAAGTATGGTTTATGCCTTGCTTGAGGTCTTATAGATAAGTTACTTGGTACAAGTATGTTTCATGCCTTGCTTGAGGTCTTACAGTTTTAGTGTTGCCTCATAGAGGTCTTTCGGACTCGAGGTTTCCCGCTTGGGGTCTTATGGCCTTGAGTTTCTGATTGCTCGATGGGCTGACAGTCGACGACAGTCCCTCGAGAGGTCGAAAGTTTTTTTGCTCTGGATCCATTATTTGTAAACTTGGTGTTGCGTCCTTGAGGTCTTATGAGTTTGAGGTTTCCGACCCGGAGGTCGTATGGCTTCTAGTTTTTTGACCTCAATCCCCGAGTGTTTGGGAAATTTTTGACTCTAGAGCCATTTCTGGTAAAACAATATCAGACTTCTTTGAAGCATAAAGCGTTTTGATGTAGGAGGAAATATTCTTTGATTACTTGGCGCATGTATACATATTTTTGCCATCAAGGGCTCAATTATGCTATGCGGACACGATTCATTTGACCGTTTGGCCCGATACATCATTTTCCTACTAAGACCCTTTTCGGCTCATCTTGACATTTTCGAGAAGTTGATCTTCCGGAGGGATGCCCCCTAGTGTTCGAGGTTGACTGAAGAGAAGCTGGATCTTCCTTAGGTAGCATATAGATGTTGCCTCGTTAAAAACTTTGTTGGTAAAACCCGATCGAAGGAAAAGAGTGCAATGTATGCTTTGAAACCTTAAGGTCTTCGAGCTGGGCAGCGCTTCGACTGTTCTGGTCTGACATCTGCACAAAGGTTAGTGTAAGATGGAAATAAAAAGGGAGATGGTTATACCTTAGTTTTGATGGCGCTTTGAGCCTCGATATGCTCCAAGCGTTTGCTTAGGGGGCGCGATACGGTCCTTTGTTTGTTTCATTCGGGTGTAGCCGAGGATGTGTATCATGATTGCTACTTCACTATTTGCTTGTCCTTTGGCTCCTTCGATGTTGAAGGCGTTGATGCTGGTGCCACATCGTCCACCGCGAACATCACCTTTGCTGCATTTTGTTCTCCATACACGGTTTTTATTCCGTCCTTCGTCGGAAACTTCATCATTTGGTGAAGGGTTGATGGTACCACTCTCATGCAATGTATCCATGGCCTTTCAAGCAAGGCGTTGTACCTCATATCTCCTTCGATGACATGGAATTTGGCATTTTGTATCGGGAAAGTGATTTCCCCTTTCGTTGTTTCGCTCGTCATGTTGAATCTATCGAGGACTCGAGAGGTGGGTGTGATTTGGTAAAGCAGTCCGAGCTGCTCCACCACCCTTGACCTAATAATGTTGGCCGAGCTACCTGGATCCACAAGTACACGCTTAATTTGAAATGTATTTGTGAGCATGTGATTTTTGCCCTATATGAATTACTCATATAAAATCCAAGAAAATAGATTTCTTTTTCAATTATTTTCCATTTTGGTAGGATTTTGTAGGGGTTTTATTAATTGTTTGCATTTTTGGGCAAGTTTGAATTTTATTAAAATCATGAAAATACCAAAAAAAAACATGCATTGTATTTAGGCTTTATTTTTACATTTTTAGGATTAGTCAGTAAATTATTTGTTTTATTTAAAAATGAAAATCATAAAAATGGCCCATTTTACATTTTTGCCTTTTTAATTTTTAGATTATTGATTTTCTCTTTTAATGTAGGATTAAGTAACTTTTATAATTATTGTAATTAGGTATTTAGTTTAATCTTGCAATATAGATTAATTTAGGATTTTTATTTAAAAAAAAGAATAAAAAGGGAAAAAGAAAAAGGAATAAAAGAGTTGATTGAAAGAAGGGACCTTTTAATTGAAATTGGGCTACCCCATACCCAAAACCTTGCCCCCAAATCGGTCCAGAACCCATGCCCAAAAGACCTACCCGGTTAGACCCTTTCTCCCCAAAACGATGTAGTTGTATGGCAAAACTACGCCGTTTCAGTTACTCTCTGAAATCGCCGCCCACCTCCACCGTCTCTCCGTCCACCTCCAAATTTTGACCATCCAACCTCCATCATTCCCTCATCCATATCCCTCCATTAGTTTCTCCAAAAGATTATCGTTTTCTCCGAATTTGAGATCTAAGAAATAAAAATTTGAAATTTTTACTTTTTCGTTCTATTTTTTGATCTGGTCCTCAATTCATGATAAAGACTGCTTGAATTCCCTATTTTTCAATGCGAAGGGTCGTTTAATGTACTATATTCACAAATTGGCCGGATTCCGAGCGAATGATCACCGGTTATCCAGATTAGCTTGAAACCTCTGCCTCGTCTCTTTCTTGGCACATGGTGAAGATTGTTGCATGAAGCATTGGCCATGGACGAAAGTTTGGCTAATATTCATGTTATAATTCCCACTATTGGCCGAGTTTCGTGTCCGTCGAAGTTCAAATGGATTCATTACTGCCTTTCTCCAAGTTGTCAAAGCTTTTGGTGATCTTATCCGTATGCCTCTCCTCCTATATTCATAACCCCTCATGCAATGACAAAATTATTTCTAAAAAAGGAGAGGAAATCTGTTTTCTGGTCTTGATTAATTAATCAGTAATAATAACTCACTAATTAGATTAGTCACAGTTGTTAACGTTATTTGGGGTACATTTTAGAAAATATGTTTTCCAGTTTTTAAAACCAAGTCTGTTTTGTTTAAATTTTCTTTGGGTTTGAGTCTATTTGCTATTAGGATTCAGAATTAGGGCCGTTAGTGCCAAATCTCAATTAGGATGTCAGGCTTGTTGGTTAAATGGCCTAGAAGTCCAATTTCATTAAAAGGGTAAAAGGGTGAATACATGGATGCTGGGTTTGGAGTTGGATAGAATTTGAGGGAATTTCATGGGAAGCTTCCAAAAGAGCTGACAAGGAATCATTTTAAAGATAAAAGAGGGGGAAAATCCTGGGGCAGGGGGGTAAGTTAATAAAATTAGAAGTTAAAGGGGCACTTTTAAAATTATAAATCTGATTTGGTTGCCCTAAAATTCCTTCTATAAAAGGACCCTCTTGCCAATAATTAGGGCACAGAAAAAAAAGAGGATAAAAAAGCACAAACGGCTGAAAACCAGTTTTCAAAAAAAAGATTCTTTAGAAAATTTTAGTTTCCTTCTATTTTCTGGGGTCTTTGTTGAGAGTTTTAGAGATCGGAACTAGAAACTAAAACTTATTTTGTTCTTTAGGCTATTTTCCTTTGGCTAGGTATTCTTTTGAACCTTCTTGAATGTTTTGACTGAGTTGCATTGAATAAAAATGCTGATTTATTAAATTTTTTAGCATAAATGGAGCTGGTTTATTTATTTTTAGAATGTTCTTGGGATTTCCAGCCTTGTTAAAGCTTTAAATCGGTATTAATTCTTGTATTCTATTCATTTATTTTGTTAAGTTATGTAATGGCTTGAGTTTTTAGGACAATGGATGAGGTTTTTGTTGATAATTAGTAGTTGTTCGAAACGGACCATTCAAATATCGTGCTGTCTTCTTCTCTTTTTTCTGTCAGTAACATTGTTGTTTGCTTATTTGTGAGTAACATGGTCCTTTTGTTTTAAGTTGTAGTAGCAAAATCTTTACTATAAAGTCTGAATTGAGCATGTAGATTGGTTTTAAAATCTGAAGAATGGAAAGGTTATTTTGCTATTGATAACTTGGGTGATAACTCCCACTCCTTTTTCTTTAACAACGTTTAACAATATACTGGGCCTGCCATTGGCCCAGTTCTTGGCTAAACTAACTTAGGCCTGTTTTACAGTTCTTTACCTATAATCAATGGCTTAAGTCCAAATTAGTTGTAAATGAGAATACCCTTAGGCCTAATTAAGTGTAATTCTTTAAAATGGTTTGAGGCTTGCCATCTTTCATTAAATCACCCATGGCCCTCTTATTAGTATTATAACTAAGAATTAATTTAATTCATGAACATTGTTAGTTTTCTTTAGGCACGCGATTAAATTATTACAACTACGGATACGGCTCACGTGATGTGGTTGCGATACTTAATTCTAAATTAGATTAAAGTAGGAGCATCATTAATTTGACCTTAAAAAAATACAAATCTCTTTCTTTTAAAAATAATTTGAGGTGATCCATACATAAATAAAATCCATAACCTATGGCACTCACAATAATATTAACTTAGTATAGAAAATACCTTTGAACATCCGTAGCTTGCTTTAGGCGCGTTCATAATAAAATCATCATAGCTACGAGTACGGTTCCCATGATGTAGCTGTGATACCTAATTCCCAAATCTTGGGGTACATTTATGTGAACAAGCCACAACTTCTAATAACTTTAATAAATTAAACATGTTGTAGATCGTGGGTACGATTCCCGTGACATGATTCGCAATGTGTATCAAACAAACAAGTATACGACAATCGTAACTTGTTCCAGATTAATACCATAAAATAATTAAAAGTGATTATAAAGTTAAAAAAATACACAATAGTGTTTAAAATGTATAGTCAATCATATAATAGGCCAATTAATAAAAGTTAAAGTGATCGTGCTAGAACCACGGAATCTGGGAATGCCTAACACCTTCTCCCGGGTTAACAAAAATTCCTTACTTAGAATTTCTAGTTCGTAGGCTTTTAAAATAAAGTCGAAACATCCTTGATTTGGGATTTAAAAAATAAACCGGTGACTTGGGACATCAATTAAACTATTACAAGTGGCGACTCTGAAAGAATTAATAAAATAATTTCATTTCGAATAATGTCACTTTAATTGGAAAAACTCCCTTATATCCACCCTCGGGTGGTAGAAAAAAGGAGGTGTGACAGCTCTGGCAACTCCACTGGGGAATAAACCCAGAACTTTGGTTCAGGGTTCAAGAATTCGAGCTTAGAATAACTGTTATAATTGGCTTTTATTTATTATCTAATTTTTATTGCATGTTTGGGCATAATGTGCTAAATGTCGCTTTTTACTGCTTTGATGTTATTTGAACTGTATATAAACTTTTACGATATCTTTCTCTTCTCATGTTGGGGGATGTGCAGCTGGCGTGACTCCTCTTACTGTTAGTGTCATACCTTGAATTACAAAGATGCTCGGACAAGTTACAAAGCCAGATGACCTTTTGGTTTCCGGTAAGTAGCCCCCCCCCCCCGGCTCGAGTTGTCCGCTCGGGTACACTAAGTCTAGAACAATATACCTAGGTTCTAAACCTAGAATAACTCAGCCTCATGCTGGATCCCTAGTAGGAACGTTTGTTTTCATCATGTGCATTTGACTTTGGGGACTCAACACAGAGGTTGGGTCGGTCTAGGATAGGTGCACCCCAGAATCAAACACCATCCTGATGCAATTTTTACGTACTACTTGTACAATTAATTGCTTCGTTTGCACGTTGACTGGTTGCTAGAATAGAGAGGAAATTGGGAAAAATAAAATTGAGGTATGAGAGAGATAATTACCCACCTTTGAAAAATTTGGTGTCCAAAATATACCGAAACTCTGCCAAAATTTTGGAAAAAAAAGAGAGAGGAAAAAGGAATGGAAAATGGTTTCAAAACATTTCTTGTCTTTTTTATTATGTAAAAACTGACCGAACTATGCGGGTTTGATTCTCACCAGATGTGGGATACGTAGGCAACCCTCATCGGGTCCAGCCCCGTTTTTTGCAAAAAATAACCCAAAAATTTGAAAATGTCTTCATTTGTTGTCAAAATCAATTGGGTAATGCCGTTTTTGTCTAAATAAGCCAAACGCTCCGACAGGGCGCCAGAAGGCTGTTTTTGCAAGAATGACCACCAAAGGTTTCTTTGTCAATTTTGGCTACCTAGCAAGCACAGCCCTAAAATCTTTCTTTTCAAAGTGCTGAAGGGTCGTATTTGCAAAAGTAGCCGTGTTTTTTAATTTTTTTGTGAAATTGACCTCTTTTATAAAATTCGCTTTATTTTAAACCAATCACCTTAATCTAAATGTGCAAAATGAGCACGAGTCAAAGCTTGCCAATGAAGGTCGTGATCAAGATTTCTTTGGAACCACAAATGTGGTTGGAAGATTAGGGTAGATCAGGACGAGACGTGGTCAACCATCATTTTGGGGTCTCATCGGGTTATTAAAGATCAAGCCTAGAGGAGACATAATAAGAGCACTGGTGACATTTTGGGATCGAGCTCATAACGTGTTGCATTTATCGGACTTCGAGCTCACACCCACTTTGGAAGAGATAGTCGGTTATGTTAGGAGTACCAAAGCCCTATGACATAAATACCTTGTCGCCCCAAGGGCTGTCATCCCTCACAAGTTTCTAGATTTACAAAATATAAGCAAGGTGGTCCAATATGCAGATTTGGCGGCTGGGTTTTCCACTCCCCAGTTCATATACCAGTGGTACGGGAAGATATGGGGATTTGAAAATCCGGAAAGCAAAATTTGTAGCAAAGGGAATCGACTAAAATGGGAAGAGCATAGATGCTTCGCATTCATGGTGGTATTTTTGGGTCTTCTAGTGTTTCCCAAGAATGATGGGAATATCGATGTACGGATAGTTGGGGTCGTCAACACTTTGCTTACCAATACTAAAAGCACCCTCGCACCCATGATAATGTCTGAAATATTCCGAGCTCTCACAACCTGCAAAGCCGGAGTAGACGTTTTCGAGGGGTGCAACTTGTTGCTACAAATGTGGATGATTTAGCATCTATGTCATCGTCCTCGGTACATGACCTATGGGTCAACAGGGAAAAGATGCATAGAGGAGTTTTATATAAGGGTTGAAGGGTTCAAAATGCCAGAAGGGGTCGCAGAATGGATATCTTGCCTCCGCTCCGTCACTGCAAATCAGATAGAATGGGCGTTGGGTTGGCTTCCTGTTGATGAAAACATATACATGCCTGCCACCGGTCCTCACATCCTCCTGTTGGGTCTCAGAAGTGTCCAGCCTTATGCCCGGTACCGGCTTTTGAGACAACTAGGAAGATGTCAAATAGTTCCCAAGGACGAAGACCTTAGCCTTCATGTCGTCGAGATCCGTTCTGATGGCCAATTTCATGAAGCAGTGGTTCACCAGAATTGGAGTGAGTGCCAATATTTGATGGCAGATACCTGAGCATGTGATCTATCCAAAGGTGAAGTATCACCCGATTACCTCGCTTGGTACAAATGGAAAGTTGAGTTTGGAAGGCCAGCCAAAAGACCCCACCTACAAGAATTTGTTGAAGCATCACAAGAACAGTGGGAGTGGTTCACAAAAGAAAATGAATACCGAGCCACCATAAGCAGGATGGAGGGACAAATCAGAGACCTTAAGTTTGATAGTGATATGCAAGCCGTTGCGGATGAGGGCGAGAATAAAAAGTTAGCCCAAGAAAATGAGGTCCTCTGCACCCAGATCCAAAGGATGAAGCTAGCTGCTGAGAATCCAGAAAGAAACCGAACGGATGAAAGGCTCATTAATGGTTTTAGGAAGAAACTATGTGAGTACGGGAATGACTTAGAAAAATCCGAAGGCAGTTTGGCAAGAGCCCGGGCATAGTTGGCGAAGAACGTAAAGGGACGGGCAAAGTTTGTTCAGCAATTAAAAAGGAAATATGATGGAGAAGTCACAAACCTGAAGAAAAAGCTAACTACCCCCGAGAATGAGATGGCTAAACAAGCCAAGAGCTTCAAAGCCGAGAGAGTACATTGCTACGCTTTGATGACACAACTAGAGGGAGACCTACAACATTTGCAAGAACATAATCATACGGCCACCCAGGTTTTGGAGGCTAGATCTCAGCAGATTGGGTGGTTGTTGCAAGAAAAGGGTATCATCAGGGAAAGGGTTAGAAGAATCGCCGACTACATTGTGATAAAGTGCAACGAATGCAAGGACATGACCAGGTTCATGTCATAGTAATGATCTTTGTTCGCCAGATAATGGATGATCTCTACCACCTCCAGGATGATATGGTGCATAGGCCCGCAGCAAGACCAACTGGTGTCCCTAGGGCAGGATTGGAGGAACTTATGTACTCCTGATTGTTTTCGAGTCTGTATTTTCATTCAGTATGCTTTGAGTCTGTTTAGTTTTTCTATTCTCAAGTATGTAGGATCGAGTCTTTGTAATAGAGAAAAATTAGAAGTTTTGCTTTAATGAAAATTTGAAAAACCCAAAAAGTGTTTATTTATTTCGCATTTATTCCTTGAACTAAGGGATGATCTGATTCATACAACATTATGATACGTAGGCAATCCCCATCGGATCCAGTCATGCTTCTAATAAAAGAGAAAATGATGAAAAGAGAAAACCAAAAAGAAAAACAAAAGAGAGAAAACAAGAAAAAGAGAACGAAAGCAAGAAAGAAAACTGTGAGACAATGGAAAAGAGAGCAATAGAAAGATCAAGGAGATAAACAAAGGTTGGGATGAGACATGCAATCGCAAAATATGTAGAAACACATTTAACTGTATAGGTGCATCACTCCCCCAATGTGCGATTCCCTATGTGTTAATTGCCTTGAACTAACAAGTTTGTTGTGTCTACTATTAAGTATTCAGGTTCTGTTTTAAGGTGGTTGGTTTGTGGTAACCTGGCTTAACACCCTTACTTTACAAGATCCAAGGGAAGTGTCAAAATGTCGTCGGATAGTCATCTGGCAACAATTTTCATCCCAGATGATAGCACGTTATAGGCTATCCCAACATCAGAGTCGGTGGCTGCTGAAAAGAATAGGGCACTATGCCTCCGCATGTTGGAAATGTGGGATGCTTGGTCCAACAGTAGAGAGTCTCCTAGTGCAATACCTGGTTTACCTGAGCTACTTCCCAGAACAAGTGGAACTTCCAACATCCCGATAAGTTACCCGAACACCCCACTTGGATACCATACCATCTCAACTCACTTCGTTGGAACACCTTTTAAGGTTCGCCCCTAGGTTATTTTGCGAGTGGCCTCTAACATATTTACTGCACCACCAACTTCGGCTACGGCAAAATCAACTTTGCCCAGGCCAAGCTTTGATCCATCATCCTTTACCTTCCAAGTGCTATCTTTTCCACCAGACACTGCCCAGTTCACCACCAATTCTTACCCTCAACAACCCCGGTATGAGTTTACCGCGGGATAGGAGAAAGCTATCAAGAATCCTGAGCAAGAGGAAATCACTCGGAAAATTAGAAGCATGGAACAAAGCCTTAAGAATATACAAGGTTTAAGTGGCCAAAAGAGCGTATCCTACGCTGATTTATGTGTGTTCCGCATGTGCATTTTCCCATCGGTTTCAAGACCCCCAAGTTCTAAAAGTATGACGGGCACGGGGACCCCATAGCCCACCTCAAGAGGTATTGCAATCAATTAAGAGGGGCAGGCGGAAAAGAAGAGCTCCTAATAGATTATTTCAGAGAGAGTGTAGTTGACATTGCATCTGAGTGGTACATGGATCAGGACATGTCTCGCTGGCAAATATGGGTTGATTTTGCTCTAGATTTCGTCAGGCAATTCCAGTACAACATAGACATAGCTCCAGACAGAAATTCCCTGTCTAATCTCAAAAAGAAGTCTTCGGAATGTTTCAGAGAATATGCTTTTAAGTGGCGCGAACAAGCGGCCAGGGTGAAGCCCCCGATTGATGAGACTGAGATGGTTAGTGTTTTTCTACAAGTCCAAGAGGCGGACTACTTTCAGAATATGATGTCTGCAATGGGAAAGTCGTTTGCCGAGGCTATCAAAATTGGGGAGATGGTCGAAAATGGTTTGAAGATAGGCCACATATTGAGCCAGTTTGCTATAAGAGCTACGTCCCAACAATCCAGAAGTGGGTCAGAAGGTGTAGAAAATAGAAAGAAGAAAGAAGAAGTGGCGATGGCGGCTTCAAGTCCGATGAACCCCCGTCAACCCCGAGGTTACTTCCCGCCAAACCCCCTACAACATTATTATCCTCACTAGGATGTGGCTTATGCCATGGCTCCTCAGCCTTATGCGGTGATGAAAGCCCAGCCATACGCTTGGCCACAATAACAGTTTAACCAAAACTGAGCTCCACTTCGTAGAAATAACCCTCTTCACCAAGCTCCATATAATCCCCGTCCCCCACAAAATAATTTTCCATAGAATAACCATGCTCGGGAGCCAACTAGAAGAAGAAACTTCATGCCTATTGGTGAATCATACTCTACCCTTTTCCCTAAACTGGTCCAAATGGGTTTGTTGCAACCCGTACCACAAACCAGGCAAAACCCAGATTTTCCCTCATACCGACACGGTACTCGATGTGCTTACCATTCAGGAGTGGAAGGGCATGACACTGAAGACTGTTGGACTCTCAAAAGGTTAATCGAAAACTTAATAGAGCAAAAAGGTTAGTGCTAAAAGATGACGAGATCCTCAATGTGACTTATAACCCATTGCCGGCTCACAACAACGGGCTAGCTATTGGGATGATTTGTGAAGATAAAGAGTTTGACCCAGCTCTGAAGGGCATCATTGCTATTGCCGATGTTGAAAAGAAGTCAAGGGCGGTTTCAAAGAAAGACAAAGGGGAGAATAAGAGTAACTCTACCCCTCAAAGTGCAGAAAAGACATTGGAAACCAAAACAGGGGCAGTACCCCCTAAAGACGCCATTCATTATGTTCCCCAGGCTCATAGGAAAGAACTATTGGCGTTGAGTCCTCCTAAAAGGTTCGAGCTGAACAAGGGACCCAAGATGTATGTACCTAAAGGGACTTATGTGGCGCGGGAACCAGTAATTCCATCCAGGCTGAAGGAGCCCATGATCATTAGCCACGCACCACAAAGGCCTATGAAAGACCCCACTGCAATCCCCTGGAACTACAACAGAGCAATTGTGACATACAAGGGAAAAGAAATCATATGGGAAGTAAATGAAACCAACCCATCTGGGAAGTATCTCAATTTGGAAGAAGTGAACAACGCCAAGCAGAAGCACTTTCCGCTCAAAAAGCCAGTTAGTGCCGAAGAAGTAGAGGAGTTCTACCGAAAAATGAAAATTGCGGACTACGAGGTAATTGACCAACTCCGAAAGTCTCCCTCTTAGGTTTTGCTCTTGTGTCTACTGATAAGCTCGACTGAGCACTAGAAAGTGTTGATAAAGACCCTAAATGAAGCATATGTTCGTACTGAAACTACTGTTGAGCAACTGGAAAGGATGGCAGAGCGATTCTTTGATGTTAACCGGATTTCATTTAGCAGAAATGACTTGCCCCCAGAAGGGGCCGCCCACAACAAAGCTCTTCATCTGGCAGTTAGGTGTGAAGGGTACTATATGTTAAGAGTCATGGTGTATAGCGGATCCGGGGTCGACAAATGCCCTCTCTCAACTTTACAAAGAATGTAAATTGGGACTGAGAGAATCATGCCTAATAATGTCTCTGTGCGTGCTTTCGATGGCATCAAGATAGACACAATAGGGGAGATTGATTTGATCTTTACTACCGGTCCTGTGGACTTTGAAGTGACGTTGCAGGTCTTGGACATGGATACCTCCTATAATATTCTCTTAGGAAGGCCTTGGATTCATGCTGCAGGGGCCGTACCTTCTACGCTCCACCAAATGGTGAAGTTTGAACACGAAGATCAGGAAATTGTGGTTCATGGAGAATACGAGCAATCAATTTACCAGGACCCGTCAGTCCCATGTCTCGAAGCTAGGGAAGGTAGCGAGCACATAGTCTATCAAGCTTTTGAGGTTGTGGTCGCAGATCAATGTGAGAAAGGAAGCTCGTGTCCTCAACCCTTTCTGTCAAATGTGTCAATCATGGTTGCTACTAAAATGATCAAGCACGTGTATAAGTCCGGGAAGGTGCTCGGGGTATCTTTGAAAGGTATCACAGAACCTATCACTTTGGCCACCAGTAAGAACTTCTTTGGTGTCGGTTTTCAAGCTACAGAAGCCGACGTGAAATGGGCTAAAGAACGTAAGAATGACGGTTGAGTTCTACCTTAGCCGGTCCTGCATCTCTCCAAAACATTCGTCAAGCCAAAGTACGCAGAAGAAGAAGAAGAAGAAAAAGACGAGGCCTTCACAGCCGAGGAAATTGAGGACATATGTGGAGCCATGAGGCAAATGTTATTCGAAGCTCATATAGTCTAGCCGGGTGAAGGCTCGAGCACTACTGAGGTGCAATTTATGGGGCCCAATGCCAAGCTGCAAAATTGGAAGGCTACTTTGTTCCTAGTTAGACGGGAATCTCGGTAGTCCAGTCTTGCCACCTTTTCTGCATTCTGAGTTATTCCAGGGTGTAACTGGAATGTTTCTTTTAGTTTATTTTCTTTAAAATTCCAATGTAAACCCTTCTATCTTCAAATACAAAGAAATGAAATCAATATTTCATCGTCTATGAATCTCTTTCTTTATTCTTTTTGATTTTTGTTACTTTTCTTATTTCTTTCTTTTAGTTATAATAATGCGGACTTAAAGAACATGGAATACTTGGGTACTTCATGCCTAGATCATAGCACGCTGTCTAACTGTGAAATAATGAATTAAGAACCAGAATATGATGAAAATGAGCCTTTTAGGGAAATAAACCAAGAACTGAAACAATTCGAGAATAAACCTAAGACAAACTTAAATGATACCGAGCTGGTTAATTTGGGTAGTTCAGAAGAGGTCCAAGAAACCATGATAAGCATTCACACGGATGAAAGAACTAGGGATGCATTAATCCAACTTTTTTTCGAATTTAATGATGTGTTTGCTTGGTCCTATGATGATATGCCAGGACTGAGTGTTAATTTAGTGGTACACAAATTGCCAACTTACCCCGTTTATCCTCCGGTCCAACAAAAGCAGAGAAATTTCAAAACTGACATCAGTGACAAAATTAAAGAAGAGGTCACCAAATAGTTAAAGGCGGGGTGATCCGAGTGGTCCGATACACCACATGGTTGGCTAATGTGGTTCCAATGCCAAAGAAAGATGGGAAAACTGTTGGCTAGTGTGTGTTGATTATCGGGATCTGAACAAAGCATGTCCCAAAGACAACTTCCCTTTGCCAAACATCCTCATCCTTGTTGACAATTGTGCCAAACATGAGATACAGTTTTTCGTGGATTGTTATGCTGGATATCATCAAGTATTGATGGCTGAAGATGATGCGGAAAAGACAGCTTACACCACACCCTGGGGCACCTATTGTTATAGGGTCATGCCTTTTGGTATGAAGAACGCCGGGGCAACTTACATGAGAGCTATGACTTCCATATTTCATGACATGATGGACCAAGAAATCGAGGTATATGTGGACGATATGATCATTAAATCCATAACGCAAGACGACCATGTTCAGAATTTGAGAAAGTTCTTTGAGCGTCTACATAAGTATGACTTGAAGTTAAATCCAGCTAAATGTGCATTTAGAGTTGTGTCTGGGAAACTCTTGTGATTTATAGTCAGTTGGAGCGGCATCGAGCTAGATCCAACAAAGATAAAATCTATTCAGGATTTGCCTCCTCCGAGAACCAAGAAAGAGGTTATGAGTCTGTTGGGAAGGTTGAATTACATTAGAAGGTTCATTGCTCAGTTGACTTCCACATGTGAACCCATATTTAAGCTGTTGAAGAAAGAGCGGCGATTAGATGGACAGATGAGTTCCAGGCAGCTTTTGACAAAATCAAAAAATATTTGTCGAATCCACCAGTCTTGTTCCCACCCGAACCTAGAAGGCCTTTGTTTTTGTATTTAATGGTGTTGGAGAATTCCTTTGGATGCGTTCTCGGGCAATATGATGTGACCAGAAAGAGAGAACATGCAATATACTATATGAGCAAGAAGTTCACCAGTTATGAAGCCAAATACACTTTGTTGGAAAAGACTTGCTGCGCTCTAACTTGGATCGCTCAAAACTTAGGCATTACTTGTTGGCCTACACCACTTATCTCATTACCAGGATGGATCCTTTGAAGTACATATTCCAAAAGCCGATGCCCACGGGGAGCTTAGCTAAATGGAAAATCCTGCTCACTGAGTTTGACATAATCTATGTCACCTGCACAGCAATGAAAGCCTAAGCTTTTGCAGATCACCTAGCTGAAAATCCTGTTGATGATGAATATCGCCTTTGAGTACTTACTTTCTGGACAAGAAAGTAAATTCAGTTGAGGTAATTTCGGAAGACACCAGTGCTTGGAAAATGTTATTTGATGGAGTTGTGAATACAAAAGGTGTTAGGATTGGGGCAATCTTGATCTCACCTACTGGTCAGCACTATCCGGCCACAACCTGGTTTCGGTTTTTCTGCACCAACAATATTGCCGAGTATGAAGCCTGCATTATGGGTATGAACATGGAAATCGACCAACATGTGGAAGAATTGTTAATCATGGGAGATTTGGACTAAATTATCTGACAAGCTCAGGTGAATGGGAAACGTAGGATATCAAGATTATTCCATACAGGCAACATGTGGAAGATCTTAGCAAGCAGTTCAAGTCAGTCGTTTCAAGTACATTCCTCGGTTTCACAATGAGTTGGCCGATGCACTCGCTATTTTGGCTTCGATATTGCCATATCCAGGCAATGTCCACATTGACCCGTTGGAAATCCAAATCCGAGAAAGGCATGGTTATTGCAATACGATTAAGGTGGAACCAAATGTTCAGCCATGGTATCATGATATCAAGATATTTTTGAAAACAAAGGAATATCCTGAGCGAGCCAATGGAGACCAAAAGAGAACCATTAGAAGGCTTGCCAGCAGTTTTTTCTTGAACGGGGAGGTCTTGTACAAAAGGACTCCATATCTCAACCTTTTATGATGTGTGGATGCCCAAGAGGCTGGAAGAATTATGAATGAAGTGCATGTAGGAGTGTGTGGTCCCCATATGAATGGATATGTCCTGGCAAAGAAAATCCTTCGAGCAAGCTATTACTGGATGACTATGGAAAAAGATTACTTCAGCTTTGTCCGAAAATGTCATCAGTGTCAGGTGCACGGTGACCTAATTCATGCACCACCTATAGAACTACATCGTATGCCAGCACCATGGTCGTTCGTTGCTTGGGGTATGGATGTCATTGGGCCAATCGAGCCAAAAGCTTCAAATGGTCACAGATTCATATTGGTTGCCATTGACTACTTCACAAAATAGGTTGAAGCAGTCACTCTCAAAGCCGTCACTAAGAAAGCAGTTGTAGACTTTGTGCACGCCAACATCATTTGTCGTTTTGGTATTCCTAAAACTATCATTACGGACAATGCTGCAAATTTGATAGTCATTTGATGAGGGATATATGTGAGCAATTTAAGATCACGCATCGGAATTCTACCCCTTATCGGCCCAAAGTTAATGGTGCTATTGAAGCAGCAAACAAGAACATCAAGAAGATTTTTAGAAAAATGATTCAAACTTCTAGACAATGGCATGAAAAGTTATCGTTTGCATTGTTGGGATATCGCACAATTGTGTGCACATCAGTTGGAGCAATACCCTATCTATTGGTTTATGGAGCTGAAGCCGTAATACCCGCAGAAGTTGAAATTCCTTCTCTCCGAATCATTGTTGAAGCCGAGATTGAGAATAGTGAGTGGGTCAAGACCCGTCTAGAACAGCTAACCCTGATTGATGAAAAACGGATGGCTGTAGTTTTCCACGGGCAGTTGTATCAACAAAGAATGGCCCGTGCCTACAACAAGAAAGTGTGGCCTAGGAGTTTTGAGGTGGGGAAACTCGTTTTGAGATGTATTCTCCCACATCACAAGGAAAAAAAAGGAAAGTTCGCTCCAAACTGGAAAGGTCCATACATTATAAGAAAATTGTTTCCAAGAGGGGCTTTGTACTTGGGAGATATTGAAGGAAATGACCCTGAAACGACTGTCAATGCAGACGCAGTCAAAAGGTATTACGTTTAATCATTCTGCAATACAAAGATTCTCCGATTGGTTGATGAAGTCTTTCATTCTCGCTACCCCAAACACTTTAACCCTTTGCTAACCCTTTGAGCCATTTATCTTTCTTTGATTACCCTCTTTGGAACCCAAAAGCGTGTGTGAAAAAAAAATGAAGAAAGAAAGAACAAAACAAAAGAAAATCAAAAACAAAGTTTCCTTGGACTACGTTCGGTGATGATACCATCTGAATGGTTCCAAAGTTGTAATTCGATCCAACTTCTTTTTACCCCAAATCTTGTTCAAGTCCTTCTGATCATCGGTGAGACTGTTCAAAGATCAGATAACGCAGCTACTTGGAATTGATGCAATCGAAATGAGATAAATAAAATGAGAGAGTTTTGTTGGTGAAAATCCACACGGGCACCGTAAGGCGATGATGAGCAGAGAAACTGAAAAATGAGAGAGTCTGGTTAGTGAAAACTCATAAAGAGCACTGTAAGGTGACGGTAAGAAGAGAAATGAGAGAGGTCAATTGGAGAAAACCCGCAAAGAGTGACATTAATCGAAAAAAAGGAATTCCCTTCAACCATCGGCACTGATAAAGTCCTGGCAAGGTTTCTCGGGTTTAAGACACGAGTTATGTCATGTTTATGAGAGATAGGATGGTTGTGCAGATTGGGTATCCAGTCTAATAAGCATGTCATGTCTATTGAAGCCTGCATGCACTCCAGCTAAGTCCCTCTTTCTTTCTTTCCCTGAAAGGGATGCTTCTCGTTAAATTCATTATTATGTCCTTTGTTTACTTTTATTTGAGTCCCTTTTGGTCTAATTCCTCCTCAAAACTAATACAAATAAAAGATGGCAAGATTGGCTTTACAGGGTTCTACTTAACAAAAGCCTTATTCAAGGAAAAACAGCCAGCATCAGCAGGTGCATCAAGTCGATCTCGACTGGCCATGATGGCCGATGCTCCAGATTCAAAATTAATGAAAAGGAAAGAAATCCAAAGTTAAGTGCCCATAAAGATAGAGTAAGATGAAAGGGCCAGAGCCCCACACGGGTGAACCATCATGTGAAATTTTGGGAAAGTCAAGATCCCTGGGTTTAGAAAAGAGATCGATCTCCAGAAAGCCAACGAGCAACAGAGATTTTCATCGAAAGAGTTGGGCCGAGATCAAGTGATCAAAACAATCACGGCCACAAAACCAACCGCCATTTCAAACATACAAATTGTTCTTTGATTTGAAAAACATGTACAATCCAAAATAACCCTGCAAGGAGCAGGTGCAATAAAAGCAAGGCACGCAGAAACCAAAATGGTTCTGCAACAAAGGTTGACCCAAAAAGGGAAGTTCTTTTAAACTCTTCATTCATTCTCCTAAATAAAAATGAAAAATGAAGTAAAAAAAAGATAAAAAAGAAAGAATAAAATTCAAAACATGGTAACCTAGGGTCCCCAATCTCTAGTTACGTTTTTCCAACATAGGGTCTCCACTCCCTAGTTGAATTTATTTGGGGCTCCACTTCCTAGTTCAAGTTATTTTAGATAGAGGGTCTCCACTCCCTAGTCTACTTTTCCAACATAGGATCTCCACTCCCTAGTTGAATTTATTTTAGACATAGGGTCTCCACTCCCTAGTCGCTTTTCCAATATAGGATCTTCACTCCCTAGTTGAATTTAGGCATAGGGTCTCCACTCTCTAGTCTTCTTTTCCAACATAGGGTCTCCACTCCCTAGTTAAATTTATTTTAGGCATAGGGTCTCCACTCCCTAGTCTGCTTTTCGAACATAGGGTCTCCACTCCCTAGTTGAAGTTATTTTAGGCATAGGGTCTCCACTCCCTAGTCTGCTTTTCCAACATAGGGTCTTCACTCCCTAGTCGCTTTTACAACATAGGGTCTCCACTCCCTAGTTGAAGTTATTTTGGATATAGGGTCTCCTCTCCTGTCATGACCCTAACCCAGACCCGGTCGTGATTGTGCCTCTCGTGAAGACAAGGCTATCTAGTTCAATTCTTTAAGTAGTTAAACATTAAGAAACAGTAATAAGCATAATCAATTAAACAAAGGTTTAAGCAGTTAAAAACATAATTTGCGAAAAATAACCCCAACACAACTCGATACCTTAGTCATGAGCATCTATAAAACCTAATACAAGTCTGAAAAGTCTACAAACTATTACAAATGTCTGATAAGAGATAGAAATGATATAGAGGGAGAAATACGAGACTACAGACGTCAAGCAGCTACCTCGTGGACTCCGATATCTGCTGGGAGCTCTGAACTCGCACTGACAGGATCTGCAATGCCTGAATCTACACACGGTGTCCAGGGAGTAAAGTGATTACTCTGACTCAATGAGTAACAAATGTAAATAAAGACTGAAAGCAAGAAAACACGTTAAGCACAAAGCATTCTATAATGAGGCAGTAATACCATTTAAAAATCGATGAATTAGTGAAAGATAGGCAAAACTCCTTTATATCAAATGTAATTTCATGAAAAGCCCTTTTCAACAAATAAGCAGTTAATGGATAGTTAATTAAGAAAATAAACACATAAAGGTTCACCCCTCAGGCACAGTGTCCACAATTCCGCCCCTTGGGCAACATCTCAGAACAATACCAGCCCCTCGGGAAATCACATAGAACAATACCAGCCCCTCGGGCTTAATCTCACATCACAATGGGTATCTGCGCTCACTTGGGGTGTGCAAACTCCTAGAGGGGCCCCTTACGGCCCAAGCGTAATATCAAGCCACCTCGTGGCATCATCACTAGGCCCTCGGCCTAATATCAATCAATCCACCTCATGGCGTACATATCTCAGGCCCTCAACCTCATAATCTATATCAAATGTTTCCTCACAACATAGGCTCTCGGCCTTACTTAGCCAAAAATCCTCACAAGCCACTCGGGCAGTAGTAAAACATGTTTCTCAACCCAAAATATCATTTACAAGATCATGTAAGTCTTAAAATAGAGTAAACATGGCTGAGTATGAAAAATAGTGAAATATAACATGACTGAGTTCAAGTATAAAGTCAAAACAGTGAGACAATATCAGTAAAAATCCCCAAAGGGTTCATATAGTTGGCACAAGGCCCAGATATGGCATTCAGTCCAAATCACGATGATAACAAATAGATTTCAGTCAAATACGCGGTAAAATAGTCATCAGGGACGAACTAAGTCACAATCCCTAATAGTGCACGACCCCACGCTCGTCATCAAGCGTGTGCCTCACCTCAATATAGCACTATGATGTGCATGTCCAGGGTTTCATACCCTCAGAACATCATTTACAATTAATACTCACCTCGAATCGGTCAAATATCTAGCTCGCAATACCTTTTCCCCTCGAATCGTCCTCCACTCACGTCGAATCTATCCATAATCATAATGAGGATGTCAAAATATGCTCAGGGAATGAAACCCAAGCAAAAATAATAAATTTACAACATAAATCCCGAAATTACCAAAACTCGACCCCCGGGCCCACATCTCGGAATTCGATAATTTTTAAATTAATAGATTCCTTATCTCTCCACGAGTTCATACATATCAAAAGTTCTAAATCCAACCTCAAATGGTCCTTCAAATCCTCAATCAAAGGTCTAAATTTCCAAGCCTTGGTTCTTCAATTTTTGGCTTAATTTACATGAATTTACTAGGTAGAATTCACATTAGGATCGAGTTTTAAGTCCAAGAATGTTACCTCCAAGTGATTCCCCTTGAATACCTCTTCAATCCCCTTCAAAAAGCTCCAAAAACGACCAACAATGGGGGAAATAAACCTCACATTTGCAGACAAGACGACCTTTTAAACCTTCTGCCCAGTCCTAATTTCCTTCATCGCGATCGCGGGACATCCTTTGCGATCGCGAAGCACAAATCCTCAACTCTCAAAATTTACCCTATGCGAACGCGATGATCAAGCTCCCAACATTATGTGATCGCAAACTGGCTAACGCGTTAGCAATGAACAACTTCCATCCAAGACCCCTGGTCCACTCAACTCTATGCGAACGCGACCAACTCCCCGCGTTCACGATCAACAACTTCTCGATATTATGCGATCCCAAATCCTCCTTTGCAATCGCGAAGACCAAACTAGAATGCTCGTCAAAAGCTTCTACGCGATCGCGAGAACCCCTACGCGATCGTGAAGAGGAAATCTCTGCAATAGTTGAACCTGCAAATCTACAACTCCAAACTTCATTAAATGGTCCGATTGACCATCCAAAACTCACCCGATGCCCCTAGGACCTCAACCAAAAGCACAAAAATATCCTAATACCTTATTCAAACTTGTACCAATCTTGAAAACACCTCAAACAACATCAAATCGACAATAACACATTGGATTCAAGCCAAACTTTCGAAAATCTTTCAAATTTTGCTTTTGATCAAAAATCCAACCAAACCACGTCCGAATGGCCTGAAATTTTGCACATACATCCCAAATGACCCAATGGAACTTGTGAAACTCTCCGAAATCCATTCCGACCCATATATCAAAATCTCGCATACTAACTAGAAATCACCAATATATCAACTTCGTCAATTCAAGCCTAAATCTACTCCGAACCTCCAAAACTCGTTCCAATCACCCTCCTAAGTCCCAAAGCACCTTCCAAAGCTAACCAAACCACCGGAACTCACATCCAAGCCCTCTAACATATAAGTCAATATTCGGTTGACTTTTCCAACTTAAACTTCCTTAAAAGAGACTAAGTCTCTCAAACCTTACCAAAATCATTCCGGATTCGATCCGACCAACCCGATACCACATAAAACGGATAAACAAAGCATAAAGAAGCATAAATGGGGGGAACAGAGCGGTAACTCATGAGACGATTGGCTGGGTCGTCTCATCCTCCCCAACTTAAACAAACATTCGTTCGCAAACGAATCAAGAAACATACCTGAAGCCTCAAACAGGTGAGGGTATCTGCTCCGCATCTCCCGCTCGGTCTCCCAGGTATCCTCCTCCACGGGCCGACCTCTCTTTTTCAATTTTACTGAAGCTATATCCTTTGACATCAACTTTCGAACCTGATGAGCCAAAATAGCTATTGGCTCCACATCATATGTTAAATCATCATCCAACTGAACCGTGCTGAAATACAAAACATGAGACGGATCGCCTATATACTTCCGGATCATAGAAACATGAAATACCGGATGCACACTATCGCTCCCCTTTTTTCTCACGAAATCGGGTGTATGACATTTGGAGGGACATCTCGTTCCTTTTGGGAACTGTGTTTGTAGTTGAAGAGTCGCCATCTAATGATTAAGGTGCATTAGAACACCAATATAGATTCAACTCTAAGTTTGTTTGAATAACCAGAGATTGGGTAAGGGCTTGAAATTATCCCAAGGAGAAGGTGTTAGGCACCCCTCAAGATCCACTTGTGTGGTTCCCGGCCAGATAGTTATTGTAAATTTAGCAAACAGACAGGTATGGGCTCAAATATTAGGAGATTTAAAAACCTAAAAGAAAGAACATTTGAAAAAAGCATTCTAAAAAAGAAAGAGGTCCTAGGTTTATATTTAATATGGATAACCCCACACAATGTCCGGTAATCACTCCTCAATGAGGTGTTGCACGTGACATTGTCGCCTGGTCATCATATCCATATCTAGCCTTCCCACCCCGTTAAGGTATTAAAGCGCGGATTGGTCTCGGTTACTTATTGCATGTTATTACCCGTCTCATTCCTATCAGTACCGGAGACACTTAGACTACTAATCCTAAAAGGGAGGGATATTAGGCTTACTTGAGGTTTCAAAGGTAAAAATCTAAGGCGGCATACAAAACATATAGAAGACTGCACGTTAAAGGGGAAGCACATAACACATAAGGCTCAAGTATACCTCCTCAAACAAAAGCACATAACTAGCATGACTTGCAAAAAAAAATTGGGTCTAAGTAAAGCACATAAAGAAGAGGGAAGTTAATTATTGAGGCAGATTAGGTTTATTACATAACTCAGATAAGAAGTCCAAATCAGGCCTGCCTACTGGTTGTAGCGATTAGCAGGAAGCACATGCAGTTTACAGTTATTACTCCAAGGCTTGCGTAAGTGTTTAGACGGGGTCCTATAGACATGATATCTATTGAGTTCAGAAGGGGATGAGAGAGTAATAACTCAGAATGAAGTGTTTGACATCCTATAGGCATGTTTGCTAAACCTTGTTAAGTAAGGGAATTATATTATTAAAAGAGATATAGAATGTATAAAAGTAAATTAGACTGATTATAGATTCTACAGGTGATAGTATCTACTATTACGAATTTTAATCCCTATGAACATGATATCTAACATCGAATGTGAATGAAGCGAATCAGAATTATTTAAGAATCCCTATAGGCATGATTTCTATGCGTTACTGATTTTAGATCCTTATAGACATGATACCTAATAATGCATGTAAGTAGAAACGGACATGATTTTACTTATGAACCCCTATAGGCATGATTTCTATATGTTACTGATTTTAACGCATTACTGGATTATAATCACTTGGGCCCTAAAACATGGTATCTAAATAGTGACAAATGTGTAGAATTTCAGATAATCCCTATAGGCAGGTTATCTAGATATGAAGTTGAACAAGAAGTCCTATAGACATGGTTTCTAAATGCAGTTTGAATATGTAGAAATTTAAAAGAGTCCTATAGGCATGGTTTCTACTCTCGACATGCATAAAATACCCAACCCTTTTCACTAGCTAGCCCCAAATGTTTATTACAACTTATTACAAATCAGGGATACTAAATACTAAATACATCAGGAAAATGCAAAGAAAAGAATTACAACTAGAGGATCCTGATTCTTGACTTCCTATCTGAGTTGTGAGATAAACCAACTCAAAGACCCTGATCCAAAGCCTTTCTAAGACATGAGTGTGTCAGAGTTCCCTTAGGGCCTCAATGGGACCCCGGGCAGTGCTCACACCCAATTTTCATAACCAGAATAGGGACAAGTGCAATGTGGAAATGCCAGCCCTCATGTGTCCAAGTTCAGAGGGAGCTCATGGGTCCCAAGGCAAGGCTCACATGAGGGGGCAAAACTTAAGTCTAAGAGGAGAGTGCAAGTGCAGAAACAAAGTTTTAAAATCTAAGGAAGTAAAGAAGAGGGAAAGAGGTGCTGGGAAACAGCCATTAACACTTCAAACAAGTTGATAATTTTACATCAAAGGTGGCAGGGGTTTGGGAATCCATTGCAGGGAGCCTATATATGTAGGCATAAGTTAATTCTGGGCATGCACAATAATAGGGAGTGTTGTCATGCTTTTCAAATCAACTAGAGCACACAACATATAAGGGTAACATGGAGGTTATGATCCTAGGAGGACCAAGTTTGACTCATGTTCAGCAATATTCAATGATGTCATGCCCCAAACAAACCATAAGTATCAAACACATTGGGGTAGGGATTTAGTATTCATAATATATTGATTCAGAACAGGAGAAAAGAAATTACAGCATGCTAAATAAGGTACTAAATTAGATACAAGCAATAGGCAGACAAGAAGGCAAGAATATTAAGTAACCATGTTGATGCTGAAAACTTAACTAGAACATACTAGTCGAAGAAGCAAAAAATGCAGTAAAGAAAGGTAGCAGGACTTCGAAATATAGCTTTGGCTTTCAGCCAGCTAAACAAGCCACAATACAAGTAGTAAAGCAAGAGAGAGTGTTTTTAGTGTAAGTGTGAGTTTAGAAGAAAAAGTGTTCCTATGTTTGGAAGAAGAGGGATGCAGGGTATTTATAGTTTTGAAAATATGTGAGAAATAAGGTAATAAGTAAAGTTTCAATACAAATATGGAAACAATCAATAGTTAACGGTAGTGACTGGTTTAAAATAAGGAAAGAAAATAAGTTTGTAAGCAGACTGATTGTTTCCATAAAAGGAGCAGTAAAACCAATGACTAAGTAATCAAGTCTAAATGCAGAAATATACTTATTCTGGAAAAAGATTCAGTAAGGCAAAATAAGGAAAGTAATCAATTAACTTTAACAGGCGAGTGCAATTAGAGTTCACAAAAGAAAAGTATTGAATTCAGCCACAAGATTGAAGGTCAATCAAATAGGGAACTCATCATATAAATTGTGTGAACAAACCACATGCGAGGCCAAACCCATTGGCAAAAGAAACAGCATACAAAAATAGGCATAAGGTTCAGTAGTAAAGCAGACATTCGAAGCATAGTAGTTAATTAGGTCAAGTCACATTGAATCGACTGTGGAGAAAACAAAGTATTAGAAACATGCGAAGGTCTCACAGTAGCAAACGAGAAAAACCTTTTGAAAAGCTAGGGTTTCAAGCGTAGTCGAGTTTTAAAGATAACAAAAACCCAGAATCATAGGAATCACATAAAGAAAAAAGGGGTTCTAAAACAAAGAAGTTTAAATCGAGTCAGGTATTCAAACGAGCAGTTTTAGACCCAAAGACATAGATCCTTCAACAATAATCGAGCTTAAAATATGATAAACAAATAAATCAAACAAAAACTTAACCAAACAAGCACTCATCTAACAAGCAGTCGAAAGAAAGTAGGGTTTTCAACATGCTAAATCAGATAAAAGAACAACATGAGCAACACCTAGAAAAATCGGAAGCATGTTAAAGTCAGAGAAGATATTTTTAAATAACTTAAGAGAAAAACCCTAATCGGAAAATATAACGAGTCATTTTGAAAGCAAAGTTAAAGAAACTTCGAGAAAATGCTTAAAAGTTCAAAGCAAGCACAAATCTAAAGTAGATCTGAAATAAATCAAAAGATCTTAGAGATTAGGGTTTTAAAAAACCAGAAAAGGTGAGAAAGGCCATAAGAGTTAACGATCTAACAAGGAGAGTCAAGGATCTGACTCGAGCGGCCATGGCTGGCCGGAGAAATTTCAAGGATGACCGGAGAAGAGCCAAGAACTAAAATCAGACAAGGACTGGACCAAGCTCCTTTAAGGTCTTGCCTTGAAACCCTAGCAACGAACACATAAGAGCCATGGAAGGCTGGTACAGGTCTCAAATGACCATGGAGGGCCATGGATTAGGTAGATATCAAGGTGGGGTGAGAGGGCGGCGGCTAGGGTTCATGACAGTTTCAGAGAAAATTTTAGAGAAAAGATGAGTTCAAGGGCGGCGAATTGTATCAAATGATAGGGTTTTGGGGGTCGTTTGGGAATAGTTAAGGTAAGGGCAGCCGGTGGCCGTTGATCTAAATTATCAACGGTTGAGATTTAAAAGGTTAGGTGGGGATCCGGGTATGGGTCGGTTTAATTAGGTTGGGCGCCGGGTATGAGTAGGAATTGGGCCGGGGTAATTGGGTTTAAATTGTGGTAGAATTATGCTACAATTGAAATGAAATCTAGCTAGATTTTAAATAGCCATTTTCCCCATTTATTTTATAAAAAATAGTAAATTAATTCCTGAAAATAAATTAAAAGTACTAAAATGATTTTAATACATAATTATCAATTTAAAATACTGGACTTAATTTTCATAAATATAAACGCAAGTAAATCTTAAAAGGGGCAAATATTGTAATTATATACAATTTAGCTTTAAAAATACAAAATGAATTTGTAAAAATATGCAAAAAATTTCTTAGCTATATTTTAGTATAAATATGAGAATCCAAAAAATGAATCACCAAAAATGATAATTTTGGGAATTATTACTGGGGTTTTTATGAATAAAATAGGGGAATAAATTGGTTTAAAAAATCTTTAAAAATTAAGGAAAAATAATAAACCATCTGGACATACTTATATATGCATACATATATTATTATAAAAGTATTTTACATATTGAAAAATATATAGGAAAAAATTGGGTATCAACAGCTGCCCCTCTTTACCCGAGAAGGATGAAAGAGTTGTCGGGTATAGATATGATGGCCAATTTTGACTGAGCGGAACGGTTCGAAGAGGTTTAGGCTGCGCCCTAGATTCTGAGCTGCCTACATATCCCTAGTTTTATAGGAATCAGGCCATATGTAGTTCAGGATCCGTCAGCGGAGTATGCCGATGGAGACTCTTCAAGAACGGATGCAATACCCAAGATAGGGTGAGTGGGAGGCTTGCGAGAATGGTTAAGGTTTGATATGGCTACGGTAACTATAGTGGGTTTGCTCCTATTGGGATGGCCGTTGCTTGCCGGTGTACCTACAATTAGAAACAATACAAGCGTATAGTGTGCATGAATTTAAACATGATGCAAGTTCCCGTCGGACCATGAATGTTGTCTTTGGACAATTAGGATGACGTCCTATAGACTATGATGTCCTAGGCCATGAAGCATGTAATAAAGGATTCGTAGGCCATAAAATGATACTCTCAGGCTATGAGGATGATGCCTCCGAACCATGATGCCTTTGAATAATGATATGCAAAAGATTAAAGGGGAGGGGGGTCCTCAGGCCATGATATGGTGTTCTCGGCTATGAAAATGGTGCCTCCGAATGATGACGCCTTTGGATAATTTGGCGATCTTTTAGCCCATGAGATTGTAGTAGGTGGCGATCTTTCAGCCCATGAAATGCAGTAATTAGCGATCTTTCACCCATGCAATGCAGTAGGTAGCGATCTTCTAGCCATGCAAATTTAGATAAGGTGGCGATCGTTCAGCCATGCGAATGTAGATAAGGTGGCGATCTTCGAGCCATACAAATGTAGGGGAGGCGATCTTTCTTCCATGCAAATGTAGGGGTGGCGATCTTTCAGCCAAGCAAGTGTAGATAAGGTGATCTTTCAGCCATGCAAACGTAGATAAGGTGGCGATCTTCCAGCCATGCAAGTGTAGATAAGGTGGCGATCTTTCAGCCATGCAAGTGTAGATAAGGTGATGATCATTCAGCCATGCAAATGTAGGGTGAGGTAAGCTTAACCTCGGAAGGCAGAATGGTAGCCTTATGCAATGCAGAAATGCAGGTAGAGACATCGTTTAGGTTTGGAATGCAGAATGGTAGCCTTATACAATACAGAAAATCTAGATTGAGACAACGTTTAGTCTCGGAAGGCAGAATGGTAGCCTTATGCAAGAAAAAAGGGTAAATGGTAATACAGTTTTCTTAGTTGATAGCAGATTGCGGTATTGTGACTACTGGGGACATTGTGACACACGGAATGTCACTAGTGTGTGTGGGTAGCAAATGTTGATAAGTGCAACAGTTCTGAGAGTTGTATTCCTGAACAATGTTTGTCTCGTGAATGTATAGTATGTGTGATGCTTTTGTAATCCAAGTGCCTGCATCCAAAGAAAAATGGTGAGTTTTTTAAGGGGGGAGGTTAGTTTGTATCCCTGCTGGCTCTGCTTGACTTGTTCGGCTTTGATCTGGTGATACTGTATGTATCATTGGGGTAGCGTTGCTAAACAAAGCAATTTCAGTAATAAACATGCATGATTTCGTAAAATATGACATAAGTATGTAATTACGAATAATTTTTAGATGAATCGACCACTGTGTTCAAGACATTGCAACCTCTCTTGCTATGGAATTTTGAGGGTCCTCCTCAAAATTATGCCCCACTTTAACGGGTTGAGGTTTTTGACTATTGTTTGCGATGACCGGATAAAATTACTTTGGAATTTTGAGGGTCCTCCTCAAAATTCTGCCCCAGTTTCGAATTGCGAGGGGAATGAAAATTTTATTGAATTGTGACCAAACCCATAGGGCTGCCTACGTATCCCCTCTTAAATGGGAATCAAGTCAGGCGTAGTTCAAATACATCATATAAGGAAAGCATGAAAATTACACGTAGTAACGCTTGACTGCATCTGAATTAATTGGTTTTGGCCAGACTTCTCCGTCCATTTATGCAAGTATGAGGTCTCCTCCTGTCAGGACCCGGTAAACCATGTAGGGACCCTGCCAGTTGGGAGAGAACTTCCCTTTGGCTTCATCTTGATGCGAGAAAATTTTCTTTAACACCAATTGTCCCGGTGTGAACTGTCTTGGCTTGACTCTTTTGTTCAAGGATCTGGACATTCTATTTTGATAAAGCTGACCATGATAAACTGCATTCATTCTCTTTCCATCTATAAGGGGTAGTTGCTTATAATGACTTTTCACTCATTCTGCATCGTCGAGCTTAGGTTCCTGTATGATCCTTAGGGAAGGAATTTCTACCTCAGCGGGAATGATAGCCTCTATACCATAAACCATCGTATAGGGGGTTGCCCTCGTTGATGTGCGGACTGTGGCGCGATAGCCCAATAAAGAAAATGATAACTTCGCGTGCCACTATTTATGCTTCTCTATCATTTTTCTCAATATCTTTTTGATATTCTTGTTGGCGGCCTCTACAGCTCCATTCATTTAAGGCCGATAGGCCATGGAATTCTTGTGTCTGATCTTGAAAGTTTCGCACATGGCTTTCATCAAGTCACTGTTCAGGTTGGAGCCATTATCAGTAATGATTGATTCTGGAATCTCGAATCGACAAACGATACGATCGCGGACAAAGTCTGCCACGACTTTCTTAGTCACTTCTCTATAAGATGCTGCTTCGGCCCATTTGGTGAAATAGTCGATATCTACTAGGATAAACATGTGCCCATTGGAGGCGGCAGGCTCGATTGTCCCAATAACATCCATTCCCCAGGAGGCGAACGACCATGGTGAGCTTGTTGCATCAAGATCATTTGGAGACACCTTTATCATGTCTGCATGTATCTAGCAGTAGTGGCATTTCTGGACATACTGGATGCAGTCTATTTCCATAGTCATCCAAAAGTAACCAGCCCGAAGTATTTTCTTATCTAAGACAAAACCATTCATATGTGGACCGCAAGTCCCAGCGTAAATTTTCTCTAGTAGTTTGGATGCTTACTTTGTGTCAACACACCTTAGTAATCCCAAATCAGGAGTCCTCCTATACAGGATTCCACCGCTATGAAAGAAGTTGTTGGACAATCTCCGAAGCATGCGTTTCTGAGTAGGATTTGCAAGCTCTGGGTACGCTCCTTTTGCCAAATATTTCATGATATCATGAAACCAAGGCTTTCCTTCTGCTTCTTCTTCAACATGGGCAAAATAAGCTGGCTGATCAAATATCTTTACTGGAATGGGATCAATGAAATTTTTGCCTATATGTTGTATCATGGACGACAGGGCGGCCAATGCATCGGTGAACTCATTCTGGACTCTAGGAACATGTTGGAATTCCGTCTTCATGAACCTCTTTCTTAATTATTACACGTGATGCAGATACGGGAGTATCTTGGAGTTCTTGGTTGCCCATTCTTCACGCACCTGATGTATGAGTAGGTTTGAATCTCCAATCACTAGAAATTCTTGAATGTTCATGCCAATGACCATTTTGATCCCTAGGATGCAAGCTTCATACTCGGCCATATTGTTGGTGCACGGGAACCTGAGTTTGGCAGACACCAGATAATGCTGACCGGTTTCTAATACCAGGGCTACTCCTATGCCAACTCCTTTGAATTTTGCTGCTCCATTGAAAAACAATCTCCAACCACCATAGGATTCTGCAATGTCCTCTCCTATGAACGATACCTCTTTATCAGGAAAATATGTTTTCAGGGGTTCGTATTATCCATCCACGGGATTCTCGGCAAGGTGGTCTGCTAGTGCCTGTCCCTTGATTGCCTTCTGAGTCACGTAGACAATATCAAATTCACTCAACAGGATTTTCCACTCGGCTAACTTGCCAGTGGTCATGGGCTTCTGAAAGATATACTTCAAAGGATCCATCTTTGATATGAGATATGTTGTATAGGCACAAAAGTAATGCCTCAGCTTCTGAGCTACCCAGGTCAACGCACAACAAGTGCACTGGGCCTCATACTGGGTGAACTTCTTATTGAGGGAATAAATGGCCTGCTCTTTCCTACCTGTTTCATCATGCTACCCTAGAATGCAACCGAACGCTCCATCCAATACTGCGAGGTAAAGTAATAGAGGTCTACCTGGCTCGGGTGGGACCAAGACTGGTGGTGTCGACAGTTATTCCTTGATTATGTCGAAAGCTTTTTGGCAGTCATCAGTCCATTTGGTAGCGGCGTCCTTGTTTAACATCTTAAAGATTGGCTCACAGATAACTATGGATTGTGCTATGAATCGGTTGATGTAATTAAGTCTCCCTAAGAAACTCATTACATCCTTCTTGTTCTTTGGCGGTGGCAATTCTTGAATAGCTTTGACTTTTGATGGATCCAGCTCTATTCCTCAGCATCTCACAATAAACTCAAGTAGTTATCCGGCAGGAACCCCGAATGCACATTTTGCAGGATTCAGTTTCAGGTTGTACCTTCGCAATCTATTGAAAAACTTCCTCAAATCTTCCATGTGATCGGTGGCTCTCTTGGACTTGATGATGACATCATCTACATATACCTCAATTTCCTTGTGTATCATATAGTGGAAAATGGTGTTCATGGCCCTCATGTAGGTGGACCCTGCATTCTTTAGGCCGAACGACATCATCTTATAACAGTACATTCCCCATGGCATAATGAAATTCATTTTCTCAGCATCTTCTTCATCCATCCAGATTTGATGATAACTAGCGAAGCAACCTACGAATGACTGTAATTCTTGCTTGGTTCAATTGTCGATTAGGATGTGTAAATTTGGTAAGGGAAGTCGTCTTTCGGACTGGCCATGTTGAGATCCCAGTAGTCAACACAGACTCTAACCTTTCCGTCCTTCTTTGGTACTGGCACGCTATTGGATAACCATGTCGGGTATTATACATCCCTGAGAACCTTAGCTTTGACATGCTTGGTGACTTCTTTCCTTAATTTTCAAACTCATATCAGGCTTGAACTTTCTAAGTTTCTGCTTTACCGGCGGACATATTGGATCGGTTGGCAGTTTGTGAGCCACAATAGATGTACTTAGACCAGTTATGTCATCGTACGACCAGGCGAATATATCCTCATATTCCATTAGAAATTCTGTGTATTCCTTGAGGCCGAACAAAGAATCTGTTCATCCGTTCCTCCTCTAAGGCAGGTCTAACCTTAGCAGCTTCGGACCTCTAGCGGGTAGCATACACGCGAAATGTTTCTATGGGCTTTTTCTTTAGGTTCTGAATGTAAAACACATCTGGCTCATTCTCTGTGTCGAACCTGAACCTGTCCATGAAGTCGGACGCCATGCCTACCCAGTTCGACCACTTCTTCGGATCTTGGCTAATGTACCAAGACAAAGCATCTCCCTTCAAACTCCTCATGAACAGCTTCATGCAGATTCTCTCGTCTTTCCCTACTCCTACCAGCTTGTCACAATAAGTTCTCAAATGGACCCTTGGATACCTGTACTATCGAACATTTCAAACTTTGGATGTTTGTACCCCTCGGGCAGTTCGACATCGGGCTGTATGCAAAGATCCTCATAGTTCATCCCCTCAATTCCCTTGCTTCCTTCAATTCCTTGAATTCGGCTAGTCAATTTCTTAAGTTCAGGTTCCTGATGAGCGAGTCTTTATCATGAAACTCGGGTGTGTTTGAGATGGGTTGGGTGGAATGTGTCATAGTTTCCACATAGATGGGGGTGCTATGGTGGGTGTGGAAGTGGTCATTTGTGGAGTTTTGGGGTTCTGGGATGAGCAGCGTAGTGTTGTTTGAGGTATGGCAGGTATTGCAATGGTGGTGAGGAATGGGATGGTTTTGTTGCTTTGGGATATTTTGTGGAGGTGTGGTGTTCTGAGCATTTAGGAAATTGATATATGGAGTGGTGGGAGAAAATGACAGATTTGCCAGATTCCGAACCTGATCAAGTTCTTCTTGAAATTTCAGCAGCTTTTGTTCGAGTTGGGATGCATTTTCTTTGGAAACCCGAGTACCATGACTATGAGTGACCTCTACCCATTCAGTTGAGTTCTCTTTTCTAGCGTCGTTCAAATCTTCCATCTTCCATTTGTTCTTTTTTTTGACAGGACTAAGAGGAGGAGTGGGTGGAGGGCCTCTGGATCTCGTGGAATAAGATTATATTGCCAGAGTGCACGAACTAACCTTTGGTAATGGGGAAGGAGTAAAAACAAAATGTAACCAAGTTTGTGAGGATTAAAAAAAGCATTGCAATATTTAAACACATAGTGCAAGAATGTAAATCGTGTCCTAATTTGGGGACCTCTTTGAGCCCGAGGTAGGCCTAGCGACAAATTGATTTGGAGGACTTAGAATGCTAAATGCCTCATTTTATTGATAAAAAATAAGACGAATCCCAAATCGACACTAAACAAACAGGAAATAAATGTCACTAACGGCCATTGGCCTTGTTACATTTTATAAAGCGAAAAGACAAACTCCTATCTATTTGGTCCCAGAAAGACCTTCCCCAGATTCGGCATCCTTAGCTTCGTCGAACAACATACCTAGCTCTTGAAGTCCCAGCAATAGGTAGGCTCTGGCTAGATGTTCGCCTTCGTTTCCTTCAGCATTTTGGCAGTCGGTGACTCTCTTCCTCACTTTTCCTTCCAACTCCAGCAGACTGTATTCCAGATATTCCAACTTTTCGCTAGCTTTGGCAGCCCTCTCCTTCCACTCATTGATTTGGTCATTCGATGAAAGACTCTTCCTCTAGTCAAGCAAGAGTGAGGGTGTGCTAACCAAACCAAAGCTGGGAACCTCGTTCTTCATTTTCTGCAAAACAAAAGGGTTAAGACCATACCCCCACCGGACTAAAATATTTAATATCAACAATTAGGACGAAGCATTTAGTTCTCCAAATAAATGCACATAACGTGGGGATGTCCATTTGGGTTTAGGGAAACCCAATGGACTTTGGACAAGGCTATCTTAAAGAGTCATTATACGGACAACATAACTGACTCGGCTAGGTTTGACCATAATGCATGCACAATTTAAATAGAGTAAGGTTTCTATGGGGTTTTAGACTAGTATCCTTGAGCGGACAATTCAAGGGGAAAAGGCACAAAACCGTCGAGTACACCGTTGATCGACTGGTTTTACCGCAAATACGCCTTTTCTGGATTTAGGGGGTAATAATATAGGAAAAGTGCAACCACTCATTATAAGCATTGCTATGGTACTTTTTTAGGCACGAGTGGAATATGATGTTGAGCATGATTATGCAATAATTAAAAGCATGCTGGCACGTATTTGCATGTTAAGAAAGCATTAAATACAGTAGTTTCATAATTTAAAGCAGTAGTAAAGGAATGAAACAAAGAAGACACATCAGTTCTGCAATTGAAAAAGGGAATTGAATGCTTAAAGAAATTAAACAAGTAATTGCCGCATAAAGAGGTATAAATTTACAATAACAGTTTAAAATGGTAAAAGCCTAAAGTCCCCAGCAGAGTCACCGCGCTGTCGCACCTCTTTTTTCTCGCGAAATCGGGTTTATGACCTTTGGAGGGACAACTCGTTCCTTTTGAGAACTGGGTTTGAATTTGAAGAGTTACACCTAATGATTAAGGTGCATTAGGACACCAATAAAGATTCAACGCTGAGTTTGTTTCAATAACCAGAGATTGGGTAAGAGCTTAAAATTATCCCAAGGGGAAGGTGTTAAGCACCCCTCAAGATCCACTAGTATAGTTCCCAGCCAGACAGTTATTGTGAATTTAGCGAATAGAGAGGTATGGGCTCAAATATTAGGAGATTTAAACACCTAAAAGAAAGAACATTTGAAAGAAGCATTTTAAAAAAGAAAGAGTTTGCAAATAAAGGAAAGAGGTCCTAGGTTTATATTTAATATGGATCACCCCACATAATGTCCGGTAATCACTCCTCAATGAGGGGCTACACGTGACATTATTGCGTGGTCATCATATCCATATAAACCCTTCCCACCCCGTTAAGGAATTAAAGCGCGGATTGGTCTCGGTTACTTATTGCATGCTATTACCCATCCCATTCCTATCAGTACCGGAGACACTTAAGACTACTAATCCTAAAAGGGAGGGATATTAGGCTGACTTGTTGTTTCAAAGGTAAAATCTAAGGCGGCATACAAAACATATAGAAGACTGCACGTTAAAGGGGAAGCACATAACACATAAGGCTCAAGTATACCTCCTCAAACAAAAGCACATAACTAACATGACTTGCAAATACTTTTTTGGATCTGATTAAAGCACATAAAGACGAGGGGAGTTAATTATTGAGGCATATTAGTTTATTACATAACTCAGATAAGAAGTCTGAATTAGGCCTGCCTGCTGGTTGTAGCGATTAGCAGAAGTAGATGTAGTTTACAGTTATTACTCCAAGGCTTGCCTAAGTGTTTAGATGGGGTCCTATAGACATGATATCTACTGTGTTCAGAAGGTGATGAGACAGTAATAACTCAAAACGAAGTGTTTGAGATCCTATATGCATGCTTGCTAAACCTTGTTAAGTAAGGGAATTAGATTATTAAAAGAGATGCAGAATTTATAAAATTAAATTAGACTGATTAAAGATTCAGCAAGTGATAGTATCTACTATTACGGATTTTAATCCCTATGAACATGATATTTAACATCAAATGTGGATGAAGCAAATCAGAATTATTTAAGAATCCCTATAGGCATTATTTCTATGCGTTATTGATTTTAGATCCTTATAGACATGATACATAACATTGCATGTGAGTAGAAACGGAAATGATTTTACTTATGAACTCTTATAGGCATGATTTCTATATGTTACTGATTTTAACGTGTTACTGGATTATAACCACTTATGCCATAAAACATGGTATCTAAACGGTGACAAATGTGCAGAATTTCAGATAATCTCTATAGGCAGGTTATCTAGATGTGAAGTTGAACAAGAAGTCCTATAGACATGTTTTCTAAATGAAGTTTGAATATGCAGAAATTTAAAATAGTCCTATAGGCATGGTTTCTACCCTCGACATGCATAAAATACCCAACCCTTTTCACTAGCCATCCCAAAATGTTTATTAAAAATTATTACAAATCAGGAATAGTAAATACTAAATACAAAATACATTAGGAAAATGCAAAGAAAATAATTACAACCAAAGGAAGCCTGATTCTTGACTTCCTATCTGAGTTATGAGATAAACCAACTCAAAGACCCTGATCAAAAGCCTTTCTCGGACTTGAGTGTGTCAATGTTCCCTAAGGGCCTCAATGGGACCCCAGGTAGTGCTCACACCCAAGTTTCATAACCAGAATAGGGACAAGTGCAGTGTGGAAACGCCAGCCCTCATGTGTCCAAGTATAGAGAGAACTCATGGGTCTCAAGGTAAGGCTCACATAAGGGGGGCAGAACTTAAGACTAAGAGGAGAGTGCAAGTGTAGAAATAGAGCTTTATGAACTAAGGAAGTAAAGAAGAGGGAAAGAGGTGTTGTGAATAGTCATTAACACTTCAAACAAGTTGATAATTTTACATCAAAGGGGGCAGGGGTTTGGGAATCCATTGCAAGGAGGGCATAAGTTAATTCTGGTCATGCACATCAATAGGGAGTGTTGTCATGCTTGTAAAATCAACCAGAACACACAACATATAAGGGTAACATGGAGGTTATGATCCTAGGAGGACCAAGTTTGAGTCATGTTCAGCAATATTCAATGCTTTCATGCCCAAAACAAACCATAAGTATCAAACACATTGGGGTAGGGATTTAGGATTCATAATACATTGATTCAGAACATGAGAAAAGAAATTACAGCATGCTAAATAAGGTACTGAATTAGATACAAGCAATAGGCAGACAAGAAGGCAAGAATATTAAGTAACCATGTTGTCGTTGATGCTGAAAACTTAACTAGAACATACCAGTCGAAGAAGCAAAAATGCAGTAAAGAAAGGTAGTAGGACTTCAAAATATAGCTTTGGCTTTCAGCCAGCTAAACAGGCCACATTACAAGTAGTAAACCAAGAGAGAGTGTTTTTAGTGTAAGTGTGAGTTTAGAACTAAAAGTGTTCATGTGTTTGAAAGAAGAGGGATGCAGGGTATTTATAGTTTTGAAAACATGTGAGAAATAAGGTAATAAGTAAAGTTTCAATACAAATATGGAAATTATCAACAGTTAGAATCGATTAACCAAGTGATTCCCCTTTAATTAGGGAATCCTTATTTAACGGTAGTGACAGGTTTAAAATAAGGAAAGAAAATCAGTTTGTAACCAGAATGATTATTGCCATAAAAGGAGCAGTAAAACCACTAAGTAAGTAATCAAGTCTAAATGCAGAAATATACTTATTTTGGAAAAAGATTCAGTAAGGCAAAATTAGGAAAAGAATCAATTAACTTTAACAGGAAAGTGCAATTAGAGTTCACAAAAGAAAAATTTTGAATTCAGTCACAAGATTAAAGGTCAATAAAATAGGGAACCTCATCATTTAAATAGAGTGAACAAACCAGACATGCGAGGCCAAACCTATTGGCATAAGAAACAGCATACAGAAATAGGCATAAGGTTCAGTAGTAAAGCAGACATTCGAAGCATAATAGTCAAGTTGGTCAAGTCACATTGAATCGATAGTGGAGAAAATAAAGTATCATCAACATGCGAAGGTCTCACAGTAGCAGATGAGAAAAACCTTTTTAAAAGTTGGGGTTTCAAGCATAGTCGAGTTTTAAAGATAACCAAAACCCAGAATCAGATGAATCATATAAAGAAACAAAGGGGTTGTGAAACAAAGAACTTTAAATCGAGTCACGTATTCAAACGAGCAGTTTCAGACCCAAATACATAGATCCTTCAACAGTTGTCGAGCTTAAAAGATGATAAACAAATAAATCAAACAAAAACTTAACCAAACAAGAACTCATCTAACAAACAGCCAAAAGAAAGTAGGGTTTTCAACATGCTAAATCAGATAAAAGAACAACATGAGCAACACATAGAAAAATTGGAACCATGTTAAAGTCAGAGAAGATATTTTGAAATAACTTAAGAGAAAAACCCTAATCGGAAAAGATAAAGAGTAGTTTTGAAAGCAAAATAAAGAAACTTCGAGAAAATGCTTAAAAGTTCAAAGCAAGGACAAATCTAAAGTAGATCTAAAATAAATCGAAAGATCTTAGAGATTAGGGTTTAAAAACCCCAAAAAAGGTGAGAAAGGCCCTGAGAGTTAACGATCTAACCAGGAGAGTCAAGGATCTGACTCGAGCGTCCATGGCTGGCCGGAGAAAGGTCAAGGATGACCGGAGAAGAGCCAAGAACTGAAATCGACAAGGACTGGACCAAGCTCCTTCAAATTTCACAAGCCCAAACCGAATTTCCCCCTTAGACCCGTCCAAACCCAATTAGATTTAGCCCAAACCCACGTCCCTTACCCATTTGGTACCCGGTCCAAACCCCTTCCAATCCAAACGACCCCGTTTTGCCCTCTACTAATCACAACCGTTGGATCTCACTAATCCAACCGTCCAGAACTGGGAACCCATTAAACATAAATATGTTCAAACGTTACACCCCTCTCAAATTTGTCTCTCTCGTCTCACCCCCTCCTTTCAGGGATGTCACGACCCAAACTGGAGGGCCATGACTAGCACCTGACCATACTTGCCGAGCACCAACGTACATTTCATCTAACCTTTATTATTTTCTTTTAGGGCTGACGAGATCAATATAAATGGTAGACCTGAATCATGGACAACCAGCAATAAAATATGACGGTATGAACATACATAGCAGGGGATGACCAGACAATCAAGAAATGACATATAATGTATGAGCTACCACGCTACCATGAAAGACTATATAACAAAAACCAGCCGATAAGGCATACCAAACTATACATGAGTTGACACTTGTCTATGAGCCTATAAATGAACATAAGTGTTGCAACATAGCAGGAATAGGGCCCCGACATACCCATAATGTCTATAACAAAAATGCATACCAAGACCAAGGCAAGTCCGGAGAAGGGATCTCGCCAAGCACCGCTGAATTGGACAGCCTACTGTGGTGGGGGAGCTGCACCTGCCTGTCTATCAGGACCTGCAGCATGACATGCAGCGTTCATAAATAAAAGGACGTCAGTACGAATAAAGTACTGAGTATTTAAGGCAGGGAACCATAAATACGATCAGTAATGTAAGCAAGGATAGAGAATATACAACCTGTAACATCTTAGTATCTTTGAGGGGTACTGACATGAAATGCATGATACATATGTATAAATACATAAACCTTTAAAACATTTGCCTCTGTGGGCATTATCATCATCATATCGTACCCGACCTTAATAGGCTCGGTAAAAAACGTACCTGGCCATCATAAGGCTCGGTAGAATCGTACCCGGCCACGTGGAGCTCGGTAAAACCCAACTGATCCGTGGTTGCACAATAGGTGCCGTACCCGGCCAACTATAGGGTGGCTCGGTAGAGTAAAATAGATACATATATATAATGCATGCTCGACTCATGGAATCACATTCTAAACCTTTGGGAGTGACGTAAGGCCTGTATCCTCTGTACATGTTATTAGGACTAACTCTTCACTATGAACCTTATAAGAATCAGTAAGTACTAACAACATTTATAACATAAGAATAAGAGAAGCAACATCAACATCAATCGTTCCATAAGAGGGAAAACAATGTAAGTACTTGTAGCTTCTAAGAGTAGAGTATCTTGGAAGCTCGTTCATTACATTATGTACAATTGGAGTCGTGAAAAAGAAGGAAAGGGATAGCCTCACATACCTTGTATATACTGCCCCAATCTCAAGCTATGCAATTGTCAAAACTCCTTAGTCTACAATAAGAGAAACGATACTATCGTTATCATTTAAGCGTCATAACTATTATGTATCGACCACAACCTATTTTACGATGAAACGGACAGCACCTCCCCTATATATATGACTTCACACCATTCAAAACAATCACCAAACAGCCCAAACAACATCAATAATAAACATATTGAGCCTCCCAAAATAGTCCACGCACAGCCTAATCACTCCATACATACGACGACCACCGTAGTCGTGTCAAACGACCCGAAAATGTTACGAATAACTATCATCCTACAACCCTACATATATATGGTGTTTATCCACACCCTTCCTCCTCAAACACTCCACAAAACAGTAGTAAAATATGCAGCCCAACAGCAACGCAAAACAGTCCACAAAACAATAACATGACTACCAAGCCTTTCGATATATATTTCACAAGTTCTAGCTTCAATGGCTTAGCCGCAACTTGGATAATCTTAAATACATATAGAGTAAGAGGTTCCTTACCTTTATACAGAAAGAACAACTCCAATTTGACCTTAAATTTCCATGAAATATCCCTCCAATGCTGCCACAACAACAAAAAAGCGAAACTAGCGATCAATTAGTGTTTTTCGGCACTAGAATCACTTTAGAAGGCTTGAAATCACCTAGGATTGATATTAAGAACCTGAGGGAGTATGAACAGAACATAAACCCTTTAAAAAAACCACCCACACGAGCTGGAACGACAAAAAAATGAGCAACAACAAGAAGAACAAGAGACTTACTAGCGCCACGGAATTCCCGACACTTGATTTGTGTGTTTACCTTTTTTTGGGTGTGTCTTGAATCTTGAGAGAACCTTGAGAGGATGTTACTAGGGTTCTAAGGTCTGAAAATAGCGAGAATAAATGACTTAAAATGGGTTGGAGGCATCCTATATAGGTCCAAATATCTTAAACCACCTTAGTGGGCCCCTTAGAGAGGTGCTTAGCGCAGTCTCGCAAAAATGCGAATATCTCTCCACTCCGAGATTGTATCGATAAATGGTTTAATGCGTTGGAAACTAGACTCATAGATCTTTAATTTTGTTGGTAGATCACCCCGTAATTCCTTGTAAATTAGGAGAAAAGATTAGAAATATTTGACCTAATGTTTAAGTAAAATTATGAACCTAAGTTGCGACAACGTTTGTCGACTTTTGTTTCATAACTCGTTTGGATTCAAGACTTATGATAAGGATATTATATGATTAAAATACCTTAATAAATTACCTATTGAGTGTATTAAGCACCACTAGATTTACCTGAAAATACGAGTTACAACATCCTTGATTCATTTAACTTCTAATACTTGTTAATCACCCTTATACACTCTTGTATCACTTAAGACCAATAGGATTGACGTCTTATCATCTCAAAGATAATTCCTTCTTGGATTTATGTTAACAAATATATGGCATGAACTAACACATGTGGATATGGGTTGTAATAAGAGACTCCAACCAAACTCCAAACCCTAGCCAGCCGCCTAGAAATCCCACCGCCTGAGGGTGGCAGCGCCACCTCTGTTCAACCCCAAATTAACACCCTGCAACTCCCATGACGCCCTCACACCAAATCCATAACCCTTTTCCCTCAAATAACCCAAAACTCTTCGAATTATAAATCAAAGGTTTGAACCCTAAAATCCCAAACCCAAATCAGTTGAGTTTAACGAAGGGTTAAGGCCGAAATTGGTGTTATTCATGTATTTTCGTTTGAGAACACACAGTTAAGGCCCATTTCGTTCAAAATCAAAGTTTCCTTTAAACATTTTCAAGACTTTGTCCACCTGGTTTAGGTATTTTTTAGTTATTTTCCCTTTTTTCATTTTTCTTATGTTCCTTATTTTGTTCGTTTAAGTTCTAGTCTCCATCTCCACTTATTTCGTCTCTTCCGTTTTGTCTCCATTTTTAATTATTTCTATTTGTGTGTGTTAAAGTTGAGTTTGTTTATGCATTTCGTTTTAATTTCTATGTGTTACTTCATTTTTTGGTTTTTAAAGAAAAGAAATTCGATTTTTTCTATTGGGCAATTCTGCCTAGCACAATGAATCTATACGAGCTTTGAAGTCAGAAACCCAGGAAAAAGATTCAATCAAGTCTAGCAGGCCTAGGTTTTTGAATTGAATAATTGGGTTAATTTGACCCATGTTTTGTCTAGATTCTTAAGGTAAAAACAGGGGTCCTAAAGGGTAGATTAGGAAATTTGGTTGAAAGAATCTCTTTTAACTGATTGAGGAAGCTTCCTAGAAGTTGGGGTGGGAACTTATGTGAAAATATGTATTTGACACTAAGAGTATCTAAGCAAAAAATAAAAACTCAAAAGGGGTAAAAGTGCAAAATTTTAACTATTTCTGCTGCCCTAATCGCTTGCCTATGAAGGCATTGCTACTTGAAGCTCAAGAGATTTTTTTAGAGATTTTAGAAGAGAAAAAAATCCAAAAAAGCAAAACAGCTGAAAATAGTTAGTAAAACACTGTTTCATTGAGAAATTTGGTGATCTTTAAAGGTTCTCACTTCTGAAACAATTCCTGAATAACTAGGGGTTAAAATAAGTTGAATTTTGGTTGATATTCAAGTATTTGGTTCAGGTTTTGGTTGTGTTTCTGATTACTGGCCTTTATTTGACACTATTGCTGGTTCAAATCTGGTTTAAAATTGGTTTTCCTTGGTTATTTCTGGGTTGATTTGGCTGCTGAACATTGTTCCTACTACTGTTTATTGCTGAATTTCTCCTCCTTTCTTATTTCATTTTTCAAGGTACACACTTTGACTTTAGGCATGTAAAAATAAGCTTGTGAAGTGTTTGTGATGGAGATATATGAAGAATCATATTCTCTTTTGCTGGGTGTTAAATTTTCCTCTTACTTAGTCTACTTCTCCAATAGTTATGCTAATTCCTTTAGCTCAACATGTTTAAAATGAAGTTATGTTTTTCTTCTGAGTCTCACATTGGAATTGTAATAGAGTTATTATTAGAGTTACTGGTTTTCATGCATTCAGTCCTTCAAATTCTGTTATTACTGGAAGGGCCAATTGGTTTTGGATCCCTGAGGTGTTTATAAACTTAAACCATGGGAGTATGTTGTTTATTACAAGGTTGTTATAGTTGAAATTGGTTTCGTTGATTTGGATAACTGTTATATGGCTAAGTATGTAGTAGAATCAAGCATGTTTAGCTATATGTAGTACAAAGTTTGAATAAGTTTTGAATTCAGCAGTCTTTCCTGTGCAAGTAATTTTTGGTATTTGTGTTATTTCATTAGATTTCAAAAAATATATTTTTCAAAAGCTTTCATGAGATATTTTGAAATTTTAGGCACTTATGCTTCGAATAGTTAAAGTCATTTCTAATTATGAGAATGAATGCTGGTATTGTGATGCCTCGAATTCTGATGGGTTTGAAATTGTATTTTGGTCTTCAGGGATTCGATCCCTGAACAAGATCCATCGCTGTTCTCTTTTCTGTCGGGACTGGGCCTAATTCGGGCCCAAAACCTTGAAAACTTTGTCATGATCTCTGTTTTCCTTTGGTTTATAGTTTAAAAAATAAAAAATGTAAACGGCTGGCCTTCTAAGTTGAGTGGTGGATTCGAACTAAGGACCTCTTCAATGTTTGAAACCGTCCTTGTTTGAGTGTGGGTTTGATCTTAGGCCCATGCGTGACTGTCCCTTTCAAATGGGATCTAGGTCGTTCCTCTCTTGTTGGGCTGCTTGTTCATTTGTGCTGGGCCTAGCCCCCCTTTGATTAAAATAATTGACTCTTTCCCAATGTAAGCCTTTAGTTAATTTTTAAAGAGAACCTCTAACTTATTTAGTGTTAATTAACTAAGTCCATTAATCAGAAACGAGGTGAGCCATATTAGATAAAACAAATAGTCTATGGCCCTCCGAATTCTTGTTTGAATATCCTTTTAAAATGGAATTGAGGTGCGCCGCGCCAAATAAAATCTCCAATGTGTGGCCCTCATTTAATTATTTCTTTTAAAATATTTAGAACTTGAGGCATGCCATTTAGTAAATTTCCATTGCCTTCACAAAATTAAAACGCGTAGTTGCTTTAGGCGCGTATTTTAATAATATTACCTTCCTAAATTCGGGTGTGCATTTCATGTGACCCAAATCCAAATCTTAAAATGTTTAATAAAATGTGCTTCGGATTGCGGGTGCATTTCATGTGGCGCGATCCAAAGACATGTTTTAAACGACGTTCAATCTTATTTAAAATTAATTAAAAGCGGTTACTAAGTTAAAAATGTACCATAGGCTAAAACATGTAATAAATTAGATATTAGACCAATGATAATAGTTTAAGCAACCGTGCTAGAACCACGGAACCCGGGGATGCCTCACACCTTCCCTCGAGTTAACAGAATTCCTTATTCAGAATTTCTAGTTCGCAAAATTCAAAAGGAAAGTTGAATTTTCCTCGATTCAGGATTTTAAAATAAACCGGTGACTTGGGACACCAGAAAATAAACCATCCCCAAGTGGCGACTCTGAAAAAATAAATAAATAATCCCATTTCGAATAATGTCACTTAAAGTGGAAAAACTCTGTTATACTACCTTCGGGTAGTGTAAAAAGGAGGTGTGACCGCTCTGGCGACTCTGTTGTGGACTTGAACCCAGAATCTCTGGTTCAGGGTTCAAGAATTCGAGCTTAGAATAGCTGTTATGATTGGCTTTATCTGTTATCTGATTTTTTTTACATGTTTGAGCCTAATGTGCTAAATGCCGCTTTTTACTGCTTTGATTTTGTGTGAACTGTATATAAACTGCTACGAAACCCTTCCTCTCTCTAAGTCTTCTAAATCATGGAGAAGGGTGCACTTCGTGTGACTTCTCTTCTATTTAGAGTCTTATCCAATTTTAGAATGAGGTTCGGACAAGTTGCAAAGCCGGTGAAGCTTTTGTATTCCCGGTACGCTGCCCCCCTCGGCTCGAGTTGTCCGCTCGGCTAAGCCAAGTCTAGAACAATAAACCCAGGTTTTAAACCTAGTATAAAAAAACCTCATGCCGGATCCCTAGTAGGAACGTTTGTTTGCATCACGTGCATTTGACTTAGGAGACTCAACACAGGGGTTGGGTCTATCTAGGACAGGTGTACCCCAAATGAAAAGACCATCCTGATGCATCCTACTTGCTACTTGTGCATTTATTTGCTTCGGATTTGCATGTTGACCGGCTTATGAATAATAGGAGAAAAGTTGGGAAAAAGAAAATCAATGTGAGGGCTCGGAGAGATAATCACTTGTTTTGAAAATCAGTGTCCAAAAATATGCTGAAACTCTGCCAAAAGTTTGACAAAAAATTTCTGTTTGAAAAATAATTAGTTTATTTTCGTCCAATCTACCCGAACTATGCCAGTTTGATTCTCACCGGATGTGAGATACGTAGGCAACCCCCATCGGGTCCGACTTCCTTTTTTGCAAAAATAGCCCAAAACAACAAAATTTTATTTTTGTCACAATAAGCAGGGTGATTCCATTCTTGCTTAAAATAAGCCGAATGTCCTCAAAGAAGGTACCGGAAGGCTGTTTTTGCAAGAATAGCCCCTTTTGGTCATTTTTGTATGGTTAGCAGGCACAACCTTAAAATCTTCTTCCCCGAAGTGTTGAAAGCCCATATCTGCAAAACCGGGTTTTATTTTCAAAGTAAAATTTTGAAAAAAAAATTGTATCGATTTTGGGTCAAAATGAGTGACTAAAACACCTTAATAAATGTGCAGGATGGGCACAAATGAAATTGAACCCTTCAAAGTCCTTAAAGAGATCCCCTTACAGTTCCACATGTGGTGGAATGATCTAGGAAAAGGCAGTATAGAAAGAGTGGTAAGAGTTCTAGGAGGCCTCGTCGGAATATTGAACATCAAGCCAAGGTTGGACATAATTGAAGCTTTAATACCTTTTTGGGACCCGACTCGCAATGTGTTCCTCTTCTCTGACTTTGAGCTCACACCTACATTGGAGGAAGTTGCAGGTTATGTGGGCCTTAATGGAAACTTTAGAAGTCGATATCCATTGGCACCAAGACCGGTATCCCCCCACAGATTTATGGATTTGCTGAGTATTAGTCGGGATATTCGAGACGGAAATTTATCTAAAGGATATTGCACGCTCCAGTTCTTGTATCATCGATATGGTAACCCCCGGGATTTTGAAGAGCCGAACACTGGTCTAACCCATGCTGGAAATAAAGACAAATGGGAGGCAAGCCAGGGTTTAGCTTTTATGGTAGCCTTCTTGGGTTTTGTACTTTGTCCGCGAAAAGATGGTAATATAGAGTTAGGTCTCGTGGGAATGATCGATGTTGCAATCAACAAAGCCAACAACACTGTGGTTCCTCTAATCTTATCTAAGATCTACTGAGCCTTGACTATCTATCGGAAGGAGGAAAGTTATTCCAAGGTTGCAATCTGTTACTACAATTATGGATGCAAGAACATCTCTGCCACCAGGTTGGGTATATGAATTACGGTTTGACCGGTTTGAGCTGCATTGAAGAATTTGAAAGCCGAGTGGCAGGTATTAAATTCCCCGAGGGTACTGAAGCTTGGCTTGCACATTTGAGATCCTTGACTGACGATACAATTGAGCGGGCATTCGGATGGCTTCCTACCATCGAAGCAAAATACATGTCAGCTGAAGTGTGTTATCTCCTCTTGATGGGCATCCGAAGCATCCAGCCTTATGCTCCACACAGGGTTTTGCGCCAATTAGGAAGATTTCAAACTGTCCCCAATGATGAAGATTTGAGTAAACATGTCATTGAATTGGGTCCAAAAGCTGCATTTCCAGAAGGGAAAATTCGCCAAGTGTGGAATGAATGTAGATTTCTTGAACTTAAGACCATGGTGCGAAATCTAGCTAGAGGTGAACTGGACCATAAGTACATTGTCTAGTTTGGCAAAAGATTCCAGATTCCTGAAAGGCCCGCAAAGAGACCCCATGTCTAACAGTTCACCTGATGGGGCATAAGTGCAATGGGACTAGTTGACCAAAAAAAACGAGTACAGGGCCAGAATAAGCCAGTTGGAAAGGCGAGTCATGGAGCTTCAGTTTGAAAATGGTGTTCAATACGCCGCAGACGAGGGACAAAAGAAAAAACTAACTCATGAAAATGAGGCCATCAAAGCTCAGATCCGGAAGATGAAAATAGCTGCTAGAAACCCGGAAAGAAGCTGGGCTGATGAAAGACTTATAAGCGGTCTAAAAAAGAAAGTCCTTGAGTGTCAAGAAGACCTGAAAAAGTCTGAAGCCAGTCTAGCAAAAATCCGGGCCCAATAGACAAAGAAGGCAAAAGAGCGGGCACGGGTGGTGCAACAATTTAAGAGGAACTATGAAGGGACCATCACTAGCCTAAGAAGAAAGGTAACCACTCTCGAGAATGACGCAGCGAAGCAGGCTAAAGATTTCAAAGCTGATAGGCAACACTGTTATGATTTGATGGCTCTAATGGAGGAAGGAATGCAACAGTTGCAAGATCAACACCTTCATGACTCTCAAGTGTTAGAAGCTCGTAATCAGCAGATAGGGCGGTTGCTTCAGGAAAAAGGCAGAATTAGAGAAAGGATCAGAACCATCTCTGATTACATTACCATGAAATGCCAAGCGTGCGAGGACATGACTCGTACCACCTTTTTCGCTGCAGTGATGACTTTTGTCCGCCAAGTTATGAGTGATTTAGAGTGACTGCAAGGGGATCTCGCATTTAGGCCCGCAGAGAGACCGAATGATGTCCCGCGGGCACCAGGAGTATTAATGTATTCTTGGTTTTTACTTGAGTCTGTATCCTTCTTTTTTGTTGGAGTCTATTAGTTTATTTTTTATTCCGTTAGTCATTCTTGAGTCTGTATTGTCATCTTGTTGTTAGAGTCTATTGTTTTCCTTTTAGTTTTGAATCGTTGTAATCCAGAGTATTTCCCTTTTATGAGAAAAATTGAAAATCCCAAAATATTTTGTTATTTAGTTTTACATTTTATCGCCCCCAGAACTATGCTTGGTCTAATTCACGCGGGGTCATGATACGTAGGCAATCTACATAGGATTTGAGAATAACCAAAAAAAGAAGAAGAAGAAGAAGAAGAAGAGCAAAAGAGAGTGGAAATGGAAAGAAGAAAAGTCGGGATGAAGCATGCAACCATTGCAAAACATGTAGAAACACATTTAACTATATAGGTGCATCACACCCAAAGTGTGATTACCTATCTGTTATTTGTGTCAAACTAACCGTTTACTGATATTACTCCAGTCCAGGGTGTTTATAGAATGGTGGTTGGTTTTCGTGGTAACCTGGCTTCGCACCCGTACTTTACTTGATCGAAGGGGAGCATCGGAATGTATTCAGAAATGACTCTGCCAACAATTCCCATCATGGATAATAGCCCAATCTCGGGCATCCCGACCTCAGAATCGGCAGCTGCCGAAGAAAACAAAATCATGCGTCTTCGGGTTATGGAAATGTGGGACGCTTGGGAAAATGGAAGAGAGCCAACAAGCGCAATCCTGGGATTTCTTAAACGTTTTCCTAGATCCGGTAGTACTTCCAATGTTCCAATTAGTCACCCAAATACCCCACGAGGACATCCAACTATCTCTGCTCTTTTCATAGGAACGCCTTCTGAGGTTCGCCCACAGGTTATCATGTCTGGTGCAACTTCAAATATATTCGCCTCACCCCCATGCTTGGCCACGACACAGCCTACACTGCCTTGGCCCAATTTCGACCCCTCAGCTTTCACCTTCCAAACACCCACCTTTCAGATGGAACTTCCTCAGTTTCCCACTTATACTTATCCTCAGCCACCTCAATTTGAGTTCACTGTAGGGCAAGAAAAGACTACCAAAACTCCCGAGCAAGAAGAGATTGTGAAAAAGATGAGGCGTATCGAGTAGAGCCTCAAGAACATACAAGTCTTGAGTGGGCAGAAATGTGTGTCCTACACAGATTTATGCATGTTCCCTCATGTGCACTTACCATTGGGATTCAAAACCCTAAAATTTGAGAAGTAGGATGGGCACGGTGATCCTATTGCTCATCTCAAGAAATATTGCAATAAATTGCGAGGGGCCCGTGGAAAGAAAGAACTACTCATGGCCTATTTCCAATAAAGTCTAGTTGGCATCGCCTCTGAGTGGTATATGGACCAGGATATATACCGCTGGCACATCTGGGATGATCTTGCTAGAGACTTCGTCAGGCGGTTCTAGTACAACATTGATATTGTTCCAGATAGGAACTCGTTCACAAACTTGAAAAAGAAATCCTCGGAAAGCTTCCGGGAGTACGCAGTTAAATGGCGTGACCAGGTGTCTAGGGTAAAAACTCCAATGGATGAGGTCAAAATGGTCACAGTTTTCCTCCAAACTCAGCCGAATACTTCCAAAATATGATGTCTGCTATGGGTAAACCGTTCGGTAAAGACATCAAGATTGGCGAAATGGTTGAAAACGGGTCGAATTCTAAGCTAATCCGCTATCAGAGCTATTTCCCAAGCCATTGAGGGTGGGTCTAGAGGAATAGAGAAAGGCAAGAAAAAGGAAGAAACATCCATGGCAGCGTCGAGTGAAAGAAAACACCATACTCCCAGATCCCTTCTCCTAGAAAGGACCCCACAATACTATTACCCCCACCAAGACATGGCCTATGATCCTCATCAGTACACGGTCATGAATGCTCAACCTTATCTCCGGCCACAACAATAAGCCAACTGTAACTAAGCTCCATTTCCTAGAAGCCAGCCTCCTTACCAAAACCACTACAACCCCCGTCCTCCACAAAACAATTTTCCCCCTCGTGAACCACCTAGAAGGCCAAATTTTACACCAATCGGCGAATCCTACTCTAGTCTGTTTCCAAAGCATGTCCAAATGGGTCTGCTACAGCCGGTTCCTCAAACTAGGGAAAACCCAACATCACCCTCTTACAAAGTTGGTGCCTGATGCGCCTATCACTCAGGGGCAGAAGGGCACCACACTGATGATTGCTGGACGCTGAAGAGAGCAGTGGAGAATTTGATAGAAAAAAGGAAAATAGTGCTAAGAGATAAGAATGTCCCCAATGTGACTAATAACCCACTGCCAGCCCACAACAACGGGCCGGTAATCGAAATGATTTGTGATGATAAGGAATTTGACCCAGCGTTGAAGGTTATCATTGCCATTGCTGACGTAGAAAAGAAACCAAAAGCTGCCCCGAAGCAAGACAAAGGGGAGAAAAAGAACAAAACCACCCCTTCAAAATCAGAGAAGAAAGTCGAAGTGGGGACTGCGGTAACGCCTCCCAAATATGTTGTTCTCTATGTCCCTTGGGGCCGCAAAGAAAAGAAGATGACTTTGAGTCCTCCTAGGAGATTCGAGCTGAACAAGGCAGCCCAAATGTATGTGCCCAAGGGAGCTAATATGATGCGGGGGCCAATTAATCCACCAAGGCTGAGTGAGCCTGTGGTTATTGGCCGTGCACCGCAAAAGCCCATGAAGGATCCTATCGCTGTGCCCTGGAACTACAACAAATAATTGGTAACTTACAAAGGCAAAGAAATCTCAGGAGAAGTTCAAGAAAATAACCCGGCTGAAAAGTATGTCAATTTAGAAGAGGTGAACAATGCCACTAGAAAGTGCTTCCCATCTAAGAAGCCCGTGAGAGACGAAAAAGCGGAGACCTTCTTTCAAAAGATGAAAATAGCGGATTATGAGGTGATCGACCAGCTTTGAAAATTTCCTGAGCAAGTCTCTTTATTGGCTTTGCTGATGAACTCCACCGATCATTAGAAGGTATTGATCAAGACCCTTAAAGAAGCATATGTGCCTGTTGAGACTTCTGTAGAACAATTAGAGGGGATGGAAGAAAGGTTTTGTGCAATTAACCAGATTTCCTTCAGCAAAAATGACTTGCCCCCAGATGGGTCTGCGCATAACAAAGCCCTGCACCTGACAGTCAAATGCGAAGGGTACTATGTGAAAAGGGTTATGTTGGACGGAGGCTCTAGGGTAGACATCTGCCCACTCTCAACTCTACAGCGCATGGAAATCGGGACCGAAAGAATTCGACCCAACAATGTCTGTGTACGGGCTTTTGATGGTATAAAAAGGGACACAATTGGAGAGATCGATCTGATTCTGACCATTGGCCCAGTAGATTTTGAAGTAACCTTCCATGTTCTGGATATGGACACATCCAATAATTTTCTTTTGGGGAGGCCATGGATTCATGCAGTGGGGGCTATATCTTCTACCCTTCATAAGATGGTAAAATTTGAGCATGAAGATCAAGAGATTGTGGTCCGTGGTAAAGAGGAGAAATCAATTTATCGAGACCCATCAGTCACATGTCTTGAAGCAAGAGAGGGGAGTGAGCACATAGTTTATCAGGCCTTTGAAATTGTGGTCGCAGACCAGTACGAATAGGGAAACCCTTGCCCCCAACCCTTTCTTTCTAATGAATAAATCATGGTGGCCAAAGAAATGATCAGACATGGCTTCAAACCAGGGAAGGGGATCGGGAAATCCTTGCAAAGGATAACTGAACCTATCACCCTGACCGCCAGTGAAAAGTTCTTTGGGATAGGCTTCTGACCCACTCCAGGTGATGTAAAATTGGCAAATGATAGAAAGACTGATGGTTGGGTCTTGTCTCTGCTGGTTCCGCATATGTATAGAACATTTGTCAAGCCAAAATACCATGAGGAAGAAGAATATGAGGCCTTCACGGCCGAAGAGATTGAAGAGATCTGTGGGGAAATGAGGAAGATACTATATGAAACCCACATGGTCCAGCCAGGGGATGGCTCAAGCACCGCTGAGGTGCTATATATGGGACTTGACGCCAAGCTACAAAATTGGAAGGCTACGCCATTCCCAATCAGGCGAGAGTCCTGGTAGACCTGTCCTGCCACCTTTTTTGCATCACGAGTTATTTCAGGGTGTAACTCGGATGTTTTCTTTAGTTTCTTGTCTTATAATTTTCCAATGTAAACCCTTTTATCTTCAAATTCCAAGAAGTGAAATCAATATTTCATCATTCATCTTTCTTTATTCTTTCTGATTTTTGTTATTTTTCCCTTTTGTTTCTTCTTTAAGTTCTAACAATGCGGATTTAAATAACATGACATGCTTTCGTACTTCATGCCCAGATCCGAACACACTGTTTAACTATGAAATAATGAACCATGAACCGGAGTACGATGAAGAAGAGGCTTTTTGGGAAATAAATCAAAAATTGGAACAATTTGAGAATAAACCTAAGCCGAACTTAAATGATACTGAACCGGTTAATTTGGGTAGTTCTGGGAAACCAAGATAAGCATCCACGCAGACGAAAAACTCGAGATGCCTTAATCCAACTCTTGTTTGAGTTCAAGGATGTGTTTGATAGGTCATATGATGACATGCCAGGATTGAGTGTTGATTTGGTGGTTCATAAGTTGCCTACTTACCCAGACTGTCCCCCAGTCCAGCAAAAGCAAAAAAAGATTAAAACTGATATCAGTGACAAGATCAAAGAAGATGTCACGAAGCAATTGAAAGCGGGGGTGATCCGAGTTGTCCGATACACCACATGGTTAGCTAATGTAGTCTCAATGCCAAAGAAAGACGGGAAGACCCGGGTATGTGTGGATTACAGATATTTAAACAAGGCATGTCCCAAAGATAACTTCCCTTTGCCGAACATCCACATCCTTGTTGATAAGTGCGCCAAGCATGAGATAGAGTCCTTCGTGGATTGTTACGCAGGATATCACCAAGTATTGATGGATGAAGAAGATGTAGATAAGACAACTTTTACCACACCTTAGGGTACATACTGTTACAGAGTCAAGAACACCGGGGCAACCTATATGAGGGCCATGACAACTATTTTGCACGATACAATGCACCAAGAGATAGAGGTGTATGTGGACGATGTAATCATCAAATCCAAAACCCAGGACGACCACGATTGGGACTTGAGAAAGTTTTTTGAGCGGCTACGCAAATATGATTTGAAGCTGAACCCGGCCAAATGTGCATTTGGGGTGCCATCCAGCAAACTCTTGGGATTCATTGTCAGTCAGAGGGGCATCGAGTTGGACCCAACAAAGATAAAGTCTATTTGAGATTTTCCTCCTCCGAAAACCAAGAAGGATGTTATGAGTTTGTTGGGTAGATTGAACTACATCAGCTGGTTCATTGCCTAGTTGACGTCCACATGTGAACCCATATTCAAATTGCTGAAGAAAGACGTGACAGTCAAGTGGACAGATGAATGTCAAGAAGCTTTTGATAAAATTAAGGAATATCTGTCGAATCCGCCTGTCTTGGTCCCGCCTGAGCCAGGGAGGCCTTTGTTCTTGTACCTGACAGTCTTGGAAAATTCTTTCGGCTGTGTCCTCGGGCAACACGATGTGACCGAAAAGAGAGAGCAAGCTATTTACTATCTAAGCAAGAAATTCACCAGTTATGAAGCCAAGTACACTCTGTCGGAAAGGACCTGCTGCGCTTTGACTTGGGTCGCTCAAAAGTTGAGGCATTATTTGCAAGACTACACCACTTACCTCATAACAGGTTGGATCCTTTGAAATACATATTCCAGAAGCCAATGCCCACTGGGATATGTAAGCACGTGATTTTTGCCCTATATGAGAATTACTCCCAAAAAATTCAAATAAAATGATTTTTCTTTGGTGTGCAATTTTGTGATATTTTGAATAATTATTTGTATTTGTCTGTGCATGTTTATTTGTCAAAATAATAAAAATACAAAAAATGTCACATTTTTGCATGTAGGATTTGATTCTACAATTGTTAGTAATTCAATTTGTTTTACAAAAATTATAAAAATCACAAAAAATAGGCATCGTTTGCATTTTTAGCATTTAATGTCCAAATATACAATTTTATGCATAATTATTACTTAATTCTACGTTAATTGTTATTGGGAGTTAATTTGCGCTTTTATAACTTAATTTAGTTCTTAATAATAGTTTAAGTATTTTTATAATTTAGTTTTAGAAAAAATAAAAGAAGAAAAAAGAAAACAAAAATACAAAAAATCGGAGTTGGGCCTCTTCTTCAATTTCAAGCCACAAGCCCAAAAAATGGCCCAATCTTCCCAAACGACCCAGTCCATTTCAAACTGGGTTGACCCGCTCCATTAAACCAACACCCCTTCTTCATTTTTTGTCCTAACCAAAACAAAGAAAAAAGAAAAAAACAAGACAAAAACCCTAAAAAACTAAAAAAAGCCATCCGCCCCCCCCCCCCACTGTTGCTTCTTCTCCTCCAAAACTCCAAAGCATCAGCCATGGCTGCCCTCAACCCTTCACCTCCATGGCTAACCCCTTCTTCGTCGACGACCACTCCCGTCCTCGACGTCCATGTCGCTGCTGCTTCTGTTTCAACCAAACGACCTCCGAACGCGACCGAACCAGCAACCTTCTCCAACCCCGTCGCTGCTTCGTCGACGACCACTCCCGTCCAGCATCGACCTCATGTCGCAAGCCTCAACCATCGCTGCCTACTTCATCTTCTTCATCAAGATGGAGCCCTCCGAACTGCTGCTGCTCGCGCAGCTGCTTCAGCAACCTTACGTCCAAACACGCCTGTCGCCGCTGCTTCTTCGTCATTACTGCCCCGTCCAGCTCGAGTTGGTTTCAGCTGGGTTGATGCTGCCGCGTCCAGCTCCCCGCACGTTCACTGTTTTTGCTTCGTCTTCCTCGTCTGCTGCATCCTTTCTCTTCGTCGTGCTGCTGGTCGTTGCTGATGGCTGCTAACGTTGCCGCCATGGACGAGCAAGCATCGATGCTGCGTTTGGCCAGCCGCGAATGCTTCAGCTTTCTGCTTCATACTCCTTCATCTTCTTCGTGCTTCGTCGTTGTTTTGAACCGGTTAGTTTGGTTTTGAGTCTATTTCGTTTTTATATTTTTCGAAGTAAAAGTCGATAAATGTTCGATCCTTGCTTTGTTCATGTCTATCGTTTGAAATAATTTTCTAGTTTGTTCATGTGTTTTGTTGATTTTAATTTTCAGATTCAAATGGTAAATTAATTAATTTGTTTTCATGTTTATTTCATGTTTGTTTTATTATTTAGGTAAGATTTTGTTAGTTTGATGTTTGTTAGATTCAAATTGAAATTTAATTGATTATTTCTTCAATTTGTTTCATGTTGTTATATATTTTCCAGAAATTATTAATGTTGTTTGAGTCATTTAATCAGTCATGTTTGTTGTTTTAAAAATGGATTCATTCATGTTCATACTTTGTTTGGTTGATCTTGAATCCGAAATTTGTATAGTTTGATTTCTTGTTTATCATTTATGATTATTTCTTGAATTTGTCTCATAATCTTGTTTAAGTTTAATATAGGAATTGTTGGTTGTAATGTTGTTAGAGTTGATTTTAAGTTCAATATTATTGAATTTAGAAATCTAAATATACTTGTTTGTTGTTATTATTGTTGAATCTGAAAATAGGTTGTTTGTTGCTAAAAATATTGTTCAATCAAATTTTAGTTGTTCTTTGTTGTTCAATCATGTTCATGTGATTTGTTGTTGAAATGTTGAAGAAATCATGTTCATGTGATTTGTTGTTTAAATTTGTGTAGAAATTGGTCATATTGGCTATATTTTGGTTGAGTGTGATTAATTGATTTGTTATAGCTGATGGGGTAGTTTGGTAATTTGCAGTACGTTCAGGGGTAGTTTGGTAATTTCAGTAAGGTCGGAGGGGTAGTTTAGGAATTGTATATTTTGTAATTGTTTATATGAAGCATGGGGGACAAAATGTAATGGGGTGGGTTGTGATATAGTTGTTTAATATAAAGGGGGACAAGACAAAATTTAGTGGGGAGGAATCTTGTATTTATTTATGTTAGGCATGGGGGACAAAATATAATGGGGTGGTGTGATATGTTTATTTAATGTAATGGGGATGAGTGGGAAGATAATGGGTTTGGTAGAGAAAAAGTATTGATTTTATTTGATTGAAAGATTTATGGGATGGGTTATATATAGGAAGTCTTGAAACAAGATATAAGAAGAGAAAACACAGATAGAGAATAAGAACGAGAGAGAAAAACGAATCTGAAAAACAAGAGAGAGAAAAGGGCTGAACATTTAAGAGAGAGAAAATTCCGAAAAATATTTAAACTTTCAATAAAAAAAACTAAAAAAAATATTCTGCTTTCTTTCATTGTTTGAAATCAGAATTAATTGTTGTTTCATCAAACCTTGAAGCTTTTGTTTTTGGGATTACTGCTCTATTGGTTTGCAAACTTTTTTCCTGGGTTGTTACTGTTGCTGGGTTGTTGCTGCTGTGCTATGCTGTTATTACTGCTGCTGATTCTCATCTTCATTTTTTTGCTTCCAATATCAGGTACACAACTGACACGCTGGTTATTGTAATCCGAAATATGAAGCATGAATACATATGAAGAATGAAAATTTGAAGTTTTAATTTCGTTTTTCTTTGTTCCTTTTGTTGATTGTATTTAAGCTATTTCATGTATTACTAAATAATAATTTGAATAAGAAAAAAAATAATAATAACATAAGTTAGTTTTTAATGAATCAGTTTGGCAAAACAGGTTAACTCACTAGTTAGGAAGGTTTCAAGATTATCAACAGTAGGTTAATCATGAATAAGTAGCTAAATTTAGCTAAGGCATGAATTTAAATTAAATTTCGTAATTTAGTCATTAAGACATGATTTGAGTTCAAGCAAGATTAGAAGAACGTTTAAGTCTAATAAACTTTCTAATAAGCTTTAGTAATTATAGCTAAATCTAGTGTCAAATGGTTGTGAATAATTAATATCAATAGTTTTTTTATATAACAATGTTGAGTTGTATTTGATATTAGTTGTTGAACTTTTATTTTATTTATAATTTCGAAATTAAGAATAAAATTCCTTTTTCATCAATATTTATATTAATCAAGCAATTAGCATGTCATGTTTTCTTAATAATAATAAATAAAAAAACGTAATTAATTAGGATTTTCTTTATTCATTTTAGAGACTAATTTTAAATAGCAAAATGTAGTCGTTTTAAGATTTGTCCATTTAAAATAAATGAGATCAGCCTCGCTTAATAAAATGTATAGATTGTGGGGCCCTCAATAAATGTACATTTAATTGCTTAGAATTAGGGAGGAGCCGTTTTAGCAAATTTCACGGCCCTACCCAAAATAATGATACGCTAGTCGCTCTAGGCGCGTATTTAATAATGTTATTTTCTTAAATACGGGTGTGCATTTATGTAACCCAAATCTAAATCTCAACGGAGTCGAAATATGTCGATAATCACGGGTGCATTGATTGCGGGTGCATTTCATGTGACGCAATCCAAAGACATGTTTTTAAACGATGTTCACATTCTTTTGAAATATAATAATAAAAGCGGCTAAGGGATAAAATTTGCACATAAGTTTATAATATGTATTATATCAGATAATCAAGCCGAATATAACAGTTGAGCGACCGTGCTAGAACCACGGAACTCGGGAATGCCTAACACCTTCTCCCGGGTTAACAGAATTCCTTATCCGGATTTCTGGTTCGCGGACTGTTATACAGAGTCATTCTTTTCCTCGATTCGGGATTAAAATTGGTGACTTGGGACACCCTAAACCTCCCAAGTGGCGACTCTGAAATAAATAAATAAATCTCGTTTCGACTGTCCTTTAATTGGAAACACTCCCCTGTACCCTCGCGGGGGCGGAAAAAGGAGGTGCAACAGCTCTGGCGACTCTACTGGGGACCAAAACCCAGAATCTCTGGTTCACGGTTCAAGAATTCGAGCTTACTATAACTGTTATAGTTGACTTTATTTATTATCTGATTTTTACATTATATATGCTTAATGTGCTAAATGATGCTTTTACCGCTTTAATATTATTTGAATTGTGTATATAAAACTGCTACGAAACCCTTCTTCTTTCTGAGTCTTCTGAATTTATGGTGTACACGTGCGCGTGGCCCACCTTTCTGTTAGAAGTCATACCAAATAAAACGAAGTTGGGACAAGTAACTAGGCCGGGTAGACTTTCGTGCTCCCGGTACGTTGCCCCCACTTCGGCTCAAGCTGTCCACTTGGGTAAGCCAGGGCTAGAACAATATGCCTCAGGTTTTTCACTTAGAATAACTCAGCTTCATGCCGGATCCCTAGTAGGAACGTTTGTTTGCATCACGTGCATTTGACTTTGGAGGCTCAACACAGGGGTTGTGTCTGTCTAGGACAGGTGTACCAAAAAATGAAAATGACCATCCTGATGCATCTTACATGTTGCTACTTGCGCATTTATTTGATCCGGATTTGTGTGTTGACTGACTTTTGAATATCAGGAATAATATTTTGAAATTGGAAAAAAAGAAATAGCGGTTAGGGAATTGATTGTTTATTTTTGAAAAAAAAACCAATGCCCAAATACTGTCAAAACTCTGCCGAAAGTTTTTAAAAAAATATTTTATTAGTTTGTTTTACTAAAAGCAAAGGAAAAATAGAAGGAAAATAAAAAAAAAGTCTTTGTTTTGTCTTATTTTTTTTTAAAAAAAATATATAAAAAAATAAAAAAGGAAAATAGTTTGTCTTCCCCTGAAAATGACAATGAAAAAGAGTCTTACTTTTAAAATAGTTTTTTTATTCGTTTCTGAAAATGCCAAAATGAAAATGAAAAGAGTCGTGCTTTGATTAAAATAGTTTTTTTATTCGTTTCTGAAAATACCAAAATGAAAATGAAAAGAGTCGTGCTTTGAAAGTGGTTTTGTTATTTGTTGCTGAAAAAGAAAAAAAATCCTGTTTTAAAATAGTTCGGTTAATTGGCCCGAACTACGCGGGTTTGATTCTCACCGGATGTGAGATACGTAGGCAACCCTCATCGGGTCCAACCCCCTTTTTTGCTAAAATAGCCAAAAACCAATAAAAAATAAAAAAAAAACGTGTCAAAATTTTAATTTTGTCATAAATAAGTCGGGCGGTATCCAACCTCCCCTTTTGCTAAAAAATAATAGCCAAAAAATATATTATGTCAAATTTTAGTTTTGTCATAAAGAAGTCGGGTGACGCTGTTTTATCAAGACATAGCCGAATGTTCCCGAAAGGGACGCCGGAAGGCTGACTTTGCATAAACAGCCACATTTTGGGTCATGTGTAGGATTTTGGTCCAGCTGACTCACACAGCATTAAAAATCTTTGTCCCCGAGGCGCTGAAGGGCCGTGTTTGCAACACCAGGTTTTTATTATTGTTTGAAAAAAAAAACAAAGAGTCAGCGGTCAGGTGAATACCGTTTGGATTTTTGTCAAAAATAAGCCGAGCCACCTTCGGCCGCGTCTTAAACCGTTCTTGCCGAAATAGCCTTATAGTATCTTCTAGTTGTCGAAAGGCTATTTTCGTAAAAGAACGGACAAGTTTGTAAAGTGTCATAAAATAATCCTCCCCTGCCTCAAAATTCATGTGGAATTTTGAAGGGACCACGTTTGCAAAAATAACCGTTCAGTTGCATTCGTCAAACGGAGAAAGGAAGCTGGCCATTTGTTTTTGGAGTTTGTAAATATTTTGATTAAGATATGTGGGATGTTTGATTTTCCAGTTTGTAGGTCATCTTCAAACCTTTGAAACCCAGTTTGGTTTTGATACGAAAATTGAAAGAAAAAATGTTTAGTCTTGTTTATCTTTTATTGGTCCGAACTACGCAAGGTCTGATTCATGCGGGGTCATGATACGTAGGAAATCTCCATAAGATTCGACCACAACAAAAAAAAAGTGAAAACAAAATGAAAAATGATGAAAAAAAATTGAAAAAAGGAAAAAAATGAAAAAAAAATGAAAACAAAAATCGAAAAAATCGAAAAATGAAAAAAAAAATGAAAAAAAGATGTTATTAATAATTGGGACCGACGGAGTCCATTCTAACCTGTTTCTCTTTGAATCACAAAGAAAGGTATGGTGGTTGGTTTGTGGTAAGCCGGAAATGCAAGACCCAGAAGCACACTTTGCGTGGATCAGGCTTGATAACAGAAGCACTCGAACGGAATGACAAATGAAAAGCAAATGTTAACATAATTGTCAAGTCCAACACCATCAGAAGAGACTATAAATCTATGTTCAAATGTGTTGTTTGCACTTGGCATGTTTTGAAGACTGGAATGATGAAGGCATTTTGTTCTGCTACCTAAACACTTTATCCTTCGTTACCCCTTTTGAGCCTTATTTATTTTCTTTCATACCCGTCGTTCGGAATCAATAGCAACGACTAGGAAATACGAGCCTGGAAGGTAAAAAAAAAATCAACAAAAAACAAAAAAAGAAAAAGAAAAATGATAACAAAAAAAAAACAAATGAAAACAGAGGAATTGGGAACTACGTTCGACCTGATTCCTCAAAGAGGATACGTAGGCGCCTCACGGCTCGGTCATGGTGTAATAAAAATAATAAAAAAAAAATAAATAATCCCCAAGCAAGAAACTAGGGAGAGGGTTGCGCTTGTGGTAAGAAAAATTGGTTTCGAAGGTTGTAATTTTAAAACCCCAAATTTATTTTGTTTTTGAGCCTTTAATGCCCTTTCTTTCTAGCCTGTCCAAAAACCCACATTATGGTCCAAAGAAAGACCTTCTGACCAGTCTGCAAAAGATGCCAAGTCAGACAAATGAGAGTCTTACCGGCGAACATAACATTCTGTTCCACAACAGAAAGGACTCTAATCTCCAGCAGAGAGAGTCATACCGGCAACACTCCAAATCCCCAGCTGGAAAGTGATACAAATGAAAGAGTCTTATCGGTGAAAATCTTCACGGACACCATAAGGCGATGAAAGCTGAGAGAAAAACCCAAAATGAGAAAGGCTTGATAGTGAAAACCCTTCGGGCACTACAAGTCGAATAAGGTTGAGAATCAGATGGGGAATTGGCAATTGAAGGTCTTGAAAGACGATTAACGGCAGAGGATAGGCCACATGTGCATGTCACGACCATTAGAGTCGGTGTCGGCGTTTGATAGGTTTTTATTTATAATTTCTTTTGTTAAAGAGTCATCTTTTTCCGTTGTCTTTTATTCTGTTCCTTTTTTCCTTTCATAAGAAAATTCCCCAGTAGAGTCTGTTTGGTCAAAACCAGTGGGAAATGACTTCAAAATAGGCCATCAGTTTTCCAAGATAAGATCTGACCAGTACATACAAATGGTATAGTCAGCAAGGAACAAGTGCGAGGCCAGTGTCAAAAAAGATATCCCCAGCAAAAGGGAATTGACAAAAGGATCAACGAGTGTCAAGAGGAATATCCTTGCCAAAATTAAAGGTTATTAAACCTCAAGGCCAAGGCCCGTGGACAAACAAAGAGAGCAATGAGCATGATTTGGGAAATTCATGCGAGACTAAAAGGTCGGGAAAATGCAAGTTTCCGAGCCATGCCACGAAAGAAGAAGGATATCCCCAGCAGAAAAGGATTATCCCCAGCAAATAATATCACCCCCAACAAGTTGTGGGACGCAGAGCAAGGAAGGAGAAAGGGAAAGCCATCCCCAGTAGGAGTATCACAACCAACCACCGCGTTTTAAACTAACAAATTTTGTTTGATTTGAAACAGGTAAAAGAAATAGCATTTATAACGGAAATGCATGATAAAGATTGTCAAACTGGGGCAGAAAATTTTCTTTTCAATTAGAAAATTTTCTGGAAATCAGGTACCATTTGGGGAAGAATAAAGATAGCACCAAGGAAGTGGTCTTTGAACCAGGGTTGCCCCCAACATAATAAGCTTCCAATGGAGGAAGTTGATCCCCAGAAGACAGAACCAAGGAGATGAAATTGGTGTTTAGAAAAAGCAAAAGCCATTATCATCCCCAACAGCTTCCAAAAGAATGAAGCATCAATTTGAATGGATAAAATTCCCCAGCAGTGTTATACTCAACAACGTTATCCCAAGAAAATAACACTTTTATCCCCAGCAGTGTTGAGAGAATTTAAAATAAAAACTAAAAATAAAAAATAAAAAATAAAATAAAAAAAAAGAAAAAAAAAAGAAAAAAAATAGTCGGGAGATTTGAAGGAGGGGAAGAAAGGAGACTCCCACAATGGTATTATCCCCAACAAGCAAGAACAAAGCAGCGCAAAGGAAAAAGAAAAGAAAAGAAGAAATTGCAAAGGTAAGTTTCTCAAATCATTGATCTTTACATTTTTCTCCTAGGATAAAAAGTCCTAGTCTGATGAATTTCCCTCCCGATACAATCTTGGTCCGATGAAATTTTCTCCCAAGATAGGGTATTAAATCTTAGTCCGATGAATTTTTCTCCTAAGATAATAAAATCTTAGTCCGATGAATCTTTCTCCTAAGATCACAACAAAATGGACCTAGTCTGACGATTTATCTCCTAGAGTCAAAATCTTGGTCTGATGAAATTTTTCTCCCAAGATAATATAATAAAATCTTAGTCCGATGAATCTTTCTCCTAAGATCACAACAAAATGGACCTAGTCTGACGATTTATCTCCTAGAGTCAAAATCTTGGTCTGATGAAATTTTTCTCCCAAGATAATATAATAAAATCTTAGTCCGATGAATCTTTCTCCTAAGATCACAACAAAATGGACCTAGTCTGACGATTTATCTCCTAGAGTCAAAATCTTGGTCTGATGAAATTTTTCTCCCAAGATAATATAATAAAATCTTAGTCCGATGAATCTTTCTCCTAAGATCACAACAAAATGGACCTAGTCTGACGATTTATCTCCTAGAGTCAAAATCTTGGTCTGATGAAATTTTTCTCCCAAGATATTATAATAACATCTTAGTCCGATGAATCTTTCTCCTAAGATGTCAAATCTTAGTCCGATGAATCTTTCTCCTAAGATCACAACAAAATGGATCTAGTCTGACGATTTATCTCCTAGAGTCAAAATCTTGGTCTGATGGAATTTTTCTCCCAATATAATATAATAAAATCTTAGTCCGATGAATCTTTCTCCTAATATCACAACAAAATGGACCTAGTCTGACGATTTATCTCCTAGAGTCAAAATCTTGGTCTGATGAAATTTTTCTCCCAAGATAATATAATAAAATCTTAGTCCGATGAATCTTTCTCCTAAGATCACAACAAAATGGACCTAGTCTGACGATTTATCTCCTAGAGTCAAAATCTTGGTCTGATGAAATTTTTCTCCCAAGATAATATAATAAAATCTTAGTCCGATGAATCTTTCTCCTAAGATCACAACTTAGTCCGATGAATCTTTCTCCTAAGATCACAACAAAATGGACCTAGTCTGACGATTTATCTCCTAGAGTCAAAATCTTGGTCTGATGGAATTTTTCTCCCAAGATAATATAATAAAATCTTAGTCCGATGAATCTTTCTCCTAAGATCACAACAAAATGGACCTAGTCTGACGATTTATCTCCTAGAGTCAAAATCTTGGTCTGATGGAATTTTTCTCCCAAGATAATAATATAATAAAATCTTAGTCGGATGAATCTTCTCCTAGGATCAAAATCTAGTCTGATGAATTTTCTCCTAAGATAATTTGAAAAAAAAAGAAGAAGAAGTTTGAATTTGAAAAAAAAGGCTGTTGAAATCAGGAGCCCCCCTGAAGAATAGAATAGCGATTTATTGATGGAAGTCAGGAGCCCCCCTGAAGAATAGAATGGCGATTATTTTCAAAATTGTTGTTGAAGTCAGGAGCCCGCCTGAAGAGAGGAAAGGCGTTTTTAAAAGTTTTTGAAATCTCGCCAACCTAAAGAAAGGAATGGCGATGTATTGGTTGAAGTCAGGATCCCCCCTGAAGAATAAAATGGCGATTTATTGGTTGAAGTCAGGTGCCCGCCTGAAGAGAGGAATAGCGATTATTTTCAAAGTTGTTGTTGAAGTCAGGAGCCCGCCTGAAGAGAGGAATGGCGATTTATTTTCAAAGTTGTTTTTGAAGTCAGGAGCCCGCCTGAAGAGAGGAAAGGCATTTTATTTTAGAAGTTGTTGTTGAAGTCAGGAGCCCGCCTGAAGAGAGGAATGGCGATTATTTTCAAAGTTGTTGTTAAAGTCAGGAGCCCGCCTGAAGATAGGAAAGGTGATTTTAAAAGTTGTTGAAATCTCGCCAACCTAAAGAAAGGAATGGCGATGTATTGGTTGAAGTCAGGAGCCCCCCTGAAGAATAGAATGGCGATTTATTAGTTGAAGTCAGGTGCCCGCCTGAAGAGAGGAATGGCGATTATTTTCAAAGTTGTTATTGAAGTCAGGAGCCCGCCTGAAGAGAGGAATGGCGATTTATTTTCAAAGTTGTTGTTGAAGTCAGGAGCCCGCTTGAAGAGAGGAATGACGTTTATTTTTAAAGTTGTTGTTGATGTTGGGAGCCCGCCCAAATAACAGAGGCATACATTTCAGTCTTTACATTTCAGTTGTTGAAGTTGGGAGCCCGCCCATAGAACAGAGGCATACATTTCAGTCTTGACATTTCAGTTGTTGAAGTTGGGAGCCCGCCCATAGAACAGAGGCATACATTCAGTCTTTACATTTCAAGCATTGAAGTTGGGAGCCCGCCCAGATAACAGAGGCATACATTTCAGTCTTTACATTTCAAGCATTGAAGTTGGGAGCCCGCCCATATAACAGAGGCATACATTTCAAGTCTTTAATTTTCAAATATTGAAGTTGGGAGCCCGCCCATAGAATAGAGGCATACATTTCAAGATCGAGTCAGAGGACAATAAAACAGAGGGTTACAATAGGAATCCCCAGCAGGAAACAATAAAATTCCCCGGCACCGGGAAGCAGAAGGTTGCAACAAAAGGTCCCAGCACAAACTCAAGTGCATGTGTCAAAAAGAAGAAAAACACCGGAAAAAATGCAAGCAGACAAGAAACCAAGGCAACAAGAATAAATTGCAGTCTAGCCTAGCTTCTTGTTTTCTTTTAAGCACGGTGTAACAAGGAGATCGGTAAGCAGTGGTAATAGCATGCAACAAAAGTAACATTACAGTCCAACGGTAGTCCCAGCTACCAAAGCTTCCCGAACTACATTGACCTGATTCCTGTTTAGCCCAGGATATGTAGGAAACCTTTGAAGCAAAGGTTCGGTCAAATCTTTTTTAAAAAATGCTTCACACGGAGTACTCGGATGGGCAAAAATCGCTCGCTTTATCTTTGCACGAAAACCCTTCGTGTCTTCGGGCAAAGAGGGGCAGCTGTAAGCACGTGATTTTTGCCCTATATGAGAATTACTCCAAAAAAATTCAAATAAAATGATTTTTCTTTGGTGTGCAATTTTGTGATATTTTGAATAATTATTTGTATTTGTCTGTGCATGTTTATTTGTTAAAATAATAAAAATACAAAAAATGTCGCATTTTTGCATGTAGGATTTGATTCTACAATTGTTAGTAATTAAATTTGTTTTACAAAAATTATAAAAATCACAAAAAATAGGCATCGTTTGCATTTTTAACATTTAATGTCCAAATATACAATTTTATGCTTAATTATTACTTAATTCTACGTTAATTGTTATTGGGAGTTAATTTGCACTTTTATAACTTAATTTTGTTCTTAATAATAGTTTAAGTATTTTTATAATTTAGTTTTAGAAAAAATAAAAGAAGAAAAAAGAAAACAAAAATACAAAAAATCGGAATTGGGCCTCTTCTTCAATTTCAAGCCACAAGCCCAAAAAATGGCCTAATCTTCCCAAACGACCCAGTCCATTTCGAACTGGGTCGACCCGCTCCATTAACCCAACACCCCTTCTTCATTTTTTGTCCTAACACAAAACAAAGAAAAAAGAAAAAAAACAAGACAAAAACCCTAAAAAACTAAAAAAAGCCATCCGCCCCCCCCCCCCACTGTTGCTTCTTCTCTTCCAAAACTCCAAAGCATCAGCCATGGCTTCCCTAAACCCTTCACCTCCATGGCTAACCCCTTCTTCGTCGACGACCACTCCCGTCCTCGACGTCCATGTCGCTGCTGCTTCTGTTTCAACCAAACGACCTCCGAACGCGACCGAACCAGCAACCTTCTCCAACCCCGTCGCTGCTTCGTCGACGACCACTCCTGTCCAGCATCGACCTCATGTCGCAAGCCTCAACCATCGCTGCCTACTTCATCTTCTTCATCAAGATGGAGCCCTCCGAACTGCTGCTGCTCGCGCAGCTGCTTCAGCAACCTTACGTCCAAACACACCTGTCACCGCTGCTTCTTCGTCATTACTGCCCCGTCCAGCTCGAGCTGGTTTCAGCTGGGTTGATGCTGCCGCGTCCAGCTCCCCGCACGTTCACTGTTTTTGCTTCGTCTTCCTCGTCTGCTGCATCCTTTCTCTTCGTCGTGCTGCTGGTCGTTGCTGATGGCTGCTCACGTTGCCGCCATGGACGAGCAAGCATCGATGCTGCATTTGGCCAGCCGCGAATGCTTCAGCTTTCTGCTTCATACTCCTTCATCTTCTTCGTGCTTCGTCGTTGTTTTGAACCGGTTAGTTTTGTTTTGAGTCTATTTCGTTTTTATATTTTTCGAAGTAAAAGTCGATAAATGTTCGATCCTTGCTTTGTTCATGTCTATCGTTTGAAGTAATTTTCTAGTTTGTTCATGTGTTTTGTTGATTTTAATTTTCAGATTCAAATGGTAAATTAATTAATTTGTTTTCATGTTTATTTCATGTTTGTTTTATTGTTTAGGTAAGATTTTGTTAGTTTGATGTTTGTTAGATTCAAATTGAAATTTAATTGATTATTTCTTCAATTTGTTTCATGTTGTTATATATTTTCCAGAAATTATTAATGTTGTTTGAGTCATTTAATCAATCATGTTTGTTGTTTTAAAAATGGATTCATTCATGTTCATACTTTGTTTGGTTGATCTTGAATCCGAAATTTGTATAGTTTGATTTCTTGTTTATCATTTATGATTATTTCTTGAATTTGTCTCATAATCTTGTTTAAGTTTAATATAGGAATTGTTGGTTGTAATGTTGTTAGAGTTGATTTTAAGTTCAATATTATTGAATTTAGAAATCTAAATATACTTGTTTGTTGTTATTATTGTTGAATCTGAAAATAGGTTGTTTGTTGCTAAAAATATTATTCAATCAAATTTTAGTTGTTCTTTGTTGTTCAATCATATTCATGTGATTTGTTGTTGAAATGTTGAAGAAATCATGTTCATGTGAGTTGTTGTTTAAATTTGTGTAGAAATTGGTCATATTGGCTATATTTTGGTTGAGTGTGATTAATTGATTTGTTATAGCTGATGGGGTAGTTTGGTAATTTGCAGTACGTTCAGGGGTAGTTTGGTAATTTCAGTAAGGTCGGAGGGGTAGTTTAGGAATTGTACATTTTGTAATTGTTTATATGAAGCATGGGGGACAAAATGTAATGGGGTGGGTTGTGATATAGTTGTTTTATATAAAGGGGGACAAGACAAAATTTAGTGGGGAGGAATCTTGTATTTATTTATGTTAGGTATGAGGGACAAAATATAATGGGGTGGTGTGATATGTTTATTTAATGTAATGGGGATGAGTGGGAAGATAATGGGTTTGGTAGAGAAAAAGTATTGATTTTAATTGATTGAAAGATTTATGGGATGAGTTATATATAGGAAGTCTTGAAACAAGATATAAGAAGAGAAAACACAGATAGAGAATAAGAACGAGAGAGTGAAACGAATCTGAAAAACAAGAGAGAGAAAAGGGCTGAACATTTAAGAGAGAGAAAATTCTGAAAAATATTTAAACTTTCAAATAGAAAAAAACTAAAAAAAAAATATTCTGCTTTCTTTCATTGTTTGAAATCAAAATTAATTGTTGTTTCATCAAAGCTTGAAACTTTTGTTTTTGGGATTACTGCTCTATTGGTTTGCAAACTTTTTTCCTGGGTTGTTGCTGCTGTGCTATACTGTTATTACTGCTGCTGATTCTCATCTTCATTTTTTTTGCTTCCAATATCAGGTACACAACTGACACGCAGGTTATTATAATCCGAAATATGAAGCATGAATACATATGAAGAATGAAAATTTGAAGTTTTAATTTCGTTTTTCTTTGTTCCTTTTGTTGATTGTATTTAAGCTATTTCATGTATTACTAAATAATAATTGGAATAAGAAAAAAAATAATAATAACATAAGTTAGTCTTTAATGAATCAGTTTGGCAAAACAGGTTAACTCACTAGTTAGGAAGGTTTCAAGATTATCAACAGTAGGTTAATCATGAATAAGTAGCTAAATTTAGCTAAGGCATGAATTTAAATTAAATTTCGTAATTTAGGCATTAAGACATGATTTGAGTTCAAGCAAGATTAGAAGAACATTTAAGTCTAATAAACTTTCTAATAAGCTTTAGTAATTATAGCTAAATCTAGTGTCAAATAGTTGTGAATAGTTAATATCAATAGTTTTTTTTTATATAACAATGTTGAGTTGTATTTGATTCTTTTGGATATTAGTTGTTGAACTTTTATTTTATTTATAATCTCGAAATTAAGAATAAAATTCCTTTTTCATCAATATTTGTATTAATCAAGCAATTAACATGTCATGTTTTCTTAATAATAATAAATAAATAAAAACGTAATTAATTAGGATTTTCTTTATTCATTTTAGAGACTAATTTTAAATAGCAAAATGTAGTCGTTTTAAGATTTGTCCATTTAAAATAAATGAGATGAGTCTCGCTTAATAAAATGTATAGATTGCGGGGCCCTCAATAAATGTACATTTAATTGCTTAGAATTAGGGAGGAGCCGTTTTAGCAAATTTCACGGCCCTACCTAAAATAATGATAAGCTAGTCGCTCTAGGCGCGTATTTAATAATGTTATTTTCTTAAATACGGGTGTGCATTTATGTAACCCAAATCTAAATCTCAACGGAGTCGAAATGTGTCGATAACCACGGGTGCATTGATTGCGACGTGATTTGAAATAAGTTTTCACAATGTTGCAATTCTTCGTAAAATAATAACAATAAATAATAAAAAATAATAATAAAAGCGGCTAAGGGATAAAATCTGCACATAAGTTTATAATACGTATTATATCAGATAATCAAGCCGAATATAACAGTTGAGCGACCGTGCTAGAACCACGGAACTCAGGAATGCCTAACACCTTCTCCCGGGTTAACAGAATTCCTTATCCGGATTTCTGGTTCGCGGACTGTAATACAAAGTCATTCTTTTCCTCGATTCGGGATTAAAATTGGTGACTTGATACACCCTAAAACTCCCAAGTGGCGACTCTGAAATAAATAAATAAATCTCGTTTCGACTGTCCTTTAATTGGAAAAACTCTCCTGTACCCTCGCGAGAGCGGAAAAAAGAGGTGTGACAGGAGGCTAGCAAAGTGGCAGATCCTGCTTACGGAAGTCGACATAGTATATGTTCAAAGCACGACAATGAAAGCCCATGCGTTAGCATATCACTTGGCTGAAAATCCGGTCCATGATGAATACCAACGTTTGAATACTTACTTCCCGGATGAAGAGGTAAACCTAGTTGGGGCAATATCCGAAGACATCGACGTTTGGAAAATGTTCTTCGATGGAGCGGTAAACGCAAAAGGTGTAGGAATTGGGGCAATTTTGATCTCGCCCACCTATCATCATTACCCGGCCACAGCTAGGCTTCGGTTTTTCTGCACAAACAACACTGCCGAGTACGAAGCTTGCATTATGGGTATGAACATGTCAATCGACCATGATGTCGATGAACTGTTAATCATGGGAGACTCAGATTTGATTATCCGACAAGCTCAAGGAGAATGTGAAACCCAGGACGTCAAACTTATTCCTTATAGGCAACATGTGGAAGAACTTGGTAAGCAACTCAAGTCAATAGAGTTCAGGTACATTCCTCGTTGCCACAATGAACTAGTTGATGCGCTTGCCACTTTAGCCTCAATGCTACCATACCCGGGCAATGCCCACATTGACCCTTTGGAAATCCAGATCCGGGAAAGGCATGGTTATTGTAATACGGTTGAAACAACACCAAATACCCAACCATGGTATCATGACATCAAAAGGTTTTTGAAAACGCAAGAATACCCCGAGCAAGCCAGTGGAGACCAGAAGAGAACCATTAGGCGGCACGCAAGTGGTTTCTTTTTGAGTGGCGATGTCTTGTATAAGAGAACTCTGGACCTCAACTTGTTAAGATGTGTTGACGCAGAAGAGGCATGAAGGATCATGCATGAGGTACACGCGGGAATATGCGGACACCACATGAACAGATATGTTTTAGCAAAGAAAATCCTTCGAGCGGGCTATTACTGGATAACCATGGACAAGGACTATTTCAGCTTTGTCCGGAAGTGTCATCAGTGTCAGATGCACGGTCATTTGATTCATGCACCTCCCACTAAACTGCATCCCATGTCAGCACCTTGGCCATTTGTTTCTTGGGGTATGGATGTCATTGGGCCGATCGAGCCGAAAGCCTCAAATGGGCACAGATTCATACTAGTTGCCATTGACTACTTCATGAAATGAGTTGAAGCCATCACTCTCAAATCCGTCACCAAGAAAGTTATGGTAGATTTCGTGCACTCCAATCTAATCTGTCGTTTTGGCATTCCTGCAACTATTATCAAAGACAATGCTGCAAACTTGAATTGTCATTTAATGGGAGAGATATGTGAACAATTCAAGATAACGCACCGAAACTCTACTCCTTATCGGCCCAAAGCCAATGGAGCTGTCGAAGCAACAAACAAAAACATCAAAAAGATTTTGAGAAAGATGATTTAAAATTCCACGCAGTGGCATGAAAAGTTACCGTTTGCATTGTTGGGATATTGCATTATTGTGCGCACGTCAATTGAAGCCACCCCGTATCTTTTGGTTTAAGGCAGTGAAGCCGTAATACCCACAGAGGTCGAAATACCCTCTCTCTAGATCATTGTTGAAGCTGAAATTGAAGACAGTGAGTGGGTTAAAACCCGAATGGAACAGTTAACCTTGATCGATGAAAAGCTAATGGCCACAGTCTGCCACGGGCAGTTGTACCAACAAAGAATTGCCCGTGCCTACAACAAGAAAGTGAGGCCTAGAAATTTCAAAGTGGGGCAACTCGTTTTAAGGCGTATACTTCCCCATCACCAGGAAGCGAAAGGAAAATTTGCTCCTAATTGGAAGGGCCCATACATCGTTAGAATGATATTACCAAAAAGGGCATTGTATCTGGACGATATTGAAGGGAATGATCCCAGAGCGGCTGTAAGTGCAGATGCAGTCAAAAGGTATTGTGTTTAGCTTTTCTGCAGTGACAACCTTGTCCGATTAGGATGACGAAGGCTTTCATTCTTGCTACCCAAATACTATCCACCCTTTGCAAACCCATTTGAGCCGATTACTCTTCTTTGATTACCCTCTTGGGAATAGTAAAGTGTTAAAAAAAAGAAGCAAAAACAACAAAACAAAATGTTTCCCTGAACTACATTCGACTTGATTCCGAAAGGATACGTAGGCAGCCTGTCTCTGGGGTTCAGTCACACCAAAATAAAAACTCAAATTCCCCCAAAAGTGAAACTGGGGCAGATAACATAATGGTTTGGCAATAAGCCCACCAGAACGGTTCCGAAGATGTAATTCCATCCGGATTCTTTTTACCCAAACCTTGTCCAAGTCCTTCTGATCAATTGGCAAAGGCGTCAGGATTAGACAACACCGTTATTTGGATCTGATACAATCAAACTAAGAGAAATAAAATGAGAGAGTCTTATCAGTGAAAACCTACGGGCACTATAAGGTGACGGTGAGCAGAGAAATTGGAAAAGAGAGAGGTCGCTTAGTGAAAACTTGTAAAAGCATTATCGGGCGATAGTGAGAAGTGAAATGAGAGAGGTCGATTGGCAAAAACCCGCAAAGGGCGCCGTCGGTCGAAAAGAAGACACCTCCCACCAATGAAAGAGTCCTGGCAGGATTCCCTGGTTTCGAAACACGGGTCACAATGAGTTTATGGGAACTTGGAAAAGTTTGTGCGGGTCGGGCATCCAGTACAAGAAGCATGTCATGTCTATTTGAAGTCAGCATGCACCCAAATAAGTCCTTCCTTCCCTCCCGAAAGGGACACTTCTCTTTAAATTCATTTTTCTTGCCTTTTGTTTACTTTTTCCTTGAATCCCTTTCGATCTAACTCTTTTTCCGAAACTAATACAAAGAAAAGGTGGCAAGATTGGCTTTACAGGGCTCTGCCTAACAAAAGCTAAAGAAAAGTACCCAGCCTCAGCGGGTGCATCAAGTCGATCCCTACTGGCCATGATGACTGATGCCTTAAAATCAAAGTTATTGAAAAAAAAGGAAAGGAAGTCAAAGGAAAAGGTCCTAAAGGCGGAGTAAAGGAAAGGGTCGAAGACCCACGCGGGCGAGTCGTCATAAAATCTTGAAAGTTGAGTCCCTCGGTTTGAAAGAGAGATCAATCTTCAGAAAACTAGCAAGCAATAGAGGTTCTCGCCAAAAGTTGGGCCGAGATCGAGTGATTAAAACCATCAAGGCCACAAAACCAACCATCATTTCAAAACTAACAATTGTTCTTTGTTTGAAAAGATTGAAACTGGTGCAGTCCAAGGTAGCCGTGCAAAAGAAGGTGCAGCCGAAAGAAAAGTTGCGCAAAAGCTAGAGACAGCTTTGCAGTAACAGTCAGCCCAAAAGGGAAGTTTTCCTCCAAAATTCATTCCTGCATTTTATTGAAATAAAATGAAATGAAAAAAGGATAATGAAAAAAAAAGAAGAAGAAAAAGAAGAATATCAAAACAAAATGATAACTTAGATTCCCAACCTCAATCTGTTACTTTTCTGCCAACATTAGGGCTCCAATCCCTGATTTAAGCCATTAAGACATAGGGCCTCCATTCCCTAGTCGCCTTTTCTGACAATATTAGGGCTCCAATCCCTGAGTTGAGCCTTGTGGACACGGGGCCTCCATTCCCTAGTGGCCTTTTCTGCCAACATTAGGGCTCCAATCCCTGAGTTGAGCCTTTTAGACATAGGGCCTCCATTCCCTAGTCGCCTTTTGCCAACAATAAGGCTCCAATCCCTGAGTTGAGCCTTTTAGACATGGGGCCTCTATTCCCTAGTCGCCTTTTCTGCCAACATTAGGGCTCCAATCCCTGAGTTGAGCCTTTTAGACATAGGGACTCCATTCCCTAATCGACTTTTGCGAACATTAGGGATCCAATCCATGAGTTGAGCCTTTTAGACATAGGAACTCCATTCCCTAGTCGCCTTTTGCCAACATTAGGGCCCCAATCTCTGAGTTGAGCCTTTTAGAAATGGGGCCTCCATTCCCTAGTCGCCGTTTGCCAATATTAGGGATCCAATCCCTGAGTTAAGCCTTTTTAGACATCGGGCCTCCATTCCCTAGTCGCCTTTTGCCAACATTAGGGCTCCAATCCCAGAGTTGTGCTTTTTAGACATAGGGCCTCCATTCTCTAGTCTCCTTTTGCCAACATTAGGGCTCCAATCCCTGAGTTAAGCCTTTTTAGACATAGGGCCTCCATTCCCTAGTTGCCTTTTGCCAACATTACGGCTCCAGTCCCTGAGTTGAGTCTTTTAGACATAGGGCCTCCATTTCCTAGTCGCCTTTAGCCAACATTAGGGCTCTAATCCCTGAGTTAAGCCTTTTAGACATAGGGCCTCCATTCCTAGTCGCCTTTTATGCCAACATTAGGGCTCCAATCCTTGAGATGAGCCTTTTACACACAGGGCCTCCATTCCATAGTCGCCTACTGCCAACATTAGGGCTCCAATCCCTAAGTTAAGCCTTTTAGAAATGCGGTCTCCATTCCCTAGTCGCCTTTTACCAACATTAGGTCTCCAATCACTGAGTTGAGCCTGTTAGAAATGGGGCCTCCATTCCCTAGTCGCCGTTTGCCAATATTAGGGATCCAATCCCTGAGTTAAGCCTTTTTAGACATCGGGCCTCCATTCCCTAGTCGCCTTTTGCCAACATTAGGGCTCCAATCCCAGAGTTGTGCTTTTTAGACATAGGGCCTCCATTCTCTAGTCTCCTTTTGCCAACATTAGGGCTCCAATCCCTGAGTTGAGCCTTTTTAGACATAAGGCCTCCATTCCCTAGTTGCCTTTTGCCAATATTATGGCCCCAATCCGTGAGTTGAGCCTTTTAGACATAGGGCCTCCATTCTCTAGTCGCCTTTTGCCAACATTAGGGATCCAATCCCTGAGTTAAGCCTTTTTAGACATCGGGCCTCCATTCCCTAGTCGCCTTTTGCCAACATTAGGGCTCCAATCCCAGAGTTGTGCTTTTTAGACATAGGGCCTCCATTCTCTAGTCTCCTTTTGCCAACATTAGGGCTCCAATCCCTGAGTTGAGCCTTTTTAGACATAAGGCCTCCATTCCCTAGTTGCCTTTTGCCAATATTAGGGATCCAATCCCTGAGTTAAGCCTTTTTAGACATCGGGCCTCCATTCCCTAGTCGCCTTTTGCCAACATTAGGGCTCCAATCCCAGAGTTGTGCTTTTTAGACATAGGGCCTCCATTCTCTAGTCTCCTTTTGCCAACATTAGGGCTCCAATCCCTGAGTTGAGCCTTTTTAGACATAAGGCCTCCATTCCCTAGTTGCCTTTTGCCAATATTATGGCCCCAATCCGTGAGTTGAGCCTTTTAGACATAGGGCCTCCATTCTCTAGTCGCCTTTTGCCAACATTAGGGCTCCAATCCCTGAGTTGAGCCTTTTAGACATAGGGCCTCCATTTCCTAGACGCCTTTTGCCAACATTAGGGCCCCAATCCCTGAGTTGAGCCTTTTAGACATAGGGCCTCCATTTCCTAGTCGTCTTTTGCCAACATTAGGGCTCCAATCCCTGATTTGAGCTTTTTGGACATATGGCCTCCATTCCCTAGTCACCTTTAGCCAACATTAGGGCTCCAATCCCTGAGTTGAGCCTTTTAGACATAGGGCCTCCATTTCCTAGTCGCCTTTTGCCAACATTAGGGCTCCAATCCCTGAGTTGAGCCTTTTTAGACATAGGGCCTCCATTCCCTAGTCGCCTTTTGCCAATATTAGGGCTCCAATCCCAGAGTTGTGCTTTTTAGACATAGGGCCTCCATTCTCTAGTCTCCTTTTGCCAACATTAGGGCTCCAATCCCTGAGTTGAGCCTTTTTAGACATAAGGCCTCCATTCCCTAGTTGCCTTTTGCCAATATTATGGCCCCAATCCCTGAGTTGAGCCTTTTAGACATAGGGCCTCCATTTCCTAGTCGCCTTTTGCCAACATTAGGGCTCCAATCCCTGAGTTGAGCCTTTTTAGACATAGGACCTCCATTCCCTAGTCGTATTTTGCCAACATTAGGGCTCCAATCCCTAAGTTGAGCCTTTTAGACATAGGGCCTCCATTCCCTAGTCGCCTTTTGCCAACATTAGTGCTCCAATCCCTGGGTTGAGCCTCATTACATATAGGGCCTCAATTCCATAGTCGCCTTTTGCCAACATTATGGCTCCAATCCCTGAGTTGAGCCTTTTTAGACATAGGGCCTCCATTTCCTAGTCGCCTTTTGCCAACATTAGGGATCCAATCCCTGAGTTAAGCCTTTTTAGACATCGGGCCTCCATTCCCTAGTCGCCTTTTGCCAATATTAGGGCTCCAATCCCAGAGTTGTGCTTTTTAGACATAGGGCCTCCATTCTCTAGTCTCCTTTTGCCAACATTAGGGCTCCAATCCCTGAGTTGAGCCTTTTTAGACATAAGGCCTCCATTCCCTAGTTGCCTTTTGCCAATATTATGGCCCCAATCCGTGAGTTGAGCCTTTTAGACATAGGGCCTCCATTCTCTAGTCGCCTTTTGCCAACATTAGGGCTCCAATCCCAGAGTTGTGCTTTTTAGACATAGGGCCTCCATTCTCTAGTCTCCTTTTGCCAACATTAGGGCTCCAATCCCTGAGTTGAGCCTTTTTAGACATAAGGCCTCCATTCCCTAGTTGCCTTTTGCCAATATTATGGCCCCAATCCGTGAGTTGAGCCTTTTAGACATAGGGCCTCCATTCTCTAGTCGCCTTTTGCCAACATTAGGGCTCCAATCCCTGAGTTGAACCTTTTAGACATAGGGCCTCCATTTCCTAGTCGTCTTTTGCCAACATTAGGGCTCCAATCCCTGATTTGAGCTTTTTAGACATAGGGCCTCCATTCCCTAGTCACCTTTTGCCAACATTAGGGCTCCAATCCCTGAGTTGAGCCTTTTAGACATAGGGCCTCCATTTCCTAGTCGCCTTTTGCCAGCATTAGGGCCCCAATCCCTGAGTTGAGCCTTTTAGACATAGGGCCTCCATTTCCTAGGCGTCTTTTGCCAACATTAGGGCTCCAATCCCTGATTTGAGCTTTTTAGACATAGGGCCTCCATTCCCTAGTCACCTTTTGCCAACATTATGGCCCCAATCCCTGAGTTGAGCCTTTTAGACATAGGGCCTCCATTTCCTAGTCGCCTTTTGCCAACATTAGGGCTCCAATCCCTGAGTTGAGCCTTTTTAGACATAGGACCTCCATTCCCTAGTCGTATTTTGCCAACATTAGGGCTCCAATCCCTAAGTTGAGCCTTTTAGACATAGGGCCTCCATTCCCTAGTCGCCTTTTGCCAACATTAGTGCTCCAATCCCTGGGTTGAGCCTCATTACATATAGGGCCTCAATTCCATAGTCGCCTTTTGCCAACATTATGGCTCCAATCCCTGAGTTGAGCCTTTTTAGACATAGGGCCTCCATTCCCTAGTTGCCTTTTGCCAACATTAGGGCTCCAATCCCTGAGTTGAGCCTTTTAGACATAGGGCCTCCATTCCCTTGTCACCCTTTTTACCAACATTAGGCTCCAATTCCTGAGTTAAGATTTTAGACATAGGGCCTCCATTTCGTAGTCGCCTTTTGCCAACATTAGGGCTCCAATCCCTGAGTTGAGATTTTTGACATAGGGCCTCCATTCCCTAGTTGCCTTTTGCTAACATTACGGCTCCAGTCCCTGAGTTGAGCCTTTTAGACATAGGGCCTCCATTCCCTAGTCGCCTACTGCCAACATTAGGGCTCAAATCCCTAAGTTGTGCCTTTTAGAAATGCGGTCTCCATTCCCTAGTCGCCTTTTACCAACATTAGGGCTCCAATCCCTGAGTTAAGCCTTTTAGACATAGGGCCTCCATTTCTAGTCGCCTTTTATGCCAACATTAGAGCTCCAATCCTTGAGATGAGCCTTTTACACATAGGGCCTCCTTTCCCTAGTCGCCTACTGCCAACATTAGGGCTCCAATCCCTAAGTTGAGCCTTTTAGAAATGCGGTCTCCATTCCCTAGTCGCCTTTTACCAACATTAGGTCTCCAATCCCTGAGTTGAGCCTTTTAGACATAGGGCCTCCATTCCCTAGTCGCCTTTTGCCAACATTAGGGCCCCAATCCCTGAGTTGAGCCTTTTAGACATAGGGCCTCCATTTCCTAGTCGTCTTTTGCCAACATTAGGGCTCCAATCCCTGATTTGAGCTTTTTAGACATAGGGCCTCCATTCCCTAGTCACCTTTTGCCAACATTAGGGCTCCAATCCCTGAGTTGAGCCTTTTAGACATAGGGCCTCCATTCCCTAGTCGCCTTTTGCCAACATTAGGGCTCCAATCCCTGAGTTGAGCCTTTTTAGACATAGGACCTCCATTCCCTAGTTGGATTTTTTTCCAACATTAGGGCTCCAATCCCTGAGTTGAGCCTTTTAGTCATAGGGCCTCCATTCCCTAGTCGCCTTTTGCCAACATTACGGCTCCAGTCCCTGAGTTGAGCCTTTTAGACATAGGGCCTCCATTCCCTAGTCGCCTTTTGCCAACATTAGGGCTTTAATCCCTGAGTTAAGCCTTTTAGACATATGGCCTCCATTCCTAGTCGCCTTTTATGCCAACATTAGGGCTCCAATCCTTGAGATGATCCTTTTACACATAGGGCCTCCATTCCCTAGTCGCCTACTACCAACATTAGGGCTCTAATCCCTAAGTTAAACTTTTAGAAATGCGGTCTCCATTCCCTAGTCGCCTTTTACCAACATTAGGTCTCCAATCCCTGAGTTGAGCCTATTAGACATAGGGCCTCCATTTCCTAGTCGCCTTTTGCCAACATTAGGGCCCCAATCCCTGAGTTGAACCTTTTAGACACAGGGCCTCCATTTCCTAGTCGTCTATTGCCAACATTAGGGCTCCAATACCTGATTTGAGCTTTTTAGACATAGGGCCTCCATTCCCTAGTCACCTTTTGCCAACATTAGGGCTCTAATCCCTGAGTTGAGCCTTTTAGACATAGGGCCTCCATTTCCTAGTCGCCTTTTGCCAACATTAGGGCTCCAATCCCTGAGTTGAGCTTTTTAGACATAGGGCCTCCATTCCCTAGTCACCTTTTGCCAACATTAGGGCTCCAATCCCTGAGTTGAGCCTTTTAGACATAGGGCCTCCATGTCCTAGTCGCCTTTTGCCAACATTAGGGCTCCAATCCCTGAGTTGAGCCTTTTTAGACATTGGACCTCCATTCCCTAGTCGTATTTTGCCAACATTAGGGCTCCAATCCCTAAGTTGAGCCTTTTTGACATAGGGCCTCCATTCACTAGTCGCCTTTTGCCAACATTAGGGCTCCAATCCCTGATTTGAGCTTTTTAGACATAGGGCCTCCATTCCCTAGTCACCTTTTGCCAACATTAGGGCTCCAATCCCTGAGTTGAGCCTTTTAGACATAGGGCCTCCATTCCCAAGTTGTATTTTTTTCCAACATTAGGGCTCAAATCCCTGAGTTGAGCCTTTTAGACATAGGGCCTCCATTCCCTAGTCGCCTTTTGCCAACATTACGGCTCCAGTCCCTGAGTTGAGCCTTTTAGACATAGGGCCTCCATTCCCTAGTCGCCTTTTGCCAACATTAGGGCTCTAATCCCTGAGTTAAGCCTTTTAGACATAGGGCCTCCATTCCTAGTCGCCTTTTATGCCAACATTAGGGCTCCAATCCTTGAGATGAGCCTTTTACACATAGGGCCTCCATTCCCTAGTCGCCTACTGCCAACATTAGGGCTCCAATCCCTAAGTTAAGCCTTTTAGAAATGCGGTCTCCATTCCCTGAGTTGAGAATTTTAGACATAGGGCCTCCATTTCCTAGTCGCCTTTTGCCAACATTAGGGCCCCAATCCCTGAGTTGAACCTTTTAGACATAGGGCCTCCATTTCCTAGTCGTCTTTTGCCAACATTAGGGCTCCAATCCCTGATTTGAGCTTTTTAGACATAGGGCCTCCATTCCCTAGTCACCTTTTGCAAATATTAGGGCTCCAATCCCTGAGTTGAGCCTTTTAGACATAGGGCCTCCATTTCCTAGTCGCCTTTTGCCAACATTACGGCTCCAATCCCTGAGTTGAGCCTTTTAGACATAGGACCTCCATTCCCTAGTCGCATTTTGCCAACATTAGGGCTCCAATCCCTGAGTTGAGCCTTTTAGACATAGGGCCTCCATTCCCTAGTCGCCTTTTGCCAACATTAGTGCTCCAATCCCTGGGTTGAGCCTCATTACATATAGGGCCTCAATTCCATAGTCGCCTTTTGCCAACATTATGGCTCCAATCCCTGAGTTGAGCCTTTTTAGACATAGGGCCTCCATTCCCTAGTTGCCTTTTGCCAACATTAGGGCTCCAATCCCTGAGTTGAGCCTTTTAGACATAGGGCCTCCATTCCCTAGTCGCCTTTTGCCAACATTAGGGCTCCAATCCCTGTGTTGAGCCTTTTAGACATAGGGCCTCCATTTCCTAGTCGCCTTTTGCCAACATTAGGGCTCCAATCCCTAAGTTGATCTTTTAGACTTAGGGCCTCCATTCCCTAGTTGCCTTTTGCTAACATTACGGCTCCAGTCCCTGAGTTGAGCCTTTTAGACATAGGGCCTCCATTCCCTATTCGCCTACTGCCAACATTAGGGCTCCAATCTCTAAGTTGAGCCTTTTAGAAATGCGGCCTCCATTCCCTAGTTGCCTTTTACACACATTATGGCTCCAATCCCTGAGTTGAGCCTTTTAGACATAGGGTCTCCATTCCCTAGTCGCCTTTTGCCAACATTAGGGCCCCAATCCCTGATTTGAGCCTTTTAGACATAGGTCCTCCATTTCCTAGTCGCCTTTTGCCAACATTAGGGCTCCAATCCCTAAGTTGAGCTTTTTAGACATAGGGCCTCGGTTCCCTAGTCACCTTTTGCCAACAATAGGTCTCCAATCCCTGAGTTGAGCCTTTTAGACATAGGGCCTCCATTCCCTAGTCGCCTTTTGCCAACATTAGGGCCCCAATCCCTGAGTTGAGCCTTTTAGATATAGGGACTCCATTTCCTAGTCGACTTTTGCCAACATTAGGGCTCCAATCCCTGATTTGAGCTTTTTAGACATAGGGCCTCCATTCCCTAGTATCCTTTTGCCAACATTAGGGCTCCAATCCCTGAGTTGAGCCTTTTAGACATAGGGCCTCCATTCCCTATTCGCCTTTTGCCAACATTAGTGCTCCAATCCTTTAGTTGAGCCTTTTTAGACATAGGACCTCCATTCCCTAGTCGCATTTTGCCAACATTAGGGCTCCAATCCCTGAGTTGAGCCTTTTAGACATAGGGCCTCCATTCCCTAGTCGCCTTTTGCCAACATTAGTGCTCCAATCCCTGGGTTGAGCCTCATTACATATAGGGCCTCAATTCCATAGTCGCCTTTTGCCAACATTATGGCTCCAATCCCTGAGTTGAGCCTTTTTAGACATAGGGCCTCTATTCCCTAGTTGCCTTTTGCCAACATTAGGGCTCCAGTCCCTGAGTTGAGCCTTTTAGACATTGGGCCTCCATTCCCTAGTCTCCTTTTGCCAACACTAGGGCTCCAATCCCTAAGTTGAGCCTTTTAGACATATGGCCTCCATTTCTTAGTCGCCTTTTGCCAACATTAGGGCTCCAATCCCTGAGTTGATTTTTAGACATAGGGCCTCCATTCCCTAGTTGCCTTTTGCTAACATTACGGCTCCAGTCCCTGAGTTGAGCCTTTTAGACATAGGGCCTCCATTCCCTAGTCGCCTTTTTCCAACATTAGGGCTCCAATCCCTGAGTTGAGCCTTTTAGACATAGGGACTCCATTCCTAGTCGCCTTTTATGCCAACATTAGGGCTCCAATCTCTGAGATGAGCCTTTTACACATAGGACCTCCATTCCCTAGTCGCCTACTGCCAACATTAGGGCTCCAATCTCTAAGTTGAGCCTTTTAGAAATGTGGCCTCCATTCCCTAGTTGCCTTTTACCAATATTATGGCTCCAATCCCTGAGTTGAGCCTTTTAGACATAGGGCCTCCATTCCCTAGTCGCCTTTTTCCAACATTAGGGCCCCAATCCCTGATTTGAGCCTTTTAGACATAGGTCCTCCATTTCCTAGTCGCCTTTTGCCAACATTAGGGCTCCAATCCCGGAGTTGAGCTTTTTAGACTTAGGGCCTCGATTCCCTAGTCACCTTTTGCCAACATTAGGTCTCCAATCCCTGAGTTGAGCCTTTTAGACATTGGGCCTCCATTCCCTAGTCGCTTTTTGCAAATATTAGGGCTCCAATCCCTGAGTTGAGCCTTTTTATACATAGAACCTCCATTCCCTAGTCGCATTTTGCTAACATTAGGGCTCCAATCCCTGAGTTGAGCCTTTTAGACATAGGGCCTCCATTCCCTAGTCGCCTTTTGCCAACATTAGTGCTCCAATCCCTGGGTTGAGCCTCATTAGATATAGGGCCTCAATTCCCTAGTCGCCTTTTGCCAACATTATGGCTCCAATCCCTAAGTTGATCCTTTTTAGACATAGAGCCTCCATTCCCTAGTTGCCTTTTGCCAACAGTAGGGCTCCAATCCCTGAGTTGAGCCTTTTAGACATAGGGCCTCCATTCCCTAGTCGCATTTTCTTCCAATATTATGGCTCAAATACCTGAGTTGAGCCTTTTAGACATGGGGCTTCCATTCCCTAGTCGCCTTTTGCCAACATTATGGCTCCAATCCCTAAGTTGAGCCTTTTTAGACATAGAGCCTCCATTCCCTAGTTGCCTTTTGCCAACAGTAGGTCTCCAATCCCTGAGTTGAGCCTTTTAGACATAGGGCCTCCATTCCCTAGTCGCATTTTCTTCCAACATTATGGCTCCAATCCCTGAGTTGAGCCTTTTAGACATACGGCCTCCATTCCCTAGTCGCCTTTTGCCAACATTAGGGCCCCAATCCCTGATTTGAGCCTTTTAGACATAGGTCCTCCATTTCCTAGTCGCCTTTTGCCAACATTAGGGCTCCAATCCCTAAGTTGAGCTTTTTAGACATAGGGCCTCGATTCCCTAGTCACCTTTTGCCAACATTAGGTCTCCAATCCCTGAGTTGAGCCTTTTAGACATAGGGCCTCCATTCCCTAGTCGCCTTTTGCCAACATTAGGGCCCCAATCCCTGAGTTGAGCCTTTTAGACATAGGGCCTCCATTTCCTAGTCGCCTTTTGCCAACATTAGGGCTCCAATCCCTGAGTTGAGCCTTTTTAGACATAGGGCCTCCATTCCCTAGTCGCCTTTTGCCAACATTAGGGCTCCAATCCCTGAGTTGAGCCTTTTTATACATAGAACCTCCATTCCCTAGTCGCATTTTGCCAACATTAGGGCTCCAATCCCTGAGTTGAGCCTTTTAGACATAGGGCCTCCATTCCCTAGTCGCCTTTTGCCAACATTAGTGCTCCAATCCCTGGGTTGAGCCTCATTAGATATAGGGCCTCAATTCCCTAGTCGCCTTTTGCCAACATTATGGCTCCAATCCCTAAGTTGATCCTTTTTAGACATAGAGCCTCCATTCCCTAGTTGCCTTTTGCCAACAGTAGGGCTCCAATCCCTGAGTTGAGCCTTTTAGACATAGGGCCTCCATTCCCTAGTCGCATTTTCTTCCAATATTATGGCTCAAATACCTGAGTTGAGCCTTTTAGACATGGGGCTTCCATTCCCTAGTCGCCTTTTGCCAACATTATGGCTCCAATCCCTAAGTTGAGCCTTTTTAGACATAGAGCCTCCATTCCCTAGTTGCCTTTTGCCAACAGTAGGGCTCCAATCCCTGAGTTGAGCCATTTAGACATAGGGCCTCCATTCCCTAGTCGCATTTTCTTCCAACATTATGGCTCCAATCCCTGAGTTGAGCCTTTTAGACATAGGGCCTCCATTCCCTAGTCGCCTTTTGCCAACATTAGGGCCCCAATCCCTGATTTGAGCCTTTTAGACATAGGTCCTCCATTTCCTAGTCGCCTTTTGCCAACATTAGGGCTCCAATCCCTAAGTTGAGCTTTTTAGACATAGGGCCTCGATTCCCTAGTCACCTTTTGCCAACATTAGGTCTCCAATCCCTGAGTTGAGCCTTTTAGACATAGGGCCTCCATTCCCTAGTCGCCTTTTGCCAACATTAGGGCCCCAATCCCTGAGTTGAGCCTTTTGACATAGGGCCTCCATTTCCTAGTCGCCTTTTGCCAACATTAGGGCTCCAATCCCTGATTTGAGCTTTTTAGACATAGGGCCTCCATTCCCTAGTCACCTTTTGCCAACATTAGGGCTCCAATCCCTGAGTTGAGCCTTTTAGACATAGGGCCTCCATTCCCTATTCGCCTTTTGCCAACATTAGTCCTCCAATCCTTGAGTTGAGCCTTTTTAGACATAGGACCTCCATTCCCTAGTCGTATTTTGCCAACATTAGGGCTCCAATCCCTAAGTTGAGCCTTTTAGACATAGGGCCTCCATTCCCTAGTCGCCTTTTGCCAACATTAGTGCTCCAATCCCTGGGTTGAGCCTCATTACATATAGGGCCTCAATTCCATAGTCGCCTTTTGCCAACATTATGGCTCCAATCCCTGAGTTGAGCCTTTTTAGACATAGGGCCTCTATTCCCTAGTTTCCTTTTGCCAACATTAGGGCTCCAGTCCCTGAGTTGAGCCTTTTAGACATTGGGCCTCCATTCCCTAGTCACCTTTTGCCAACATTAGGGCTCCAATCCCTGAGTTGAGCCTTTTAGACATAGGGCCTGCATTTCTTAGTCGCCTTTTGCCAACATTAGGGCTCCAATCCCTGAGTTGAGCTTTTTAGACATAGGGACTCCATTCCCTAGTTGCCTTTTGCTAACATTACGGCTCCAGTCCCTGAGTTGAGCCTTTTAGACATAGGGCCTCCATTCCCTAGTCGCCTTTTTCCAATATTAGGGCTCCAATCCCTGAGTTGAGCCTTTTAGACATAGGGCCTCCATTCCTAGTCGCCTTTTATGCCAACATTAGGGCTCCAATCTCTGAGATGAGCCTTTTACACATAGGACCTCCATTCCCTAGTCGCCTACTGCCAACATTAGGGCTCCAATCTCTAAGTTGAGCCTTTTAGAAATGCGGCCTCCATTCCCTAGTTGCCTTTTACCAACATTATGGCTCCAATCCCTGAGTTGAGCCTTTTACACATAGGGCCTCCATTCCCTAGTCTCCTTTTGCCAACATTAGGGCCCCAATCCCTGATTTGAGCCTTTTAGACATAGGTCCTCCATTTCCTAGTCGCCTTTTGCCAACATTAGGGCTCCAATCCCGGAGTTGAGCTTTTTAGACATAGGGCCTCGATTCCCTAGTCACCTTTTGCCAACATTAGGTCTCCAATCCCTGAGTTGAGCCTTTTAGACATAGGGCCTCCATTCCCTAGTCGCCTTTTGCCAACATTAGGGCTCCAATCCCTGAGTTGAGCCTTTTTATACATAGAACCTCCATTCCCTAGTCGCATTTTGCCAACATTAGGGCTCCAATCCCTGAGTTGAGCCTTTTAGACATAGGGCCTCCATTCCCTAGTCGCCTTTTGCCAACATTAGTGCTCCAATCCCTGGGTTGAGCCTCATTAGATATAGGGCCTCAATTCCCTAGTCGCCTTTTGCCAACATTATGGCTCCAATCCCTAAGTTGAGCATTTTTAGACATAGAACCTCCATTCCCTAGTTGCCTTTTGCCAACAGTAGGGCTCCAATCCCTGAGTTGAGACGTTTAGACATAGGGCCTCCATTCCCTAGTCGCATTTTCTACCAATATTATGGCTCAAATACCTGAGTTGAGCCTTTTAGACATGGGGCCTCCATTCCCTAGTCGCCTTTTGCCAACATTAGGTCTCCAATCCCTGAGTTGAGCCTTTTTAGACATAGGGCCTCCATTCCCTAGCCGCCTTTCGCCAACATTAGGGCTTCAATCCCTGAGTTGAGCCGTTTAGAATTTGGGCCTTCATTCCCTAGTCGTCTTTTGCCAACATTAGGCCTCCAATTTTTGAGTTGAGCCTTTTAGACATAGGGCCTCCATTCCCTAGTCGCCTTTTGCCAACATTAGGGCTCCAATCCCTGAGTTGAGCGTGTTAGACATGGGGCCACCATTCCCTAGTCTCCTTTTGCAAACATTAGGGCTCCAATCCCTGAGTTGAGCCTTTTAGACAAAGGGCCTCCATTCCCTAGTCATCTTTTGCCAACATTAGGGCTACATTCCCTGAGTTGAGACATTCAGACATAGAACCTCCATTCCCTAGTCACCTTTTGCCAATATTAGGTCTCCAATCCCTTAGTTGAGCCTTTTAGACATAGGGCCTCCATTCCCTAGTCGCCTTTTGCCAACATTAGGGCTCCAATCCCTGAGTTGAGCCATTTAGACATAGAGTCTCCATTCCCTAGTCGCCTTTTGCCAACATTAGGGCTCCAATCCCAGAGTTGTGCTTTTTAGACATAGGGCCTCCATTCTCTAGTCTCCTTTTGCCAACATTAGGGCTCCAATCCCTGAGTTGAGCCTTTTTAGACATAAGGCCTCCATTCCCTAGTTGCCTTTTGCCAATATTATGGCCCCAATCCGTGAGTTGAGCCTTTTAGACATAGGGCCTCCATTCTCTAGTCGCCTTTTGCCAACATTAGGGCTCCAATCCCTGAGTTGAGCCTTTTAGACATAGGGCCTCCATTTCCTAGTCGCCTTTTGCCAACATTAGGGCTCCAATCCCTGAGTTGAGCCTTTTTAGACATAGGACCTCCATTCCCTAGTCGTATTTTGCCAACATTAGGGCTCCAATCCCTAAGTTGAGCCTTTTAGACATAGGGCCTCCATTCCCTAGTCGCCTTTTGCCAACATTAGGGCTCCAATCCCTGAGTTGAGCTTTTTATACATAGGACCTCCATTCCCTAGTCGCATTTTGCCAACATTAGGGCTCCAATCCCTGAGTTGAGCCTTTTAGACATAGGGCCTCCATTCCCTAGTCGCCTTTTACCAACATTAGTGATCCAATCCCTGGGTTGAGCCTCATTAGATATAGGGCCTCAATTCCCTAGTCGCCTTTTGCCAACATTATGGCTCCAATCCCTGAGTTGAGCCTTTTTAGACATAGGGCATCCATTCCCTAGTTGCCTTTTGCCAACATTAGGGCTCCAATCCCTGAGTTGAGCCTTTTAGACATAGGGCCTCCATTCCCTAGTCGCCTTTTGCCAACATTAGGGCTCCAATCCCTGAGTTGAGCCTTTTAGACATAGGGCCTCCATTCCCTAGTCGCCTTTTACCAACATTAGTGATCCAATCCCTGGGTTGAGCCTCATTAGATATAGGGCCTCAATTCCCTAGTCGCCTTTTGCCAACATTATGGCTCCAATCCCTGAGTTGAGCCTTTTTAGACATAGGGCCTCCATTCCCTAGTTGCCTTTTGCCAACATTAGGGCTCCAATCCCGAGTTGATCCTTTTAGACATAGGGCCTCCATTCACTAGTCGCCTTTTGCCAACATTAGGGCTCCAATCCCTGAGTTGAGCTTTTTAGACATAGGGACTCCATTCCCTAGTTGCCTTTTGCTAACATTACGGCTCCAGTCCCTGAGTTGAGCCTTTTAGACATAGGGCCTCCATTCCCTAGTCGCCTACTGCCAACATTAGGGCTCCAATCCCTAAGTTGAGCCTTTTAGAAATGCGGTCTCCATTCCCTAGTCGCCTTTTACCAACATTAGGTCTCCAATCCCTGAGTTGAGCCTTTCAGACATAGGGCCTCCATTCCCTAGTCGCCTTTTGCCAACATTAGGGCCCCAATCCCTGAGTTGAGCCTTTTAGACATAGGGCCTCCATTTCCTAGTCGCCTTTTGCCAACATTAGGGCTCCAATCCCTAATTTGAGCCTTTTAGACATAGGGCCTCCATTCCCTAGTCGCCTTTTGCCAACATTAGGGCTCCAATCCCTTAGTTGAGCCTTTTTATACATAGAACCTCCATTCCCTAGTCGCATTTTGCCAACATTAGGGCTCCAATCCCTGAGTTGAGCTTTTTAGACATAGGGCCTCCATTCCCTAGTCGCCTTTTGCCAACATTAGTGCTCCAATCCCTGGGTTGAGCCTCATTAGATATAGGGCCTCAATTCCCTAGTCGCCTTTTGCCAACATTATGGCTCCAATCCCTAAGTTGAGCACTTTTAGACATAGGGCCTCCATTCCCTAGTCGCATTTTCTACCAATATTATGGCTCAAATACCTGAGTTGAGCCTTTTAGACATGGGGCCTCCATTCCCTAGTCGCCTTTTGCCAACATTAGGTCTCCAATCCCTGAGTTGAGCCTTTTTAGACATAGGGCCTCCATTCCCTAGCCGCCTTTCGCCAACATTAGGGCTTCAATCCCTGAGTTGAGCCGTTTAGACTTTGGGCCTCCATTCCCTAGTCGTCTTTTGCCAACATTAGGCCTCCAATTTTTGAGTTGAGCCTTTTAAACATAGGGCCTCCATTCCCTAGTCGCCTTTTGCCAACATTAGGGCTCCAATCCCTGAGTTGAGCGTGTTAGACATGGGGCCAACATTCCCTAGTCTCCTTTTGCCAACATTAGGGCCCCAATCCCTGAGTTGAGCCTTTTAGACAAAGGGCCTCCATTCCCTAGTCACCTTTTGCCAACATTAGGGCTCCATTCCCTGAGTTGAGACATTCAGACATAGAGCCTCCATTCCCTAGTCACCTTTTGCCAACATTAGGTCTCCAATCCCGTAGTTGAGCCTTTTAGACATAGGGCCTCCATTCCCTAGTCGCCTTTTGCCAACATTAGGGCTCCAATCCCTGAGTTGAGCCATTTAGACATAGAGTCTCCATTCCCTAGTAGCCTTTTGCCAATATTATGGCTCCAATCCCTGAGTTGAGCTTTTTAGACATAGGGCCTCCATTCCCTAGTTGCCTTTATCCAACATTACGGCTCCAATCCCTGAGTTGAGCCTTTTTAGACATAAGGCCTCCATTCCCTAGTTGCCTTTGGCCAATATTATGGCCCCAATCCGTGAGTTGAGCCTTTTAAACATAGGGCCTCCATTCCCTAGTCGCCTTTTGCCAACATTAGGGCTCCAATCCCTGAGTTGAGCCTTTTAGACATAGGGCCTCCATTTCCTAGTCGCCTTTTGCCAACATTAGGGCTCCAATCCCTGAGTTGAGGTTTTTAGACATAGGGCCTCCATTCCCTAGTTGCCTTTTCCCAACATTACGGCTCCAGTCCCTGAGTTGAGCCTTCTAGACATAGGGCCTCCATTCCCTAGTCGCCTTTTTCCAACATTAGGGCTCCAATCCCTGAGTTGCGCCTTTTAGACATAGGGCCTCCATTTCCTAGTTGCCTTTTGCCAACATTAGGGCTCCAATCCCTGAGTTGAGCTTTTTAGACATAGGGCCTCCATTCCCTAGTTGTCTTTTGCTAACATTACGGCTCCAGTCCCTGAGTTGAGCCTTTTAGACATAGGGCCTCCATTCCCTAGTCGCCTTTTTCCAACATTAGGGCTCCAATCCCTGAATTGAGCCTTTTAGACATAGGGCCTCCATTCCTAGTCGCCTTTTTGTGCCAACATTAGGGCTCCAATCCCTAAGATGAGCCTTTTACACATAGGGCCTCCATTCCCTGGTCGCCTACTGCCAACATTAGGGCTCCAATCCCTAAGTTGAGCCTTTTAGAAATGCGACCTCTATTCCCTAGTTGCCTTTTACCAACATTAGGGCTCCAATCCCTGAGTTGAGCCTTTTAGACATAGGGCCTCCATTCCCTAGTCGCCTTTTGCCAACATTAGGGCCCCAATCCCTTAGTTGAGCCTTTTAGACATAGGGCCTCCATTTCCTAGTCGCCTTTTGCCAACATTAGGGCTCCAATCTCTGAGTTGAGCTATTTAGACATAGGGCCTCCATTCCCTAGTCACCTTTTGCCAACATTAGGGCTCCAATCCCTGAGTTGATCCTTTTAGACATGGGGCCTCCATTCCCTAGTCGCCTTTTGCCAATATTTGGACTCCAATCCCTGAGTTGAGACTTTTTATACATAGGACCTCCATTCCCTAGTCGCATTTTGCCAACATTAGGGCTCCAATCCCTGAGTTGAGCCTTTTAGACATAGGGCCTCCATTCCCTAGTCGCCTTTTACCAACATTAGTGATCCAATCCCTGGGTTGAGCCTCATTAGATATAGGGCCTCAATTCCCTAGTCGCCTTTTGCCAACATTATGGCTCCAATCCCTGAGTTGAGCCTTTTTAGACATAGGGACTCCATTCCCTAGTTGCCTTTTGCCAACATTAGGGCTCCAATCCCTGAGTTGAGCCTTTTAGACATAGGGCCTCCATTCCCTAGTCGCCTTTTGCCAACATTAGGGCTTCAATCCCTGAGTTGAGCCTTTTAGACATAGGGCCTCCATTTCCTAGTCGCCTTTTGCCAACATTAGGGCTCCAATCCCTGAGTTGAGCTTTTTAGACATAGGGCCTCCATTCCCTAGTTTCCTTTTGCTAACATTACGGCTCCAGTCCCTGAGTTTAGCCTTTTATACATAGGGCCTCCATTCCCTAGTCGCCTTTTTCCAACATTAGGGCTCCAGTCCCTGAGTTGAGCCTTTTAGACATAGGACCTCCATTCCCTAGTCACCTTTTGCCAACATTATGGCTCCAATCCCTGAGTTGAGCCTTTTAGAATAGGGCCTCCATTCCCTAGTCGCCTTTTGCCAACATTAGGGCTCCAATCCCTGAGTTGAGCCTTTTTAGACATAGGACCTCCATTCCCTAGTCGCATTTTGCCAACATTAGGGCTCCAATCCCTGAGTTGAGCCTTTTAGACATAGGGCCTCCATTCCCTAGTCGCCTTTTGCAAACATTAGTGCTACAATCCCTGGGTTGAGCCTCATTACATATAGGGCCTCAATTCCATAGTCACCTTTTGCCAACATTAGGGCTCCAATCCCTAAGTTGTGCCTTTTAGAAATGCGGTCTCCATTCTCTAGTCGCCTTTTACCAACATTAGGGCTCCAATTCCTGAGTTAAGCCTCTTAGACATAGGGCCTCCATTCCTAGTCGCCTTTTATGCCAACATTACGGCTCCAATCCTTTAGATGAGCCTTTTACACATAGGGCCTCCATTCCCTAGTCGCCTACTGCCAATATTAGGGCTCCAATCCCTGAGTTGAGCCTTTTTAGACATAGGACCTCCATTCGCTAGTCGCATTTTGCCAACATTAGGGCTCCAATCCCTGAGTTGAGCCTTTTAGACATAGGGCCTCCATTCCCTAGTCGCCTTTTGCCAACATTAGTGCTACAATCCCTGGGTTGAGCCTCATTACATATAGGGCCTCCATTCCCTAGTCGCCTACTGCCAACATTAGGGCTCCAATCCCTAAGTTGTGCCTTTTAGAAATGCGGTCTCCATTCTCTAGTCGCCTTTTACCAACATTAGGGCTCCAATTCCTGAGTTAAGCCTCTTAGACATAGGGCCTCCATTCCTAGTCGCCTTTTATGCCAACATTACGGCTCCAATCCTTTAGATGAGCCTTTTACACATAGGGCCTCCATTCCCTAGTCGCCTACTGCCAATATTAGGGCTCCAATCCCTAAGTTGAGCCTTTTAGAAATGCAGTCTCCATTCCCTAGTCGCCTTTTACCAACATTAGGTCTCCAATCCCTGAGTTGAGCCTTTTAGACATAGGGCCTCCATTCCCTAGTCGCCTTTTGCCAACATTAGGGCCCCAATCCCTGAGTTGAGCCTTTTAGACATAGGGCCTCCATTTCCTAGTCGCCTTTTGCCAACATTAGGGCTCCAATCCCTGATTTGAGCTTTTTAGACATAGGGCCTCCATTCCCTAGTCACCTTTTGCCAACATTATGGCTCCAATCCCTGAGTTGAGCCTTTTAGACATAGGGCCTCCATTCCCTAGTCGTCTTTTGCCAACATTAGGGCTCCAATCCCTGAGTTGAGCCTTTTTAGACATAGGACCTCCATTCCCTAGTCGCATTTTGCCAACATTAGGGCTCCAATCCCTGAGTTGAGCCTTTTAGACATAGGGCCTCCATTCCCTAGTCGCCTTTTGCCAACATTAGTGCTACAATCCCTGGGTTGAGCCTCATTACATATAGGGCCTCAATTCCATAGTCACCTTTTGCCAACATTATGGCTCCAATCCCTGAGTTGAGCCTTTTTAGACATAGGGCCTCTATTCCCTAGTTGCCTTTTGCCATCATTAGGGCTCCAGTCCCTGAGTTGAGCCTTTTAGACATAGGGCCTCCATTCCCTAGTCGCCTTTTGCCAACATTAGGGCTCCAATCCCTGAGTTGAGCCTTTTAGACATAGGGCCTCCATTTCCTAGTCGCCTTTTGCCAACATTAGGGCTCCAATCCCTGAGTTGAGCTTTTTAGACATAGGGCCTCCATTCCATAGTTTCCTTTTGCTAACATTACGGCTCCAGTCCCTGAGTTGAGCCTTTTAGACATAGGGCCTCCATTCCCTAGTCGCCTTTTACCAACATTAGTGATCCAATCCCTGGGTTGAGCCTCATTAGATATAGGGCCTCAATTCCCTAGTCGCCTTTTGCCAACATTATGGCTCCAATCCCTGAGTTGAGCCTTTTTAGACATAGGGCCTCCATTCCCTAGTTGCCTTTTGCCAACATTAGGGCTCCAATCCCTTAGTTAAGCCTTTTATACATAGGGCCTCCATTCCCTAGTCGCATTTTCTACCAATATTTTGGCTCAAATACCTGAGTTGAGCCTTTTAGACATGGGGCCTCCATTCCCTAGTCGCCTTTTGCCAACATTAGGTATCCAATCCCTGAGTTGAGCCTTTTAGACATAGGGCCTCCATTCCCTAGTCGCCTTTTGCCAACATTAGGGCTCCTATCCCTGAGTTGAGCTTATTAGACATAGGGCCTCCATTCCCTAGTTTTCTTTTTCTAACATTACGGCTCCAGTCCCTGAGTTGAGCCTTTTAGACATAGGGCCTCCATTTCCTAGTCGCCTTTTGACAACATTAGGGCTCCAATCTCTGAGTTGAGCTTTTTAGACATAGGGCCTCCATTCCCTAGTCACCTTTTGCCAACATTAGGGCTCCAATCCCTGAGTTGAGCCTTTTAGACATGGGGCCTCCATTCCATAGTCGCCTTTTGCCAACATTAGGACTCCAATCCCTGAGTTGAGACTTTTTATACATAGGACCTCCATTCCCTAGTCGCATTTTGCCAACATTAGGGCTCCAATCCCTGAGTTGAGCCTTTTATACATAGGGCCTCCATTCCCTAGTCGCCTTTTTCCAACATTAGGGCTCCAATCCCTGAGTTGAGCCTTTTAGACATAGGGCCTCCATTCCTAGTCGCCTTTTATGCCAACATTCGGGCTCCAATCCCTGAGATGAGCCTTTTACACATAGGACCTCCATTCCCTAGTCGCCTACTGCCAACATTAGGGCTCCAATCTTTAAGTTGAGCCTTTAAGAAATGCGGCCTCCATTCCCTAGTCGCCTTTTACCAACATTAGGGCTCCAATACCTGAGTTGAGCCTTTTAGATATAGGTCCACCATTTCCTAGTCGCCTTTTGCAAACATTAGGGCTCCGATCCCGGAGTTGAGCTTTTTAGACATAGGGCCTCCATTCCCTAGTCACCTTTTGCCAACATTAGGTCTCCAATCCTTGAGTTAAGCCTTTTAGACATAGGGCCTCCATTCCCTAGTCGCCTTTTTCCAACATTAGGGCCCCAATCCCTGATTTGAGCCTTTTAGACATAGGTCCACCATTTCCTAGTCGCCTTTTGCAAACATTAGGGCTCCAATCCCGGAGTTGAGCTTTTTAGACATAGGGCCTCCATTCCCTAGTCACCTTTTGCCAACATTAGGTCTCCAATCCTTGAGTTGAGCCTTTTAGACATAGGGCCTCCATTCCCTAGTCGCCTTTTGCCAACATTAGGGCTCCAATCCCTGAGTTGAGCCTTTTTATACATAGAACCTCCATTCCCTAGTCGCATTTTGCAAACATTAGGGCTCCAATCCCTGAGTTGAGCCTTTTAGACATAGGGCCTCCATTCCCTAGTCGCCTTTTGCCAACATTAGGGCTCCAATCTCTGATTTGAGCTTTTTAGACATAGGGCCTCCATTCCCTAGTCACCTTTTGCCAACATTAGGGCTCCAATCCCTGCGTTGAGCCTTCTAGACATGGGGCCTCCATTCCCTAGTCGCCTTTTGCCAACATTAGGACTCCAATCCCTGAGTTGAGACTTTTTATATATAGGACCTCCATTCCCTAGTCGCATTTTGCCAACATTAGGGCTCCAATCCCTGAGTTGAGCCTTTTAGACATAGGGCCTCCATTCCCTAGTCGCCTTTTACCAACATTAGTGATCCAATCCCTGGGTTGAGCCTCATTAGATATAGGGCCTCAATTCCCTAGTCGCCTTTTGCCAACATTATGGCTCCAATCCCTGAGTTGAGCCTTTTAGACATAGGGCCTCCATTCCCTAGTCGCCTTTTGCCAACATTAGGGCTCCAATCCCTGAGTTGAGCATTTTAGACATAGGGCCTCCATTCCCTAGTTGTCTTTTGCTAACATTACGGCTCCAGTCCCTGAGTTGAGCCTTTTAGACATAGGGCCTCCATTTCCTAGTCGCCTTTTACCAACATTAGAGCTCCAATCTCTGAGTTGAGCTTTTTAGACATAGGGCCTCCATTCCCTAGTCACCTTTTGCCAACATTAGGGCTCTAATCCCTGAGTTGAGCCTTTTAGACATGGGGCCTACATTCCCTAGTCGCCTTTTGCCAACATTAGGACTCCAATCCCTGAGTTGAGACTTTTTATACATAGGACCTCCATTCCCTAGTCGCATTTTGCCAACATTAGGGCTCCAATCCCTGAGTTGAGCCTTTTAGACATAGGGCCTCCATTCCCTAGTCGCCTTTTACCAACATTAGTGATCCAATCCCTGGGTTGAGCCTCATTAGATATAGGGCCTCAATTCCCTAGTCGCCTTTTGCCAACATTATGGCTCCAATCCCTGAGTTGAGCCTTTTTAGACATAGGGCCTCCATTCCCTAGTTGCCTTTTGCCAACATTAGGGCTCCAATCCCTGAGTTAAGCCTTTTATACATAGGGCCTCCATTCCCTAGTCGCATTTTCTACCAATATTATGGCTCAAATACCTGAGTTGAGCCTTTTAGACATGTGGCCTCCATTCCCTAGTCGCCTTTTGCCAACATTAGGTATCCAATCCCTGAGTTGAGCCTTTTAGACATAGGGCCTCCATTCCCTAGTCGCCTTTTGCCAACATTAGGGCTCCAATCCCTGAGTTGAGCTTATTAGACATAGGGCCTCCATTCCCTAGTTTTCTTTTGCTAACATTATGGCTCCAGTCCATGAGTTGAGCCTTTTAGACATAGGGCCTCCATTTCCTAGTCGCCTTTTGACAACATTAGGGCTCCAATCTCTGAGTTGAGCTTTTTAGACATAGGGCCTCCATTCCCTAGTCACCTTTTGCCAACATTAGGGCTCCAATCCCTGAGTTGAGCCTTTTAGACATGGGGCCTCCATTCCATAGTCGCCTTTTGCCAACATTAGGACTCCAATCCCTGAGTTGAGACTTTTTATACATAGGACCTCCATTCCCTAGTCGCATTTTGCCAACATTAGGGCTCCAATCCCTGAGTTGAGCCTTTTAGACATAGGGCCTCCATTCCCTAGTCGCCTTTTACCAACATTAGTGATCCAATCCCTGGGTTGAGCCTCATTAGATATAGGGCCTCAATTCCCTAGTCGCCTTTTGCCAACATTATGGCTCCAATCCCTGAGTTGAGCCTTTTTAGACATAGGGCCTCCATTCCCTAGTTGCCTTTTGCCAACATTAGGGCTCCAATCCCTGTGTTAAGCCTTTTATACATAGGGCCTCCATTCCCTAGTCGCATTTTCTACCAATATTATGGCTCAAATACCTGAGTTGAGCCTTTTAGACATGGGGCCTCCATTCCCTAGTCGCCTTTTGCCACCATTAGGTCTCCAATCCCTGAGTTGAGCCTTTTTAGACATAGGGCATCCATTCCCTAGTCGCCTTTTGCCAATATTAGTGCACCAATCCCTGAGTTGAGCCTTTTTAGACATAGGGCCTCCATTCCCTAGCCGCCTTTCGCCAACATTAGGGCTTCAATCCCTGAGTTGAGCCGTTTAGACTTAGGGCCTCCATTCCATAGTCGTCTTTTGCCAACATTAGGCCTCCAATTTTTGAGTTGAGCCTTTTAGACATAAGGCCTTCATTCCCTAGTCGCCTTTTGCCAACATTAGGGCTCCAATCCATGAGTTGAGCCTGTTAGACATGGGGCCTCCATTCCCTAGTCTCCTTTTGCCAACATTATGGCCCCAATCCCTGAGTTGAGCCTTTTAGACATAGAGCCTCCATTCCCTAGTCACCTTTTGCCAACATTAGGTCTCCAATCCCTGAGTTGAGCCTTTTAGACATAGGGCCTCTATTTCCTAGTTGCCTTTTGCCAACATTAGGGCTCCAATCCCTGAGTTGAGCTTTTTAGACATAGGGCCTCCATTCCCTAGTTGTCTTTTGCTAACATTACGGCTCCAGTCCCTGAGTTGAGCCTTTTAGACATAGGGCCTCCATTCCCTAGTCGCCTTTTTCCAACATTAGGGCTCCAATCCCTGAATTGAGCCTTTTAGACATAGGGCCTCCATTCCTAGTCGCCTTTTTGTGCCAACATTAGGGCTCCAATCCCTAAGATGAGCCTTTTACACATAGGGCCTCCATTCCCTGGTCGCCTACTGCCAACATTAGGGCTCCAATCCCTAAGTTGAGCCTTTTAGAAATGCGGCCTCCATTCCCTAGTCGCCTTTTACCAACATTAGGGCTCCAATCCCTGAGTTGAGCTTTTTAGACATAGGGCCTCCATTCCCTAGTCGCCTTTTGCCAACATTAGGGCCCCAATCACTGAGTTGAGCCTTTTAGACATAGGGCCTCCATTTCCTAGTCGCCTTTTGCCAACATTAGGGCTCCAATCTCTGAGTTGAGATTTTTAGACATAGGGCCTCCATTCCATAGTCACCTTTTGCCAACATTAGGGCTCCAATCCCTGAGTTGAGCCTTTTAGACATGGGGCCTCCATTCCCTAGTCGCCTTTTGCCAACATTAGGACTCCAATCCCTGAGTTGAGACTTTTTATACATAGGACCTCCATTCCCTAGTCTCATTTTGCCAACATTAGGGCTCCAATCCCTGAGTTGAGCCTTTTAGACATAGGGCCTCCATTCCCTAGTCGCCTTTTACCAACATTAGTGATCCAATCCCTGGGTTGAGCCTCATTAGATATAGGGCCTCAATTCCCTAGTCGCCTTTTGCCAACATTATGGCTCCAATCCCTGAGTTGAGCCTTTTTAGACATAGGGCCTCCATTCCCTAGTTGCCTTTTGCCAACATTAGGGCTCCAATCCCTGTGTTAAGCCTTTTATACATAGGGCCTCCATTCCCTAGTCGCATTTTCTACCAATATTATGGCTCAAATACCTGAGTTGAGCCTTTTAGACATGGGGCCTCCATTCCCTAGTCGCCTTTTGCCAACATTAGGTCTCCAATCCCTGAGTTGAGCCTTTTTAGACATAGGGCATCCATTCCCTACTCGCCTTTTGCCAATATTAGTGCACCAATCCCTGAGTTGAGCCTTTTTAGACATAGGGCCTCCATTCCCTAGCCGCCTTTCGCCAACATTAGGGCTTCAATCCCTGAGTTGAGCCGTTTAGACTTAGGGTCTCCATTCCATAGTCGTCTTTTGCCAACATTAGGCCTCCAATTTTTGAGTTGAGCCTTTTAGACATAAGGCCTTCATTCCCTAGTCGCCTTTTGCCAACATTAGGGCTCCAATCCATGAGTTGAGCCTGTTAGACATGGGGCCTCCATTCCCTAGTCTCCTTTTGCCAACATTATGGCCCCAATCCCTGAGTTGAGCCTTTTAGACATAGAGCCTCCATTCCCTAGTCACCTTTTGCCAACATTAGGTCTCCAATCCCTGAGTTGAGCCTTTTAGACATAGGGCCTCCATTTCCTAGTTGCCTTTTGCCAACATTAGGGCTCCAATCCCTGAGTTGAGCTTTTTAGACATAGGGCCTCCATTCCCTAGTTGTCTTTTGCTAACATTACGGCTCCAGTCCCTGAGTTGAGCCTTTTAGACATAGGGCCTCCATTCCCTAGTCGCCTTTTTCCAACATTAGGGCTCCAATCCCTGAATTGAGCCTTTTAGACATAGGGCCTCCATTCCTAGTCGCCTTTTTGTGCCAACATTAGGGCTCCAATCCCTAAGATGAGCCTTTTACACATAGGGCCTCCATTCCCTGGTCGCCTACTGCCAACATTAGGGATCTAATCCCTAAGTTGAGCCTTTTAGAAATGCGGCCTCCATTCCCTAGTCGCCTTTTACCAACATTAGGGCTCCAATCCCTGAGTTGAGTTTTTAGACATAGGGTCTCTATTCCCTAGTCGCCTTTTGCCAACATTAGGGCCCCAATCCCTGAGTTGAGCCTTTTAGACATAGGGCCTCCATTTCCTAGTCGCCTTTTGCCAACATTAGGGCTCCAATCCCTAAGTTGAGCCTTTTAGACTTAGGGCCTCCATTCCCTAGTCGCCTTTTGCCAACATTAGGACTCCAATCCCTGAGTTGAGACTTTTTATACATAGGACCTCCATTCCCTAGTCTCATTTTGCCAACATTAGGGCTCCAATCCCTGAGTTGAGCCTTTTAGACATAGGGCCTCCATTCCCTAGTCGCCTTTTACCAACATTAGTGATCCAATCCCTGGGTTGAGCCTCATTAGATATAGGGCCTCAATTCCCTAGTCGCCTTTTGCCAACATTATGGCTCCAATCCCTGAGTTGAGCCTTTTTAAACATAGGGCCTCCATTCCCTAGTTGCCTTTTGCCAACATTAGGGCTCCAATCCCTGTGTTAAGCCTTTTATACATAGGGCCTCCATTCCCTAGTCGCATTTTCTACCAATATTATGGCTCAAATACCTGAGTTGAGCCTTTTAGACATGGGGCCTCCATTCCCTAGTCGCCTTTTGCCAACATTAGGTCTCCAATCCCTGAGTTGAGCCTTTTTAGACATAGGGCATCCATTCCCTAGTCGCCTTTTGCCAATATTAGTGCACCAATTCCTGAGTTGAGCCTTTTTAGATATAGGGCCTCCATTCCCTAGCCGCCTTTCGCCAACATTAGGGCTTCAATCCCTGAGTTGAGCCGTTTAGACTTAGGGCCTCCATTCCCTAGTCGCCTTTTGCCAACATTAGGACTCCAATCCCTGAGTTGAGACTTTTTATACATAGGACCTCCATTCCCTAGTCTCATTTTGCCAACATTAGGGCTCCAATCCCTTAGTTGAGCCTTTTAGACATAGGGCCTCCATTCCCTGAGTTGAGCCGTTTAGACTTAGGGTCTCCATTCCATAGTCGTCTTTTGCCAACATTAGGCCTCCAATTTTTGAGTTGAGCCTTTTAGACATAAGGCCTTCATTCCCTAGTCGCCTTTTGCCAACATTAGGGCTCCAATCCATGAGTTGAGCCTGTTAGACATGGGGCCTCCATTCCCTAGTCTCCTTTTGCCAACATTATGGCCCCAATCCCTGAGTTGAGCCTTTTAGACATAGAGCCTCCATTCCCTAGTCACCTTTTGCCAACATTAGGTCTCCAATCCCTGAGTTGAGCCTTTTAGACATAGGGCCTCCATTTCCTAGTTGCCTTTTGCCAACATTAGGGCTCCAATCCCTGAGTTGAGCTTTTTAGACATAGGGCCTCCATTCCCTAGTTGTCTTTTGCTAACATTACGGCTCCAGTCCCTGAGTTGAGCCTTTTAGACATAGGGCCTCCATTCCCTAGTCGCCTTTTTCCAACATTAGGGCTCCAATCCCTGAATTGAGCCTTTTAGACATAGGGCCTCCATTCCTAGTCGCCTTTTTGTGCCAACATTAGGGCTCCAATCCCTAAGATGAGCCTTTTACACATAGGGCCTCCATTCCCTGGTCGCCTACTGCCAACATTAGGGATCTAATCCCTAAGTTGAGCCTTTTAGAAATGCGGCCTCCATTCCCTAGTCGCCTTTTACCAACATTAGGGCTCCAATCCCTGAGTTGAGTTTTTAGACATAGGGCCTCCATTCCCTAGTCGCCTTTTGCCAACATTAGGGCCCCAATCCCTGAGTTGAGCCTTTTAGACATAGGGCCTCCATTTCCTAGTCGCCTTTTGCCAATATTAGTGCACCAATTCCTGAGTTGAGCCTTTTTAGATATAGGGCCTCCATTCCCTAGCCGCCTTTCGCCAACATTAGGGCTCCAATCCCTGAGTTGAGCCTTTTAGACATGGGGCCTCCATTCCCTAGTCGCCTTTTGCCAACATTAGGACTCCAATCCCTGAGTTGAGACTTTTTATACATAGGACCTCCATTCCCTAGTCTCATTTTGCCAACATTAGGGCTCCAATCCCTGAGTTGAGCCTTTTAGACATAGGGCCTCCATTCCCTAGTCGCCTTTTACCAACATTAGTGATCCAATCCCTGGGTTGAGCCTCATTAGATATAGGGCCTCAATTCCCTAGTCGCCTTTTCCCAACATTATGGCTTCAATCCCTGAGTTGAGCCTTTTTAGACATAGGGCCTCCATTCCCTAGTTGCCTTTTGCCAACATTAGGGCTCCAATCCCTGAGTTGAGCCTTTTATACATAGGGCCTCCATTCCCTAGTCGCATTTTCTACCAATATTATGGCTCAAATACTTGAGTTGAGCCTTTTAGACATGGGGCCTCCATTCCCTAGTCACCTTTTGCCAACATTAGGTCTCCAATCCCTGAGTTGAGCCTTTTTAGACATAGGGCATCCATTCCCTAGTCGCCTTTTGCCAATATTAGTGCACCAATTCCTGAGTTGAGCCTTTTTAGACATAGGGCCTCCATTCCCTAGCCGCCTTTCGCCAACATTAGGGCTTCAATCCCTGAGTTGAGCCGTTTAGACTTAGGGCCTCCATTCCCTAGTCGCCTTTTGCCAACATTAGGGCTCCAATCCCTGAGTTGAGCTTTTTAGACATAGGGCCTCCATTCCCTAGTTTCCTTTTGCCAACATTACGGCTCCAATCCCTGAGTTGAGCCTTTTTAGATATAGGGCCTCCATTCCCTAGTTGCCTTTTGCCAATTTTATGGCCCCAATCCCTGAGTTGATCCTTTTAGACATAGGGCCCCCATTTCCTAGTCGCCTTTTGCCAACATTAGGGCTCCAATCCCTGAGTTGAGCCTGTTAGACATGGGGCCTCCATTCCTAAGTCTCTTTTTGCCAACATTAGTGCCCCAATCCCTGAGTTGAACCTTTTAGACAAAGTGCCTCCATTCCCTAGTCACCTTTTGCCAACATTGGGGCTCCAATCCCTGAGTTTAGCCTTTTTAGACATAGGGCCTCCATTCCCTAGTCGTCTTTTGCCAACATTAGGGCTCCAATCCCTGAGTTGAGCCTTTTAGACATAGGGCCTCCATTCCCTAGTCGCCTTTTCGCCAACATTTGAGCCCTAATCCCTGAGTTGGCATTTTAGATATAGGGCTCCATCCCCTGAATAGTTTAGATTTTGTTGCAAATAACTCATGAAATTTTTAGACATAGGGCCTCCATTCCCTAGTCGCCTTTTGCCAACATTAGGGCTCCAATCCCTGAGTTGAGCCTTTTATACATAGGGCCTCCATTTCCTAGTCGCTTGTTGCCAACATTAGGGCTCCAATCCCTGAGTTGAGCTTTTTAGACATAGGGCCTCCATTCCCTAGTTGCCTTTTGCTAACATTACGGCTCCAGTCCTTGAGTTGAGCCTTTTAGACATAGGGCCTCCATTCCCTAGTCGCTTTTTTCCAACATTAGGGCTCCAATCCCTGATTTGAGCCTTTTAGACATAGGGCCTCCATTCCTAGTCTCCTTTTTGTGCCAACATTAGGGCTCCAATCCCTAAGATGAGCCTTTTACACATAGGGCCTCCATTCCCTGGTCGCCTACTGCCAACATTAGGGCTCCAATCCCTAAGTTGAGCCTTTTAGAAATGCGGCCTCCATTCCCTAGTCGCCTTTTGCTAACATTAGGGCTCCAATCCCTGAGTTGAGCCATTTAGACATAGGGTCTCCATTCCCTAGTCGCCTTTTGCCAACATTTGGGCTCCAATCCCTGAGTTGAGCCTTTTAGACATAGGGCCTCCATTCCCTAGTCGCCTTTTGCCAACATTAGGGCTCCAATCCCTGAGTTGAGCCTTTTATACATAGGGCCTCCATTTCCTAGTCGCTTGTTGCCAACATTAGGGCTCCAATCTTTGAGTTGAACCTTTTTAGACATAGGGCCTCTATTCCCTAGTCGCCCTTTGCCAATATTATGGCCCCAATCCCTGAGTTGAACCTTTTAGACATAGGGCCTCCATTCCCTAGTCGCTTTTTTCCAACATTAGGGCTCCAATCCCTGATTTGAGCCTTTTAGACATAGGGCCTCCATTCCTAGTCTCCTTTTTGTGCCAACATTAGGGCTCCAATCCCTAAGATGAGCCTTTTACACATAGGGCCTCCATTCCCTGGTCGCCTACTGCCAACATTAGGGCTCCAATCCCTAAGTTGAGCCTTTTAGAAATGCGGCCTCCATTCCCTAGTCGCCTTTTGCTAACATTAGGGCTCCAATCCCTGAGTTGAGCCATTTAGACATAGGGTCTCCATTCCCTAGTCGCCTTTTGCCAACATTAGGGCTCCAATCCCTGAGTTGAGCTTTTTAGACATAGGGCCTCCATTCCCTAGTTGCCTTTTGCCAACATTACGGCTCCAATCCCTGAGTTGAGCCTTTTTAGATATAGGGCCTCCATTCCCTAGTTGCCTTTTGCAAATATTATGGCCCCAATCCCTGAGTTGAGCCTTTTAGACATAGGGCCTCCATTCCCTAGTCGCCTTTTGCCAACATTAGGGCTCCAATCCCTGAGTTGAGCCTTTTAGACATAGGGCCTCCATTTCCTAGTCGCCTTTTGCCAACATTAGGGCTCCAATCCCTGAGTTGAGGTTTTTAGACATAGGGCCTCTATTCCCTAGTTGCCTTTTCCCAACATTACGGCTCCAGTCCCTGAGTTGAGCCTTTTAGACATAGGGCCTCCATTCCCTAGTCGCCTTTTTCCGACATTATGGCTCCAATCCCTGAGTTGAGCCTTTTAGACATAGGGCCTCCATTCGTAGTCGCCTTTTATGCCAACATTAGGGCTCCAATCCCTGAGATGAGCCTTTTACACATAGGGCCTCCATTCCCTAGTCTCCTACTGCCAACATTAGGGCTCTGATCCCTAAGTTGAGCCTTTTTAGACATAGGGCATCCATTCCCTAGTCGCCTTTTGCCAATATTAGTGCACCAATCCCTGAGTTGAGCCTTTTTAGAAATAGGGCCTCCATTCCCTAGCCGCCTTTCGGCAACATTAGGGCTTCAATCCCTAAGTTGAGCCGTTTAGACTTAGGGCCTCCATTCCCTAGTCGTCTTTTGCCAACATTAGGCCTCCAATTTTTGAGTTGAGCCTTTTAGACATAGGGCCTCCATTCCCTAGTCGCCTTTTGCCAATATTAGGGCTCCAATCCCTGAGTTGAGCCTGTTAGACATGGGGCCTCCATTCCCTAGTCTCCTTTTGCCAACATTAGGGCCCCAATCCCTGAGTTGAGCCTTTTTGACAAAGGGCCTCCATTCCCTAGTCACCTTTTTCCAACATTAGGGCTCCAATCCCTGAGTTGAGCCTTTCAGACATAGAGCCTATATTCCCTAGTCACCTTTTGCCAACATTAGGTCTCCAATCCCTGAGTTGAGCCTTTTTAGACATAGGGCCTCCATTCCCTAGTTGCCTTTTGCCAATATTATGGCCCCAATCCCTGAGTTGAGCCTTTTAGACATAGGGCCTCCATTCCCTAGTCACCTTTTGCCAACATTAGGGCTCCAATCCCTGAGTTGAGTCTTTTAGACATAGGGCCTCCATTTCCTAGTCGCCTTTTGCCAACATTAGGGATCCAATCCCTGAGTTGAGGTTTTTAGACATAGGGCCTCCATTCCCTAGTTGCCTTTTCCCAATATTACGGCTCCAGTCCCTGAGTTGAGCCTTTTAGACATAGGGCCTCCACTCCCTAGTCGCCTTTTTCCAACATTAGGGCTCCAATCCTTGAGTTGAGCCTTTTAGACATAGGGCCTCCATTCCTTGTCGCCTTTTATGCCAACATTAGGGCTCCAATCCCTGAGATGAGCCTTTTACCCATAGGGCATCCATTCCTTAGTCGCCTACTGCTAACATTAGGGCTCCAATCCCTAAGTTAAGCCTTTTATAAATGCAGCCTCCATTTCCTTGTCGCCTTTTACCAATATTAGGGCTCCAATACCTGAGTTGAGCCATTTAGACATAGGGTCTCCATTCCCTAGTTTTTGCCAACATTAGGGCTCTAATCTCTGAGTTGAGCTTTTTAGACATAGGGCCTCCATTCCCTAGTTGTCTTTTGCCAACATTACGGCTCCAATCCCTGAGTTGAGCCTTTTTAGACATAGGGCCTCCATTCCCTAGTTGCCTTTTGCCAATATTATGGCCCCAATACCTGATTTGAGCCTTTTAGACATAGGGCCTCCATTCCCTAGTCGCCTTTTGCCAACATTAGGGCTCCAATCCCTAAGTTGAGCCTTTTAGACATAGGGCCTCCATTTCCTAGTCGCCTTTTGCCAACATTAGGGCTCCAATCCCTGAGTTGAGGTTTTTAGACATAGGGCCTCCATTCCCTAGTTGCCTTTTCCCAACATTACGGCTCCAGTCCCTGAGTTGAGCCTTCTAGACATAGGGCCTCCATTCCCTAGTCGCCTTTTTCGAACATTAGGGCTCCAATCCCTGAGTTGCGCCTTTTAGACATAGGGCCTCCATTCCTAGTCACCTTTTATGCCAACATTAGGGCTCGAATCCCTGAGATGAGCCTTTTACACATAGGACCTCCATTCCCTAGTCGCCTACTGCCAACATTAGGGATCCAATCCCTGAGTTGAGCCTTTTTAGACATAGGGCATCCATTCCCTAGTCGCTTTTTGCCCATATTAGTGCACCAATCCCTAAGTTGAGCCTTTTTAGACATAGGGCCTCCATTCCCTTGCCGCCTTTCGCCAACATTAGGGCTTCAATCCTTGAGTTGAGCCGTTTAGACTTATGGCCTCCATTCTCTAGTCGTCGTTTTCCAACATTAGGCCTCCAATTTTTGAGTTGAGCCTTTTAGACATAGGGCCTCCATTCCCTAGTCGCCTTTTGCCCACATTAGGGCTCCAATCCCTGAGTTGAGCCTGTTGGACATGGGGCCTCCATTCCCTAGTCTCCTTTTGCCAACATTAGGGCCCCAATCCCTGAGTTGAGCCTTTTAGACAAAGGGCCTCCATTCCCTAGTCACCTTTTGCCAACATTAGGGCTCCAATCCCTGAGTTGAGCCTTTCAGACATAGAGCCTCCTATCCCTAGTCACCTTTTGCCAACATTAGGTCTCCAATCCCTGAGTTGAGCATTTTTAGACATAGGGCCTCCATTCCCTAGTTGCCTTTTGCCAATATTATGGCCCCAATCCCTGAGTTGAGCCTTTTAGACATAGGGCCTCCATTCCCTAGTCGCCTTTTGCCAACATTAGGGCTCCAATCCCTGAGTTGAGCCTTTTAGACATAGGGCCTCCATTTCCTAGTCGCCTTTTGCCAACATTAGGGCTCTAATCCCTGAGTTGAGGTTTTTAGACATAGGGCCTCCATTCCCTAGTTGCCTTTTCCCAACATTACGGCTACAGTCCCTGAGTTGAGCCTTTTATACATAGAACCTCCATTCCCTAGTCGCATTTTGCCAACATTAGGGCTCCAATCCCTGAGTTGAGCCTTTTAGACATAGGGCCTCCATTCCCTAGTCACCTTTTGCCAACATTAGTGCTCCAATCCCTGGGTTGAGCCTCATTAGATATAGGGCCTCAATTCCCTAGTCGCCTTTTGCCAACATTATGGCTCCAATCCCTGAGTTGAGCCTTTTTAGACATAGAGCCTCCATTCCCTAGTTGCCTTTTGCTAACAGTAGGGCTCCAATCCCTGAGTTGAGCCTTTTAGACATAGGGCCTCTATTCCCTAGTGGCCTACTACCAACATTAGGGCTTCAATCCCTAAGTTGAGCCTTTTAGAAATGCGGCCTCCATTCCCTAGTCGCCTTTTACCAACATTAGGGCTTCAATCCCTGAGTTGAGCCTTTTAGACATAGGGCCTACATTCCCTAGTCGCCTTTTGCCAACATTAGGGCACCAATCCCTAAGTTGAGCTTTTTAGACATAGGGCCTCCATTTCCTAGTCGCCTTTTGCCAACATTAGGGCTCCAATCCCTGAGTTGAGCCTTTTAGACATAGGGCCTCCATTTCCTAGTCGCCTTTTGCCAACATTAGGGCTCCAATCCCTGAGTTGAGCCTTTTTAGACATAGGACCTCCATTCCCTAGTCGCCTTTTGCCAACATTAGGGCTCCAATCCCTGAGTTGAGCCTTTTCAGACATAGGACCTCCATTCCCTAGTCGCATTTTGCAAACATTAGGGCTCCAATCGCTGATTTGAGCCTTTAGACATAGGGCCTCCATTCCCTAGTCGCCTTTTGCCAACATTAGTGCTCCAATCCCTGGGTTGAGCTTCTTTAGATATAGGGCCTCAATTCCCTAGTCGCCTTTTGCCAACATTATGGCTCAAATCCCTGAGTTGAACCTTTTTATACATAGGGCCTTTATTCCCTAGTTGCCTTTTGCCAACATTAGGGCTCCAATCCCTGAGTTGAGACGTTTAGACATAGGGCCTCCATTCCCTAGTCGCATTTTCTACCAATATTATGGCTCAAATACCTGAGTTGAGCCTTTTAGACATGGGGCCTCCATTCCCTAGTCGCCTTTTGCCACCATTAGGTCTCCAATCCCTGAGTTGAGCCTTTTTAGTCATAGGGCATCCATTCCCTAGTCGCCTTTTGCCAATATTAGTGCACCAATCCCTTAGTTGAGCCTTTTTGGACATAGGGCCTCCATTCCCTAGCCGCCTTTCGCCAACATTAGGGTTTCAATACCTGAGTTGAGCCGTTTAGACTTAGGGCCTCCATTCCCTAGTCGTCTTTTGCCAACATTAGTGCTCCAATCCCTGGGTTGAGCCTCATTAGATATAGGGCCTCAATTCCCTAGTCGCCTTTTGCCAACATTATGGCTCCAATCCCTTAGTTGAGCCTTTTTAGACATAGGGCCTCCATTCCCTAGTTTTCTTTTGCCAACATTAGGGCTCCAATCCCTGAGTTGAGCCTTTTAGACATAGGGCCTCCATTCCCTAGTCACATTTTCTACCAATATTATGGCTCAAATACCTGAGTTGTGCCTTTTAGACATGGGGCCTCCATTCCCTAGTCGCCTTTTGGCACCATTAGGTCTTCAATCCCTGAGTTGAGCCTTTTTTGACATATGGCATCCATTCTCTAGTCGCCTTTTGCCAATATTAGTACACCAATCCCTAACTTGAGACTTTTTAGACATAGGGCCTCCATTCCCTAGCCGCCTTTCGCCAATATTAGGGCTTCAATCCCTGAATTGAGCCGTTTAGACTTAGGGCCTCCATTCCTAGTCGCCTTTTATGCCAACATTAGGGCTCCAATCCCTAAGATGAGCCTTTTACACATAGGGCCTCCATTCCCTAGTCGCCTACTGCCAACATTAGGGCTCCAATCCCTAAGTTGAGCCTTTTATAAATGCGGCCTCCATTCCCTTGTCGCCTTTTACCAATATTAGGGCTCCAATCCCTGAGCTGAGCCATTTAGACATAGGGTCTCCATTCCCTAGTCGCCTTTTGCCAACATTAGGGCTCTAATCTCTGAGTTGAGCTTTTTAGACATAGGACCTCCATTCCCTAGTTGCCTTTTGCCAACATTACGGTTCCAATCCCTGAGTTGAGCCTTTATAGACATAGGGCCTCCATTCCCTAGTTGCCTTTTGCCAATACTATGGCCCCAATCCATGAGTTGAGCCTTTTAGACATAGGGCCTCTATTCCCTAGTCGCCTTTTGCCAACATTTGGGCTCCAATCCCTGAGTTGAGCCTTTTAGACATAGGGCCTCCATTTCCTAGTCGCCTTTTGCCAACATTAGGGCTCCAATCCCTGAGTTGAGGTTTTTAGACATAGGGCCTCCATTCCCTAGTTGCCTTTTCCCAACATTACGGCTCCAGTCCCTGAGTTGAGCCTTCTAGACATAGGGCCTCCATTCCCTAGTCGCCTTTTTCGAACATTAGGGCTCCAATCTCTGAGTTGCGCCTTTTAGACATAGGGCCTCCATTCCCTAGTCGCCGTTTGCCAACATTAGGGCTCCAATCCCTGAGTTGAGCCTGTTAGACATTGGGCCTCCATTCCCTAGTCGGCTTTTGCCAACATTAGTGCTCCAGTCCCTGGGTTGAGCCTCGTTAGATATAGGGCCTCAATTCCCTAGTCGCCTTTTGCCAACATTATGGCTCCAATCCCTGAGTTTAGCCTTTTTAGACATAGGGCCTCCATTCCCTAGTTTCCTTTTGCCAACATTAGGACTCCAATCCCTGAGTTGAGCCTTTTAGACATAGGGCCTCCATTCCCTAGTCACATTTTCTACCAATATTATGGCTCAAATACCTGAGTTGAGCCTTTTAGACATGGGGCCTCCATTCCCTAGTCGCCTTTTGGCACCATTAGGTCTCCAATCCCTGAGTTGAGCCTTTTTAGACATAGGGCATCCATTCTCTAGTTGCCTTTTGCCAATATTAGTGCACCAATCCCTAAGTTGAGAATTTTTAGACATAGGGCCTCCATTCCCTAGCCGCCTTTCGCCAACATTAGGGCTTCAATCCCTGAATTGAGCCGTTTAGACTTAGGGCCTCCATTCCTAGTCGCCTTTTATGCCAACATTAGGGCTCCAATCCCTGAGATGAGCCTTTTACACATAGGTCCTCCATTCCCTAGTCGCCTACTGCCTACATTAGAGCTCCAATCCCTAAGTTGAGCCTTTTATAAATGCGGCCTCCATTCCCTTGTCGCCTTTTACCAATATTAGGGCTCCAATCCCTGAGTTGAGCCATTTAGACATAGGGCCTCCATTCCCTAGTCGCCTTTTGCCAACATTAGGGCTCTAATCTCTGAGTTGAGCTTTTTAGACATAGGACCTCCATTCCCTAGTTGCCTTTTACCAACATTACGGCTCCAATCCCTGAGTTGAGCCTTTATAGACATAGGGCCTCCATTCCCTAGTTGCCTTTTGCCAATATTATGGCCCCAATCCCTGAGTTGAGCCTTTTAGACATAGGGCCTCCATTCCCTAGTCGCCTTTTGCCAGCATTTGGGCTCCAATCCCTGAGTTGAGCCTTTTAGACATAGGGCCTCCATTTCCTAGTCGCCTTTTGCCAACATTAGGGCTCCAATCCCTGAGTTGAGGTTTTTAGACATAGGGCCTCCATTCCCTAGTTGCCTTTTCCCAACATTACGGCTCCAGTCCCTGAGTTGAGCCTTCTAGACATAGGGCCTCCATTCCCTAGTCGCCTTTTTCCAACATTAGGGCTCCAATCTCTGAGTTGCGCCTTTTAGACATAGGGCCTCCATTCCCTAGTCGCCGTTTGCCAACATTAGGGCTCCAATCCCTGAGTTGAGCCTGTTAGACATTGGGCCTCCATTCCCTAGTCGGCTTTTGCCAACATTAGTGCTCCAGTCCCTGGGTTGAGCCTCATTAGATATAGGGCCTCAATTCCCTAGTCGCCTTTTGCCAACATTATGGCTCCAATCCCTGAGTTGAGTCTTTTTAGACATAGGGCCTCCATTCCCTAGTTTCCTTTTGCCAACATTAGGGCTCCAATCCCTGAGTTGAGCCTTTTAGACATAGGGCCTCCATTCCCTAGTCACATTTTCTACCAATATTATGACTCCAATCCCTGAGTTGAGCCTTTTTAGACATAGGGCATCCATTCTCTAGTCGCCTTTTGCCAATATTAGTGCACCAATCCCTAAGTTTAGAATTTTTAGACATAGGGCCTCCATTCCCTAGCCGCCTTTCGCCAACATTAGGGCATCAATCCCTGAATTGAGCCGTTTAGACTTAGGGCCTCCATTCCTAGTCGCCTTTTATGCCAACATTAGGGCTCCAATCCCTTAGATGAGCCTTTTACACATAGGGCCTCCATTCCCTAGTCGCCTACTGCCAACATTAGGGCTCCAATCCCTAAGTTGAGCCTTTTATAAATGCGGCCTCCATTCCCTTGTCGCCTTTTACCAATATTAGGGCTCCAATCCCTGAGTTGAGCCATTTAGACATAGGGCCTCCATTCTCTAGTCGCCTTTTGCCAACATTAGGGCTCTAATCTCTGAGTTGAGCTTTTTAGACATAGGACCTCCATTCCCTAGTTGCCTTTTGCCAACATTACGGCTCCAATCCCTGAGTTGAGCCTTTTTAGACATAGGGCCTCCATTCCCTAGTTGCCTTTTGCCAATATTATGGCCCCAATCCCTGAGTTGAGCCTTTTAGACATAGGGCCTCCATTCCCTAGTCGCCTTTTGCCAACATTAGGGCTCCAATCCCTGAGTTGAGCCTTTTAGACATAGGGCCTCCATTTCCTAGTCGCCTTTTTGCCAACATTAGGGCTCCAATCCCTGAGTTGAGGTTTTTAGACATAGGGCCTCCATTCCCTAGTTTCCTTTTCCCAACATTACGGCTCCAGTCCCTGAGTTGAGCCTTCTAGACATAGGGCCTCCATTCCCTAGTCGTCTTTTTCCAACATTAGGGCTCCAATCCCTGAGTTGCGCCTTTTAGACATAGGGCCCCCATTCCTAGTCGCCTTTTATGCCAACATTAGGGCTCCAATCCCTGAGATGAGCCTTTTACACATAGGGCCTCCATTCCCTAGTCGCCTACTGCCAACATTAGGGCTCCAATCCCTGAGTTGAGCCTTTTTAGACATAGGGCATCCATTCCCTATTCGCTTTTTGCCAATGTTAGTGCACCAATCCCTGAGTTGATCCTTTTTGGACATAGAGCCTTCATTCCCTAGCCGCCTTTCACTAACATTAGGCCTCCAATTTTTGAGTTGAGCCTTTTAGACATAGGGCCTCCATTCCCTAGTCGCCTTTTGCCAACATTAGGGCTCCAATCCCTGAGTTGAGCCTGTTAGACATGGGGCCTCCATTCCCTAGTCTCCTTTTGCCAACATTAGGGCCCCAATCCCTAAGTTGAGCCTTTTAGACAAAGGGCCTCCATTCCCTAGTCACCTTTTGCCAACATTAGGGCTCCAATCCCTGAGTTGAGCCTTTCAGACATAGAGCCTCCTATCCATAGTCACCTTTTGCCAACATTAGGTCTCCAATCCCTGAGTTGAGCATTTTTAGACATAGGGCCTCCATTCCCTAGTTGCCTTTTGCCAATATTATGGCCCCAATCCCTGAGTTGAGCCTTCTAGACATAGGGCCTCCATTCCCTAGTCGTCTTTTTCCAATATTAGGGCTCCAATCCCTGAGTTGCGCATTTTAGACATAGGGCCTCCATTCCTAGTCACCTTTTATGCCAACATTAGGGCTCCAATCCCTGAGATGAGCCTTTTACACATAGGGCCTCCATTCCCTAGTCGCCTACTGCCAATATTAGGGCTCCAATCCCTGAGTTGAGCCTTTTTAGACATAGGGCATCCATTCCCTATTCGATTTTTGCCAATGTTAGTGCACCAATCCCTGAGCTGATCCTTTTTAGACATAGAGCCTCCATTCCCTAGCCGCCTTTCACTAACATTAGGGCTTCAATCCCTGAGTTGAGCCGTTTAGACTTAGGGCCTCCATTCCCTAGTCGTCTTTTGCCAACATTAGGCCTCCAATTTTTGAGTTGAGCCTTTTAGACATAGGGCCTCCATTCCCTAGTCGCCTTTTGCCAACATTAGGGCTCCAATCCCTGAGTTGAGCCTGTTAGACATGGGGCCTCCATTCCCTAGTCTCCTTTTGCCAACATTAGGGCCCCAATCCCTAAGTTGAGCCTTTTAGACAAAGGGCCTCCATTCCCTAGTCACCTTTTGCCAACATTAGGGCTCCAATCCCTGAGTTGAGCCTTTCAGACATAGAGCCTCCTATCCCTAGTCACCTTTTGCCAACATTAGGTCTCCAATCCCTGAGTTGAGCATTTTTAGACATAGGGCCTCCATTCCCTAGTTGCCTTTTGCCAATATTATGGCCCCAATCCTTGAGTTGAGCCTTTTAGACATAGGGCCTCCAATCCCTAGTCGCCTTTTGCCAACATTAGGGCTCCAATCCCTGAGTTGAGCCTTTTAGACATAGGGCCTCCATTTCCAAGTCGCGTTTTGCCAACATTATGGCTCAAATGCCTGAGTTGAACCTTTTTAGACATAGGGCCTCCATTCCCTAGTTGCCTTTTGCCAACAAGGGCTCCAATCCCTGAGTTGAGACTTCTAGACATAGGGCCTCCATTCCCTAGTCGCATTTTCTACCAATATTACGGCTCAAATACTTGAGTTGAGACTTTTAGACATGGGGCCTCCATTCCCTAGTCGCCTTTTGCCACCATTAGGTCTCCAATCCCTCAGTTGAGCCTTTTTAGACATAGGGCCTCCATTCTCTAGTCGCCTTTTGCCAATATTAGTGCACCAATCCCTAAGTTGAGAATTTTTAGACATAGGGCCTCCATTCCCTAGCCGCCTTTCGCCACCATTAGGGCTTCAATCCCTGAGTTGAGCCGTTTAGACTTAGGGCCTCCATTCCCTAGTCGTCTTTTGCCAACATTAGGGCTCCAATTGTTGAGTTGAGCCTTTTAGACATAGGACCTCCATTCTCTAGTCGCCTTTTGCCAACATTAGGGCTCCAATCCCTGAGTTGAGCCTGTTAGACATAGGGCCTCCATTCCCTAGTCGGCTTTTGCCAACATTAGTGCTCCAATCCCTGGGTTGAGCCTCATTAGATATAGGACCTCAATTTCCTAGTCCCCTTTTGCCAACATTATGGCTCAAATCCCTGAGTTGAGCCTTTTTAGACATAGGGCCTCCATTCCCTAGTTTCCTTTTGCCAACATTAGAGCTCCAATCCCTGAGTTGAGCCTTTTAGACATAGGGCCTCCATTCCCTAGTCACGTTTTCTACCAATATTATGGCTCAAATACCTGAGTTGAGCCTTTTAGACATGGGGCCTCCATTCCCTAGTCGCCTTTTGGCACCATTAGGTCTCCAATCCCTGAGTTGAGCCTTTTTAGACATAGGGAATCCATTCTCTAGTCGCCTTTTGCCAATATTAGTGCACCAATCCCTGAGTTGAGACTTTTTAGACATAGGGCCTCCATTCCCTAGCCACCTTTCGCCAACATTAGGGCTTCAATCCCTGAATTGAGCCGTTTAGACTTAGGGCCTCCATTCCTAGTCGCCTTTTATGCCAACATTAGGGAACCAATCCCTGAGATGAGCCTTTTACACATAGGGCCTCTATTCCCTAATTGCCTACTGCCAACATTAGGGCTGCAATCCCTAAGTTGAGCCTTTTATAAATGCGGCCTCCATTCCCTTGTCGCCTTTTAACAATATTAGGGCTCCAATCCCTGAGTTGAGCCATTTAGACATAGGGTCTCCATTCCCTAGTCTCCTTTTGCCAACATTAGGGCTCTAATCTCTGAGTAGCTTTTTAGACATAGGACCTCCATTCCCTAGTTTTCTTTTGCCAACATTACGGCTCCAATCCCTGAGTTGAGCCTTTTTAGACATAGGGCCTCCATTCCCTAGTTGCCTTTTGCCAATATTATGGCCCCAATCTCTGAGTTGAGCCTTTTAGACATAGGGCCTCCATTCCCTAGTCTCCTTTTGCCAACATTAGGGCTCCAATCCCTGAGTTGAGCCTTTTAGACATAGGGTCTCCATTTCCTAGTCACTTTTTGCCAACATTAGGGCTCCAATCCCTGAGTTGAGGTTTTTAGACATAGGGCCTCCATTCCCTAGTTTCCTTTTCCCAACATTACGGCTCCAGTCCCTGAGTTGAGCCTTCTAAACATAGGGCCTCCATTCCCTAGTCGCCTTTTTCCAACATTAGGGATCCAATCCCTGAGTTGCGCCTTTTAGACATAGGGCCTCCATTCCTAGTCGCCTTTTATTCCAACATTAGGGCTCCAATCCCTGAGATGAGCCTTTTACACATAGGGCCTCCATTCCCTAGTCGCCTACTGCCAACATTAGGGCTCCAATCCCTGAGTTGAGCCTTTTTAGACATAGGGCATCCATTCCCTAGTCGCTTTTTGCCAATATTAGTGCACCAATCCCTGAGTTGATCCTTTTTAGACATAGGGCCTCCATTCCCTAGCCGCCTTTCGCCAATATTAGGGCTTCAATCCCTGAGTTGAGCCGTTTAGACCTAGGGCCTCCATTCCCTAGTCATCTTTTGCCAACATTAGGCCTCCAATTTTTGAGTTGAGCCTTTTAGACATAGGGCCTCCATTCCCTAGTCTCCTTTTGCCAACATTAGGGCTCCAATCCCTGAGTTGAGCCTGTTAAACATGGGGCCTCCATTCCCTAGTCTCCTTTTGCCAACATTAGGGCCCCAATCCCTGAGTTGAGCCTTTTAGACAAAGGGCCTCCATTCCCTAGTCACCTTTTGCCAACATTAGGGCTCCAATCCCTGAGTTGAGCCTTTCAGACATAGAGCCTCCTATCCCTAGTCACCTATTGCCAACATTAGGTCTCCAATCCCTTAGTTGAGCATTTTTAGACATAGGGCCTCCATTCCGTAGCCGCCTTTCGCCAACATTAGGGCTTCAATCCCTGAGTTGAGCCGTTTAGACATAGGGCCTCCATTCCCTAGTCGTCTTTTGCCAACATTAGGGCTCCAATTTTTGAGTTGAGCCTTTTAGACATAGGGCCTCCATTCCCTAGTCGCCTTTTGCCAACATTAGGGCTCCAATTTTTGAGTTGAGCCTTTTAGACATAGGGCCTCCATTCCCTAGTTGCCTTTTTCCAATATTATGGCCCCAATCCCTGAGCTGAGCCTTTTAGACATAGGGCCTCCATTCCCTAGTCGCCCTTTGCCAACATTAGGGCTCCAATCCCTGAGTTGAGCCTTTTATACATAGGGCCTCCTTTTCCTAGTCGCGTTTTGCCAACATTATGGCTCAAATCCCTGAGTTGAACCTTTTTAGACATAGGGCCTCCATTCCCTAGTTGCCTTTTGCCAACATTAGGGCTCCAATCCCTGAGTAGAGACTTTTAGACATAGGGCCTCCATTCCCTAGTCGCATTTTCTACAATTATTATGGCTCAAATACCTGAGTTGAGCCTTTTAGACATGGGGCCTCCATTCCCTAGTTGCCTTTTGCCACTATTAGGTCTCCAATCCCTGAGTTGAGCCTTTTTAGACATAGGGCATCCATTCCCTAGTCGCCTTTTGCCAATATTAGTGCACCAATCCCTGAGTTGAGCCTTTTTAGACATAGGGCCTCCATTCCGTAGCCGCCTTTCGCCAACATTAGGGCTTCAATCCCTGAGTTGAGCCGTTTAGACATAGGGCCTCCATTCCCTAGTCGTCTTTTGCCAACATTAGGGCTCCAATTTTTGAGTTGAGCCTTTTAGACATAGGGCCTCCATTCCCTAGTCGCCTTTTGCCAACATTAGGGCTCCAATCCCTAAGTTGAGCCTGTTAGACATAGGGCCTCCATTCCCTAGTCGCCTTTTGGCACCATTAGGTCTCCAATTCCTGAGTTGAGCCTTTTTAAACATAGGGCATCCATTCTCTAGTCGCCTTTTGCCAATATTAGTGCACCAATCTTTGAGTTGAGACTTTTTAGACATAGGGCCTCCATTCCCTAGCCGCCTTTCGCCAACATTAGGGCTTCAATCCCTGAATTGAGCCGTTTAGACTTAGGGCCTCCATTCCTAGTCGCCCTTTATGCCAACATTAGGGCTCCAATCCCTGATATGAGCCTTTTACACATAGGGCCTCCATTCCCTAGTCGCCTACTACCAACATTAGGGCTCCAATCCCTAAGTTGAGCCTTTTATAAATGCGGCCTCCATTCCCTTGTCGCCTTTTACCAATATTAGGGCTCCAATCCATGAGTTGAGCCATTTAGACATAGGGTCTCCATTCCCTAGTCGCCTTTTGCCAACATTAGGGCTCTAATCTCTGAGTTGAGCTTTTTAGACATAGGACCTCCATTCCCTAGTTGCCTTTTGCCAACATTACGGCTCCAATCCCTGAGTTGAGCCTTTTTAGACATAGGGCCTCCATTCCCTAGTTGCCTTTTGCCAATATTATGGCCCCAATCCCTGAGTTGAGCCTTTTAGACATAGGGCCTCCATTCCCTAGTCGCCTTTTGCCAACATTAGGGCTCCAATCCCTGAGTTGAGCCTTTTAGACATAAGGCCTCCATTTCCTAGTCTCCTTTTGCCAACATTAGGGCTCCAATCCCTGAGTTGAGGTTTTTAGACATAGGTACTCCATTCCCTAGTTGCATTTTCCCAACATTACGGCTCCATTCCCTGAGTTGAGCCTTCTAGACATAGGGCCTCCATTCCCTAGTCGCCTTTTTCCAACATTAGGGCTCCAATCCCTGAGTTGCGCCTTTTAGACATAGGGCCTCCATTCCTAGTCGCCTTTTATGCCAACATTAGGGCTCCAATCCCTGAGATGAGCCTTTTACACATAGGGCCTCCATTCCCTAGTCGCCTACTGCCAACATTAGGGCTCCAATCCCTGAGTTGCGCCTTTTAGACATAGGGCCTCCATTCCTAGTCGCCTTTTATGCCAACATTAGGGCTCCAATCCCTGAGATGAGCCTTTTACACATGGGGCCTCCATTCACTAGTTGCCTTTTGCCACTATTAGGTCTCCAATACCTGAGTTGAGCCTTTTTAGACATAGGGCATCCATTCCCTAGTCGTTTTTTGCCAATATTAGTGCACCAATCCCTGAGTTGATCCTTTTTAGACATAGGGCCTCCATTCCCTAGTCGTCTTTTGCCAACATTAGGCCTCCAATTTTTGAGTTGAGCCTTTTAGACATAGGGCCTCCATTCCCTAGTCGCCTTTTGCCAACATTAGGGCTCCAATCCCTGAGTTGAGCCTGTTAGACATGGGGCCTCCATTCCCTAGTCTCCTTTTGCCAACATTAGGGCCCCAATCCCTGAGTTGAGCCTTTTAGACAAAGGGACTCCATTCCCTAGTCACCTTTTGCCAACATTAGGGCTCCAATCCTTGAGTTGAGCCTTTCAGACATAGAGCCTCCTATCCCTAGTCACCCTTTTGCCAACATTAGGACTCCAATCCCTGAGTTGAGCATTTTTAGACATAGGGCCTCCATTCCCTAGTTGCCTTTTGCCAATATTATGGCCCCAATCCCTGAGTTGAGCCTTTTAGACATAGGGCCTCCATTCCCTAGTCGCCTTGTGCCAACATTAGGGCTCCAATCCCTGAGTTGAGCCTTTTAGACATAGGGCCTCCATTTCCTAGTCGCGTTTTGCCCACATTAGGGCTCCAATCTCTGAGTTGAGGTTTTTAGACATAGGGCCTCTATTCCCTAGTTGCCTTTTCCCAACATTACGGCTCTAGTCCCTGAGTTGAGCCTTTTAGACATAGGGCCTCCATTCCCTAGTCGCCTTTTGTGCCAACATTAGGGCTCCAATCACTGAGTTGAGCCTTATTAAACATAGGGCCTCCATTCCCTAGTCGCCTTTTGCCAACAATAGGGCTCCAATCCCTGAGTTGACCCTTTTAGACACAGGGCCTCCATTCCCTAGTAGCCTTTTATGCCAACATTAGGGCTCCAATCCTTGAGATGATCCTTTTACACATAGGGCCTCCATTCCCTAGTCGCCTACTGCCAACATTAGGGCTCCAATCCCTAAGTTGAGCCTTTTAGAAATGCGGCCTCTATTCCCTAGTCGCCTTTTACCAACATTAGGGCTTCAATCCCTGAGTTGAGCCTTTTAGACATAGGGCCTACATTCCCTAGTCGCCTTTTGCCAACATTATTGCACCAATCCCTAAGTTGAGCCTTTTAGACATAAGGCCTCCATTTCCTAGTCGCCTTTTGCCAACATTAGGGCTCCAATCCCTGAGTTGGGCTTTTTAGACATAGGGCCACCATTCCCTAGTCACCTTTTGCCAACATTAGGGCTCCAATCCCTGAGTTGAGCCTTTTAGACATAGGGCCTCCATTTCCTAGTCGCCTTTTGCCAAAATTAGGGCTCCAATCCCTGAGTTGAGCCTTTTTAGACATAGGACCTCCATTCCCTAGTCGCATTTTGCAAACATTAGGGCTCCAATCCCTAAGTTGAGCCTTTTAGACATAGGGCCTCCATTTCCTAGTCGCCTTTTGCCAACATTAGGGCTCCAATCCCTGAGTTGGGCTTTTTAGACATAGGGCCACCATTCCCTAGTCACCTTTTGCCAACATTAGGGCTCCAATCCCTGAGTTGAACCTTTTTAGACATAGGGCCTCCATTCCCTAGTTGCCTTTTGCCAACATTAGGGCTCCAATCCCAGAGTTTAGCCTTTTAGACATAGGGCCTCCATTCCCTAGTCGCATTTTCTACCAATATTATAGCTCAAATACCTGATTTGAGCCTTTTAGACATGGGGCCTCCATTCCCTAGTCGCCTTTTGCCACCATTAGGTCTCCAATCCCTGAGTTGAGCCTTTTTAGACATAGGGCATCCATTCCCTAGTCGCCTTTTGCCAATATTAGTGCACCAATCCCTGAGTTGAGCCTTTTTAGACATAGGGCCTCCATTCCCTAGCCGCCTTTCGCCTACATTAGGGCTTCAATCCCTGAGTTGAGCCGTTTAGACTTAGGGCCTCCATTCCCTAGTCGTCTTTTGCCAACATTAGGGCTCCAATTTTTGAGTTGAGCCTTTTAGACATAGGGCCTCCATTCCCTAGTCGCCTTTTGCCAACATTAGGGATCCAATCCCTGAGTTGAGCCTGTTAGACATAGGGCATCCATTCCCTAGTCGGCTTTTTCCAACATTAGTGCTCCAATCCCTGGGTTGAGCCTCATTAGATATAGGGCCTCAATTCCCTAGTCGCCTTTTGCCAACATTATGGCTCCAATCCCTGAGTTGAGCCTTTTTAGACATAGGGCCTCCATTCCCTAGTTTCCTTTTGCCAACATTAGGGCTCCAATCCCTGAGTTTAGCCTTTTAGACATAGCGCCTCCATTCCGTAGTCACATTTTCTACCAATATTATGGCTCAAATACCTGAGTTGAGCCTTTTAGACATGAGGCCTCCATTCCCTAGTCTCCTTTTGCCAACATTAGGGCCCCAATCCCTGAGTTGAGCCGTTTAGACAAAGGGACTCCATTCCCTAGTCACCTTTTGTCAACATTAGGGCTCCAATCCCTGCGTTGAGCCTTTCAGACATAGAGCCTCCTATCCCTAGTCACCTTTTTGCCAATATTAGGTCTCCAATCCCTGAGTTGAGCATTTTTAGACATAGGGCCTCCATTCCCTAGTTTCCTTTTGCAAATATTATGGCCCCAATCCCTGAGTTGAGCCTTTTAGACATAGGGCCTCCATTCCCTAGTCGCCTTTTGCCAACATTAGGGCTCCAATCCCTGAGTTGAGCCTTTTAGACATAGGGCCTCCATTTCCTAGTCGCGTTTTGCCAACATTAGGGCTCCAATCTCTGAGTTGAGGTTTTTAGACATAGGGCCTCTATTCCCTAGTTGCCTTTTCCCAACATTACGGCTCCAGTCCCTGAGTTGAGCCTTTTAGACATAGGGCCTCCATTCCCTAGTCGCCTTTTTCCAACATTAGGGCTCCAATCCCTGAGTTGAGCCTTTTAGACATAGGGCCTCCATTCCTAGTCGCCTTTTATGCCAACATTAGGGCTCCAATCCCTGATATGAGCATTTTACACATAGGGCCTCCATTCCCTAGTCGCCTACTGCCAACATTAGGGCTCCAATCCCTAAGTTGAGCCTTTTAGAAATGCGGCCTCCATTCCCTAGTCGCCTTTTACCAACATTAGGGCTTCAATCCCTGAGTTGAGCCTTTTAGACATAGGGCCTACATTCCCTAGTCGTCTTTTGCCAACATTAGGGCTCCAATCCCTGAGTTGAGCCTGTTAGACATGGGGCCTCCATTCCCTAGTCTCCTTTTGCCAACATTAGGGCCCCAATCCCTGAGTTGAGCCTTTTAGACAAAGGGACTCCATTCCCTAGTCACCTTTTGCCAACATTAGGGCTCTAATCCCTGAGTTGAGCCTTTCAGACATAGAGCCTCCTATCCCTAGTCACCTTTTTGCCAACATTAGGTCTCGAATCCCTGAGTTGAGCATTTTTAGACATAGGGCCTCCATTCTCTAGTTGCCTTTTGCCAATATTATGGCCCCAATCCCTGAGTTGAGTCTTTTAGACATAGGGCCTCCATTCCCTAGTCGCCTTTTGCCAACATTAGGGCTCCAATCTCTGAGTTGAGCCTTTTAGACATAGGGCCTCCATTTCCTAGTCGCGTTTTGCCAACATTAGGGCTCCAATCTCTGAGTTGAGGTTTTTAGACATAGGGCCTCTATTCCCTAGTTGCCTTTTCCCAACATTACGGCTCCAGTCCCTGAGTTGAGCCTTTTAGACATAGGGCCTCCATTCCCTAGTCGCCTTTTTCCAACATTAGGGCTCCAATCCCTGAGTTGAGCCTTTTAGACATAGGGCCTCCATTCCTAGTCGCCTTTTATGCCAACATTAGGGCTCCAATCCCTGATATGAGCCTTTTACACATAGGGCCTCCATTCCCTAGTCGCCTACTGCCAACATTAAGGCTCCAATCCCTAAGTTGAGCCTTTTAGAAATGCGGCCTCCATTCCCTAGTCGCCTTTTACCAACATTAGGGCTTCAATCCCTGAGTTGAGCCTTTTAGACATAGGGCCTACATTCCCTAGTCGCCTTTTGCCAACATTAGGGCACCAATCCCTAAGTTGAGCTTTTTAGACATAGGGCCTCCATTTCCTAGTCGCCTTTTGCCAACATTAGGGCTCCAATCCCTGAGTTGGGCTTTTTAGATATAGGGCCACCATTCCCTAGTCACCTTTTGCCAACATTAGGGCTCCAATCCCTGAGTTGAGCCTTTTAGACATAGGGCCTCCATTTCCTAGTCGCATTTTGCCAACATTAGGGCTCCAATCCCTGAGTTGAGCCTTTTAGACATATAGGGCCACCATTCCCTAGTCACCTTTTGCCAACATTAGGTCTCCAATCCCTGAGTTGAGCCTTTTAGACATAGGGCCTCCATTTCCTAGTCGCATTTTGCCAACATTAGGGCTCTAATCTCTGAGTTGAGCTTTTTAGACATAGGACCTCCATTCCCTAGTTGCCTTTTGCCAACATTACGGCTCCAATCCCTAAGTTGAGCCTTTTTAGACATAGGGCCTCCATTCCCTAGTTGCCTTTTGCCAATATTATGGCCCCAATCCCTGAGTTGAGCCTTTTAGACATAGGGCCTCCATTCCCTAGTCGCCTTTTGCCAACATTAGGGCTCCAATCCCTGAGTTGAGCCTTTTAGACATAAGGCCTCCATTTCCTAGTCGCCTTTTGCCAACATTAGGGCTCCAATCCCTGAGTTGAGGTTTTTAGACATAGGTCCTCCATTCCCTAGTTGCCTTTTCCCAACATTACGGCTCCAGTCCCTGAGTTGAGCCTTCTAGACATAGGGCCTCCATTCCCTAGTCGCCTTTTTCCAACATTAGGGCTCCAATCCCTGAGTTGCGCCTTTTAGACATAGGGCCTCCATTCCTAGTCGCCTTTTATGCCAACAATAGGGCTCCAATCCCTGAGATGAGCCTTTTACACATAGGGCCTCCATTCCCTAGTCGCCTACTGCCAACATTAGGGCTCCAATCCCTGAGTTGCGCCTTTTAGACATAGGGCCTCCATTCCTAGTCGCCTTTTATGCCAACATTAGGGCTCCAATCCCTGAGATGAGCCTTTTACACATGGGGCCTCCATTCACTAGTTGCCTTTTGCCACTATTAGGTCTCCAATCCCTGAGTTGAGCCTTTTTAGACATAGGGCATCCATTCCCTAGTCGCTTTTTGCCAATATTAGTGCACCAATCCCTGAGTTGATCCTTTTTAGACATAGGGCCTCCATTCCCTAGTCGTCTTTTGCCAACATTAGGCCTCCAATTTTTGAGTTGAGCCTTTTAGACATAGGGCCTCCATTCCCTAGTCGCCTTTTGCCAACATTAGGGCTCCAATCCCTGAGTTGAGCTTGTTAGACATGGGGCCTCCATTCCCTAGTCTCCTTTTGCCAACATTAGGGCCCCAATCCCTGAGTTGAGCCTTTTAGACAAAGGGACTCCATTCCCTAGTCACCTTTTGCCAACATTAGGGCTCCAATCCTTGAGTTGAGCCTTTCAGACATAGAGCCTCCTATCCCTAGTCACCTTTTTGCCAACATTAGGACTCCAATCCCTGAGTTGAGCATTTTTAGACATAGGGCCTCCATTCCCTAGTTGCCTTTTGCCAATATTATGGCCCCAATACCTGAGTTGAGCCTTTTATACATAGGGCCTCCATTCCCTAGTCGCCTTGTGCCAACATTAGGGCTCCAATCCCTGAGTTGAGCTTTTTAGACATAGGGCCTCCATTTCCTAGTCGCGTTTTGCCCACATTAGGGCTCCAATCTCTGAGTTGAGGTTTTTAGACATAGGGCCTCTATTCCCTAGTTGCCTTTTCCCAACATTACGGCTCTAGTCCCTGAGTTGAGCCTTTTAGACATAGGGCCTCCATTCCCTAGTCGCCTTTTTCCAACATTAGGGCTCCAATCCCTGAGTTGAGCCTTTTAGACATAGGGCCTCCATTCCTAGTCGCCGTTTATGCCAACATTAGGGTTTCAATCTCTGATATGAGCCTTTTACACATAGGGCCTCCATTCCCTAGTCGCCTACTGCCAACATTAGGGCTCCAATCCCTAAGTTGAGCCTTTTAGAAATGCGGCCTCTATTCCCTAGTCGCCTTTTACCAACATTAGGGCTTCAATCCCTGAGTTGAGCCTTTTAGACATAGGGCCTACATTCCCTAGTCGCCTTTTGCCAACATTATGGCTCCAATCCCTAAGTTGAGCCTTTTAGACATAGGGCCTCCATTTCCTAGTCGCCTTTTGCCAACATTAGGGCTCCAATCCCTGAGTTGGGCTTTTTAGACATAGGGCCACCATTCCCTAGTCACCTTTTGCCAACATTAGGGCTCCAATCCCTGAGTTGAGCCTTTTAGACATAGGGCCTCCATTTCCTAGTCGCCTTTTGCCAAAATTAGGGCTCCAATCCCTGAGTTGAGCCTTTTTAGACATAGGACCTCCATTCCCTAGTCGCATTTTGCAAACATTAGGGCTCCAATCCCTATGTTGAGCCTTTTAGACATAGGGCCTCCATTTCCTAGTCGCCTTTTGCCAACATTAGGGCTCCAATCCCTGAGTTGGGCTTTTTAGACATAGGGCCACCATTCCCTAGTCACCTTTTGCCAACATTAGGGCTCCAATCCCTGAGTTGAACCTTTTTAGAGATAGGGCCTCCATTCCCTAGTTGCCTTTTGCCAACATTAGGGCTCAAATCCCAGAGTTGAGCCTTTTAGACATAGGGCCTCCATTCACTAGTCGCATTTTCTACCAATATTATAGCTCAAATACCTTAGTTGAGCCTTTTAGACATGGGGCCTCCATTCCCTAGTCGCCTTTTGCCACCATTAGGTCTCCAATCCCTGAGTTGAGTCTTTTTAGACATAGGGCATCCATTCCCTAGTCGCCTTTTGCCAATATTAGTGCACCAATCCCTGAGTTGAGCCTTTTTAGACATAGGGCCTCCATTCCCTAGCCGCCTTTCGCCTACATTAGGGCTTCAATCCCTGAGTTGAGCCGTTTAGACTTAGGGACTCCATTCCCTAGTTGTCTTTTGCCAACATTAGGGCTCCAATTTTTGAGTTGAGCCTTTTAGACATAGGGCCTCCATTCCCTAGTCGCCTTTTGCCAACATTAGGGCTCCAATCCCTGAGTTGAGCCTGTTAGACATAGGGCATCCATTCCCTAGTCGGCTTTTTCCAACATTAGTGCTCCAATCCCTGGGTTGAGCCTCATTAGATATAGGGCCTCAATTCCCTAGTCGCCTTTTGCCAACATTATGGCTCCAATCCCTGAGTTGAGCCTTTTTAGACATAGGGCCTCCATTCCCTAGTTTCCTTTTGCCAACATTAGGGCTCCAATCCCTGAGTTTAGCCTTTTAGACATAGCGCCTCCATTCCGTAGTCACATTTTCTACCAATATTATGGCTCAAATACCTGAGTTGAGCCTTTTAGACATGAGGCCTCCATTCCCTAGTCTCCTTTTGCCAACATTAGGGCCCCAATCCCTGAGTTGAGCCGTTTAGACAAAGGGACTCCATTCCCTAGTCACCTTTTGCCAACATTAGGGCTCCAATCCCTGCGTTGAGCCTTTCAGACAAAGAGCCTCCTATCCCTAGTCACCTTTTTGCAAACATTAGGTCTCCAATCCCTGAGTTGAGCATTTTTAGACATAGGGCCTCCATTCCCTAGTTGCCTTTTGCAAATATTATGGCCCCAATCCCTGAGTTGAGCCTTTTAGACATAGGGCCTCCATTCCCTAGTCGCCTTTTGCCAACATTAGGGCTCCAATCCCTGAGTTGAGCCTTTTAGACATAGGGCCTCCATTTCCTAGTCGCGTTTTGCCAACATTAGGGCTCCAATCTCTGAGTTGAGGTTTTTAGACATAGGGCCTCTATTCCCTAGTTGCCTTTTCCCAACATTACGGCTCTAGTCCCTGAGTTGAGCCTTTTAGACATAGGGCCTCCATTCCCTAGTCGCCTTTTTCCAACATTAGGTCTCGAATCCCTGAGTTGAGCATTTTTAGACATAGGGCCTCCATTCCTAGTCGCCTTTTATGCCAACATTAGGGCTCCAATCCCTGATATGAGCATTTTACACATAGGGCCTCCATTCCCTAGTCGCCTACTGCCAACATTAGGGGTCCAATCCCTAAGTTGAGCCTTTTAGAAATGCGGCCTCCATTCCCTAGTCGCCTTTTACCAACATTAGGGCTTCAATCCCTGAGTTGAGCCTTTTAGACATAGGGCCTACATTCCCTAGTCGTCTTTTGCCAATATTAGGGCTCCAATCCCTGAGTTGAGCCTGTTAGACATGGGGCCTCCATTCCCTAGTCTCCTTTTGCCAACATTAGGGCCCCAATCCCTGAGTTGAGCCTTTTAGACAAAGGGACTCCATTCCCTAGTCACCTTTTGCCAACATTAGGGCTCTAATCCCTGAGTTGAGCCTTTCAGACATAGAGCCTCCTATCCCTAGTCACCTTTTTGCCAACATTAGGTCTCGAATCCCTGAGTTGAGCATTTTTAGACATAGGGCCTCCATTCTCTAGTTGCCTTTTGCCAATATTATGGCCCCAATCCCTGAGTTGAGTCTTTTAGACATAGGGCCTCCATTCCCTAGTCGCCTTTTGCCAACATTAGGGCTCCAATCCCTGAGTTGAGCCTTTTAGACATAGGGCCTCCATTTCCTAGTCGCGTTTTGCCAACATTAGGGCTCCAATCTCTGAGTTGAGGTTTTTAGACATAGGGCCTCTATTCCCTAGTTGCCTTTTCCCAACATTACGGCTCCAGTCCCTGAGTTGAGCCTTTTAGACATAGGGCCTCCATTCCCTAGTCGCCTTTTTCCAGCATTAGGGCTCCAATCCCTGAGTTGAGCCTTTTAGACATAGGGCCTCCATTCCTAGTCGCCTTTTATGCCAACATTAGGGCTCCAATCCCTGATATAAGCCTTTTACACATAGGGCCTCCATTCCCTAGTCGCCTACTGCCAACATTAAGGCTCCAATCCCTAAGTTGAGCCTTTTAGAAATGCGGCCTCCATTCCCTAGTCGCCTTTTACCAACATTAGGGCTTCAATCCCTGAGTTGAGCCTTTTAGACATAGGGCCTACATTCCCTAGTCGCCTTTTGCCAACATTAGGGCACCAATCCCTGAGTTGAGCCTTTTAGACATAGGGCCTCCATTTCCTAGTCGCCTTTTGCCAACATTAGGGCTCCAATCCCTGAGTTGGGCTTTTTAGATATAGGGCCACCATTCCCTAGTCACCTTTTGCCAACATTAGGGCTCCAATCCCTGAGTTGAGCCTTTTAGACATAGGGCCTCCATTTCCTAGTCGCATTTTGCCAACATTAGGGCTCCAATCCCTGAGTTGAGCCTTTTTAGACATAGGACCTCCATTCCCTAGTCGTATTTTGCAAACATTAGGGCTCCAATCCCTGAGTTGAGCCTTTTGACATAGGGCCTCCATTCCCTAGTCGCCTTTTGCCAACATTAGTGCTCCAATCCCTAGGTTGAGCTTCTTTAGATATAGGGCCTCAATTCCCTAGTCCCCTTTTGCCAACATTATGGCTCAAATCCCTGAGTTAAACCTTTTTAAACATATGGCCTCCAGTCCTAGTTGCCTTTTGCCAACATTAGGGCTCCAATCCCAGAGTTGAGCCTTTTAGACATAGGGCCTCCATTCCCTAGTCGCATTTTCTACCAATATTATAGCTCAAATACCTGAGTTGAGCCTTTTAGACATGGGGCCTCCATTCCCTAGTCGGTTTTTGCCACCATTAGGTCTCCAATCCCTGAGTTGAGCCTTTTTAGACATAGGGCATCCAGTCCCTAGTCGCCTTTTGCCAATATTAGTGCACCAATCCCTGAGTTGAGCCTTTTTAGACATAGGGCCTCCATTCCCTAGCCGCCTTTCGCCAACATTAGGGCTTCAATCCCTGAGTTGAGCCGTTTAGACTTAGGGCCTCCATTCCATAGTCGTCTTTTGCCAACATTAGGGCTCCAATTTTTTGTGTTGAGCCTTTTAGACATAGGGCCTCCATTCCCTAGTCGCCTTTTGCCAACATTAGGGCTCCAATCCCTGAGTTGAACCTGTTAGACATAGGGCATCCATTCCCTAGTCGGCTTTTGCCAACATTACTGTTCCAATCCCTGGGTTGAGCCTCATTAGATATAGGGCCTCAATTCCCTAGTCACCTTTTGCCAACATTATGGCTCCAATCCTTGAGTTGAGCCTTTTTAGACATAGGGCCTCCATTACCTAGTTTCCTTTTGCCAACATTAGGGCTCCAAACCCTGAGTTTAGCCTTTTAGACATAGGGCCTCCATTCCCTAGTCACATTTTCTACCAATATTATGGCTCAAATACCTGAGTTGAGCCTTTTAGACATGGGGCCTCCATTCCCTAGTCGCCTTTTGCCACCATTAGGTCTCCAATCCCTGAGTTGAGCCTTTTTAGACATGGGGCATCCATTTTCTAGTCGCCTTTTGCCAATATTAGTACACTAATCCCTAAGTTGAGCCTTTTTAGACATAGGGCCTCCATTCCCTAGACGCCTTTCGCCAACATTAGGGCTTCAATCCTTGAGTTTAGCCGTTTAGACTTAGGGCCTCCATTCCCTAGTCGTCTTTTGTCAATATTAGGGCTCCAATTTTTGAGTTGAGCCTTTTAGACATAGGGCCTCCATTCCCTAGTCGCCTTTTGCCAACATTAGGGCTCCAATCCCTGAGTTGAGCCTATTAGACATGAGGCCTCCATTCCATAGTCTCCTTTTGCCAACATTAGGGTTCCAATCCCTGAGTTGAGCCTTTCAGATATAGGGCCTCCATTCCCTAATCGTCTTTTGTCAACATTAGGGCTCCAATCCCTAAGTTCAGCTTTTTTGGACATAGAGCCTCCATTCCCTAGTCACCTTTTGCCAACATTAGGTCTCCAATCCCTGAGTTGAGCCTTTTAGATATAGGGCCTCCATTCCCTAGTCGCCTTTTGTGCCAACATTAGGGCTCCAATCCCTGAGTTGAGCCTTATTAAACATAGGGCCTCCATTCCCTAGTCGCCTTTTGTGCCAACATTAGGGCTCCAATCCCTGAGTTGAGCCTTATTAAACATAGGGCCTCCATTCCCTAGTCGCCTTTTGCCAACAATAGGGCTCCAATCCCTGAGTTGACCCTTTTAGACACAGGGCCTCCATTCCCTAGTAGCCTTTTGCCAATATTATGGCCCTAATCCCAGAGTTGAGCCTTTTAGACATAGGGCCTCCATTCCCTAGTCGCCTTTTGCCAACATTAGGGCTCCAATCCCTGAGTTGAGCCATTTAGACATAGGGTCTCAATTCCCTAGTCGCCTTTTGCCAACATTAGGGCCCCAATCCCTGAGTTGAGCCTTTTAGATATAGGGCATCCATTTCCTAGTCGCCTTTTGCCAACATTAGGGCTCCAATCCCTAAGTTGAGCCTTTTAGAAATGCGGTCTCCATTCCCTAGTCCCCTTTTACCAACATTAGGGCTCCAATCCCTGAATTGAGCCTTTTAGACATACGCCCTCCATTCCCTAGTCGCCTTTTGCCAACATTAGGGCCCCAATCCCTGAGTTGAGCCTTTTAGACATGGGGCCTCTATTTCCTAGTCGCCTTTTGCCAACATTAGGGCTCCAATCCCTGAGTTGAGCTTTTTAGACATAGGGCCTCTATTCCCTAGTCACCTTTTGCCAACATAAGAGCTCCAATCCCCGAGTTGAGCCTTTTAGACAATATTAGTGCTCCAATCCCTGAGTTGAACCATTTAGACATAGGGTCTCTATTCCCTAGTCGCCTTTTGCCAACATTAGGGCCCCAATCCCTGAGTTGAGCCTTTTAGACATAGGGCCTCCATTTCCTAGTCGCCTTTTGCCAACATTAGGGCTCCAATCCCTAAGTTGAGCCTTTTAGAAATGCGGTCTCCATTCCCTAGTCGCCTTTTACCAACATTAGGGCTCCATTCCCTGAGTTGAGCCTTTTAGACATACGGCCTCCATTCCCTAGTCGTCTTTTGCCAACATTAGGGCCCCAATCCCTGAGTTGAGCCTTTTAGACATGGGGCCTCTATTTCCTAGTCGCCTTTTGCCAACATTAGGGCTCCAAACCCTGAGTTGAGCTTTTTAGACATAGGGCCTCCAATTCCCTAGTCGCCTTTTGCCAACATTAGGGCTCCAATCCCTGAGTAGAGCCTTTTAGACATAGGGCCTCTATTTCCTAGTCGCCTTTTGCCAACATTAGGGCTCTAATCCCTAAGTTGAGCCTTTTAGAAATGCGGTCTCCATTCCTTAGTCGCCTTTTACCAACATTAGGGCTCCAATCCCTGAGTTGAGCCTTTTAGACATACGGCCTCCATTCCCTAGTCGCCTTTTAGACAACATTAGGGCCCCAATCCCTGAGTTGAGCCTTTTAGACATAGGGCCTCCATTTCCTAGTCGCCTTTTGCCAACATTGGGGCTCCAATCCCTAAGTTGAGCCTTTTAGAAATGCGGTCACCATTCCCTAGTCGCCTTTTACCAACATTAGGGCTCCAATCCCTGAGTTGAGCCTTTTAGACATATGGCCTCCATTCCCTAGTCGCCTTTTGCCAACATTAGGGCCCCAATCCCTGAGTTGAGCCTTTTAGACATGGGGCCTCTATTTCCTAGTCGCCTTTTGCCAACATTAGGGCTCCAATCCTTGAGTTGAGCCTTTTAGACATAGGGCCTCCATTCCTAGTCGCCTTTTATGCCAACATTAGGGCTCCAATCCCTAAGTTGAGCCTTTTAGAAATGCGGCCTCCATTCCCTAGTCGCCTTTTACCAACATTATAGCTCCAATCCCTGAGTTGAGCCTTTTAGACATAGGGCCTCCATTCCCTAGTCGCCTTTTGCCAACATTAGGGCCCCAATCCCTGAGTTGAGCCTTTTAGACATAGGGCCTCCATTTACTAGTCGCCTTTTGCCAACATTAGGGCTCCAATCCCTGAGTTGAGCTTTTTAGACATAGGGCCTCCATTCCCTAGTCACCTTTTGCCAACATTACGGCTCCAATCCCTGAGTTGAGTCTTTTTAGACATAGGGCCTCCATTCCCTAGTCGTCTTTTGCCAACATTAGGACTCCAGTCCCTGAGTAGAGCCTTTTAGACATAGGGCCTCCATTCCCTAGTCGCCTTTTGCCAACATTAGGGTTCCAATCCCTGAGTTGAGCCTTTTAGATATAGGGCCTCCATTCCCTAGTCGCCTTTTGTGCCAACATTAGGGCTCCAATCCCTGAGTTGAGCCTTATTAAACATAGGGCCTCCATTCCCTAGTCACCTTTTGCCAACAATAGGGCTCCAATCCCTGAGTTGACCCTTTTAGACACAGGGCCTCCATTCCCTAGTAGCCTTTTGCCAATATTATGGCCCTAATCCCAGAGTTGAGCCTTTTAGACATAGGGCCTCCATTCCCTAGTCGCCTTTTGCCAACATTAGGGCTCCAATCCCTGAGTAGAGCCTTTTAGACATAGGGCCTCCATTTCCTAGTCGCCTTTTGCCAACATTAGGGCTCTAATCCCTAAGTTGAGCCTTTTAGAAATGCGGTCTCCATTCCCTAGTCGCCTTTTACCAACATTAGGGCTCCAATCCCTGAGTTGAGCCTTTTAGACATACGGCCTCCTTTCCCTAGTCGCCTTTTAGACAACATTAGGGCCCCAATCCCTGAGTTGAGCCTTTTAGACATAGGGCCTCCATTTCCTAGTCGCCTTTTGCCAACATTGGGGCTCCAATCCCTAAGTTGAGCCTTTTAGAAATGCGGTCACCATTCCCTAGTCGCCTTTTACCAACATTAGGGCTCCAATCCCTGAGTTGAGCCTTTTAGACATATGGCCTCCATTCCCTAGTCGCCTTTTGCCAACATTAGGGCCCCAATCCCTGAGTTGAGCCTTTTAGACATGGGGCCTCTATTTCCTAGTCGCCTTTTGCCAACATTAGGGCTCCAATCCTTGAGTTGAGCCTTTTAGACATAGGGCCTCCATTCCTAGTCGCCTTTTATGCCAACATTAGGGCTCCAATCCCTAAGTTGAGCCTTTTAGAAATGCGGCCTCCATTCCCTAGTCGCCTTTTACCAACATTAGAGCTCCAATCCCTGAGTTGAGCCTTTTAGACATAGGGCCTCCATTCCCTAGTCGCCTTTTGCCAACATTAGGGCCCCAATCCCTGAGTTGAGCCTTTTAGACATAGGGCCTCCATTTACTAGTCGCCTTTTGCCAACATTAGGGCTCCAATCCCTGAGTTGAGCTTTTTAGACATAGGGCCTCCATTCCCTAGTCACCTTTTGCCAACATTACGGCTCCAATCCCTGAGTTGAGTCTTTTTAGACATAGGGCCTCCATTCCCTAGTCGTCTTTTGCCAACATTAGGACTCCAGTCCCTGAGTAGAGCCTTTTAGACATAGGGCCTCCATTCCCTAGTCGCCTTTTGCCAACATTAGGGCTCCAATCCCTGAGTTGAGCCTTTTAGATATAGGGCCTCCATTCCCTAGTCGCCTTTTGTGCCAACATTAGGGCTCAAATCCCTAAGTTGAGCCTTATTAAACATAGGGCCTCCATTCCCTAGTTGCCTTTTGCCAACAATAGGGCTCCAATCCCTGAGTTGACCCTTTTAGACACAGGGCCTCCATTCCCTTGTAGCCTTTTGCCAATATTATGGCCCTAATCCCAGAGTTGAGCCTTTTAGACATAGGGCCTCCATTCCCTAGTCGCCTTTTGCCAACATTAGGGCTCCAATCCCTGAGTTGAGCCATTTAGACATAGGGTCTCAATTCCCTAGTCGCCTTTTGCCAACATTAGGGCCCCAATCCCTGAGTTGAGCCTTTTAGATATAGGGCCTCCATTCCTAGTCACCTTTTTTGCCAACATTAGGGCTCCAATCCCTGAGATGAGCCTTTTACACATAGGGCCTCCATTCCCTAGTCGCCTACTGCCAACATTAGGGCTCCAATCCCTAAGTTGAGCCTTTTAGAAAAGCGGCCTCCATTCCCTAGTCGCCTTTTACCAACATTAGGGCTTCAATCCCTGAGTTGAGCCTTTTAGATATAGGGCCTCCATTTCCTAGTAGCCTTTTGTCAACATTAGGGCTCCAATCCCTGAGTTGAGCTTTTTAGACATAGGGCCTCCATTCCCTAGTCGCCTTTTGCCAATATTAGTGCTCCAATCCCTGGGTTGAGCCTTTTATACATAGGGCCTCCATTTCCTAGTTGCCTTTTGCCAACACTAGGGCCCCAATCCCTTAGTTGAGACTTTTAGACATAGGGCCTCCATTTCCTAGTCGCCTTTTGCCTACATTAGGGCTCCAATCCCTGAGTTGAGCTTTTTAGACATAGGGCCTCCATTCCCAAGTCACCTTATGCCAACATTAGGGCTCCAATCCCTGAATTGAGCCTTTTAGACATAGGGCCTCCATTCCTAGTCGCCTTTTTTGCCAACATTAGGGCTCCAATCCCTGAGATGAGCCTTTTACACATAGGGCCTCCATTCCCTAGTCGCCTACTGCCAACATTAGGGCTCCAATCCCTAAGTTGAGCCTTTTAGAAATGCGGCCTCCATTCCCTAGTCGCCTTTTGCCAACATTAGGGCTCCAATCCCTGAGTTGAGCCTTTTAGACATAGGGCCTACATTTCCTAGTCGCCTTTTGCCAACATTAGGGCTCCAATCCCTGAGTTGAGCCTTTTAGACATAGGGCCTCCATTTCCTAGTCGCCTTTTGCCAACATTAGGGTTCCAATCCCTGAGTTGAGCCTTTTAGATATAGGGCCTCCATTCCCTAGTCGCCTTTTGTGCCAACATTAGGGCTCCAATCCCTGAGTTGAGCCTTATTAAACATAGGGCCTCCATTCCCTAGTCACCTTTTGCCAACAATAGGGCTCCAATCTCTGAGTTGACCCTTTTAGACACAGGGCCTCCATTCCCTAGTAGCCTTTTGCCAATATTATGGCCCTAATCCCAGAGTTGAGCCTTTTAGACATAGGGCCTCCATTCCCTAGTCGCCTTTTGCCAACATTAGGGCTCCAATCCCTGAGTAGAGCCTTTTAGACATAGGGCCTCCATTTCCTAGTCGCCTTTTGCCAACATTAGGGCTCTAATCCCTAAGTTGAGCCTTTTAGAAATGCGGTCTCCATTCCCTAGTCGCCTTTTACCAACATTAGGGCTCCAATCCCTGAGTTGAGCCTTTTAGACATACGGCCTCCATTCCCTAGTCGCCTTTTAGACAACATTAGGGCCCCAATCCCTGAGTTGAGCCTTTTAGACATAGGGCCTCCATTTCCTAGTCGCCTTTTGCCAACATTGGGGCTCCAATCCCTAAGTTGAGCCTTTTAGAAATGCGGTCACCATTCCCTAGTCGCCTTTTACCAACATTAGGGCTCCAATCCCTGAGTTGAGCCTTTTAGACATATGGCCTCCATTCCCTAGTCGCCTTTTGCCAACATTAGGGCCCCAATCCCTGAGTTGAGCCTTTTAGACATGGGGCCTCTATTTCCTAGTCGCCTTTTGCCAACATTAGGGCTCCAATCCTTGAGTTGAGCCTTTTAGACATAGGGCCTCCATTCCTAGTCGCCTTTTATGCCAACATTAGGGCTCCAATCCCTAAGTTGAGCCTTTTAGAAATGCGGCCTCCATTCCCTAGTCGCCTTTTACCAACATTAGAGCTCCAATCCCTGAGTTGAGCCTTTTAGACATAGGGCCTCCATTCCCTAGTCGCCTTTTGCCAACATTAGGGCCCCAATCCCTGAGTTGAGCCTTTTAGACATAGGGCCTCCATTTACTAGTCGCCTTTTGCCAACATTAGGGCTCCAATCCCTGAGTTGAGCTTTTTAGACATAGGGCCTCCATTCCCTAGTCACCTTTTGCCAACATTACGGCTCCAATCCCTGAGTTGAGTCTTTTTAGACATAGGGCCTCCATTCCCTAGTCGTCTTTTGCCAACATTAGGACTCCAGTCCCTGAGTAGAGCCTTTTAGACATAGGGCCTCCATTCCCTAGTCGCCTTTTGCCAACATTAGGGCTCCAATCCCTGAGTTGAGCCTTTTAGATATAGGGCCTCCATTCCCTAGTCGCCTTTTGTGCCAACATTAGGGCTCAAATCCCTAAGTTGAGCCTTATTAAACATAGGGCCTCCATTCCCTAGTTGCCTTTTGCCAACAATAGGGCTCCAATCCCTGAGTTGACCCTTTTAGACACAGGGCCTCCATTCCCTTGTAGCCTTTTGCCAATATTATGGCCCTAATCCCAGAGTTGAGCCTTTTAGACATAGGGCCTCCATTCCCTAGTCGCCTTTTGCCAACATTAGGGCTCCAATCCCTGAGTTGAGCCATTTAGACATAGGGTCTCAATTCCCTAGTCGCCTTTTGCCAACATTAGGGCCCCAATCCCTGAGTTGAGCCTTTTAGATATAGGGCCTCCATTCCTAGTCACCTTTTTTGCCAACATTAGGGCTCCAATCCCTGAGATGAGCCTTTTACACATAGGGCCTCCATTCCCTAGTCGCCTACTGCCAACATTAGGGCTCCAATCCCTAAGTTGAGCCTTTTAGAAATGCGGCCTCCATTCCCTAGTCGCCTTTTACCAACATTAGGGCTTCAATCCCTGAGTTGAGCCTTTTAGATATAGGGCCTCCATTTCCTAGTAGCCTTTTGTCAACATTAGGGCTCCAATCCCTGAGTTGAGCTTTTTAGACATAGGGCCTCCATTCCCTAGTCGCCTTTTGCCAATATTAGTGCTCCAATCCCTGGGTTGAGCCTTTTATACATAGGGCCTCCATTTCCTAGTTGCCTTTTGCCAACACTAGGGCCCCAATCCCTTAGTTGAGACTTTTAGACATAGGGCCTCCATTTCCTAGTCGCCTTTTGCCTACATTAGGGCTCCAATCCCTGAGTTGAGCTTTTTAGACATAGGGCCTCCATTCCCTAGTCACCTTATGCCAACATTAGGGCTCCAATCCCTGAATTGAGCCTTTTAGACACAGGGCCTCCATTCCTAGTCGCCTTTTTTGCCAACATTAGGGCTCCAATCCCTGAGATGAGCCTTTTACACATAGGGCCTCCATTCCCTAGTCGCCTACTGCCAACATTAGGGCTCCAATCCCTAAGTTGAGCCTTTTAGAAATGCGGCCTCCATTCCCTAGTCGCCTTTTGCCAACATTAGGGCTCCAATCCCTGAGTTGAGCCTTTTAGACATAGGGCCTACATTTCCTAGTCGCCTTTTGCCAACATTAGGGCTCCAATCCCTGAGTTGAGCCTTTTAGACATAGGGCCTCCATTCCCTAGTCGCCTTTTGCCAACATTAGGGCCCCAATCCCTGAGTTGAGCCTTTTTAGACATAGGGCCTCCATTCCCTAGTCGTCTATTGCCAACATTAGGGCTCCAATCCCTGAGTTGAGCCTTTTAGACATAGGGCCTCCATTTCTTAGTTGCCTTTTGCCAACACTAGGGCCCCAATCCCTTAGTTGAGCCTTTTAGACATAGGGCCTCCATTCCTAGTCGCCTTTTATGCCAACATTAGGGCTCCAATCCCTAAGTTGAGCCTTTTAGAAATGCGGCCTCCATTCCCTAGTCGCCTTTTACCAACATTAGAGCTCCAATCCCTGAGTTGAGCCTTTTAGACATAGGGCCTCCATTCCCTAGTCGCCTTTTGCCAACATTAGGGCCCAATCCCTGAGTTGAGCCTTTTAGACATAGGGCCTCCATTTACTAGTCGCCTTTTGCCAACATTAGGGCTCCAATCCCTGAGTTGAGCTTTTTAGACATAGGGCCTCCCTTCCCTAGTCACCTTTTGCCAACATTACGGCTCCAATCCCTGAGTTGAGTCTTTTTAGACATAGGGCCTCCATTCCCTAGTCGTCTTTTGCCAACATTAGGACTCCAGTCCCTGAGTAGAGCCTTTTAGACATAGGGCCTCCATTCCCTAGTCGCCTTTTGCCAACATTAGGGCTCCAATCCCTGAGTTGAGCCTTTTAGATATAGGGCCTCCATTCCCTAGTCGCCTTTTGTGCCAACATTAGGGCTCCAATCACTGAGTTGAGCCTTATTAAACATAGGGCCTCCATTCCCTAGTTCGCCTTTTGCCAACAATAGGGCTCCAATCCCTGAGTTGACCCTTTTAGACACAGGGCCTCCATTCCCTAGTAGCCTTTTGCCAATATTATGGCCCTAATCCCAGAGTTGAGCCTTTTAGACATAGGGCCTCCATTCCCTAGTCGCCTTTTGCCAACATTAGGGCTCCAATCCCTGAGTTGAGCCATTTAGACATAGGGTCTCAATTCCCTAGTCGCCTTTTGCCAACATTAGGGCTCCAATCCCTGAGATGAGCCTTTTACACATAGGGCCTCCATTCCCTAGTCGCCTACTGCCAACATTAGGGCTCCAATCCCTAAGTTGAGCCTTTTAGAAATGCGGCCTCCATTCCCTAGTCGCCTTTTACCAACATTAGGGCTCCAATCCCTGAGTTGAGCCTTTTAGATATAGGGCCTCCATTTCCTAGTAGCCTTTTGTCAACATTAGGGCTCCAATCCCTGAGTTGAGCTTTTTAGACATAGGGCCTCCATTCCCTAGTCGCCTTTTGCCAATATTAGTGCTCCAATCCCTGGGTTGAGCCTTTTATACATAGGGCCTCCATTTCCTAGTTGCCTTTTGCCAACACTAGGGCCCCAATCCCTTAGTTGAGACTTTTAGACATAGGGCCTCCATTTCCTAGTCGCCTTTTGCCTACATTAGGGCTCCAATCCCTGAGTTGAGCTTTTTAGACATAGGGCCTCCATTCCCTAGTCACCTTATGCCAACATTAGGGCTCCAATCCCTGAGTTGAGCCTTTTAGACATAGGGCCTCCATTCCTAGTCGCCTTTTTTGCCAACATTAGGGCTCCAATCCCTGAGATGAGCCTTTTACACATAGGGCCTCCATTCCCTAGTCGCCAACTGCCAACATTAGGGCTCCAATCCCTAAGTTGAGCCTTTTAGAAATGCGGCCTCCATTCCCTAGTCGCCTTTTGCCAACATTAGGGCTCCAATCCCTGAGTTGAGCCTTTTAGACATAGGGCCTACATTTCCTAGTCGCCTTTTGCCAACATTAGGGCTCCAATCCCTGAGTTGAGCCTTTTAGACATAGGGCCTCCATTCCCTAGTCGCCTTTTGACAACATTAGGGCCCCAATCCCTGAGTTGAGCCTTTTTAGACATAGGGCCTCCATTCCCTAGTCGTCTATTGCCAACATTAGGGCTCCAATCCCTGAGTTGAGCCTTTTAGACATAGGGCCTCCATTTCCTAGTTGCCTTTTGCCAACACTAGGGCCCCAATCCCTTAGTTGAGCCTTTTAGACATAGGGCCTCCATTCCTAGTCGCCTTTTATGCCAACATTAGGGCTCCAATCCCTAAGTTGAGCCTTTTAGAAATGCGGCCTCCATTCCCTAGTCGCCTTTTACCAACATTAGAGCTCCAATCCCTGAGTTGAGCCTTTTAGACATAGGGCCTCCATTCCCTAGTCGCCTTTTGCCAACATTAGGGCCCAATCCCTGAGTTGAGCCTTTTAGACATAGGGCCTCCATTTACTAGTCGCCTTTTGCCAACATTAGGGCTCCAATCCCTGAGTTGAGCTTTTTAGACATAGGGCCTCCATTCCCTAGTCACCTTTTGCCAACATTACGGCTCCAATCCCTGAGTTGAGTCTTTTTAGACATAGGGCCTCCATTCCCTAGTCGTCTTTTGCCAACATTAGGACTCCAGTCCCTGAGTAGAGCCTTTTAGACATAGGGCCTCCATTCCCTAGTCGCCTTTTGCCAACATTAGGGCTCCAATCCCTGAGTTGAGCCTTTTAGATATAGGGCCTCCATTCCCTAGTCGCCTTTTGTGCCAACATTAGGGCTCCAATCACTGAGTTGAGCCTTATTAAACATAGGGCCTCCATTCCCTAGTCGCCTTTTGCCAACAATAGGGCTCCAATCCCTGAGTTGACCCTTTTAGACACAGGGCCTCCATTCCCTAGTAGCCTTTTGCCAATATTATGGCCCTAATCCCAGAGTTGAGCCTTTTAGACATAGGGCCTCCATTCCCTAGTCGCCTTTTGCCAACATTAGGGCTCCAATCCCTGAGTTGAGCCATTTAGACATAGGGTCTCAATTCCCTAGTCGCCTTTTGCCAACATTAGGGCCCCAATCCCTGAGTTGAGCCTTTTAGATATAGGGCCTCCATTCCTAGTCGCCTTTTTTGCCAACATTAGGGCTCCAATCCCTGAGATGAGCCTTTTACACATAGGGCCTCCATTCCCTAGTCGCCTACTGCCAACATTAGGGCTCCAATCCCTATGTTGAGCCTTTTAGAAATGCGGCCTCCATTCCCTAGTCGCCTTTTACCAACATTAGGGCTCCAGTCCCTGAGTTGAGCCTTTTAGATATAGGGCCTCCATTTCCTAGTAGCCTTTTGTCAACATTAGGGCTCCAATCCCTGAGATGAGCCTTTTACACATAGGGCCTCCATTCCCTAGTCGCCTACTGCCAACATTAGGGCTCCAATGCCTAAGTTGAGCCTTTTAGAAATGCGGCCTCCATTCCCTAGTCGCCTTTTGCCAACATTAGGGCTCCAATCCCTGAGTTGAGCCTTTTAGACATAGGGCCTACATTTCCTAGTCGCCTTTTGCCAACATTAGGGCTCCAATCCCTGAGTTGAGCCTTTTAGACATAGGGCCTCCATTCCCTAGTCGCCTTTTGCCAACATTAGGGCCCCAATCCCTGAGTTGAGCCTTTTTAGACATAGGGCCTCCATTCCCTAGTCTTCTATTGCCAACATTAGGGCTCCAATCCCTGAGTTGAGCCTTTTAGACATAGGGCCTCCATTTCCTAGTTGCCTTTTGCCAACACTAGGGCCCCAATCCCTTAGTTGAGCCTTTTAGACATAGGGCCTCCATTCCTAGACGCCTTTTATGCCAACATTAGGGCTCCAATCCCTAAGTTGAGCCTTTTAGAAATGCGGCCTCCATTCCCTAGTCGCCTTTTACCAACATTAGAGCTCCAATCCCTGAGTTGAGCCTTTTAGACATAGGGCCTCCATTCCCTAGTCGCCTTTTGCCAACATTAGGGCCCAATCCCTGAGTTGAGCCTTTTAGACATAGGGCCTCCATTTACTAGTCGCCTTTTGCCAACATTAGGGCTCCAATCCCTGAGTTGAGCTTTTTAGACATAGGGCCTCCATTCCCTAGTCACCTTTTGCCAACATTACGGCTCCAATCCCTGAGTTGAGTCTTTTTAGACATAGGGCCTCCATTCCCTAGTCGTCTTTTGCCAACATTAGGACTCCAGTCCCTGAGTAGAGCCTTTTAGACATAGGGCCTCCATTCCCTAGTCGCCTTTTGCCAACATTAGGGCTCCAATCCCTGAGTTGAGCCTTTTAGATATAGGGCCTCCATTCCCTAGTCGCCTTTTGTGCCAACATTAGGGCTCCAATCACTGAGTTGAGCCTTATTAAACATAGGGCCTCCATTCCCTAGTCGCCTTTTGCCAACAATAGGGCTCCAATCCCTGAGTTGACCCTTTTAGACACAGGGCCTCCATTCCCTAGTAGCCTTTTGCCAATATTATGGCCCTAATCCCAGAGTTGAGCCTTTTAGACATAGGGCCTCCATTCCCTAGTCGCCTTTTGCCAACATTAGGGCTCCAATCCCTGAGTTGAGCCATTTAGACATAGGGTCTCAATTCCCTAGTCGCCTTTTGCCAACATTAGGGCCCCAATCCCTGAGTTGAGCCTTTTAGATATAGGGCCTCCATTCCTAGTCGCCTTTTTTGCCAACATTAGGGCTCCAATCCCTGAGATGAGCCTTTTACACATAGGGCCTCCATTCCCTAGTCGCCTACTGCCAACATTAGGGCTCCAATCCCTAAGTTGAGCCTTTTAGAAATGCGGCCTCCATTCCCTATTCGCCTTTTACCAACATTAGGGCTCCAATCCCTGAGTTGAGCCTTTTAGATATAGGGCCTCCATTTCCTAGTAGCCTTTTGTCAACATTAGGGCTCCAATCCCTGAGTTGAGCTTTTTAGACATAGGGCCTCCATTCCCTAGTCGCCTTTTGCCAATATTAGTGCTCCAATCCCTGGGTTGAGCCTTTTATACATAGGGCCTCCATTTCCTAGTTGCCTTTTGCCAACACTAGGGCCCCAATCCCTTAGTTGAGACTTTTAGACATAGGGCCTCCATTTCCTAGTCGCCTTTTGCCTACATTAGGGCTCCAATCCCTGAGTTGAGCTTTTTAGACATAGGGCCTCCATTCCCTAGTCACCTTATGCCAACATTAGGGCTCCAATCCCTGAGTTGAGCCTTTTAGACATAGGGCCTCCATTCCTAGTCGCCTTTTTTGCCAACATTAGGGCTCCAATCCCTGAGATGAGCCTTTTACACATAGGGCCTCCATTCCCTAGTCGCCAACTGCCAACATTAGGGCTCCAATCCCTAAGTTGAGCCTTTTAGAAATGCGGCCTCCATTCCCTAGTCGCCTTTTGCCAACATTAGGGCTCCAATCCCTGAGTTGAGCCTTTTAGACATAGGGCCTACATTTCCTAGTCGCCTTTTGCCAACATTAGGGCTCCAATCCCTGAGTTGAGCCTTTTAGACATAGGGCCTCCATTCCCTAGTCGCCTTTTGCCAACATTAGGGCCCCAATCCCTGAGTTGAGCCTTTTTAGACATAGGGCCTCCATTCCCTAGTCTTCTATTGCCAACATTAGGGCTCCAATCCCTGAGTTGAGCCTTTTAGACATAGGGCCTCCATTTCCTAGTTGCCTTTTGCCAACACTAGGGCCCCAATCCCTTAGTTGAGCCTTTTAGACATAGGGCCTCCATTCCTAGTCGCCTTTTATGCCAACATTAGGGCTCCAATCCCTAAGTTGAGCCTTTTAGAAATGCGGCCTCCATTCCCTAGTCGCCTTTTACCAACATTAGAGCTCCAATCCCTGAGTTGAGCCTTTTAGACATAGGGCCTCCATTCCCTAGTCGCCTTTTGCCAACATTAGGGCCCAATCCCTGAGTTGAGCCTTTTAGACATAGGGCCTCCATTTACTAGTCGCCTTTTGCCAACATTAGGGCTCCAATCCCTGAGTTGAGCTTTTTAGACATAGGGCCTCCATTCCCTAGTCACCTTTTGCCAACATTACGGCTCCAATCCCTGAGTTGAGTCTTTTTAGACATAGGGCCTCCATTCCCTAGTCGTCTTTTGCCAACATTAGGACTCCAGTCCCTGAGTAGAGCCTTTTAGACATAGGGCCTCCATTCCCTAGTCGCCTTTTGCCAACATTAGGGCTCCAATCCCTGAGTTGAGCCTTTTAGATATAGGGCCTCCATTCCCTAGTCGCCTTTTGTGCCAACATTAGGGCTCCAATCACTGAGTTGAGCCTTATTAAACATAGGGCCTCCATTCCCTAGTCGCCTTTTGCCAACAATAGGGCTCCAATCCCTGAGTTGACCCTTTTAGACACAGGGCCTCCATTCCCTAGTAGCCTTTTGCCAATATTATGGCCCTAATCCCAGAGTTGAGCCTTTTAGACATAGGGCCTCCATTCCCTAGTCGCCTTTTGCCAACATTAGGGCTCCAATCCCTGAGTTGAGCCATTTAGACATAGGGTCTCAATTCCCTAGTCGCCTTTTGCCAACATTAGGGCCCCAATCCCTTAGTTGAGCCTTTTAGATATAGGGCCTCCATTCCTAGTCGCCTTTTTTGCCAACATTAGGGCTCCAATCCCTGAGATGAGCCTTTTACACATATGGCCTCCATTCCCTAGTCGCCTACTGCCAACATTAGGGCTCCAATCCCTAAGTTGAGCCTTTTAGAAATGCGGCCTCCATTCCCTAGTCGCCTTTTACCAACATTAGGGCTCCAATCCCTGAGTTGAGCCTTTTAGATATAGGGCCTCCATTTCCTAGTAGCCTTTTGTCAACATTAGGGCTCCAATCCCTGAGTTGAGCTTTTTAGACATAGGGCCTCCATTCCCTAGTCGCCTTTTGCCAATATTAGTGCTCCAATCCCTGGGTTGAGCCTTTTATACATAGGGCCTCCATTTCCTAGTTGCCTTTTGCCAACACTAGGGCCCCAATCCCTTAGTTGAGACTTTTAGACATAGGGCCTCCATTTCCTAGTCGCCTTTTGCCTACATTAGGGCTCCAATCCCTGAGTTGAGCTTTTTAGACATAGGGCCTCCATTCCCTAGTCACCTTATGCCAACATTAGGGCTCCAATCCCTGAGTTGAGCCTTTTAGACATAGGGCCTCCATTCCTAGTCGCCTTTTTTGCCAACATTAGGGCTCCAATCCCTGAGATGAGCCTTTTACACATAGGGCCTCCATTCCCTAGTCGCCAACTGCCAACATTAGGGCTCCAATCCCTAAGTTGAGCCTTTTAGAAATGCGGCCTCCATTCCCTAGTCGCCTTTTGCCAACATTAGGGCTCCAATCCCTGAGTTGAGCCTTTTAGACATAGGGCCTACATTTCCTAGTCGCCTTTTGCCAACATTAGGGCTCCAATCCCTGAGTTGAGCCTTTTAGACATAGGGCCTCCATTCCCTAGTCGCCTTTTGCCAACATTAGGGCCCCAATCCCTGAGTTGAGCCTTTTTAGACATAGGGCCTCCATTCCCTAGTCTTCTATTGCCAACATTAGGGCTCCAATCCCTGAGTTGAGCCTTTTAGACATAGGGCCTCCATTTCCTAGTTGCCTTTTGCCAACACTAGGGCCCCAATCCCTTAGTTGAGCCTTTTAGACATAGGGCCTCCATTCCTAGTCGCCTTTTATGCCAACATTAGGGCTCCAATCCCTAAGTTGAGCCTTTTAGAAATGCGGCCTCCATTCCCTAGTCGCCTTTTACCAACATTAGAGCTCCAATCCCTGAGTTGAGCCTTTTAGACATAGGGCCTCCATTCCCTAGTCGCCTTTTGCCAACATTAGGGCCCAATCCCTGAGTTGAGCCTTTTAGACATAGGGCCTCCATTTACTAGTCGCCTTTTGCCAACATTAGGGCTCCAATCCCTGAGTTGAGCTTTTTAGACATAGGGCCTCCATTCCCTAGTCACCTTTTGCCAACATTACGGCTCCAATCCCTGAGTTGAGTCTTTTTAGACATAGGGCCTCCATTCCCTAGTCGTCTTTTGCCAACATTAGGACTCCAGTCCCTGAGTAGAGCCTTTTAGACATAGGGCCTCCATTCCCTAGTCGCCTTTTGCCAACATTAGGGCTCCAATCCCTGAGTTGAGCCTTTTAGACATAAGGCCTCCATTTCCTAGTCGCCTTTTGCCTACATTAGGGCTCCAATCCCTGAGTTGAGCTTTTTAGACATAGGGCCTCCATTCCCTAGTCACCTTATGCCAACATTAGGGCTCCAATCCCTGAGTTGAGCCTTTTAGACATAGGGCCTCCATTCCTAGTCGCCTTTTTTGCCAACATTAGGGCTCCAATCCCTGAGATGAGCCTTTTACACATAGGGCCTCCATTCCCTAGTCGCCTACTGCCAACATTAGGGCTCCAATCCCTAAGTTGAGCCTTTTAGAAATGCGGCCTCCATTCCCTAGTCGCCTTTTGCCAACATTAGGGCTCCAATCCCTGAGTTGAGCCTTTTAGACATAGGGCCTACATTTCCTAGTCGCGTTTTGCCAACATTAGGGCTCCAATCCCTGAGTTGAGCCTTTTAGACATAGGGCCTCCATTCCCTAGTCGCCTTTTGCCAACATTAGGGCCCCAATCCCTGAGTTGAGCCTTTTTAGACATAGGGCCTCCATTCCCTAGTCTTCTATTGCCAACATTAGGGCTCCAATCCCTGAGTTGAGCCTTTTAGACATAGGGCCTCCATTTCCTAGTTGCCTTTTGCCAACACTAGGGCCCCAATCCCTTAGTTGAGCCTTTTAGACATAGGGCCTCCATTCCTAGTCGCCTTTTATGCCAACATTAGGGCTCCAATCCCTAAGTTGAGCCTTTTAGAAATGCGGCCTCCATTCCCTAGTCGCCTTTTACCAACATTAGAGCTCCAATCCCTGAGTTGAGCCTTTTAGACATAGGGCCTCCATTCCCTAGTCGCCTTTTGCCAACATTAGGGCCCAATCCCTGAGTTGAGCCTTTTAGACATAGGGCCTCCATTTACTAGTCGCCTTTTGCCAACATTAGGGCTCCAATCCCTGAGTTTAGCTTTTTAGACATAGGGCCTCCATTCCCTAGTCACCTTTTGCCAACATTACGGCTCCAATCCCTGAGTTGAGTCTTTTTAGACATAGGGCCTCCATTCCCTAGTCGTCTTTTGCCAACATTAGGACTCCAGTCCCTGAGTAGAGCCTTTTAGACATAGGGCCTCCATTCCCTAGTCGCCTTTTGCCAACATTAGGGCTCCAATCCCTGAGTTGAGCCTTTTAGATATAGGGCCTCCATTCCCTAGTCGCCTTTTGTGCCAACATTAGGGCTCCAATCACTGAGTTGAGCCTTATTAAACATAGGGCCTCCATTCCCTAGTCGCCTTTTGCCAACAATAGGGCTCCAATCCCTGAGTTGACCCTTTTAGACACAGGGCCTCCATTCCCTAGTAACCTTTTGCCAATATTATGGCCCTAATCCCAGAGTTGAGCCTTTTAGACATAGGGCCTCCATTCCCTAGTCGCCTTTTGCCAACATTAGGGCTCCAATCCCTGAGTTGAGCCATTTAGACATAGGGTCTCAATTCCCTAGTTGCCTTTTGCCAACATTAGGGCCCCAATCCCTGAGTTGAGCCTTTTAGATATAGGGCCTCCATTCCTAGTCGCCTTTTTTGCCAACATTAGGGCTCCAATCCCTGAGATGAGCCTTTTACACATAGGGCCTCCATTCCCTAGTCGCCTACTGCCAACATTAGGGCTCCAATCCCTATGTTGAGCCTTTTAGAAATGCGGCCTCCATTCCCTAGTCGCCTTTTACCAACATTAGGGCTCCAGTCCCTGAGTTGAGCCTTTTAGATATAGGGCCTCCATTTCCTAGTAGCCTTTTGTCAACATTAGGGCTCCAATCCCTGAGTTGAGCTTTTTAGACATAGGGCCTCCATTCCCTAGTCGCCTTTTGCCAATATTAGTGCTCCAATCCCTGGGTTGAGCCTTTTATACATAGGGCCTCCATTTCCTAGTTGCCTTTTGCCAACACTAGGGCCCCAATCCCTTAGTTGAGACTTTTAGACATAGGGCCTCCATTTCCTAGTCGCCTTTTGCCTACATTAGGGCTCCAATCCCTGAGTTGAGATTTTTAGACATAGGGCCTCCATTCCCTAGTCACCTTATGCCAACATTAGGGCTCCAATCCCTGAGTTGAGCCTTTTAGACATAGGGCCTCCATTCCTAGTCGCCTTTTTTGCCAACATTAGGGCTCCAATCCCTGAGATGAGCCTTTTACACATAGGGCCTCCATTCCCTAGTCGCCTACTGCCAACATTAGTGCTCCAATCCCTAAGTTGAGCCTTTTAGAAATGCGGCCTCCATTCCCTAGTCGCCTTTTGCCAACATTAGGGCTCCAATCCCTGAGTTGAGCCATTTAGACATAGGGTCTCAATTCCCTAGTCGCCTTTTGCCAACATTAGGGCCCCAATCCCTGAGTTGAGCCTTTTAGATATAGGGCCTCCATTCCTAGTCGCCTTTTTTGCCAACATTAGGGCTCCAATCCCTGAGATGAGCCTTTTACACATAGGGCCTCCATTCCCTAGTCGCCTACTGCCAACATTAGGGCTCCAATCCCTATGTTGAGCCTTTTAGAAATGCGGCCTCCATTCCCTAGTCGCCTTTTACTAACATTAGGGCTCCAGTCCCTGAGTTGAGCCTTTTAGATATAGGGCCTCCATTTCCTAGTAGCCTTTTGTCAACATTAGGGCTCCAATCCCTGAGTTGAGCTTTTTAGACATAGGGCCTCCATTCCCTAGTCGCCTTTTGCCAATATTAGTGCTCCAATCCCTGGGTTGAGCCTTTTATACATAGGGCCTCCATTTCCTAGTTGCCTTTTGCCAACACTAGGGCCCCAATCCCTTAGTTGAGACTTTTAGACATAGGGCCTCCATTTCCTAGTCGCCTTTTGCCTACATTAGGGCTCCAATCCCTGAGTTGAGCTTTTTAGACATAGGGCCTCCATTCCCTAGTCACCTTATGCCAACATTAGGGCTCCAATCCCTGAGTTGAGCCTTTTAGACATAGGGCCTCCATTCCTAGTCGCCTTTTTTGCCAACATTAGGGCTCCAATCCCTGAGATGAGCCTTTTACACATAGGGCCTCCATTCCCTAGTCGCCTACTGCCAACATTAGGGCTCCAATCCCTAAGTTGAGCCTTTTAGAAATGCGGCCTCCATTCCCTAGTCGCCTTTTGCCAACATTAGGGCTCCAATCCCTGAGTTGAGCCTTTTAGACATTGGGCCTACATTTCCTAGTCGCCTTTTGCCAACATTAGGGCTCCAATCCCTGAGTTGAGCCTTTTAGACATAGGGCCTCCATTCCCTAGTCGCCTTTTGCCAACATTAGGGCCCCAATCCCTGAGTTGAGCCTTTTTAGACATAGGGCCTCCATTCCCTAGTCTTCTATTGCCAACATTAGGGCTCCAATCCCTGAGTTGAGCCTTTTAGACATAGGGCCTCCATTTCCTAGTTGCCTTTTGCCAACACTAGGGCCCCAATTCCTTAGTTGAGCCTTTTAGACATAGGGCCTCCATTCCTAGTCGCCTTTTATGCCAACATTAGGGCTCCAATCCCTAAGTTGAGCCTTTTAGAAATGCGGCCTCCATTCCCTAGTCGCCTTTTACCAACATTAGAGCTCCAATCCCTGAGTTGAGCCTTTTAGACATAGGGCCTCCATTCCCTAGTCGCCTTTTGCCAACATTAGGGCCCAATCCCTGAGTTGAGCCTTTTAGACATAGGGCCTCCATTTACTAGTCGCCTTTTGCCAACATTAGGGCTCCAATCCCTGAGTTTAGCTTTTTAGACATAGGGCCTCCATTCCCTAGTCACCTTTTGCCAACATTACGGCTCCAATCCCTGAGTTGAGTCTTTTTAGACATAGGGCCTCCATTCCCTAGTCGTCTTTTGCCAACATTAGGACTCCAGTCCCTGAGTAGAGCCTTTTAGACATAGGGCCTCCATTCCCTAGTCGCCTTTTGCCAACATTAGGGCTCCAATCCCTGAGTTGAGCCTTTTAGATATAGGGCCTCCATTCCCTAGTCGCCTTTTGTGCCAACATTAGGGCTCCAATCACTGAGTTGAGCCTTATTAAACATAGGGCCTCCATTCCCTAGTCGCCTTTTGCCAACAATAGGGCTCCAATCCCTGAGTTGACCCTTTTAGACACAGGGCCTCCATTCCCTAGTAACCTTTTGCCAATATTATGGCCCTAATCCCAGAGTTGAGCCTTTTAGACATAGGGCCTCCATTCCCTAGTCGCCTTTTGCCAACATTAGGGCTCCAATCCCTGAGTTGAGCCATTTAGACATAGGGTCTCAATTCCCTAGTCGCCTTTTTCCAACATTAGGGCCCCAATCCCTGAGTTGAGCCTTTTAGATATAGGGCCTCCATTCCTAGTCGCCTTTTTTGCCAACATTAGGGCTCCAATCCCTGAGATGAGCCTTTTACACATAGGGCCTCCATTCCCTAGTCGCCTACTGCCAACATTAGGGCTCCAATCCCTATGTTGAGCCTTTTAGAAATGCGGCCTCCATTCCCTAGTCGCCTTTTACCTACATTAGGGCTCCAGTCCCTGAGTTGAGCCTTTTAGATATAGGGCCTCCATTTCCTAGTAGCCTTTTGTCAACATTAGGGCTCCAATCCCTGAGTTGAGCTTTTTAGACATAGGGCCTCCATTCCCTAGTCGCCTTTTGCCAATATTAGTGCTCCAATCCCTGGGTTGAGCCTTTTATACATAGGGCCTCCATTTCCTAGTTGCCTTTTGCCAACACTAGGGCCCCAATCCCTTAGTTGAGACTTTTAGACATAGGGCCTCCATTTCCTAGTCGCCTTTTGCCTACATTAGGGCTCCAATCCCTGAGTTGAGCTTTTTAGACATAGGGCCTCCATTCCCTAGTCACCTTATGCCAACATTAGGGCTCCAATCTCTGAGTTGAGCCTTTTAGACATAGGGCCTCCATTCCTAGTCGCCTTTTTTGCCAACATTAGGGCTCCAATCCCTGAGATGAGCCTTTTACACATAGGGCCTCCATTCCCTAGTCGCCTACTGCCAACATTAGGGCTCCAATCCCTAAGTTGAGCCTTTTAGAAATGCGGCCTCCATTCCCTAGTCGCCTTTTGCCAACATTAGGGCTCCAATCCCTGAGTTGAGCCTTTTAGACATAGGGCCTACATTTCCTAGTCGCCTTTTGCCAACATTAGGGCTCCAATCCCTGAGTTGAGCCTTTTAGACATAGGGCCTCCATTCCCTAGTCGCCTTTTGCCAACATTAGGGCCCCAATCCCTGAGTTGAGCCTTTTTAGACATAGGGCCTCCATTCCCTAGTCGTCTATTGCCAACATTAGGGCTCCAATCCCTGAGTTGAGCCTTTTAGACATAGGGCCTCCATTTCCTAGTTGCCTTTTGCCAACACTAGGGCCCCAATCCCTTAGTTGAGCCTTTTAGACATAGGGCCTCCATTCCTAGTCGCCTTTTATGCCAACATTAGGGCTCCAATCCCTAAGTTGAGCCTTTTAGAAATGCGGCCTCCATTCCCTAGTCGCCTTTTACCAACATAAGGGCTCCAATCCCAGAGTCGACCCTTTTTAGACATAGTTCCTCCATTCCCTAGTTGCCTTTTGCCAACATTACGGCTCCATTCCCTGAGTTGAGCCTTTTAGACATAGGGCCTCCATTCCCTAGTCGCCTTTTCGCAACATTAGGGCTCCAATCCCTGAGTTGAGCCTTTTAGACATAGGGCCTCCATTCCCTAGTCGCCTTTTGCCAACATTAGGGCCCCAATCCCTGAGTTGAGCCTTTTAGACATAGGGCCTCCATTTACTAGTCGCCTTTTGCCAACATTAGGGCTCCAATCCCTGAGTTGAGCTTTTTAGACATAGGGCCTCCATTCCCTAGTCACCTTTTGCCAACATTACGGCTCCAATCCCTGAGTTGAGTCTTTTTAGACATAGGGCCTCCATTCCCTAGTCGTCTTTTGCCAACATTAGGACTCCAGTCCCTGAGTAGAGCCTTTTAGACATAGGGCCTCCATTCCCTAGTCGCCTTTTGCCAACATTAGGGCTCCAATCCCTGAGTTGAGCCTTATTAAACATAGGGCCTCCATTCCCTAGTCGCCTTTTGCCAACAATAGGGCTCCAATCCCTGAGTTGACCCTTTTAGACACAGGGCCTCCATTCCCTAGTAGCCTTTTGCCAATATTATGGCCCTAATCCCAGAGTTGAGCCTTTTAGACATAGGGCCTCCATTCCCTAGTCGCCTTTTGCCAACATTAGGGCTCCAATCCCTGAGTTGAGCCATTTAGACATAGGGTCTCAATTCCCTAGTCGCCTTTTGCCAACATTAGGGCCCCAATCCCTGAGTTGAGCCTTTTAGATATAGGGCCTCCATTCCTAGTCGCCTTTTTTGCCAACATTAGGGCTCCAATCCCTGAAATGAGCGTTTTACACATAGGGCCTCCATTCCCTAGTCGCCTACTACCAACATTAGGGCTCCAATCCCTAAGTTGAGCCTTTTAGAAATGCGGCCTCCATTCCCTAGTCGCCTTTTAGCAACATTAGGGCTCCAATCCCTGAGTTGAGCCTTTTAGATATAGGGCCTCCATTTCCTAGTAGCCTTTTGTCAACATTAGGGCTCCAATCCCTGAGTTGAGCTTTTTAGACATAGGGCCTCCATTCCCTAGTCGCCTTTTGCCAATATTAGTGCTCCAATCCCTGGGTTGAGCCTTTTATACATAGGGCCTCCATTTCCTAGTTGCCTTTTGCCAACACTAGGGCCCCAATCCCTTAGTTGAGACTTTTAGACATAGGGCCTCCATTTCCTAGTCGCCTTTTGCCTACATTAGGGCTCCAATCCCTGAGTTGAGCTTTTTAGACATAGGGCCTCCATTCCCTAGTCACCTTATGCCAACATTAGGGCTCCAATCCCTGAGTTGAGCCTTTTAGACATAGGGCCTCCATTCCTAGTCGCCTTTTTTGCCAACATTAGGGCTCCAATCCCTGAGATGAGCCTTTTACACATAGGGCCTCCATTCCCTAGTCGCCTACTGCCAACATTAGGGCTCCAATCCCTAAGTTGAGCCTTTTAGAAATGCGGCCTCCATTCCCTAGTCGCCTTTTGCCAACATTAGGGCTCCAATCCCTGAGTTGAGCCTTTTAGACATAGGGCCTACATTTCCTAGTCGCCTTTTGCCAACATTAGGGCTCCAATCCATGAGTTGAGCCTTTTAGACATAGGGCCTCCATTCCCTAGTCGCCTTTTGCCAACATTAGGGCCCCAATCCCTGAGTTGAGCCTTTTTAGACATAGGGCCTCCATTCCCTAGTCGTCTATTGCCAACATTAGGGCTCCAATCCCTGAGTTGAGCCTTTTAGACATAGGGCCTCCATTTCCTAGTTGCCTTTTGCCAACACTAGGGCCCCAATCCCTTAGTTGAGCCTTTTAGACATAGGGCCTCCATTCCTAGTCGCCTTTTATGCCAACATTAGGGCTCCAATCCCTGAGTTGAGCTTTTTAGACATAGGGCCTCCATTCCCTAGTCACCTTATGCCAACATTAGGGCTCCAATCCCTGAGTTGAGCCTTTTAGACAGAGGGCCTCCATTCCTAGTCGCCTTTTTTGCCAACATTAGGGCTCCAATCCCTGAGATGAGCCTTTTACACATAGGGCCTCCATTCCGTAGTCGCCTACTGCCAACATTAGGGCTCCAATCCCTAAGTTGAGCCTTTTAGAAATGCGGCCTCCATTCCCTAGTCGCCTTTTACCAACATTAGGGCTCCAATCCCTGAGTTGAGCCTTTTAGATATAGGGCCTCCATTTCCTAGTAGCCTTTTGTCAACATTAGGGCTCCAATCCCTGAGTTGAGCTTTTTAGACATAGGGCCTACATTCCCTAGTCACCTTTTGCCAACATTAGGGCTCCAATCCCTGAGTTGAGCCTTTTAGACATAGGGCCTCCATTCCCTAGTCGCCTTTTGCCAACATTAGTACTCCATTCCCTGGGTTGAGCCTCATTAGATATAGGGCCTCAATTCCCTAGTCGCCTTTTGCCATCATTATGGCTCCAATCCCTGAGTTGAGCCTTTTTAGACATAGGACCTCCATTCCCTAGTCTCATTTTGCCAACAATAAGGCTCCATTCCCTGAGTTGAACCTTTTAGACATAGGGCCTCCATTCCCTAGTCGCCTTTTACAAACATTAGGGCTCCAATCCCTGAGTTGAGATTTTTAGACATAAGGCCTCCAGTCCCTGAGTTGAGACTTTTAGAAATGCGGCCTCCATTCTCTAGTCGCCTTTTACCAACATTAGGGCTCCAATCCCTGAGTTGAGCCTTTTAGACATAGGGCCTCCATTCCTTGTCGCCTTTTATGCCAACAATAGGGCTCCAATCCCTAAGATGAGCCTTTTACACATAGGGCCTCCATTCCCTAGTCGCCTACTGCCAACATTAGGGCTCCAATCCCTAAGTTGAGCCTTTTAGAAATGCGGCCTCCATTCCCTAGTCGCCTTTTACCAACATTAGGGCTTCAATCCCTGAGTTGAGCCTTTTAGACATAGGGCCTCCATTCCCTAGTCGCCTTTTGCCAACATTAGGGCTCCAATCCCTGAGTTGAGCCTTTTAGACATAGGGCCTACATTTCCTAGTCGCCTTTTGCCAACATTAGGGCTCCAATCCCTGAGTTGAGCCTTTTAGACGTAGGGCCTCCATTCCCTAGTCGCCTTTTGCCAACATTAGGGCCCCAATCCCTTAGTTGAGCCTTTTTAGACATAAGGCCTCCATTACCTAGTCGTCTTTTGCCAACATTAGGGCTCCAATCCCTGAGTTGAGCCTTTTAGAAATAGGGCCTCCATTTCCTAGTTGCCTTTTGCCAACACTAGGGCCCCAATCCCTTAGTTGAGACTTTTAGACATAGGGCCTCCATTTCCTAGTCGCCTTTTGCCAACATTAGGGCTCCAATCCCTGAGTTGAGCTTTTTAGACATAGGGCCTCCATTCCCTAGTCACCTTTTGCCAACATTAGGGCTCCAATCCCTGAGTTGAGCCTTTTAGACATAGGGCCTCCATTCCTAGTCGCCTTTTTTGCCAACATTAGGGTTCCAATCCCTGAGATGAGTCTTTTACACATAGGGCCTCCATTCCCTAGTCGCCTACTACCAACATTAGGGCTCCAATCCCTAAGTTGAGCCTTTTAGAAATGCGGCCTCCATTCCCCAGTCGCCTTTTACCAACATTAGGGCTCCAATCCCTGAGTTGAGCCTTTTAGACATTGGGCCTCCATTCCCTAGTCACCTTTTGCAAATATTAGGGCCCCAATCCCTGAGTTGAGCCTTTTAGACATAGGGCCTTCATTTCCTAGTCGCCTTTTGCCAACATTAGGGCTCCAATCCCTGAGTTGAGCTTTTTAGACATAGGGCCTCCATTCCCTAGTCACCTTTTGCCAACATTAGGGCTCCAATCCATGAGTTGAGCCTTTTAGACATAGGGCCTACATTTCCTAGTCGCCTTTTGCCAACATTAGGGCTCCAATCCCTGAGTTGAGCCTTTTAGACATAGGGCCTCCATTCTCTAGTCGCCTTTTGCCAACATTAGGGCCCCAATCCCTTAGTTGAGCCTTTTTAGACATAAGGCCTCTATTCCCTAGTCGTCTTTTGCCAACATTAGGGCTCCAATCCCTGAGTTGAGCCTTTTAGACATAGGGCCTCCATTTCCTAGTTGCCTTTTGCCAACACTAGGGCTCCAATCCCTGAGTTGAGACTTTTAGACATAGGGCCTCCATTTCCGATTTGCCTTTTGCCAACACTAGGGCCCCAATCCCTTAGTTGAGACTTTTAGACATAGGGCCTCCATTTCCTAGTCGCCTTTTGCCTACATTAGGGCTCCAATCCCTGAGTTGAGCTTTTTAGACATAGGGCCTCCATTCCTAGTCGCCTTTTTTGCCAACATTAGGGCTCCAATCCCTGAGATGAGTCTTTTAGACATAGGGCCTCCATTCCCTAGTCGCCTACTGCCAACATTAGGGCTCCCATCCCTAAGTTGAGCCTTTTAGAAATGCGGCCTCCATTCCCTAGTCGCCTTTTGCCAACATTAGGGCTCCAATCCCTGAGTTGAGCCTTTTAGACATTGGGCCTCCATTCCCTAGTCACCTTTTGCCAACATTAGGGCCCCAATCCCTGAGTTGAGCCTTTTAGACATAGGGCCTTCATTTCCTAGTCGCTTTTTGCCAACATTAGGGCTCCAATCCCTGAGTTGAGCTTTTTAGACATAGGGCCTCCATTCCCTAGTCACCTTTTGCCAACATTAGGGCTCCAATCCATGAGTTGAGCCTTTTAGACATAGGCCCTCCATTCCCTAGTCGCCTTTTGCAAACATTAGGGCTTCAATCCCTGAGTTGAGCCTTTTTAGACATAGGACCTCCATTCCCTAGTCGCATTTTGCCAACATTAGGGCTCCAATCCCTGAGTTGAGCCTTTTAGACATAGGGCCTCCATTCCCTAGTCGCCTTTTGCCAACATTAGTGCTTCAATCCCTGGGTTGAGCCTCATTAGATATAGGGCCTCAATTCCCTAATCGCCTTTTGCCAACATTATGGCTCCAATCCCTGAGTTGAGCCTTTTTAGACATAGGGCCTCCAATCCCTAGTTGCCTTTTGCCATCATTAGGGCTCCAATCCCTGAGTTGAGCCTTTTAGACATAGGGCCTCCATTCCCTAGTCTCATTTTCTACCAATATTATTGCTCAAATACCTTAGTTGAGCCTTTTAGACATGGGGCCTCCATTCCCTAGTCGCCTTTTGCCAACATTAGGTCTCCAATCCCTGAGTTGAGCCTTTTTAGACATAGGGCATCCATTCACTAGTCTCCTTTTGCCAATATTAGTGCACCAATCCCTGGGTTGAGCCTCATTAGATATAGGGCCTCAATTCCCTAGTCGCCTTTTGCCAACATTATGGCTCCAATCCTTGAGTTGAGCCTTTTTAGACATAGGACCTCCATTCCCTAGTTGCCTTTTCCCAACATTAGGGCTCCAATCCCTGAGTTGAGCCTTTTAGACATAGGGCCTCCATTCCCTAGTCGCAATTTCTACCAATATTATGGATCAAATACCTGAGTTGAGCCTTTTAGACATGTGGCCTCCATTTCCTAGTCGCCTTTTGCCAACATTAGGTCTCCAATCCCTGAGTTGAGCCTTTTTAGACAGGGCATCCATTCACTAGTCGCCTTTTGCCAATATTAGTGCACCAATCCCTGAGTTGAGCCTTTTTAGACATAGGGCCTCCATTCCCTAGCCGCTTTTCGCCAACATTAGGGCTTCAATCCCTGAGTTGACCCGTTTAGACTTAGGGCCTCCATTCCCTAGTCGTCTTTTGCCAATATTAGGGCTCCAATTTTTGAGTTGAGCCTTTTAGACATAGGGCCTCCATTCCCTAGTCGCATTTTCTACCAATATTATGGCTCAAATACCTGAGTTGAGCCTTTTAGACATGGGGCCTCCATTCCCTAGTCGCCTTTTGCCAACATTAGGTCTCCAATCACTAAGTTCAGCCTTTTTAGAAATAGAGCCTCCATTCCCTAGTCACCTTTTGCCAACATTAGGTCTCCAATCCCTGAGTTGAGCCTTTTAGACATAGGGCCTCCATTCCCTAGTCGCCTTTTGTGCCAACATTAGGGCTCCAATTCCTGAGTTGAGCCTTATTAGACATAGGGCCTCCATTCCCTAGTCGCCTTTTGCCAACTTTATGGCTCCAATCCCTGAGTTGAGCCTTTTTATTCATAGGGCCTTCATTCCCTAATTGCCTTTTGCCAACATTAGGTCTCCAATTCATGAGTTGAGCCTTTTAGACACAGGGCCTCCATTCCCTAGTAGCCTTTTGCCAATATTATGGCCCAATCCCTAAGTTCAGCCTTTTAGAAATAGGGCCTCCATTCCCTAGTCGCCTTTTGCCAACATTAGGGCTCCAATCCCTGAGTTGAGCCATTTAGACATAGGGCCTCCATTCCCTAGTCGCCTTTTGTGCCAACATTAAGGCTCCAATCCCTGAGTTGAGCCTTATTAGACATAGGGCCTCCATTCCCTAGTCGCCTTTTGCCAACTTTATGGCTCCAATCCCTGAGTTGAGCCTTTTCATTCATAGGGCCTTAATTCCCTAATTGCCTTTTGACAACATTAGGGCTCCAATTCCTGAGTTGATACTTTTAGACACAAGGCCTCCATTCCCTTGTAGCCTTTTGCCAATATTATGGCCCCAATCCCTGAGTTGAGCCTTTTAGACATAGGGCCTCCATTCCCTAGTCGCCTTTTGCCAACATTAGGGCTCCAATCCCTGAGTTGAGCCATTTAGACATAGGGTCTCTATTCCCTAGTCGCCTTTTGCCAACATTAGGGCTCCAATCCCTGAGTTGAGCTTTTTAGACATAGGGCCACCATTCCCTAGTCTCCTTTTGCCAACATTAGGGCTCCAATCCCTAGTCGACTTTTTCCAACATTAGGGCTCCAGTCCCTGAGTTGATCCTTTTAGACATAGGGCCTCCATTCCCTAGTCACCTTTTGCCAACATTACGGCTCCAATCCTTGAGTTGAGCATTTTTAGACATTGGGCCTCCCTTCCCTCGTTGCCTTTTGCCAATATTAGGGCTCCAATCCCTGTGTTGAGCCTTTTAAACACGGGGCATCCATTCCCTAGTCGTCTTTTCTGCCAACATTAGGGCTCTAATCCCTGAGTTCAGCCTTTTAGACATATGGCCTCCATTCCCTAGTCGCCTTTTGCCAACATTAAGGCTCCAATCTCTGAGTTGAGCCTTTAAGACATGGGGCCTCCATTCCCTAGTCGCCTTTTGCCAACATTAGGGCTCCAATCCCTGAGTTGAGCCTTTTAGACAAGGGGCCTCTATTCCCTAGTCGCCTATTGCCAATATTAGGGCTCCAATCCCTGAGTTGAGCCTATTAGAAATGGGGCCTCCATTCCCTTGTCGCCTTTTGCCAACATTAGGGATCCAATCCCTGAGTTGAGCCTTTTAGACATAGGACCTCCATTTCCTAGTCGCCTTTTGCCAACATTAGAGCTACAATCCCTGAGTTGAGCCTTATTACACATAGGCCCTCCATTCCCTAGCCGCCTTTTGCCAATATTAGGGCTCCAATCCCTTAGTTGAGCTTTTTTAGACATAGGGCATCCATACCCTAGTCTCATTTTGCCAACATTAGGGCTCCAATCCCTAAGTTAAGCCTTTTAGACATAGGGCCTCCATTCCCTAGTCGCCTTTTGCCAACATTAGGGCTCCAATCCCTGAGTTGAGCCTTTTTAGACATAGGGCCTCCATTCCCTATTCTCCTTTTGCGACCATTAGGGCTCCAATCCCTGAGTTGAGGCTTTTAGACATAGTGCTCCATTCCCTAATCGCCTTTTTGCCAAAATTAGGGCTCCAATTTTTGAGTAGAGCATTTTTAGACATTGGGCCTCCATTCCCTAGTCGCCCTTTGCCAACATTAGGGCTCCAATCCCTGAGTTGAGCCTTTTAGACATAGGGCCTCCATTGCCTAGTCGTCTTTTGTCAACATTAGGGCTCCAATCCCTGAGTTGAGCCTTATTAGACATAGGGCCTCCATTCCCTAGTCGCCTTTTGCCAACATTAGGGCTCTAATCCCTGAGTTGAGCCTTTTAGACATAGGGCCTCCATTCCCTAGTCTCTTTTTGCCAATATTAGGGCTCCAATCCCTGCGTTGAGCCTTTTATTCATGGGGCCTCTATTCCCTAGTCGCCTTTTCTGCCAACATTAGGGCTCCAATCCTTGAGTTGATCATTTTAGACATAGGGCCTCCATTCCCTAGTCGCCTTTTGCCAACATTAGGGCTCCAATCCCAGAGTTGATCCTTTTTAGACATAGGGCCTGCATTCCCTAGTCACCTTTTGCCAACATTAGGGCTTCAATCCCTGAGTTGAGCTTTTTAGACATAGGACCTCCATTCCCTAGTAGCCTTTTGCCAACATTAGGGCTCCAATCCTAGAGTCGATCCTTTTTAGACATAGGGCCTCCATTCCCTAGTAGCCTTTTGCTAACATTATGGCTCCAGTCCCTGAATTGAGCCTTTTAGACATAGGGCCTCCATTCCCTAGTTGTCTTTTGGCGACATTAGGGCTCTAATCCCTAAGTTCAGCCTTTTAGAAATAGGGCCTCCATTCCATAGTCGCCTTTTGCCAACATTAGGGCTCCAATCCCTGAGTTGAGCCATTTAGACATAGGGTCTCTATTCCCTAGTCGCCTTTTACCAACATTAGGGCTCCAATCCCTGAGTTGAGATTTTTAGACATAGGACCGCCATTCCCTAGTCTCCTTTTGACAACATTAGGGCTCCAATCCCTAGTCGACTTTTTCCAACATTAGGGCTCCAGTCCCTGAGTTGATCCTTTTAGACTTAGGGCCTCCATTCCCTAGTCATATTTTGCCAACATTAGGGCTCCAATCCCTAAGTTCAGCCTTTTTAGACATAGAGCCTCCATTCCTTAGTCACTTTTTGCCAACATTAGGTCTCCAATCCCTGAGTTGAGCTTTTTAGACATAGGACCTCCATTCCCTAGTCGCCTTTTGTGCCAACATTAGGGCTCCAATCCCTGAGTTGAGCCTTATTAGACATAGGGCCTCCATTCCCTAGTCGTCTTTTGCCAACTTTATGGCTCCAATCCCTGAGTTGAGCCTTTTTATTCATAGGGCCTTAATTCCCTAATTGCCTTTTGACAACATTAGGGCTCCAATTCCTGAGTTGATACTTTTAGACACAAGGCCTCCATTCCCCTGTAGCCTTTTGCCAATATTATGGCCCCAATCCCTGAGTTGAGCCTTTTAGACATAGGGCCCGCATTCCCTAGTCGCCTTTTGCCAACATTAGGGCTCCAATCCCTGAGTTGAGCCATTTAGACATAGGGTCTCTATTCCCTAGTCGCCTTTTGCCAACATTAGGGCTCCAATCCCTGAGTTGAGCTTTTTAGACATAGGGCCACCATTCCCTAGTCTCCTTTTGCCAACATTAGGGCTCCAATCCCTAGTCGACTTTTTCCAACATTAGGGCTCCAGTCCCTGAGTTGATCCTTTTAGACATAGGGCCTCCATTCCCTAGTCACCTTTTGCCAACATTACGGCTCCAATCCTTGAGTTGAGCATTTTTAGACATTGGGCCTCCCTTCCCTCGTTGCCTTTTGCCAATATTAGGGCTCCAATCCCTGTGTTGAGCCTTTTAAACACGGGGCATCCATTCCCTAGTCGTCTTTTCTGCCAACATTAGGGCTCTAATCCCTGAGTTCAGCCTTTTAGACATATGGCCTCCATTCCCTAGTCGCCTTTTGCCAACATTAAGGCTCCAATCTCTGAGTTGAGCCTTTAAGACATGGGGCCTCCATTCCCTAGTCGCCTTTTGCCAACATTAGGGCTCCAATACCTGAGTTGAGCCTTTTAGACAAGGGGCCTCTATTCCCTAGTCGCCTATTGCCAATATTAGGGCTCCAATCCCTGAGTTGAGCCTTTTAGAAATGGGGCCTCCATTCCCTTGTCGCCTTTTGCCAACATTTGGGCTCCAATCCCTGAGTTGAGCCTTTTAGACATAGGACCTCCATTTCCTAGTCGCCTTTTGCCAACATTAGAGCTCCAATCCCTGAGTTGACCCTTATTACACATAGGCCCTCCATTCCCTAGCCGCCTTTTGCCAATATTAGGGCTCCAATCCCTTAGTTGAGCTTTTTTAGACATAGGGCATCCATACCCTAGTCTCATTTTGCCAACATTAGGGCTCCAATCCCTAAGTTAAGCCTTTTAGACATAGGGCCTCCATTCCCTAGTCGCCTTTTGCCAACATTAGGGCTCCAATCCCTGAGTTGAGCCTTTTTAGACATAGGGCCTCCATTCCCTATTCTCCTTTTGCAACCATTAGGGCTCCAATCCCTGAGTTGAGGCTTTTAGACATAGTGCTCCATTCCCTAATCGCCTTTTTGCCAAAATTAGGGCTCCAATCTTTGAGTAGAGCATTTTTAGACATTGGGCCTCCATTCCCTAGTCGCCCTTTGCCAACATTAGGGCTCCAACCCCTGAGTTGAGCCTTTTAGACATAGGGCCTCCATTGCCTAGTCGTCTTTTGTCAACATTAGGGCTCCAATCCCTGAGTTGAGCCTTATTAGACATAGGGCCTCCATTCCCTAGTCGCCTTTTGCCAACATTAGGGCTCTAATCCCTGAGTTAAGCCTTTTTAGACATAGGGCCTCCATTCCCTAGTCACCTTTTGCCAACATTAGGGCTTCAATCCCTGAGTTGAGCTTTTTAGACATAGGACCTCCATTCCCTAGTAGCCTTTTGCCAACATTAGGGCTCCAATCCCAAAGTCGAGCCTTTTTAGACATAGGGCCTCCATTCCCTAGTTGCCTTTTGCCAACATTACGGCTCCAGTCCCTGAATTAAGACTTTTAGACATAGGGCCTCCATTCCCTAGTCGCCTTTTGGCAACATTAGGTCTCCAATCCCTGAGTTGAGCCTTTTTAGACATAGGTCCTCCATTCCCTAGTCGCCTTTTCTGCCAATATTAGGGCTCCAATCCCAGAGTCAAGCCTTTTTAGACATAGGGCCTCCATTTCCTAGTTGCCTTTTGCCAACATTACGGCTTCAGTCCCTGAGTTGAGCCTTTTAGACATAGGGCCTCCATTCCCTAGTCGCCTTTTGGCAACATTAGGGCTCCAATCCCTGAGTTGAGCCTTTTTAGACATAGGTCCTCCATTCCCTAGTCGCCTTTTCTGCCAATATTAGGGCTCCAATCCTTGAGTTGAGCCTTTTAGACATAGGGCCTCCATTCCCTAGTTTCTTTTTGCCAACATTAAGGCTCCAATCCCTGAGTTGAGCCTTTTAGACATGGGGCCTCCATTCCCTAGTCGCCTTTTCTACCAATATTAGGGCTCCAATCCCTGAGTTGAGCCTTTTTAGACATAGGTCCTCCATTCCCTAGTCGCCTTTTCTGCCAATATTAGGGCTCCAATCCTTGAGTAGAGCATTTTTAGACATTGGGCCTCCATTCCCTAGTCGCCCTTTGCCAACATTAGGGCTCCAATCCCTGAGTTGAGCCTTTTAGACATGAGGCCTCCATTCCCTAGTTGCCTTTTCTACCAATATTAGGGCTCCAATCCCTGAGTTGTGCCTTTTTAGACATAGGTCCTCCATTCCCTAGTCGCCTTTTCTGCCAATATTAGGGCTCCAATCCTTGAGTTGAGCCTTTTAGACATAGGGCCTCCATTCCCTAGTTTCTTTTTGCCAACATTAAGGCTCCAATCCCTGAGTTGAGCCTTTTAGACATGGGGCCTCCATTCCCTAGTCGCCTTTTCTACCAATATTAGGGCTCCAATCCCTGAGTTGAGCCTTTTTAGACATAGGTCCTCCATTCCCTAGTCGCCTTTTCTGCCAATATTAGGGCTCCAATCCTTGAGTAGAGCATTTTTAGACATTGGGCCTCCATTCCCTAGTCGCCCTTTGCCAACATTAGGGCTCCAATCCCTGAGTTGAGCCTTTTAGACATGGGGCCTCCATTCCATAGTTGCCTTTTCTACCAATATTAGGGCTCCAATCCCTGAGTTGAGCCTTATTAGACATAGGGCCTCCATTCCCTAGTCGCCTTTTGCCAACATTAGGGCTCTAATCCCTGAGTTGAGCCTTTTTAGACATAGGGCCTCCATTCCCTAGTCAACTTTTGCCAACATTAGGGCTTCAATCCCTGAGTTGAGCTTTTTAGACATAGGACCTCCATTCCCTAGTAGCCTTTTGCCAACATTAGGGCTCCAATCCTAAAGTCGAGCCTTTTTAGACATAGGGCCTCCATTCCTTAGTTGCCTTTTACCAACATTACGGCTCCAGTCCCTGAATTGAGCCTTTTAGACATAGGGCCTCCATTCCCTAGTTTCTTTTTGCCAACATTAAGGCTCCAATCCCTGAGTTGAGCCTTTTTAGACATAGGTCCTCCATTCCCTAGTCGCCTTTTCTGCCAATATTAGGGCTCCAATCCTAGAGTCGACCCTTTTTAGACATAGGTCCTCCATTCCCTAGTTGCCTTTTGCCAACACTACGGCTCCAGTCCCTGAGTTGAGCCTTTTAGACATAGGGCCTCCATTCCCTAGTAGCCTTTTGCCAACATTAGGGCTCCAATCCCTGAGTTGAGCCTTTTTAGACATAGGTCCTCCATTCCCTAGTCGCCTTTTCTGCCAATATTGGGGCTCCAATCCTTGAGTTGAGCCTTTTAGACATAGGGCCTCCATTCCCTAGTCTCTTTTTGCCAATATTAGGGCTCCAATCCCTGCGTTGAGCCTTTTATTCATGGGGCCTCTATTCCCTAGTCGCCTTTTCTGCCAACATTAGGGCTCCAATCCTTGAGTTGATCATTTTAGACATAGGGCCTCCATTCCCTAGTCGCCTTTTGCCAACATTAGGGCTCCAATCCCAGAGTCGAGCCTTTTTAGACATAGGGCCTGCATTCCCTAGTCACCTTTTGCCAACATTACGGCTCCAGTCCCTGAGTTGAGCCTTTTAGACATAGGGCCTCCATTCCCTAGTAGCCTTTTGCCAACATTAGGGCTCCAATCCCAGAGTCGAGCCTTTTTAGACATAGGGCCTCCATTCCCTAGTTGCCTTTTGCCAACATTACGGCTCCAATCCCTGAGTTGAGTCTTTTAGACATAGGGCCTCCATTCCCTAGTTGTCTTTTGGCAACATTAGGGCTCCAAACCCTGAGCTGAGCCTTTTTAGACATAGGTCCTCCATTCCCTAGTTGCCATTTCTGCCAATATTAGGGCTCCAATCCCAGAGTCGAGCCTTTTTAGACATAGGGCCTCCATTCCCTAGTTGCCTTTTGCCAACATTACGGCTCCAGTCCTTGAGTTGAGCCTTTTAGACATAGGGCCTCCATTCCCTAGTCGCCTTTTGGCAACATTAGGGCTCCAATTCCTGAGTTGAGCCTTTTTAGACATAGGTCCTCCATTCCCTAGTCGCCTTTTCTTCCAATATTAGGGATCCAATCCTTGAGTTGAGCCTTTTAGACATAGGGCTTCCATTCCCTAGTCTCCTTTTGCCAATATTAGGGCTCCAATCCATGCGTTGAGCCTTTTATTCATGGGGCCTCTATTCCCTAGTCGCCTTTTCTGCCAACATTAGGGCTCCAATCCCTGAGTTGAGCCGTTTAGACATAGGGCCTCCATTTCCTAGTCGCCTTTTGGCAACATTAGGGCTCCAATCCCTGAGTTGAGCCTTATTACACATAGGCCCTCCATTCCCTAGCCGCCTTTTGCCAATATTAGGGCTCCAATCCCTTAGTTGAGCTTTTTTAGACATAGGGCATCCATACCCTAGTCTCCTTTTGCCAACATTAGGGCTCCAATCCCTAAGTTAAGCCTTTTAGACATAGGGCCTCCATTCCCTAGTCGCCTTTTGCCAACATTAGGGCTCCAATCCCTGAGTTGAGCCTTTTTAGACATAGGGCCTCCATTCCCTAGTCTCCTTTTGCAACCATTAGGGCTCCAATCCCTGAGTTGAGCCTTTTTGACATAGTGCATCCATTCCCTAATCGCCTTTTGCCAAAATTAGGGCTCCAATCTTTGAGTTGATCATTTTTAGACATTGGGCCTCCATTCCCTAGTCACCCTTTGCCAACATTAGGGCTCCAATCCCTGAGTTGAGCCTTTTAGACATAGGGCCTCCATTCCCTAGTCATCTTTTGCCAACATTAGGGCTCTAATCCCTGAGTTGAGCCTTATTAGATATAGGGCCTCCATTCCCTAGTCGCCTTTTCTGCCAATATTAGGGTTCCAATCCTTGAGTTGAGCCTTTTAGACATAGGGCCTCCATTCCCTAGTTTCTTTTTGCCAACATTAAGGCTCCAATCCCTGAGTTGAGCCTTTTAGACATGGGGCCTCCATTCCCTAGTCGCCTTTTCTACCAATATTAGGGCTCCAATCCCTGAGTTGAGCCTTTTTAGACATAGGTCCTCCATTCCCTAGTCGCCTTTTCTGCCAATATTAGGGCTCCAATCCTTGAGTAGAGCATTTTTAGACATTGGGCCTCCATTCCCTAGTCGCCCTTTGCCAACATTAGGGCTCCAATCCCTGAGTTGAGCCTTTTAGACATGAGGCCTCCATTCCCTAGTTGCCTTTTCTACCAATATTAGGGCTCCAATCCCTGAGTTGTGCCTTTTTAGACATAGGTCCTCTATTCCCTAGTCGCCTTTTCTACCAATATTAGGGCTCCAATCCTTGAGTTGAGCCTTTTAGACATAGGGCCTCCATTCCCTAGTTTCTTTTTGCCAACATTAAGGCTCCAATCCGTGAGTTGAGCCTTTTAGACATGGGGCCTCCATTCCCTAGTCGCCTTTTCTACCAATATTAGGGCTCCAATCCCTGAGTTGAGCCTTATTAGACATAGGGCCTCCATTCCCTAGTCGCCTTTTGCCAACATTAGGGCTCTAATCCCTGAGTTGAGCCTTTTTAGACATAGGGCCTCCATTCCCTAGTCAACTTTTGCCAACATTAGGGCTTCAATCCCTGAGTTGAGCTTTTTAGACATAGGACCTCCATTCCCTAGTAGCCTTTTGCCAACATTAGGGCTCCAATCCTAAAGTCGAGCCTTTTTAGACATAGGGCCTCCATTCCTTAGTTGCCTTTTACCAACATTACGGCTCCAGTCCCTGAATTGAGCCTTTTAGACATAGGGCCTCCATTCCCTAGTCGCCTTTTGGCAACATTAGGGCTCCAATCCCTGAGTTGAGCCTTTTTAGACATAGGTCCTCCATTCCCTAGTCGCCTTTTCTGCCAATATTAGGGCTCCAATCCCAGAGTCGACCCTTTTTAGACATAGGTCCTCCATTCCCTAGTTGCCTTTTGCCAACATTACGGCTCCATTCCCTGAGTTAAGCCTTTTAGACATAGGGCCTCCATTCCCTAGTTGCCTTTTCGCAACATTAGGGCTCCAATCCCTGAGTTGAGCCTTTTTAGACATAGGTCCTCCATTCCCTAGTCGCCTTTTCTGCCAATATTGGGGCTCCAATCCTTGAGTTGAGCCTTTTAGACATAGGGCCTCCATTCCCTAGTCTCTTTTTGCCAATATTAGGGCTCCAATCCCTGCGTTGAGCCTTTTATTCATGGGGCCTCTATTCCCTAGTCGCCTTTTCTGCCAACATTAGGGCTCCAATCCTTGAGTTGATCATTTTAGACATAGGGCCTCCATTCCCTAGTCGCCTTTTGCCAACATTAGGGCTCCAATCCCAGAGTTGATCCTTTTTAGACATAGGGCCTGCATTCCCTAGTCACCTTTTGCCAACATTAGGGCTTCAATCCCTGAGTTGAGCTTTTTAGACATACGACCTCCATTCCCTAGTAGCCTTTTGCCAACATTAGGGCTCCAATCCCAGAGTCGAGCCTTTTTAGACATAGGGCCTCCATTCCCTAGTTGCCTTTTGCCAACATTACGGCTCCAGTCCCGGAGTTGAGCCTTTTAGACATAGGGCCTCCATTCCCTAGTTGTCTTTTGGCAACATTAGGGCTCCAAACCCTGAGTTGAGCCTTTTTAGACATAGGTCCTCCATTCCCTAGTCGCCTTTTCTGCCAATATTAGGGCTCCAATCCCAGAGTCGAGCCTTTTTAGACATAGGGCCTCCATTCCCTAGTTGCCTTTTGCCAACATTACGGCTCCAGTCCTTGAGTTGAGCCTTTTAGACATAGGGCCTCCATTCCCTAGTCGCCTTTTGGCAACATTAGGGCTCCAAACCCTGAGTTGAGCCTTTTTAGACATAAGTCCTCCATTCCCTAGTCGCCTTTTCTGCCAATATTAGGGCTCCAATCTTTGAGTTGAGCATTTTTAGACATTGGGCCTCCATTCCCTAGTCACCCTTTGCCAACATTAGGGCTCCAATCCCTGAGTTGAGCCTTTTAGACATAGGACCTCCATTCCTTAGTCGTCTTTTGTCAACATTAGGGCTCCAATCCCTGAGTTGAGCCTTATTAGATATAGGGCCTCCATTCCCTAGTTGCCTTTTGCCAATATTAGGGCTCTAATCCCTGAGTTAAGCCTTTTTAGACATAGGGCCTCCATTCCCTAGTCACCTTTTGCCAACATTAGGGCTTCAATCCCTGAGTTGAGCTTTTTAGACATAGGACCTCCATTCCCTAGTAGCCTTTTGCCAACATTAGGGCTCCAATCCCAAAGTCGAGCCTTTTTAGACATAGGGCCTCCATTCCCTAGTTGCCTTTTGCCAACATTACGGCTCCAGTCCCTGAATTAAGACTTTTAGACATAGGGCCTCCATTCCCTAGTCGCCTTTTGGCAACATTAGGTCTCCAATCCCTGAGTTGAGCCTTTTTAGACATAGGTCCTCCATTCCCTAGTCTCCTTTTCTGCCAATATTAGGGCTCCAATCCCAGAGTCGACCCTTTTTAGACATAGGTCCTCCATTCCCTAGTTGCCTTTTGCCAACACTACGGCTCCAGTCCCTGAGTTGAGCCTTTTAGACATAGGGCCTCCATTCCCTAGTCGCCTTTTCGCAACATTAGGGCTCCAATCCCTGAGTTGAGCCTTTTTAGACATAGGTCCTCCATTCCCTAGTCGCCTTTTCTGCCAATATTAGGGCTCCAATCCTTGAGTTGAGCCTTTTAGACATAGGGCCTCCATTCCCTAGTCTCTTTTTGCCAATATTAGGGCTCCAATCCCTGCGTTGACCCTTTTATTCATGGGGCCTCTATTCCCTAGTCGCCTTTTCTACCAATATTAGGGCTCCAATCCTTGAGTTGAGCCTTTTAGACATAGGGCCTCCATTCCCTAGTTTCTTTTTGCCAACATTAAGGCTCCAATCCGTGAGTTGAGCCTTTTAGACATGGGGCCTCCATTCCCTAGTCGCCTTTTCTACCAATATTAGGGCTCCAATCCCTGAGTTGAGCCTTATTAGGCATAGGGCCTCCATTCCCTAGTCGCCTTTTGCCAACATTAGGGCTCTAATCCCTGAGTTGAGCCTTTTTAGACATAGGGCCTCCATTCCCTAGTCAACTTTTGCCAACATTAGGGCTTCAATCCCTGAGTTGAGCTTTTTAGACATAGGACCTCCATTCCCTAGTATCCTTTTGCCAACATTAGGGCTCCAATCCTAAAGTCGAGCCTTTTTAGACATAGGGCCTCCATTCCTTAGTTGCCTTTTACCAACATTACGGCTCCAGTCCCTGAATTGAGCCTTTTAGACATAGGGCCTCCATTCCTTAGTCGCCTTTTGGCAACATTAGGGCTCCAATCCCTGAGTTGAGCCTTTTTAGACATAGGTCCTCCATTCCCTAGTCGCCTTTTCTTGCCAATATTAGGGCTCCAATCCCAGAGTCGACCCTTTTTAGACATAGGTCCTCCATTCCCTAGTTGCCTTTTGCCAACATTACGGCTCCATTCCCTGAGTTGAGCCTTTTAGACATAGGGCCTCCATTCCCTAGTCGCCTTTTCGCAACATTAGGGCTCCAATCCCTGAGTTGAGCCTTTTTAGACATAGGTCCTCCATTCCTTAGTCGCCTTTTCTGCCAATATTGGGGCTCCAATCCTTGAGTTGAGCCTTTTAGACATAGGGCCTCCATTCCCTAGTCTCTTTTTGCCAATATTAGGGCTCCAATCCCTGCGTTGAGGCTTTTATTCATGGGGCCTCTATTCCCTAGTTGCCTTTTCTGCCAACATTAGGGCTCCAATCCTTGAGTTGATCATTTTAGACATAGGGCCTCCATTCCCTAGTCGCCTTTTGCCAACATTAGGGCTCCAATCCCAGAGTAGATCCTTTTTAGACATAGGGCCTGCATTCCCTAGTCACCTTTTGCCAACATTAGGGCTTCAATCCCTGAGTTGAGCTTTTTAGACATACGACCTCCATTCCCTAGTAGCCTTTTGCCAACATTAGGGTTCCAATCCCAGAGTCGAGCCTTTTTAGACATAGGGCCTCCATTCCCTAGTTGCCTTTTGCCAATATTACGGCTCCAGTCCCTGAGTTGAGCCTTTTAGACATAGGGCCTCCATTCCCTAGTTGTCTTTTGGCAACATTAGGGCTCCAAACCCTGAGTTGAGCCTTTTTAGACATAGGTCCTCCATTCCCTAGTCGCCTTTTCTGCCAATATTAGGGCTCCAATCCCAGAGTCGAGCCTTTTTAGACATAGGGCCTCCATTCCCTAGTTGCCTTTTGCCAACATTACGGCTCCAGTCCTTGAGTTGAGCCTTTTAGACATAGGGCCTCCATTCCCTAGTCGCCTTTTGGCAACATTAGGGCTCCAATCCCTGAGTTGAGCCTTTTTAGACATAGGTCCTCCATTCCCTAGTCGCCTTTTGCCAAAATTAGGGCTCCAATCTTTGAGTTGAGCATTTTTAGACATTGGGCCTCCATTCCCTAGTCGCCCTTTGCCAACATTAGGGCTCCAATCCCTGAGTTGAGCCTTTTAGACATAGGGCCTCCATTCCCTAGTCGTCTTTTGTCAACATTAGGGCTCCAATCCTTGAGTTGAGCCTTATTAGATATAGGGCCTCCATTCCCTAGTCGCCTTTTCTGCCAATATTAGGGTTCCAATCCTTGAGTTGAGCTTTTTAGACATAGGGCCTCCATTCCCTAGTTTCTTTTTGCCAACATTAAGGCTCCAATCCCTAAGTTGAGCCTTTTAGACATGGGGCCTCCATTCCCTAGTCGCCTTTTCTACCAATATTAGGGCTCCAATCCCTGAGTTGAGCCTTTTTAGACATAGGTCCTCCATTCCCTAGTCGCCTTTTCTGCCAATATTAGGGCTCCAATCCTAGAGTTGAGCCTTTTAGACATAGGGCCTCCATTCCCTAGTTTCTTTTTGCCAACATTAAGGCTCCAATCCGTGAGTTGAGCCTTTTAGACATGGGGCCTCCATTCCCTAGTCGCCTTTTCTACCAATATTAGAGCTCCAATCCCTGAGTTGAGCCTTATTAGACATAGGGCCTCCATTCCCTAGTCGCCTTTTGCCAACATTAGGGCTCTAATCCCTGAGTTGAGCCTTTTTAGACATAGGGCCTCCATTCCCTAGTCAACTTTTGCCAACATTAGGGCTTCAATCCCTGAGTTGAGCTTTTTAGACATAGGACCTCCATTCCCTAGTAGCCTTTTGCCAACATTAGGGCTCCAATCCTAAAGTCGAGCCTTTTTAGACATAGGGCCTCCATTCCTTAGTTGCCTTTTACCAACATTACGGCTCCAGTCCCTGAATTGAGCCTTTTAGACATAGGGCCTCCATTCCCTAGTCGCCTTTTTGCAACATTAGGGCTCCAATCCCTGAGTTGAGCCTTTTTAGACATAGGTCCTCCATTCCCTAGTCGCCTTTTCTGCCAATATAAGGGCTCCAATCCCAGAGTCGACCCTTTTTAGACATAGTTCCTCCATTCCCTAGTTGCCTTTTGCCAACATTACGGCTCCATTCCCTGAGTTGAGCCTTTTAGACATAGGGCCTCCATTCCCTAGTCGCCTTTTCGCAACATTAGGGCTCCAATCCCTGAGTTGAGCCTTTTTAGACATAGGTCCTCCATTCCCTAGTCGCCTTTTCTGCCAATATTGGGGCTCCAATCCTTGAGTTGAGCCTTTTAGACATAGGGCCTCCATTACCTAGTCTCTTTTTGCCAATATTAGGGCTCCAATCCCTGCGTTGAGCCTTTTATTCATGGGGCCTCTATTCCCTAGTCGCCTTTTCTGCCAACATTAGGGCTCCAATCCTTGAGTTGATCATTTTAGACATAGGGCCTCCATTCCCTAGTCGCCTTTTGCCAACATTAGGGCTCCAATCCCAGAGTCGAGCCTTTTTAGACATAGGGCCTGCATTCCCTAGTCACCTTTTGCCAACATTACGGCTCCAGTCCCTGAGTTGAGCCTTTTAGACATAGGGCCTCCATTCCCTAGTTGTCTTTTGGCAACATTAGGGCTCCAAACCCTGAGCTAAGCCTTTTTAGACATAGGTCCTCCATTCCATAGTCGCCTTTTCTGCCAATATTAGGGCTCCAATCCCAGAGTCGAGCCTTTTTAGACATAGGGCCTCCATTCTCTAGTTGCCTTTTGCCAACACTACGGCTCCAGTCCCTGAGTTGAGCCTTTTAGACATAGGGCCTCCATTCCCTAGTCACCTTTTCGCAACATTAGGGCTCCAATCCCTGAGTTGAGCCTTTTTAGACATAGGTCCTCCATTCCCTAGTCGCCTTTTCTGCCAATATTAGGGCTCCAATCCTTGAGTTGAGCCTTTTAGACATAGGGCCTCCATTCCCTAGTCTCTTTTTGCCAATATTAGGGCTCCAATCCCTGCGTTGAGCCTTTTATTCATGGGGCCTCTATTCCCTAGTCGCCTTTTCTACCAATATTAGGGCTCCAATCCTTGAGTTGAGCCTTTTAGACATAGGGCCTCCATTCCCTAGTTTCTTTTTGCCAACATTAAGGCTCCAATCCGTGAGTTGAGCCTTTTAGACATGGGGCCTCCATTCCCTAGTCGCCTTTTCTACCAATATTAGGGCTCCAATCCCTGAGTTGAGCCTTATTAGACATAGGGCCTCCATTCCCTAGTCGCCTTTTGCCAACATTAGGGCTCTAATCCCTGAGTTGAGCCTTTTTAGACATAGGGCCTCCATTCCCTAGTCAACTTTTGCCAACATTAGGGCTTCAATCCCTGAGTTGAGCTTTTTAGACATAGGACCTCCATTCCCTAGTATCCTTTTGCCAACATTAGGGCTCCAATCCTAAAGTCGAGCCTTTTTAGACATAGGGCCTCCATTCCTTAGTTGCCTTTTACCAACATTACGGCTCCAGTCCCTGAATTGAGCCTTTTAGACATAGGGCCTCCATTCCTTAGTCGCCTTTTGGCAACATTAGGGCTTCAATCCCTGAGTTGAACTTTTTAGACATACGACCTCCATTCCCTAGTAGCCTTTTGCCAACATTAGGGTTCCAATCCCAGAGTCGAGCCTTTTTAGACATAGGGCCTCCATTCCCTAGTTGCCTTTTGCCAACATTACGGCTCCAGTCCCTGAGTTGAGCTTTTTAGACATAGGGCCTCCATTCCCTAGTTGTCTTTTGGCAACATTAGGGCTCCAAACCCTGAGTTGAGCCTTTTTAGACATAGGTCCTCCATTCCCTAGTCGCCTTTTCTGCCAATATTAGGGCTCCAATCCCAGAGTCGAGCCTTTTTAGACATAGGGCCTCCATTCCCTAGTTGCCTTTTGCCAACATTACGGCTCCAGTCCTTGAGTTGAGCCTTTTAGACATAGGGCCTCCATTCCCTAGTCGCCTTTTGGCAACATTAGGGCTCCAATCCCTGAGTTGAGCCTTTTTAGACATAGGTCCTCCATTCCCTAGTCGCCTTTTGCCAACATTAGGGTTCCAATCCCAGAGTCGAGCCTTTTTAGACATAGGGCCTCCATTCCCTAGTTGCCTTTTGCCAACATTACGGCTCCAGTCCCTGAGTTGAGCTTTTTAGACATAGGGCCTCCATTCCCTAGTCAACTTTTGCCAACATTAGGGCTTCAATCCCTGAGTTGAGCTTTTTAGACATAGGACCTCCATTCCCTAGTAGCCTTTTGCCAACATTAGGGCTCCAATCCTAAAGTCGAGCCTTTTTAGACATAGGGCCTCCATTCCTTAGTTGCCTTTTACCAACATTACGGCTCCAGTCCCTGAGTTGAGCCTTTTAGACATAGGGCCTCCATTCCCTAGTCGCCTTTTGGCAACATTAGGGCTCCAAACCCTGAGTTGAGCCTTTTTAGACATAGGTCCTCCAGTCCCTAATCTCCTTTTGCCAAAATTAGGGCTCCAATCTTTGAGTTGAGCATTTTTAGACATTGGGCCTCCATTCCCTAGTCGCCCTTTGCCAACATTAGGGCTCCAATCCCTGAGTTGAGCCTTTTAGACATAGGGCCTCCATTCCCTAGTCGCCTTTTGGCAACATTAGGGCTCCAATCCCTGAGTTGAGCCTTTTTAGACATAGGTCCTCCATTCCCTAGTCGCCTTTTCTGCCAATATTAGGGCTCCAATCCCAGAGTCGACCCTTTTTAGACATAGGTCCTCCATTCCCTAGTTGCCTTTTGCCAACATTACGACTCCATTCCCTGAGTTGAGCCTTTTAGACATAGGGCCTCCATTCCCTAGTCGCCTTTTCGCAACATTAGGGCTCCAATCCCTGAGTTGAGCCTTTTTAGACATAGGTCCTCCATTCCCTAGTCGCCTTTTCTGCCAATATTAGGGCTCCAATCCCAGAGTCGAGCCTTTTTAGACATAGGGCCTCCATTCCCTAGTTGCCTTTTGCCAACATTACGGCTCCAGTCCTTGAGTTGAGCCTTTTAGACATAGGGCCTCCATTCCCTAGTCGCCTTTTGGCAACATTAGGGCTCCAATCCCTGAGTTGAGCCTTTTTAGACATAGGTCCTCCATTCCCTAGTCGCCTTTTGCCAACATTAGGGTTCCAATCCCAGAGTCGAGCCTTTTTAGACATAGGGCCTCCATTCCCTAGTTGCCTTTTGCCAACATTACGGCTCCAGTCCCTGAGTTGAGCTTTTTAGACATAGGGCCTCCATTCCCTAGTCAACTTTTGCCAACATTAGGGCTTCAATCCCTGAGTTGAGCTTTTTAGACATAGGACCTCCATTCCCTAGTAGCCTTTTGCCAACATTAGGGCTCCAATCCTAAAGTCGAGCCTTTTTAGACATAGGGCCTCCATTCCTTAGTTGCCTTTTACCAACATTACGGCTCCAGTCCCTGAGTTGAGCCTTTTAGACATAGGGCCTCCATTCCCTAGTCGCCTTTTGGCAACATTAGGGCTCCAAACCCTGAGTTGAGCCTTTTTAGACATAGGTCCTCCAGTCCCTAATCTCCTTTTGCCAAAATTAGGGCTCCAATCTTTGAGTTGAGCATTTTTAGACATTGGGCCTCCATTCCCTAGTCGCCCTTTGCCAACATTAGGGCTCCAATCCCTGAGTTGAGCCTTTTAGACATAGGGCCTCCATTCCCTAGTCGCCTTTTGGCAACATTAGGGCTCCAATCCCTGAGTTGAGCCTTTTTAGACATAGGTCCTCCATTCCCTAGTCGCCTTTTGCCAACATTAGGGTTCCAATCCCAGAGTCGAGCCTTTTTAGACATAGGGCCTCCATTCCCTAGTTGCCTTTTGCCAACATTACGGCTCCAGTCCCTGAGTTGAGCTTTTTAGACATAGGGCCTCCATTCCCTAGTCAACTTTTGCCAACATTAGGGCTTCAATCCCTGAGTTGAGCTTTTTAGACATAGGACCTCCATTCCCTAGTAGCCTTTTGCCAACATTAGGGCTCCAATCCTAAAGTCGAGCCTTTTTAGACATAGGGCCTCCATTCCTTAGTTGCCTTTTACCAACATTACGGCTCCAGTCCCTGAGTTGAGCCTTTTAGACATAGGGCCTCCATTCCCTAGTCGCCTTTTGGCAACATTAGGGCTCCAAACCCTGAGTTGAGCCTTTTTAGACATAGGTCCTCCAGTCCCTAATCTCCTTTTGCCAAAATTAGGGCTCCAATCTTTGAGTTGAGCATTTTTAGACATTGGGCCTCCATTCCCTAGTCGCCCTTTGCCAACATTAGGGCTCCAATCCCTGAGTTGAGCCTTTTAGACATAGGGCCTCCATTCCTTAGTCGCCTTTTGGCAACATTAGGGCTCCAATCCCTGAGTTGAGCCTTTTTAGACATAGGTCCTCCATTCCCTAGTCGCCTTTTCTGCCAATATTAGGGCTCCAATCCCAGAGTCGACCCTTTTTAGACATAGGTCCTCCATTCCCTAGTTGCCTTTTGCCAACATTACGGCTCCATTCCCTGAGTTGAGCCTTTTAGACATAGGGCCTCCATTCCCTAGTCGCCTTTTCGCAACATTAGGGCTCCAATCCCTGAGTTGAGCCTTTTTAGACATAGGTCCTCCATTCCCTAGTCGCCTTTTCTGCCAATATTGGGGCTCCAATCCTTGAGTTGAGCCTTTTAGACATAGGGCCTCCATTACCTAGTCTCTTTTTGCCAATATTAGGGCTCCAATCCCTGCGTTGAGCCTTTTATTCATGGGGCCTCTATTCCCTAGTCGCCTTTTCTGCCAACATTAGGGCTCCAATCCTTGAGTTGATCATTTTAGACATAGGGCCTCCATTCCCTAGTCGCCTTTTGCCAACATTAGGGCTCCAATCCCAGAGTCGAGCCTTTTTAGACATAGGGCCTGCATTCCCTAGTCACCTTTTGCCAACATTACGGCTCCAGTCCCTGAGTTGAGCCTTTTAGACATAGGGCCTCCATTCCCTAGTTGTCTTTTGGCAACATTAGGGCTCCAAACCCTGAGTTAAGCCTTTTTAGACATAGGTCCTCCATTCCCTAGTCGCCTTTTCTGCCAATATTAGGGCTCCAATCCCAGAGTCGAGCCTTTTTAGACATAGGGCCTCCATTCCCTAGTTGCCTTTTGCCAACACTACGGCTCCAGTCCCTGAGTTGAGCCTTTTAGACATAGGGCCTCCATTCCCTAGTCACCTTTTCGCAACATTAGTGCTCCAATCCCTGAGTTGAGCCTTTTTAGACATAGGTCCTCCATTCCGTAGTCGCCTTTTCTGCCAATATTAGGGCTCCAATCCTTGAGTTGAGCCTTTTAGACATAGGGCCTCCATTCCCTAGTCTCTTTTTGCCAATATTAGGGCTCCAATCCCTGCGTTGAGCCTTTTATTCATGGGGCCTCTATTCCCTAGTCGCCTTTTCTACCAATATTAGGGCTCCAATCCTTGAGTTGAGCCTTTTAGACATAGGGCCTCCATTCCCTAGTTTCTTTTTGCCAACATTAAGGCTCCAATCCGTGAGTTGAGCCTTTTAGACATGGGGCCTCCATTCCCTAGTCGCCTTTTCTACCAATATTAGGGCTCCAATCCCTGAGTTGAGCCTTATTAGACATAGGGCCTCCATTCCCTAGTCGCCTTTTGCCAACATTAGGGCTCTAATCCCTGAGTTGAGCCTTTTTAGACATAGGGCCTCCATTCCCTAGTCAACTTTTGCCAACATTAGGGCTTCAATCCCTGAGTTGAGCTTTTTAGACATAGGACCTCCATTCCCTAGTATCCTTTTGCCAACATTAGGGCTCCAATCCTAAAGTCGAGCCTTTTTAGACATAGGGCCTCCATTCCTTAGTTGCCTTTTACCAACATTACGGCTCCAGTCCCTGAATTGAGCCTTTTAGACATAGGGCCTCCATTCCTTAGTCGCCTTTTGGCAACATTAGGGCTCCAATCCCTGAGTTGAGCCTTTTTAGACATAGGTCCTCCATTCCCTAGTTGCCTTTTCTGCCAATATTAGGGCTCCAATCCCAGAGTCGACCCTTTTTAGACATAGGTCCTCCATTCCCTAGTTGCCTTTTGCCAACATTACGGCTCCATTCCCTGAGTTGAGCCTTTTAGACATAGGGCCTCCATTCCCTAGTCGCCTTTTCGCAACATTAGGGCTCCAATCCCTGAGTTGAGCCTTTTTAGACATAGGTCCTCCATTCCTTAGTCGCCTTTTCTGCCAATATTGGGGCTCCAATCCTTGAGTTGAGCCTTTTAGACATAGGGCCTCCATTCCCTAGTCTCTTTTTGCCAATATTAGGGCTCCAATCCCTGCGTTGAGCCTTTTATTCATGGGGCCTCTATTCCCTAGTCGCCTTTTCTGCCAACATTAGGGCTCCAATCCTTGAGTTGATCATTTTAGACATAGGGCCTCCATTCCCTAGTCGCCTTTTGCCAACATTAGGGCTCCAATCCCAGAGTCGATCCTTTTTAGACATAGGGCCTGCATTCCCTAGTCACCTTTTGCCAACATTAGGGCTTCAATCCCTGAGTTGAACTTTTTAGACATACGACCTCCATTCCCTAGTAGCCTTTTGCCAACATTAGGGTTCCAATCCCAGAGTCGAGCCTTTTTAGACATAGGGCCTCCATTCCCTAGTTGCCTTTTGCCACTATTACGGCTCCAGTCCCTGAGTTGAGCTTTTTAGACATAGGGCCTCCATTCCCTAGTTGTCTTTTGGCAACATTAGGGCTCCAAACCCTGAGTTGAGCCTTTTTAGACATAGGTCCTCCATTCCCTAGTCGCCTTTTCTGCCAATATTAGGGCTCCAATCCCAGAGTCGAGCCTTTTTAGACATAGGGCCTCCATTCCCTAGTTGCCTTTTGCCAACATTACGGCTCCAGTCCTTGAGTTGAGCCTTTTAGACATAGGGCCTCCATTCCCTAGTCGCCTTTTGGCAACATTAGGGCTCCAATCCCTGAGTTGAGCCTTTTTAGACATAGGTCCTCCATTCCCTAGTCGCCTTTTGCCAACATTAGGGTTCCAATCCCAGAGTCGAGCCTTTTTAGACATAGGGCCTCCATTCCCTAGTTCCCTTTTGCCAACATTACGGCTCCAGTCCCTGAGTTGAGCTTTTTAGACATAGGGCCTCCATTCCCTAGTCAACTTTTGCCAACATTAGGGCTTCAATCCCTGAGTTGAGCTTTTTAGACATAGGACCTCCATTCCCTAGTAGCCTTTTGCCAACATTAGGGCTCCAATCCTAAAGTCGAGCCTTTTTAGACATAGGGCCTCCATTCCTTAGTTGCCTTTTACCAACATTACGGCTCCAGTCCCTGAGTTGAGCCTTTTAGACATAGGGCCTCCATTCCCTAGTCGCCTTTTGGCAACATTAGGGCTCCAAACCCTGAGTTGAGCCTTTTTAGACATAGGTCCTCCAGTCCCTAATCTCCTTTTGCCAAAATTAGGGCTCCAATCTTTGAGTTGAGCATTTTTAGACATTGGGCCTCCATTCCCTAGTCGCCCTTTGCCAACATTAGGGCTCCAATCCCTGAGTTGAGCCTTTTAGACATAGGGCCTCCATTCCCTAGTCGTCTTTTGTCAACATTAGGGCTCCAATCCCTGAGTTGAGCCTTATTAGATATAGGGCCTCCATTCCCTAGTCGCCTTTTGCCAACATTAGGGCTCTAATCCCTGAGTTAAGCCTTTTTAGACATAGGGCCTCCATTCCCTAGTCACCTTTTGCCAACATTAAGGCTCCAATCCCTGAGTTGAGCCTTTTAGACATGGGGCCTCCATTCCCTAGTCGCCTTTTCTACCAATATTAGGGCTCCAATCCCTGAGTTGAGCCTTTTTAGACATAGGTCCTCCATTCCCTAGTCGCCTTTTCTGCCAATATTAGGGCTTCAATCCTTGAGTTGAGCCTTTTAGACATAGGTCCTCCATTCCCTAGTTTCTTTTTGCCAACATTAAGGCTCCAATCCGTGAGTTGAGCCTTTTAGACATGGGGCCTCCATTCCCTAGTCGCCTTTTCTACCAATATTAGGGCTCCAATCCCTGAGTTGAGCCTTATTAGACATAGGGTCTCCATTCCCTAGTCTCCTTTTGCCAACATTAGGGCTCTAATCCCTGAGTTGAGCCTTTTTAGACATAGGGCCTCCATTCCCTAGTCAACTTTTGCCAACATTAGGGCTTCAATCCCTGAGTTGAGCTTTTTAGACATAGGACCTCCATTCCCTAGTAGCCTTTTGCCAACATTAGGGCTCCAATCCTAAAGTCGAGCCTTTTTAGACATAGGGCCTCCATTCCTTAGTTGCCTTTTACCAACATTACGGCTCCAGTCCCTGAATTGAGCCTTTTAGACATAGGGCCTCCATTCCCTAGTCGCCTTTTGGCAACATTAGGGCTCCAATCCCTGAGTTGAGCCTTTTTAGACATAGGTCCTCCATTCCCTAGTCGCCTTTTCTGCCAATATAAGGGCTCCAATCCCAGAGTCGACCCTTTTTAGACATAGTTCCTCCATTCCCTAGTTGCCTTTTGCCAACATTACGGCTCCATTCCCTGAGTTGAGCCTTTTAGACATAGGGCCTCCATTCCCTAGTCGCCTTTTCGCAACATTAGGGCTCCAATCCCTGAGTTGAGCCTTTTTAGACATAGGTCCTCCATTCCCTAGTCGCCTTTTCTGCCAATATTGGGGCTCCAATCCTTGAGTTGAGCCTTTTAGACATAGGGCCTCCATTCCCTAGTCTCTTTTTGCCAATATTAGGGCTCCAATCCCTGCGTTGAGCCTTTTATTCATGGGGCCTCTATTCCCTAGTCGCCTTTTCTGCCAACATTAGGGCTCCAATCCTTGAGTTGATCATTTTAGACATAGGGCCTCCATTCCCTAGTCGCCTTTTGCCAACATTAGGGCTCCAATCCCAGAGTCGAGCCTTTTTAGACATAGGGCCTGCATTCCCTAGTCACCTTTTGCCAACATTACGGCTCCAGTCCCTGAGTTGAGCCTTTTAGACATAGGGCCTCCATTCCCTAGTTGTCTTTTGGCAACATTAGGGCTCCAAACCCTGAGTTAAGCCTTTTTGGACATAGGTCCTCCATTCCCTAGTCGCCTTTTCTGCCAATATTAGGGCTCCAATCCCAGAGTCGAGCCTTTTTAGACATAGGGCCTAAATTCCCTAGTTGCCTTTTGCCAACATTACGGCTCCAGTCCTTGAGTTGAGCCTTTTAGACATAGGGCCTCCATTCCCTAGTCGCCTTTTGGCAACATTAGGGCTCCAATCCCTGAGTTGAGCCTTTTTAGACATAGGTCCTCCATTCCCTAGTCGCCTTTTCTGCCAATATTAGGGATCCAATCCTTGAGTTGAGCCATTTAGACATACGACCTCCATTCCCTAGTCTCCTTTTGCCAATATTAGGGCTCCAATCCCTGCGTTGAGCCTTTTATTCATGGGGCCTCTATTCCCTAGTCGCCTTTTGCCAACATTAGGGCTCCAATCCCTGAGTTGAGCCTTATTACATATAGGCCCTCCATTCCCTAGCCGCCTTTTGCCAATATTAGGGCTCCAATCCCTTAGTTGAGCTTTTTTAGACATAGGGCATCCATACCCTAGTCTCCTTTTGCCAACATTAGGGCTCCAATCCCTAAGTTAAGCCTTTTAGACATAGGGCCTCCATTCCCTAATCGCCTTTTGCCAACATTAGGGCTCCAATCCCTGAGTTGTGCCTTTTTAGACATAGGGCCCCCATTCACTAGTCTCCTTTTGCAACCATTAGGGCTCCAATCCCTGAGTTGAGCCTTTTTGACATAGTGCATCCATTCCCTAATCAACTTTTGCCAAAATTAGGGCTCCAATCTTTGAGTTGAGCATTTTTAGACATTGGGCCTCCATTCCCTAGTCGCCCTTTGCCAACATTAGGGCTCCAATCCCTGAGTTGAGCCTTTTAGACATAGGGCCTCCATTCCCTAGTCGTCTTTTGTCAACATTAGGGCTCCAATCCCTGAGTTGAGCCTTATTAGATATAGGGCCTCCATTCCCTAGTTGCCTTTTGCCAACATTAGGGCTCTAATCCCTGAGTTAAGCCTTTTTAGACATAGGGCCTCCATTCCCTAGTCACCTTTTGCCAACATTAGGGCTTCAATCCCTGAGTTGAGCTTTTTAGACATAGGACCTCCATTCCCTAGTAGCCTTTTGCCAACATTAGGGCTCCAATCCCAAAGTCGAGCCTTTTTAGACATAGGGCCTCCATTCCCTAGTTGCCTTTTGCCAACATTACGGCTCCAGTCCCTGAATTAAGACTTTTAGACATAGGGCCTCCATTCCCTAGTCGCCTTTTGGCAACATTAGGTCTCCAATCCCTGAGTTGAGCCTTTTTAGACATAGGTCCTCCATTCCCTAGTCTCCTTTTCTGCCAATATTAGGGCTCCAATCCCAGAGTCGACCCTTTTTAGACATAGGTCCTCCATTCCCTAGTTGCCTTTTGCCAACACTACGGCTCCAGTCCCTGAGTTGAGCCTTTTAGACATAGGGCCTCCATTCCCTAGTCGCCTTTTCGCAACATTAGGGCTCCAATCCCTGAGTTGAGCCTTTTTAGACATAGGTCCTCCATTCCCTAGTCGCCTTTTCTGCCAATATTAGGGCTCCAATCCTTGAGTTGAGCCTTTTAGACATAGGGCCTCCATTCCCTAGTCTCTTTTTGCCAATATTAGGGCTCCAATCCCTGCGTTGAGCCTTTTATTCATGGGGCCTCTATTCCCTAGTCGCCTTTTCTACCAACATTAGGGCTCCAATCCTTGAGTTGATCATTTTAGACATAGGGCCTCCATTCCCTAGTCGCCTTTTGCCAACATTAGGGCTCCAATCCCAGTGTTGATCCTTTTTAGACATAGGGCCTCCATTCCCTAGTCACCTTTTGCCAACATTAGGGCTTCAATCCCTGAGTTGAGCTTTTTAGACATACGACCTCCATTCCCGAGTCTCCTTTTCTGCCAATATTAGGTCTCCAATCCCAGAGTCGACCCTTTTTAGACATAGGTCCTCCATTCCCTAGTTGCCTTTTGCCAACATTACGGCTCCAGTCCTTGAGTTGAGCCTTTTAGACATAGGTCCTCCATTCCCTAGTCGTCTTTTGTCAACATTAGGGCTCCAATCCCTGAGTTGAGCCTTATTAGATATAGGGCCTCCATTCCCTAGTCGCCTTTTGCCAACATTAGGGCTCTAATCCCTGAGTTAAGCCTTTTTAGACATAGGGCCTCCATTCCCTAGTCACCTTTTGCCAACATTAGGGCTTCAATCCCTGAGTTGAGCTTTTTAGACATAGGACCTCCATTCCCTAGTAGCCTTTTGCCAACATTAGGGCTCCAATCCCAAAGTCGAGCCTTTTTAGACAAAGGGCCTCCATTCCCTAGTTGCCTTTTGCCAACATTACGGCTCCAGTCCCTGAATTGAGCCTTTTAGACATAGGGCCTCCATTCCCTAGTCGCCTTTTGACAACATTAGGGCTCCAATCCCTGAGTTGAGCCTTTTTAGACATAGGTCCTCCATTCCCTAGTCGCCTTTTCTGCCAATATTAGGGCTCCAATCCCAGAGTCGACCCTTTTTAGACATAGGTCCTCCATTCCCTAGTTGCCTTTTGCCAACACTACGGCTCTAGTCCCTAAGTTGAGCCTTTTAGACATAGGGCCTCCATTCCCTAGTCGCCTTTTCGCAACATTAGGGCTCCAATCCCTGAGTTGAGCCTTTTTGGACATAGGTCCTCCATTCCCTAGTCGCCTTTTATGCCAATACTACGGCTCTAGTCCCTGAGTTGAGCCTTTTAGACATAGGGCCTCCATTCCCTAGTCTCTTTTTGCCAATATTAGGGCTCCAATCCCTGCGTTGAGCCTTTTATTCATGGGGCCTCTATTCCATAGTCGCCTTTTCTGCCAACATTAGGGCTCCAATCCTTGAGTTGATCATTTTAGACATAGGGCCTCCATTCCCTAGTCACCTTTTGCCAACATTAGGGCTCCAATCCCAGTGTTGATCCTTTTTAGACATAGGGCCTCCATTCCCTAGTCAACTTTTGCCAACATTAGGGCTTCAATCCCTGAGTTGAGCTTTTTAGACATACGACCTCCATTCCCTAGTATCCTTTTGCCAACATTAAGGCTCCAATACCAGAGTCGAGCCTTTTTAGATATAGGGCCTCCATTCCCTAGTTGCCTTTTGCCAACATTACGGCTCCAGTCCCTGAGTTGAGCCTTTTAGACATAAGGCCTCCATTCCCTAGTTGCCTTTTGGCAACATTAGGACTCCAATCTCTGAGTTGAGCCTTTTTAGACATAGGTCCTCCATTCCCTAGTCGCCTTTTCTGCTAATATTAGGGTTACAATCCTTGAGTTGAGCCTTTTAGACATAGGGCCTCCATTCCCTAGTCTCCTTTTGCCAACATTAAAGCTCCAATCCCTGAGTTGAGCCTTTTAGACATGGGGCCTCCATTCCCTAGTCGCCTTTTCTACCAATATTAGGGCTCCAATCCCTGGGTTGAGCCTTTTAGACATAGGGCCTCTATTCCCTAGTCACCTTTTGCAACCATTAGGGCTCCAATCTTTGAGTTGAGCCTTTTTAGACATAGGGTCTCCATTCCCTAGTCGCCCTTTGCTAATATTACGCTCCAATCCCTGAGTTGATTCTTTTAGACATAGGGCCTCCATTCCCAAGTCTCTTTTTGCCAACATTAGGGCTCCAATCCCTTAGTTGAGCCTTTTTAGACATAGGGCCTCCATTCCCTAGTCGCGTTTTGCCAACATTAGGGCTCCAATAACTGAGTTAAGCTTTTTAGACAAAGGGCATCCATTGCCTAGTAGCCTTTTGCCAACATTAGGGCTCCAATCCCTGAGTTGAGCCTTTTTAGACATAGGTCCTCCATTCCCTAGTCGCCTTTTCTGCCAATATTGGGGCTCCAATCCTTGAGTTGAGCCTTTTAGACATAGGGCCTCCATTCCCTAGTCTCTTTTTGCCAATATTAGGGCTCCAATCCCTGCGTTGAGCCTTTTATTCATGGGGCCTCTATTCCCTAGTCGCCTTTTCTGCCAACATTAGGGCTCCAATCCTTGAGTTGATCATTTTAGACATAGGGCCTCCATTCCCTAGTCGCCTTTTGCCAACATTAGGGCTCCAATCCCAGAGTCGAGCCTTTTTAGACATAGGTCCTGCATTCCCTAGTCACCTTTTGCCAACATTACGGCTCCAGTCCCTGAGTTGAGCCTTTTAGACATAGGGCCTCCATTCCCTAGTTGTCTTTTGGCAACATTATGGCTCCAAACCCTGAGTTAAGCCTTTTTAGACATAGGTCCTCCATTCCCTAGTCGCCTTTTCTGCCAATATTAGGGCTCCAATCCCAGAGTCGAGCCTTTTTAGACATAGGGCCTCCATTCCCTAGTTGCCTTTTGCCAACATTACGGCTCCAGTCCTTGAGTTGAGCCTTTTAGACATAGGGCCTCCATTCCCTAGTCGCCTTTTGGCAACATTAGGGCTCCAATCCCTGATTTGAGCCTTTTTAGACATAGGTCCTCCATTCCCTAGTCGCCTTTTCTGCCAATATTAGGGATCCAATCCTTGAGTTGAGCCATTTAGACATACGACCTCCATTCCCTAGTCTCCTTTTGCCAATATTAGGGCTCCAATCCCTGCGTTGAGCCTTTTATTCATGGGGCTTCTATTCCCTAGTCGCCTTTTGCCAACATTAGGGCTCCAATCCCTGAGTTGAGCCTTATTACATATAGGCCCTCCATTCCCTAGCCGCCTTTTGCCAATATTAGGGCTCCAATCCCTTAGTTGAGCTTTTTTAGACATAGGGCATCCATACCCTAGTCTCCTTTTGCCAACATTAGGGCTCCAATCCCTAAGTTAAGCCTTTTAGACATAGGGCCTCCATTCCCTAATCGCCTTTTGCCAACATTAGGGCTCCAATCCCTGAGTTGTGCCTTTTTAGACATAGGGCCCCCATTCCCTAGTCTCCTTTTGCAACCATTAGGGCTCCAATCCCTGAGTTGTGCCTTTTTGACATAGTGCATCCATTCCCTAATCAACTTTTGCCAAAATTAGGGCTCCAATCTTTGAGTTGAGCATTTTTAGACATTGGGCCTCCATTCCCTAGTCGCCCTTTGCCAACATTAGGGCTCCAATCCCTGAGTTGAGCCTTTTAGACATAGGGCCTCCATTCCCTAGTCGTCTTTTGTCAACATTAGGGCTCCAATCCCGGAGTTGAGCCTTATTAGATATAGGGCCTCCATTCCCTAGTTGCCTTTTGCCAACATTAGGGCTCTAATCCCTGAGTTAAGCCTTTTTAGACATAGGGCCTCCATTCCCTAGTCACCCTTTGCCAACATTAGGGCTTCAATCCCTGAGTTGAGCTTTTTAGACATAGGACCTCCATTCCCTAGTAGCCTTTTGCCAACATTAGGGCTCCAATCCCAAAGTCGAGCCTTTTTAGACATAGGGCCTCCATTCCCTAGTTGCCTTTTGCCAACATTACGGCTCCAGTCCCTGAATTAAGACTTTTAGACATAGGGCCTCCATTCCCTAGTCGCCTTTTGGCAACATTAGGTCTCCAATCCCTGAGTTGAGCCTTTTTAGACATAGGTCCTCCATTCCCTAGTCTCCTTTTCTGCCAATATTAGGGCTCCAATCCCAGAGTCGACCCTTTTTAGACATAGGTCCTCCATTCCCTAGTTGCCTTTTGCCAACACTACGGCTCCAGTCCCTGAGTTGAGCCTTTTAGACATAGGGCCTCCATTTCCTAGTCGCCTTTTCGCAACATTAGGGCTCCAATCCCTGAGTTGAGCCTTTTTAGACATAGGTCCTCCATTCCCTAGTCGCCTTTTCTGCCAATATTAGGGCTCCAATCCTTGAGTTGAGCCTTTTAGACATAGGGCCTCCATTCCCTAGTCTCTTTTTGCCAATATTAGGGCTTCAATCCCTGCGTTGAGCCTTTTATTCATGGGGCCTCTATTCCCTAGTCGCCTTTTCTACCAACATTAGGGCTCCAATCCTTGAGTTGATCATTTTAGACATAGGTCCTCCATTCCCTAGTCGCCTTTTGCCAACATTAGGGCTCCAATCCCAGTGTTGATCCTTTTTAGACATAGGGCCTCCATTCCCTAGTAACCTTTTGCCAACATTAGGGCTTCAATCCCTGAGTTGAGCTTTTTAGACATACGACCTCCATTCCCTAGTCTCCTTTTCTGCCAATATTAGGGCTCCAATCCCAGAGTCGACCCTTTTTAGACATAGGTCCTCCATTCCCTAGTTGCCTTTTGCCAACATTACGGCTCCAGTCCTTGAGTTGAGCCTTTTAGACATAGGTCCTCCATTCCCTAGTCGTCTTTTGTCAACATTAGGGCTCCAATCCCTGAGTTGAGCCTTATTAGATATAGGGCCTCCATTCCCTAGTCGCCTTTTGCCAACATTAGGGCTCTAATCCCTGAGTTAAGCCTTTTTAGACATAGGGCCTCCATTCCCTAGTCACCTTTTGCCAACATTAGGGCTTCAATCCCTGAGTTGAGCTTTTTAGACATAGGACCTCCATTCCCTAGTAGCCTTTTGCCAACATTAGGGCTCCAATCCCAAAGTCGAGCCTTTTTAGACAAAGGGCCTCCATTCCCTAGTTGCCTTTTGCCAACATTACGGCTCCAGTCCCTGAATTGAGCCTTTTAGACATAGGGCCTCCATTCCCTAGTCGCCTTTTGACAACATTAGGGCTCCAATCCCTGAGTTGAGCCTTTTTAGACATAGGTCCTCCATTCCCTAGTCGCCTTTTCTGCCAATATTAGGGCTCCAATCCCAGAGTCGACCCTTTTTAGACATAGGTCCTCCATTCCCTAGTTGCCTTTTGCCAACACTACGGCTCTAGTCCCTGAGTTGAGCCTTTTAGACATAGGGCCTCCATTCCCTAGTCTCTTTTTGCCAATATTAGGGCTCCAATCCCTGCGTTGAGCCTTTTATTCATGGGGCCTCTATTCCATAGTCGCCTTTTCTGCCAACATTAGGGCTCCAATCCTTGAGTTGATCATTTTAGACATAGGGCCTCCATTCCCTAGTCACCTTTTGCCAACATTAGGGCTCCAATCTCAGTGTTGATCCTTTTTAGACATAGGGCCTCCATTCCCTAGTCAACTTTTGCCAACATTAGGGCTTCAATCCCTGAGTTGAGCTTTTTAGACATACGACCTCTATTCCCTAGTATCCTTTTGCCAACATTAAGGCTCCAATACCAGAGTCGAGCCTTTTTAGATATAGGGCCTCCATTCCCTAGTTGCCTTTTGCCAACATTACGGCTCCAGTCCCTGAGTTGAGCCTTTTAGACATAAGGCCTCCATTCCCTAGTTGCCTTTTGGCAACATTAGGACTCCAATCTCTGAGTTGAGCCTTTTTAGACATAGGTCCTCCATTCCCTAGTCGCCTTTTCTGCTAATATTAGGGTTACAATCCTTGAGTTGAGCCTTTTAGACATAGGGCCTCCATTCCCTAGTCTCCTTTTGCCAACATTAAAGCTCCAATCCCTGAGTTGAGCCTTTTAGACATGGGGCCTCCATTCCCTAGTCGCCTTTTCTACCAATATTAGGGCTCCAATCCCTGGGTTGAGCCTTTTAGACATAGGGCCTCTATTCCCTAGTCACCTTTTGCAACCATTAGGGCTCCAATCTTTGAGTTGAGCCTTTTTAGACATATGGTCTCCATTCCCTAGTCGCCCTTTGCTAATATTACGCTCCAATCCCTGAGTTGATTCTTTTAGACATAGGGCCTCCATTCCCAAGTCTCTTTTTGCCAACATTAGGGCTCCAATCCCTTAGTTGAGCCTTTTTAGACATAGGGCCTCCATTCCCTAGTCGCGTTTTGCCAACATTAGGGCTCCAATAACTGAGTTAAGCTTTTTAGACAAAGGGCATCCATTGCCTAGTAGCCTTTTGCCAACATTAGGGCTCCAATACCTGAGTTGAGCCTTTTTAGACATAGGTCCTCCATTCTCAGGTTGCCTTTTGCCAACATTACGGCTCCAGTCCCTAAGTTTAGCCTTTTAGACATAGGGCCTCCATTCCTTAGTCGCCTTTTGCCAACATTAGGGCTTCAATCCCTGAGTTGAGCTTTTTAGACATAGGACCTCCATTCCCTAGTAGCCTTTTGCCAACATTAGGGCTCCAATCCCAAAGTCGAGCCTTTTTAGACATAGGGCCTCCATTCCCTAGTTGCCTTTTGCCAACATTACGGCTCCAGTCCCTGAATTAAGACTTTTAGACATAGGGCCTCCATTCCCTAGTCTCCTTTTGCCAACATTAAAGCTCCAATCCCTGAGTTGAGCCTTTTAGACATGGGGCCTCCATTCCCTAGTCGCCTTTTCTACCAATATTAGGGCTCCAATCCCTGGGTTGAGCCTTTTAGACATAGGGCCTCTATTCCCTAGTCACCTTTTGCAACCATTAGGGCTCCAATCTTTGAGTTGAGCCTTTTTAGACATATGGTCTCCATTCCCTAGTCGCCCTTTGCTAATATTACGCTCCAATCCCTGAGTTGATTCTTTTAGACATAGGGCCTCCATTCCCAAGTCTCTTTTTGCCAACATTAGGGCTCCAATCCCTTAGTTGAGCCTTTTTAGACATAGGGCCTCCATTCCCTAGTCGCGTTTTGCCAACATTAGGGCTCCAATAACTGAGTTAAGCTTTTTAGACAAAGGGCATCCATTGCCTAGTAGCCTTTTGCCAACATTAGGGCTCCAATACCTGAGTTGAGCCTTTTTAGACATAGGTCCTCCATTCTCAGGTTGCCTTTTGCCAACATTACGGCTCCAGTCCCTAAGTTTAGCCTTTTAGACATAGGGCCTCCATTCCTTAGTCGCCTTTTGCCAACATTAGGGCTTCAATCCCTGAGTTGAGCTTTTTAGACATAGGACCTCCATTCCCTAGTAGCCTTTTGCCAACATTAGGGCTCCAATCCCAAAGTCGAGCCTTTTTAGACATAGGGCCTCCATTCCCTAGTTGCCTTTTGCCAACATTACGGCTCCAGTCCCTGAATTAAGACTTTTAGACATAGGGCCTCCATTCCCTAGTCGCCTTTTGGCAACATTAGGTCTCCAATCCCTGAGTTGAGCCTTTTTAGACATAGGTCCTCCATTCCCTAGTCTCCTTTTCTGCCAATATTAGGGCTCCAATCCCAGAGTCGACCCTTTTTAGACATAGGTCCTCCATTCCCTAGTTGCCTTTTGCCAACACTACGGCTCCAGTCCCTGAGTTGAGCCTTTTAGACATAGGGCCTCCATTTCCTAGTCGCCTTTTCGCAACATTAGGGCTCCAATCCCTGAGTTGAGCCTTTTTAGACATAGGTCCTCCATTCCCTAGTCGCCTTTTCTGCCAATATTAGGGCTCCAATCCCAGAGTCGAGCCTTTTTAGACATAGGGCCTCCATTCCCTAGTTGCCTTTTGCCAACATTACGGCTCCAGTCCTTGAGTTGAGCCTTTTAGACATAGGGCCTCCATTCCCTAGTCGCCTTTTGGCAACATTAGGGCTCCAATCCCTGATTTGAGCCTTTTTAGACATAGGTCCTCCATTCCCTAGTCGCCTTTTCTGCCAATATTAGGGATCCAATCCTTGAGTTGAGCCATTTAGACATACGACCTCCATTCCCTAGTCTCCTTTTGCCAATATTAGGGCTCCAATCCCTGCGTTGAGCCTTTTATTCATGGGGCTTCTATTCCCTAGTCGCCTTTTGCCAACATTAGGGCTCCAATCCCTGAGTTGAGCCTTATTACATATAGGCCCTCCATTCCCTAGCCGCCTTTTGCCAATATTAGGGCTCCAATCCCTTAGTTGAGCTTTTTTAGACATAGGGCATCCATACCCTAGTCTCCTTTTGCCAACATTAGGGCTCCAATCCCTAAGTTAAGCCTTTTAGACATAGGGCCTCCATTCCCTAATCGCCTTTTGCCAACATTAGGGCTCCAATCCCTGAGTTGTGCCTTTTTAGACATAGGGCCCCCATTCCCTAGTCTCCTTTTGCAACCATTAGGGCTCCAATCCCTGAGTTGTGCCTTTTTGACATAGTGCATCCATTCCCTAATCAACTTTTGCCAAAATTAGGGCTCCAATCTTTGAGTTGAGCATTTTTAGACATTGGGCCTCCATTCCCTAGTCGCCCTTTGCCAACATTAGGGCTCCAATCCCTGAGTTGAGCCTTTTAGACATAGGGCCTCCATTCCCTAGTCGTCTTTTGTCAACATTAGGGCTCCAATCCCGGAGTTGAGCCTTATTAGATATAGGGCCTCCATTCCCTAGTTGCCTTTTGCCAACATTAGGGCTCTAATCCCTGAGTTAAGCCTTTTTAGACATAGGGCCTCCATTCCCTAGTCACCCTTTGCCAACATTAGGGCTTCAATCCCTGAGTTGAGCTTTTTAGACATAGGACCTCCATTCCCTAGTAGCCTTTTGCCAACATTAGGGCTCCAATCCCAAAGTCGAGCCTTTTTAGACATAGGGCCTCCATTCCCTAGTTGCCTTTTGCCAACATTACGGCTCCAGTCCCTGAATTAAGACTTTTAGACATAGGGCCTCCATTCCCTAGTCGCCTTTTGGCAACATTAGGTCTCCAATCCCTGAGTTGAGCCTTTTTAGACATAGGTCCTCCATTCCCTAGTCTCCTTTTCTGCCAATATTAGGGCTCCAATCCCAGAGTCGACCCTTTTTAGACATAGGTCCTCCATTCCCTAGTTGCCTTTTGCCAACACTACGGCTCCAGTCCCTGAGTTGAGCCTTTTAGACATAGGGCCTCCATTTCCTAGTCGCCTTTTCGCAACATTAGGGCTCCAATCCCTGAGTTGAGCCTTTTTAGACATAGGTCCTCCATTCCCTAGTCGCCTTTTCTGCCAATATTAGGGCTCCAATCCTTGAGTTGAGCCTTTTAGACATAGGGCCTCCATTCCCTAGTCTCTTTTTGCCAATATTAGGGCTTCAATCCCTGCGTTGAGCCTTTTATTCATGGGGCCTCTATTCCCTAGTCGCCTTTTCTACCAACATTAGGGCTCCAATCCTTGAGTTGATCATTTTAGACATAGGTCCTCCATTCCCTAGTCGCCTTTTGCCAACATTAGGGCTCCAATCCCAGTGTTGATCCTTTTTAGACATAGGGCCTCCATTCCCTAGTAACCTTTTGCCAACATTAGGGCTTCAATCCCTGAGTTGAGCTTTTTAGACATACGACCTCCATTCCCTAGTCTCCTTTTCTGCCAATATTAGGGCTCCAATCCCAGAGTCGACCCTTTTTAGACATAGGTCCTCCATTCCCTAGTTGCCTTTTGCCAACATTACGGCTCCAGTCCTTGAGTTGAGCCTTTTAGACATAGGTCCTCCATTCCCTAGTCGTCTTTTGTCAACATTAGGGCTCCAATCCCTGAGTTGAGCCTTATTAGATATAGGGCCTCCATTCCCTAGTCGCCTTTTGCCAACATTAGGGCTCTAATCCCTGAGTTAAGCCTTTTTAGACATAGGGCCTCCATTCCCTAGTCACCTTTTGCCAACATTAGGGCTTCAATCCCTGAGTTGAGCTTTTTAGACATAGGACCTCCATTCCCTAGTAGCCTTTTGCCAACATTAGGGCTCCAATCCCAAAGTCGAGCCTTTTTAGACAAAGGGCCTCCATTCCCTAGTTGCCTTTTGCCAACATTACGGCTCCAGTCCCTGAATTGAGCCTTTTAGACATAGGGCCTCCATTCCCTAGTCGCCTTTTGACAACATTAGGGCTCCAATCCCTGAGTTGAGCCTTTTTAGACATAGGTCCTCCATTCCCTAGTCGCCTTTTCTGCCAATATTAGGGCTCCAATCCCAGAGTCGACCCTTTTTAGACATAGGTCCTCCATTCCCTAGTTGCCTTTTGCCAACACTACGGCTCTAGTCCCTGAGTTGAGCCTTTTAGACATAGGGCCTCCATTCCCTAGTCTCTTTTTGCCAATATTAGGGCTCCAATCCCTGCGTTGAGCCTTTTATTCATGGGGCCTCTATTCCATAGTCGCCTTTTCTGCCAACATTAGGGCTCCAATCCTTGAGTTGATCATTTTAGACATAGGGCCTCCATTCCCTAGTCACCTTTTGCCAACATTAGGGCTCCAATCTCAGTGTTGATCCTTTTTAGACATAGGGCCTCCATTCCCTAGTCAACTTTTGCCAACATTAGGGCTTCAATCCCTGAGTTGAGCTTTTTAGACATACGACCTCTATTCCCTAGTATCCTTTTGCCAACATTAAGGCTCCAATACCAGAGTCGAGCCTTTTTAGATATAGGGCCTCCATTCCCTAGTTGCCTTTTGCCAACATTACGGCTCCAGTCCCTGAGTTGAGCCTTTTAGACATAAGGCCTCCATTCCCTAGTTGCCTTTTGGCAACATTAGGACTCCAATCTCTGAGTTGAGCCTTTTTAGACATAGGTCCTCCATTCCCTAGTCGCCTTTTCTGCTAATATTAGGGTTACAATCCTTGAGTTGAGCCTTTTAGACATAGGGCCTCCATTCCCTAGTCTCCTTTTGCCAACATTAAAGCTCCAATCCCTGAGTTGAGCCTTTTAGACATGGGGCCTCCATTCCCTAGTCGCCTTTTCTACCAATATTAGGGCTCCAATCCCTGGGTTGAGCCTTTTAGACATAGGGCCTCTATTCCCTAGTCACCTTTTGCAACCATTAGGGCTCCAATCTTTGAGTTGAGCCTTTTTAGACATATGGTCTCCATTCCCTAGTCGCCCTTTGCTAATATTACGCTCCAATCCCTGAGTTGATTCTTTTAGACATAGGGCCTCCATTCCCAAGTCTCTTTTTGCCAACATTAGGGCTCCAATCCCTTAGTTGAGCCTTTTTAGACATAGGGCCTCCATTCCCTAGTCGCGTTTTGCCAACATTAGGGCTCCAATAACTGAGTTAAGCTTTTTAGACAAAGGGCATCCATTGCCTAGTAGCCTTTTGCCAACATTAGGGCTCCAATACCTGAGTTGAGCCTTTTTAGACATAGGTCCTCCATTCTCAGGTTGCCTTTTGCCAACATTACGGCTCCAGTCCCTAAGTTTAGCCTTTTAGACATAGGGCCTCCATTCCTTAGTCGCCTTTTGCCAACATTAGGGCTTCAATCCCTGAGTTGAGCTTTTTAGACATAGGACCTCCATTCCCTAGTAGCCTTTTGCCAACATTAGGGCTCCAATCCCAAAGTCGAGCCTTTTTAGACATAGGGCCTCCATTCCCTAGTTGCCTTTTGCCAACATTACGGCTCCAGTCCCTGAATTAAGACTTTTAGACATAGGGCCTCCATTCCCTAGTCGCCTTTTGGCAACATTAGGTCTCCAATCCCTGAGTTGAGCCTTTTTAGACATAGGTCCTCCATTCCCTAGTCTCCTTTTCTGCCAATATTAGGGCTCCAATCCCAGAGTCGACCCTTTTTAGACATAGGTCCTCCATTCCCTAGTTGCCTTTTGCCAACACTACGGCTCCAGTCCCTGAGTTGAGCCTTTTAGACATAGGGCCTCCATTTCCTAGTCGCCTTTTCGCAACATTAGGGCTCCAATCCCTGAGTTGAGCCTTTTTAGACATAGGTCCTCCATTCCCTAGTCGCCTTTTCTGCCAATATTAGGGCTCCAATCCTTGAGTTGAGCCTTTTAGACATAGGGCCTCCATTCCCTAGTCTCTTTTTGCCAATATTAGGGCTTCAATCCCTGCGTTGAGCCTTTTATTCATGGGGCCTCTATTCCCTAGTCGCCTTTTCTACCAACATTAGGGCTCCAATCCTTGAGTTGATCATTTTAGACATAGGTCCTCCATTCCCTAGTCGCCTTTTGCCAACATTAGGGCTCCAATCCCAGTGTTGATCCTTTTTAGACATAGGGCCTCCATTCCCTAGTAACCTTTTGCCAACATTAGGGCTTCAATCCCTGAGTTGAGCTTTTTAGACATACGACCTCCATTCCCTAGTCTCCTTTTCTGCCAATATTAGGGCTCCAATCCCAGAGTCGACCCTTTTTAGACATAGGTCCTCCATTCCCTAGTTGCCTTTTGCCAACATTACGGCTCCAGTCCTTGAGTTGAGCCTTTTAGACATAGGTCCTCCATTCCCTAGTCGTCTTTTGTCAACATTAGGGCTCCAATCCCTGAGTTGAGCCTTATTAGATATAGGGCCTCCATTCCCTAGTCGCCTTTTGCCAACATTAGGGCTCTAATCCCTGAGTTAAGCCTTTTTAGACATAGGGCCTCCATTCCCTAGTCACCTTTTGCCAACATTAGGGCTTCAATCCCTGAGTTGAGCTTTTTAGACATAGGACCTCCATTCCCTAGTAGCCTTTTGCCAACATTAGGGCTCCAATCCCAAAGTCGAGCCTTTTTAGACAAAGGGCCTCCATTCCCTAGTTGCCTTTTGCCAACATTACGGCTCCAGTCCCTGAATTGAGCCTTTTAGACATAGGGCCTCCATTCCCTAGTCGCCTTTTGACAACATTAGGGCTCCAATCCCTGAGTTGAGCCTTTTTAGACATAGGTCCTCCATTCCCTAGTCGCCTTTTCTGCCAATATTAGGGCTCCAATCCCAGAGTCGACCCTTTTTAGACATAGGTCCTCCATTCCCTAGTTGCCTTTTGCCAACACTACGGCTCTAGTCCCTGAGTTGAGCCTTTTAGACATAGGGCCTCCATTCCCTAGTCTCTTTTTGCCAATATTAGGGCTCCAATCCCTGCGTTGAGCCTTTTATTCATGGGGCCTCTATTCCATAGTCGCCTTTTCTGCCAACATTAGGGCTCCAATCCTTGAGTTGATCATTTTAGACATAGGGCCTCCATTCCCTAGTCACCTTTTGCCAACATTAGGGCTCCAATCTCAGTGTTGATCCTTTTTAGACATAGGGCCTCCATTCCCTAGTCAACTTTTGCCAACATTAGGGCTTCAATCCCTGAGTTGAGCTTTTTAGACATACGACCTCTATTCCCTAGTATCCTTTTGCCAACATTAAGGCTCCAATACCAGAGTCGAGCCTTTTTAGATATAGGGCCTCCATTCCCTAGTTGCCTTTTGCCAACATTACGGCTCCAGTCCCTGAGTTGAGCCTTTTAGACATAAGGCCTCCATTCCCTAGTTGCCTTTTGGCAACATTAGGACTCCAATCTCTGAGTTGAGCCTTTTTAGACATAGGTCCTCCATTCCCTAGTCGCCTTTTCTGCTAATATTAGGGTTACAATCCTTGAGTTGAGCCTTTTAGACATAGGGCCTCCATTCCCTAGTCTCCTTTTGCCAACATTAAAGCTCCAATCCCTGAGTTGAGCCTTTTAGACATGGGGCCTCCATTCCCTAGTCGCCTTTTCTACCAATATTAGGGCTCCAATCCCTGGGTTGAGCCTTTTAGACATAGGGCCTCTATTCCCTAGTCACCTTTTGCAACCATTAGGGCTCCAATCTTTGAGTTGAGCCTTTTTAGACATATGGTCTCCATTCCCTAGTCGCCCTTTGCTAATATTACGCTCCAATCCCTGAGTTGATTCTTTTAGACATAGGGCCTCCATTCCCAAGTCTCTTTTTGCCAACATTAGGGCTCCAATCCCTTAGTTGAGCCTTTTTAGACATAGGGCCTCCATTCCCTAGTCGCGTTTTGCCAACATTAGGGCTCCAATAACTGAGTTAAGCTTTTTAGACAAAGGGCATCCATTGCCTAGTAGCCTTTTGCCAACATTAGGGCTCCAATACCTGAGTTGAGCCTTTTTAGACATAGGTCCTCCATTCTCAGGTTGCCTTTTGCCAACATTACGGCTCCAGTCCCTAAGTTTAGCCTTTTAGACATAGGGCCTCCATTCCTTAGTCGCCTTTTGCCAACATTAGGGCTTCAATCCCTGAGTTGAGCTTTTTAGACATAGGACCTCCATTCCCTAGTAGCCTTTTGCCAACATTAGGGCTCCAATCCCAAAGTCGAGCCTTTTTAGACATAGGGCCTCCATTCCCTAGTTGCCTTTTGCCAATATTACGGCTCCAGTCCCTGAGTTGAGCCTTTTAGACATAGGGTCTCCATTCCCTAGTTGCCTTTTGGCAACATTAGGGCTCCAATCTCTGAGTTGAGCCTTTTTAGACATAGGTCCTCCATTCCCTAGTCGCCTTTTCTGCCAATATTAGGGCTCCAATCCCAGAGTCGAGCCTTTTTAGACATAGGGCCTCCATTCCCTAGTTGCCTTTTGCCAACATTACGGCTCCAGTCCCTGAGTTGAGCCTTTTAGACATAGGGCCTCCATTCCCTAGTCGCCTTTTGGCAACATTAGGGCTCCAATCCATGAGTTGATTCTTTTTAGACATAGGTCCTCCATTCCCTAGTCGCCTTTTTTGCCAATATTAGGGATCCAATCCTTGAGTTGTGCCTTTTAGACATAGGGCCTCCATTCCCTAGTCTCCTTTTGCCAATATTAGGGCTCCAATCCCTGCGTTGAGCCTTTTATTCATGGGGCCTCTATTCCCTAATCGCCTTTTCTGCCAATATTAGGGCTCCAATCCCTGAGTTGATCATTTTAGACATAGGGCCTCCATTCCCTAGTCGCCTTTTGCCAACATTGGGCTCCAATCCATGAGTTGAGCTTCTTAAACATAGGGACTCCATTCCCTAGTAGCCTTTTGCCAACATTAGGGCTCCAATAGCTGAGTTGAGCCTTTTTAGACATAAGTCCTCCATTCCGTAGTCGCCTTTTGCCAACATTAGGGCTCCAATCCCAGAGTCGAGTCTTTTTAGACATAGGGCCTCCATTCCCTAGTTGCCTTTTGGCAACATTAGGGCTCCAATCCCTGAGTTGAGCCTTTTTAGACATAGGGCCTCAATTCCCTAGTCGCCTTTTGCCAATATTAGGGCTCCAATACCTGAGTTGAGCCTTTTAGACATGGGGCCTCCATTTCCTAGTGTGCCTTTTCTACCAACATTAGGGCTCCAATCCCTAAGTTCAGCCTTTTAGACATAGGGCCTCCATTCCCTAGTCGCCTTTTGCCAACATTATGGCTCCAATCCCTGAGTTGAGCCTTATTAGACATAGGATCTCCATTCCCTAGTCGCCTAATGTCAACATTATGGCTTCAATCCCTGAGTTTAGCCTTTTTAGACATAGGGTCTCCATTCCCTAGCCTCCTTTTGCCAATATTAGGGCTCCAATCCCTGCGTTGAGCCTTTTATTCATGGGGCCTCTATTCCCTAGTCGCCTTTTCTGCCAACATTAGGGCTCCAATCCCTGAGTTGATCATTTTAGACATAGGGCCTCCATTCCCTAGTCGCCTTTTGCCAACATTGGGCTCCAATCCATGAGTTGAGCTTCTTAGACATAGGGACTCCATTCCCTAGTAGCCTTTTGCCAACATTAGGGCTCCAATACCTGAGTTGAGCCTTTTTAGACATAAGTCCTCCATTCCATAGTCGCCTTTTGCCAACATTAGGGCTCCAATCCCAGAGTCGAGTCTTTTTAGACATAGGGCCTCCATTCCTTAGTTGCCTTTTGGCAACATTAGGGCTCCAATCCCTGAGTTGAGCCTTTTTAGACATAGGGCCTCAATTCCCTAGTCGCCTTTTGCCAATATTAAGGCTCCAATACCTGAGTTGAGCCTTTTAGACATGGGGCCTCCATTTCCTAGTGTGCCTTTTCTGCCAACATTAGGGCTCCAATCCCTAAGTTGAGCGTTTTAGACATAGGGCCTCCATTTCCTAGTCGCCTTTTGCCAATATTATGGCTCCAATCCCTGAGTTGAGCCTTATTAGACATAGGATCTCCATTCCCTAGTCGCCTAATGCCAACATTATGGCTCCAATCCCTGAGTTTAGCCTTTTTAGACATAGGGTCTCCATTCCCTAGTTGCCTTTTTCCAACATTAGGACTCCAATCCCTGAGTTGAGCCTTTTAGACATAGGGCCTCCATTCCCTAGTCACCTTTTCTGCTAATATTAGGGATCCAATCCTTGAGTTGAGCCTTTTAGACATAGGGCCTCCATTCCCTAGTCTCCTTTTGCCAATATTAGGGCTCCAATCCCTGCGTTGAGCCTTTTATTCATGGGGCCTCTATTCCCTAATCGCCTTTTCTGCCAACATTAGGGCTCTAATCTCTGAGTTGATCATTTTAGACATAGGGCCTCCATTCCCTAGTCGCCTTTTGCAAAATTTGGGCTCCAATCCATGAGTTGAGCTTCTTAGACATAGGGACTCCATTCCCTAGTAGCCTTTTGCCAACATTAGGGCTCCAATACCTGAGTTGAGCCTTTTTAGACATAAGTCCTCCATTCCTTAGTCGCCTTTTGACAACATTAGGGCTCCAATCCCAGAGTCGAGTCTGTTTAGACATAGGGCCTCCATTCCCTAGTTGCCTTTTGGCAACATTAGGGCTCCAATCCCTGAGTTGAGCCTTTTTAGACATAGGGCCTCAATTACCTAGTCGCCTTTTGCCAATATTAGGGCTCCAATACCTGAGTTGAGCCTTTTAGACATGGCGCCTCCATTTCCTAGTCGCCTTTTCTGCCAACATTAGTGCTCCAATCCCTAAGTTGAGCCTTTTAGACATAGGGCCTCCATTCCCTAGTCGCCTTTTGCCAACATTATGGCTCCAATCCCTGAGTTGAGCCTTATTAGACATAGGGTCTCCATTTTCTAGTCGCCTATTGCCAACATTATGGCTCCAATCCCTGAGTTTAGCCTTTTTAGACATAGGGTCTCCATTCCCTAGTTGCCTTTTTCCAACATTAGGACTCCAATCCCTGAGTTGAGCCTTTTAGACATAGGGCCTCCATTCCCTAGTCGGCTTTTCTACCAATTCTAGGGCTCCAATCCCTGAGTTGAGCCTTTTAGACACGGGGCCTCCATTCCCTAGTCGCCTTTTCTGCCAACATTAGGGATCCAATCCCTGCGTTGAGTCTTTTATTCATGGGGCCTCTATTCCCTAGTCGCCTTTTCTGCCAACATTAGGGCTCCAATCCCTGAGTTGATCATTTTAGACATAGGGCCACCATTCCCTAGTTGTCTTTTGCCAACATTAGGGCTCCAATCCCAGAGTTGATCCTTTTTAGACATAGGGCCTCCATTCCCTAGTCACCTTTTGCCAACATTTGGGCTTCAATCCCTGAGTTGAGCTTTTTTGACATACGACCTCCATTCCCTAGTAGCCTTTTGCCAACATTAGGGCTCCAATCCCAGAGTCGAGCCTTTTAGACATAGGGCCTCCATTCCCTAGTTGCCTTTTGCCAACATTACGGCTCCAGTCCCTGAGTTGAGCCTTTTAGACATAGGGACTCCATTCCCTAGTTGCCTTTTGGCAACATTAGGGCTCCAATCCCTGAGTTGAGCCTTTTTAGACATAGGTCCTCCATTCCCTAGTCGCCTTTTCTGCCAATATTAGGGCTACAATCCTTGAGTTGAGCCTTTTAGACATAGGGCCACCATTCCCTAGTCTCCTTTTGCCAACATTAAGGCTCCAATCCCTGAGTTGAGCCTTTTAGACATGGGGCCTCCATTTCCTAGTCGCCTTTTCTACCAATATTAGGGCTCCAATCCCTGGGTTGAGCCTTTTAGACATAGGGTTTCTATTCCCTAGTCACCTTTTGCCAACATTAGGGCTCCAATCTTTGAGTTGAGCCTTTTTAGACATAGGGCCTCCATTCCCTAGTCGCCCTTTGCCAATATTACGCTCCAATCCCTGAGTTGATTCTTTTAGACATAGGGCCTCCATTCCCAAGTCTCCTTTTGCCAACATTAGGGCTCCAATCCCTTAGTTGAGCCTTTTTAGACATAGGGCCTCCATTCCCTAGTCGCTTTTTGCCAACATTAGGGCTCCAATAACTGAGTTAAGCCTTTTAGACATAGGGCATCCATTGCCTAGTAGCCGTTTGCCAACATTAGGTCTCCAATACCTGAGTTAAGCCTTTTTAGACATAGGTCCTCCATTCCCAGGTTGACTTTTGCAAACATTACGGCTCCAGTCCCTAAGTTTAGCCTTTTAGACATAGGGCCTCCATTCCCTAGTCGCCTTTTGCCATCATTATGGCTTCAATCCCTGAGTTGAGCTTTTTAGACATAGGACCTCCATTCCCTAGTAGCCTTCTGCCAACATTAGGGCTCCTATCCCATAGTCGAGCCTTTTTAGACATAGGGCCTCCATTCCCTAGTTGCCTTTTGCCAACATTACGGCTCCAGTCCCTGAGTTGAGCCTTTTAGACATAGGGCCTCTATTCCCTAGTTGCCTTTTGGCAACATTAGGGCTCCAATCCCTGAGTTGAGTGTTTTTAGACATAGGTCCTCCATTCCCTAGTCGCCTTTTCTGCCAATATTAGGGATCCAATCCTTGAGTTGAGCCTTTTAGAAATAGGGCCTCCATTCCCTAGTCTCCTTTTGCCAATATTAGGGCTCCATTCCCTGCGTTGAGCCTTTTATTCAAGGGGCCTCTATTCCCTAGTCGCCTTTTCTGCCAAAATTAGGGCTCCAATCCCTGAGTTGATCATTCTAGACATAGGGCCTCCATTCCCTAGTCGCCTTTTGCCAACATTGGGCTCCAATCCATGAGTTGAGCTTCTTAGACATAGGGACTCCATTCCCTAGTAGCCTTTTGCCAATATTAGGGCTCCAAACCTGAGTTGAGCCTTTTTAGACATAAGTCCTCCATTCCCTAGTTGCCTTTTGCCAACATTATGGCTCCAATCCCAGAGTCGAGCCTTTTTAGACATAGGGCATCCATTCCCTAGTTGCCTTTTGGCAACATTAGGGCTCCAATCCCTGAGTTGAGCCTTTTTAGACATAGGGCCTCAATTCCCTAGTCGCCTTTTGCCAATATTAGGGCTCCAATACCTGAGTTGAGCCTTTTAGACATGGGGCCTCCATTCCCTAGTCGGCTTTTCTACCAATTCTAGGGCTCCAATCCCTGAGTTGAGCCTTTTAGACACGGGGCCTCCATTCCCTAGTCGCCTTTTCTGCCAACATTAGGGATCCAATCCCTGCGTTGAGCCTTTTATTCATGGGGCCTCTATTACCTAGTCACCTTTTCTGCCAACATTAGGGCTCCAATCCCTGAGTTGATGATTTTAGACATAGGGCCACCATTCCCTAGTCGTCTTTTGCCAACATTAGGGCTCCAATCCCAAAGTTGATCCTTTTTAGACATAGGGCCTCCATTCCCTAGTCACCTTTTGCCAACATTAGGGCTTCAATCCCTGAGTTAAGCTTTTTAGACATACGACCTCCATTCCCTAGTATCCTTTTGCCAACATTAAGGCTCCAATACCAGAGTCGAGCCTTTTTAGATATAGGGCCTCCATTCCCTAGTTGCCTTTTGCCAACATTACGGCTCCAGTCCCTGAGTTGAGCCTTTTAGACATAAGGCCTCCATTCCCTAGTTGCCTTTTGGCAACATTAGGACTCCAATCTCTGAGTTGAGCCTTTTTAGACATAGGTCCTCCATTCCCTAGTCGCCTTTTCTGCTAATATTAGGGTTACAATCCTTGAGTTGAGCCTTTTAGACATAGGGCCTCCATTCCCTAGTCTCCTTTTGCCAACATTAAAGCTCCAATCCCTGAGTTGAGCCTTTTAGACATGGGGCCTCCATTCCCTAGTCGCCTTTTCTACCAATATTAGGGCTCCAATCCCTGGGTTGAGCCTTTTAGACATAGGGCCTCTATTCCCTAGTCACCTTTTGCAACCATTAGGGCTCCAATCTTTGAGTTGAGCCTTTTTAGACATAGGGTCTCCATTCCCTAGTCGCCCTTTGCTAATATTACGCTCCAATCCCTGAGTTGATTCTTTTAGACATAGGGCCTCCATTCCCAAGTCTCTTTTTGCCAACATTAGGGCTCCAATCCCTTAGTTGAGCCTTTTTAGACATAGGGCCTCCATTCCCTAGTCGCGTTTTGCCAACATTAGGGCTCCAATAACTGAGTTAAGCTTTTTAGACAAAGGGCATCCATTGCCTAGTAGCCTTTTGCCAACATTAGGGCTCCAATCCCTGAGTTGAGCCTTTTTAGACATAGGTCCTCCATTCCCTAGTCGCCTTTTCTGCCAATATTGGGGCTCCAATCCTTGAGTTGAGCCTTTTAGACATAGGGCCTCCATTCCCTAGTCTCTTTTTGCCAATATTAGGGCTCCAATCCCTGCGTTGAGCCTTTTATTCATGGGGCCTCTATTCCCTAGTCGCCTTTTCTGCCAACATTAGGGCTCCAATCCTTGAGTTGATCATTTTAGACATAGGGCCTCCATTCCCTAGTCGCCTTTTGCCAACATTAGGGCTCCAATCCCAGAGTCCGAGCCTTTTTAGACATAGGTCCTGCATTCCCTAGTCACCTTTTGCCAACATTACGGCTCCAGTCCCTGAGTTGAGCCTTTTAGACATAGGGCCTCCATTCCCTAGTTGTCTTTTGGCAACATTATGGCTCCAAACCCTGAGTTAAGCCTTTTTAGACATATGTCCTCCATTCCCTAGTCGCCTTTTCTGCCAATATTAGGGCTCCAATCCCAGAGTCGAGCCTTTTTAGACATAGGGCCTCCATTCCCTAGTTGCCTTTTGCCAACATTACGGCTCCAGTCCTTGAGTTGAGCCTTTTAGACATAGGGCCTCCATTCCCTAGTCGCCTTTTGGCAACATTAGGGCTCCAATCCCTGAGTTGAGCCTTTTTAGACATAGGTCCTCCATTCCCTAGTCGCCTTTTCTGCCAATATTAGGGATCCAATCCTTGAGTTGAGCCATTTAGACATACGACCTCCATTCCCTAGTCTCCTTTTGCCAATATTAGGGCTCCAATCCTTGCGTTGAGCCTTTTATTCATGGGGCCTCTATTCCCTAGTCGCCTTTTGCCAACATTAGGGCTCCAATCCCAGTGTTGATCCTTTTTAGACATAGGGCCTCCATTCCCTAGTCAACTTTTGCCAACATTAGGGCTTCAATCCCTGAGTTGAGCTTTTTAGACATACGACCTCCATTCCCTAGTATCCTTTTGCCAACATTAAGGCTCCAATACCAGAGTCGAGCCTTTTTAGATATAGGGCCTCCATTCCCTAGTTGCCTTTTGCCAACATTACGGCTCCAGTCCCTGAGTTGAGCCTTTTAGACATAAGGCCTCCATTCCCTAGTTGCCTTTTGGCAACATTAGGACTCCAATCTCTGAGTTGAGCCTTTTTAGACATAGGTCCTCCATTCCCTAGTCGCCTTTTCTGCTAATATTAGGGTTACAATCCTTGAGTTGAGCCTTTTAGACATAGGGCCTCCATTCCCTAGTCTCCTTTTGCCAACATTAAAGCTCCAATCCCTGAGTTGAGCCTTTTAGACATGGGGCCTCCATTCCCTAGTCGCCTTTTCTACCAATATTAGGGCTCCAATCCCTGGGTTGAGCCTTTTAGACATAGGGCCTCTATTCCCTAGTCACCTTTTGCAACCATTAGGGCTCCAATCTTTGAGTTGAGCCTTTTTAGACATAGGGTCTCCATTCCCTAGTCGCCCTTTGCTAATATTACGCTCCAATCCCTGAGTTGATTCTTTTAGACATAGGGCCTCCATTCCCAAGTCTCTTTTTGCCAACATTAGGGCTCCAATCCCTTAGTTGAGCCTTTTTAGACATAGGGCCTCCATTCCCTAGTCGCGTTTTGCCAACATTAGGGCTCCAATAACTGAGTTAAGCTTTTTAGACAAAGGGCATCCATTGCCTAGTAGCCTTTTGCCAACATTAGGGCTCCAATCCCTGAGTTGAGCCTTTTTAGACATAGGTCCTCCATTCCCTAGTCGCCTTTTCTGCCAATATTGGGGCTCCAATCCTTGAGTTGAGCCTTTTAGACATAGGGCCTCCATTCCCTAGTCTCTTTTTGCCAATATTAGGGCTCCAATCCCTGCGTTGAGCCTTTTATTCATGGGGCCTCTATTCCCTAGTCGCCTTTTCTGCCAACATTAGGGCTCCAATCCTTGAGTTGATCATTTTAGACATAGGGCCTCCATTCCCTAGTCGCCTTTTGCCAACATTAGGGCTCCAATCCCAGAGTCGAGCCTTTTTAGACATAGGTCCTGCATTCCCTAGTCACCTTTTGCCAACATTACGGCTCCAGTCCCTGAGTTGAGCCTTTTAGACATAGGGCCTCCATTCCCTAGTTGTCTTTTGGCAACATTATGGCTCCAAACCCTGAGTTAAGCCTTTTTAGACATAGGTCCTCCATTCCCTAGTCGCCTTTTCTGCCAATATTAGGGCTCCAATCCCAGAGTCGAGCCTTTTTAGACATAGGGCCTCCATTCCCTAGTTGCCTTTTGCCAACATTACGGCTCCAGTCCTTGAGTTGAGCCTTTTAGACATAGGGCCTCCATTCCCTAGTCGCCTTTTGGCAACATTAGGGCTCCAATCCCTGAGTTGAGCCTTTTTAGACATAGGTCCTCCATTCCCTAGTCGCCTTTTCTGCCAATATTAGGGATCCAATCCTTGAGTTGAGCCATTTAGACATACGACCTCCATTCCCTAGTCTCCTTTTGCCAATATTAGGGCTCCAATCCCTGCATTGAGCCTTTTATTCATGGGGCCTCTATTCCCTAGTCGCCTTTTGCCAACATTAGGGCTCCAATCCCAGTGTTGATCCTTTTTAGACATAGGGCCTCCATTCCCTAGTCAACTTTTGCCAACATTAGGGCTTCAATCCCTGAGTTGAGCTTTTTAGACATACGACCTTCATTCCCTAGTATCCTTTTGCCAACATTAAGGCTCCAATACCAGAGTCGGGCCTTTTTAGATATAGGGCCTCCATTCCCTAGTTGCCTTTTGCCAACATTACGGCTCCAGTCCCTGAGTTGAGCCTTTTAGACATAAGGCCTCCATTCCCTAGTTGCCTTTTGGCAACATTAGGACTCCAATCTCTGAGTTGAGCCTTTTTAGACATAGGTCCTCCATTCCCTAGTCGCCTTTTCTGCTAATATTAGGGTTACAATCCTTGAGTTGAGCCTTTTAGACATAGGGCCTCCATTCCCTAGTCTCCTTTTGCCAACATTAAAGCTCCAATCCCTGAGTTGAGCCTTTTAGACATGGGGCCTCCATTCCCTAGTCGCCTTTTCTACCAATATTAGGGCTCCAATCCCTGGGTTGAGCCTTTTAGACATAGGGCCTCTATTCCCTAGTCACCTTTTGCAACCATTAGGGCTCCAATCTTTGAGTTGAGCCTTTTTAGACATAGGGTCTCCATTCCCTAGTCGCCCTTTGCTAATATTACGCTCCAATCCCTGAGTTGATTCTTTTAGACATAGGGCCTCCATTCCCAAGTCTCTTTTTGCCAACATTAGGGCTCCAATCCCTTAGTTGAGCCTTTTTAGACATAGGGCCTCCATTCCCTAGTCGCGTTTTGCCAACATTAGGGCTCCAATAACTGAGTTAAGCTTTTTAGACAAAGGGCATCCATTGCCTAGTAGCCTTTTGCCAACATTAGGGCTCCAATCCCTGAGTTGAGCCTTTTTAGACATAGGTCCTCCATTCCCTAGTCGCCTTTTCTGCCAATATTGGGGCTCCAATCCTTGAGTTGAGCCTTTTAGACATAGGGCCTCCATTCCCTAGTCTCTTTTTGCCAATATTAGGGCTCCAATCCCTGCGTTGAGCCTTTTATTCATGGGGCCTCTATTCCCTAGTCGCCTTTTCTGCCAACATTAGGGCTCCAATCCTTGAGTTGATCATTTTAGACATAGGGCCTCCATTCCCTAGTCGCCTTTTGCCAACATTAGGGCTCCAATCCCAGAGTCGAGCCTTTTTAGACATAGGTCCTGCATTCCCTAGTCACCTTTTGCCAACATTACGGCTCCAGTCCCTGAGTTGAGCCTTTTAGACATAGGGCCTCCATTCCCTAGTTGTCTTTTGGCAACATTATGGCTCCAAACCCTGAGTTAAGCCTTTTTAGACATATGTCCTCCATTCCCTAGTCGCCTTTTCTGCCAATATTAGGGCTCCAATCCCAGAGTCGAGCCTTTTTAGACATAGGGCCTCCATTCCCTAGTTGCCTTTTGCCAACATTACGGCTCCAGTCCTTGAGTTGAGCCTTTTAGACATAGGGCCTCCATTCCCTAGTCGCCTTTTGGCAACATTAGGGCTCCAATCCCTGAGTTGAGCCTTTTTAGACATAGGTCCTCCATTCCCTAGTCGCCTTTTCTGCCAATATTAGGGATCCAATCCTTGAGTTGAGCCATTTAGACATACGACCTCCATTCCCTAGTCTCCTTTTGCCAATATTAGGGCTCCAATCCCTGCGTTGAGCCTTTTATTCATGGGGCCTCTATTCCCTAGTCGCCTTTTGCCAACATTAGGGCTCCAATCCCTGAGTTGAGCCTTATTACATATAGGCCCTCCATTCCCTAGCCGCCTTTTGCCAATATTAGGGCTCCAATCCCTTAGTTGAGCTTTTTTAGACATAGGGCATCCATACCCTAGTCTCCTTTTGCCAACATTAGGGATCCAATCCCTAAGTTAAGCCTTTTAGACATAGGGCCTCCATTCCCTAATCGCCTTTTGCCAACATTAGGGCTCCAATCCCTGAGTTGTGCCTTTTTAGACATAGGGCCCCCATTCCCTAGTCTCCTTTTGCAACCATTAGGGCTCCAATCCCTGAGTTGAGCCTTTTTGACATAGTGCATCCATTCCCTAATCAACTTTTGCCAAAATTAGGGCTCCAATCTTTGAGTTGAGCATTTTTAGACATTGGGCCTCCATTCCCTAGTCGCCCTTTGCCAACATTAGGGCTCCAATCCTTGAGTTGAGCCTTTTAGACATAGGGCCTCCATTCCCTAGTCGTCTTTTGTCAACATTAGGGCTCCAATCCCGAAGTTGAGCCTTATTAGATATAGGGCCTCCATTCCCTAGTTGCCTTTTGCCAACATTAGGGCTCTAATCCCTGAGTTAAGCCTTTTTAGACATAGGGCCTCCATTCCCTAGTCACCTTTTGCCAACATTAGGGCTTCAATCCCTGAGTTGAGCTTTTTAGACATAGGACCTCCATTCCCTAGTAGCCTTTTGCCAACATTAGGGCTCCAATCCCAAAGTCGAGCCTTTTTAGACATAGGGCCTCCATTCCCTAGTTGCCTTTTGCCAACATTACGGCTCCAGTCCCTGAATTAAGACTTTTAGACATAGGGCCTCCATTCCCTAGTCGCCTTTTGGCAACATTAGGTCTCCAATCCCTGAGTTGAGCCTTTTTAGACATAGGTCCTCCATTCCCTAGTCTCCTTTTCTGCCAATATTAGGGCTCCAATCCCAGAGTCGACCCTTTTTAGACATAGGTCCTCCATTCCCTAGTTGCCTTTTGCCAACACTACGGCTCCAGTCCCTGAGTTGAGCCTTTTAGACATAGGGCCTCCATTCCCTAGTCGCCTTTTCGCAACATTAGGGCTCCAATCCCTGAGTTGAGCCTTTTTAGACATAGGTCCTCCATTCCCTAGTCGCCTTTTCTGCCAATATTAGGCTCCAATCCCTGAGTTGATTCTTTTAGACATAGGGCCTCCATTCCCAAGTCTCTTTTTGCCAACATTAGGGCTCCAATCCCTTAGTTGAGCCTTTTTAGACATAGGGCCTCCATTCCCTAGTCGCGTTTTGCCAACATTAGGGCTCCAATAACTGAGTTAAGCTTTTTAGACAAAGGGCATCCATTGCCTAGTAGCCTTTTGCCAACATTAGGGCTCCAATCCCTGAGTTGAGCCTTTTTAGACATAGGTCCTCCATTCCCTAGTCGCCTTTTCTGCCAATATTGGGGCTCCAATCCTTGAGTTGAGCCTTTTAGACATAGGGCCTCCATTCCCTAGTCTCTTTTTGCCAATATTAGGGCTCCAATCCCTGCGTTGAGCCTTTTATTCATGGGGCCTCTATTCCCTAGTCTCCTTTTCTGCCAACATTAGGGCTCCAATCCTTGAGTTGATCATTTTAGACATAGGGCCTCCATTCCCTAGTCGCCTTTTGCCAACATTAGGGCTCCAATCCCAGAGTCGAGCCTTTTTAGACATAGGTCCTGCATTCCCTAGTCACCTTTTGCCAACATTACGGCTCCAGTCCCTGAGTTGAGCCTTTTAGACATAGGGCCTCCATTCCCTAGTTGTCTTTTGGCAACATTATGGCTCCAAACCCTGAGTTGAGCCTTTTTAGACATAGGTCCTCCATTCCCTAGTCGCCTTTTCTGCCAATATTAGGGCTCCAATCCCAGAGTCGAGCCTTTTTAGACATAGGGCCTCCATTCCCTAGTTGCCTTTTGCCAACATTACGGCTCCAGTCCTTGAGTTGAGCCTTTTAGACATAGGGCCTCCATTCCCTAGTCGCCTTTTGGCAACATTAGGGCTCCAATCCCTGAGTTGAGCCTTTTTAGACATAGGTCCTCCATTCCCTAGTCGCCTTTTCTGCCAATATTAGGGATCCAATCCTTGAGTTGAGCCATTTAGACATACGACCTCCATTCCCTAGTCTCCTTTTGCCAATATTAGGGCTCCAATCCCTGCGTTGAGCCTTTTATTCATGGGGCCTCTATTCCCTAGTCGCCTTTTGCCAACATTAGGGCTCCAATCCCTGAGTTGAGCCTTATTACATATAGGCCCTCCATTCCCTAGCCGCCTTTTGCCAATATTAGGGCTCCAATCCCTTAGTTGAGCTTTTTTAGACATAGGGCATCCATACCCTAGTCTCCTTTTGCCAACATTAGGGATCCAATCCCTAAGTTAAGCCTTTTAGACATAGGGCCTCCATTCCCTAATCGCCTTTTGCCAACATTAGGGCTCCAATCCCTGAGTTGTGCCTTTTTAGACATAGGGCCCCCATTCCCTAGTCTCCTTTTGCAACCATTAGGGCTCCAATCCCTGAGTTGAGCCTTTTTGACATAGTGCATCCATTCCCTAATCAACTTTTGCCAAAATTAGGGCTCCAATCTTTGAGTTGAGCATTTTTAGACATTGGGCCTCCATTCCCTAGTCGCCCTTTGCCAACATTAGGGCTCCAATCCCTGAGTTGAGCCTTTTAGACATAGGGCCTCCATTCCCTAGTCGTCTTTTGTCAACATTAGGGCTCCAATCCCGAAGTTGAGCCTTATTAGATATAGGGCCTCCATTCCCTAGTTGCCTTTTGCCAACATTAGGGCTCTAATCCCTGAGTTAAGCCTTTTTAGACATAGGGCCTCCATTCCCTAGTCACCTTTTGCCAACATTAGGGCTTCAATCCCTGAGTTGAGCTTTTTAGACATAGGACCTCCATTCCCTAGTAGCCTTTTGCCAACATTAGGGCTCCAATCCCAAAGTCGAGCCTTTTTAGACATAGGGCCTCCATTCCCTAGTTGCCTTTTGCCAACATTACGGCTCCAGTCCCTGAATTAAGACTTTTAGACATAGGGCCTCCATTCCCTAGTCGCCTTTTGGCAACATTAGGTCTCCAATCCCTGAGTTGAGCCTTTTTAGACATAGGTCCTCCATTCCCTAGTCTCCTTTTCTGCCAATATTAGGGCTCCAATCCCAGAGTCGACCCTTTTTAGACATAGGTCCTCCATTCCCTAGTTGCCTTTTGCCAACACTACGGCTCCAGTCCCTGAGTTGAGCCTTTTAGACATAGGGCCTCCATTCCCTAGTCGCCTTTTCGCAACATTAGGGCTCCAATCCCTGAGTTGAGCCTTTTTAGACATAGGTCCTCCATTCCCTAGTCGCCTTTTCTGCCAATATTAGGGCTCCAATCCTTGAGTTGAGCCTTTTAGACATAGGGCCTCCATTCCCTAGTCTCTTTTTGCCAATATTAGGGCTCCAATCCCTGCGTTGAGCCTTTTATTCATGGGGCCTCTATTCCCTAGTCGCCTTTTCTACCAACATTAGGGCTCCAATCCTTGAGTTGATCATTTTAGACATAGGTCCTCCATTCCCTAGTCGCCTTTTGCCAACATTAGGGCTCCAATCCCAGTGTTGATCCTTTTTAGACATAGGGCCTCCATTCCCTAGTCACCTTTTGCCAACATTAGGGCTTCAATCCCTGAGTTTAGCTTTTTAGACATACGACCTCCATTCCCTACTCTCCTTTTCTGCCAATATTAGGGCTCCAATCCCAGAGTCGACCCTTTTTAGACATAGGTCCTCCATTCCCTAGTTGCCTTTTGCCAACATTACGGCTCTAGTCCTTGAGTTGAGCCTTTTAGACATAGGTCCTCCATTCCCTAGTCGTCTTTTGTCAACATTAGGGCTCCAATCCCTGAGTTGAGCCTTATTAGATATAGGGCCTCCATTCCCTAGTCGCCTTTTGCCAACATTAGGGCTCTAATCCCTGAGTTAAGCCTTTTTAGACATAGGGCCTCCATTCCCTAGTCACCTTTTGCCAACATTAGGGCTTCAATCCCTGAGTTGAGCTTTTTAGACATAGGACCTCCATTCCCTAGTAGCCTTTTGCCAACATTAGGGCTCCAATCCCAAAGTCGAGCCTTTTTAGACAAAGGGCCTCCATTCCCTAGTTGCCTTTTGCCAACATTACGGCTCCAGTCCCTGAATTGAGCCTTTTAGACATAGGGCCTCCATTCCCTAGTCGCCTTTTGACAACATTAGGGCTCCAATCCCTGAGTTGAGCCTTTTTAGACATAGGTCCTCCATTCCCTAGTCGCCTTTTCTGCCAATATTAGGGCTCCAATCCCAGAGTTAAGCCTTTTAGACATAGGGCCTCCATTCCCTAATCGCCTTTTGCCAACATTAGGGCTCCAATCCCTGAGTTGTGCCTTTTTAGACATAGGGCCCCCATTCCCTAGTCTCCTTTTGCAACCATTAGGGCTCCAATCCCTGAGTTGAGCCTTTTTGACATAGTGCATCCATTCCCTAATCAACTTTTGCCAAAATTAGGGCTCCAATCTTTGAGTTGAGCATTTTTAGACATTGGGCCTCCATTCCCTAGTCGCCCTTTGCCAACATTAGGGCTCCAATCCCTGAGTTGAGCCTTTTAGACATAGGGCCTCCATTCCCTAGTCGTCTTTTGTCAACATTAGGGCTCCAATCCCGAAGTTGAGCCTTATTAGATATAGGGCCTCCATTCCCTAGTTGCCTTTTGCCAACATTAGGGCTCTAATCCCTGAGTTAAGCCTTTTTAGACATAGGGCCTCCATTCCCTAGTCACCTTTTGCCAACATTAGGGCTTCAATCCCTGAGTTGAGCTTTTTAGACATAGGACCTCCATTCCCTAGTAGCCTTTTGCCAACATTAGGGCTCCAATCCCAAAGTCGAGCCTTTTTAGACATAGGGCCTCCATTCCCTAGTTGCCTTTTGCCAACATTACGGCTCCAGTCCCTGAATTAAGACTTTTAGACATAGGGCCTCCATTCCCTAGTCGCCTTTTGGCAACATTAGGTCTCCAATCCCTGAGTTGAGCCTTTTTAGACATAGGTCCTCCATTCCCTAGTCTCCTTTTCTGCCAATATTAGGGCTCCAATCCCAGAGTCGACCCTTTTTAGACATAGGTCCTCCATTCCCTAGTTGCCTTTTGCCAACACTACGGCTCCAGTCCCTGAGTTGAGCCTTTTAGACATAGGGCCTCCATTCCCTAGTCGCCTTTTCGCAACATTAGGGCTCCAATCCCTGAGTTGAGCCTTTTTAGACATAGGTCCTCCATTCCCTAGTCGCCTTTTCTGCCAATATTAGGGCTCCAATCCTTGAGTTGAGCCTTTTAGACATAGGGCCTCCATTCCCTAGTCTCTTTTTGCCAATATTAGGGCTCCAATCCCTGCGTTGAGCCTTTTATTCATGGGGCCTCTATTCCCTAGTCGCCTTTTCTACCAACATTAGGGCTCCAATCCTTGAGTTGATCATTTTAGACATAGGTCCTCCATTCCCTAGTCGCCTTTTGCCAACATTAGGGCTCCAATCCCAGTGTTGATCCTTTTTAGACATAGGGCCTCCATTCCCTAGTCACCTTTTGCCAACATTAGGGCTTCAATCCCTGAGTTGAGCTTTTTAGACATACGACCTCCATTCCCTACTCTCCTTTTCTGCCAATATTAGGGCTCCAATCCCAGAGTCGACCCTTTTTAGACATAGGTCCTCCATTCCCTAGTTGCCTTTTGCCAACATTACGGCTCTAGTCCTTGAGTTGAGCCTTTTAGACATAGGTCCTCCATTCCCTAGTCGTCTTTTGTCAACATTAGGGCTCCAATCCCTGAGTTGAGCCTTATTAGATATAGGGCCTCCATTCCCTAGTCGCCTTTTGCCAACATTAGGGCTCTAATCCCTGAGTTAAGCCTTTTTAGACATAGGGCCTCCATTCCCTAGTCACCTTTTGCCAACATTAGGGCTTCAATCCCTGAGTTGAGCTTTTTAGACATAGGACCTCCATTCCCTAGTAGCCTTTTGCCAACATTAGGGCTCCAATCCCAAAGTCGAGCCTTTTTAGACAAAGGGCCTCCATTCCCTAGTTGCCTTTTGCCAACATTACGGCTCCAGTCCCTGAATTGAGCCTTTTAGACATAGGGCCTCCATTCCCTAGTCGCCTTTTGACAACATTAGGGCTCCAATCCCTGAGTTGAGCCTTTTTAGACATAGGTCCTCCATTCCCTAGTCGCCTTTTCTGCCAATATTAGGGCTCCAATCCCAGAGTCGACCCTTTTTAGACATAGGTCCTCCATTCCCTAGTTGCCTTTTGCCAACACTACGGCTCTAGTCCCTGAGTTGAGCCTTTTAGACATAGGGCCTCCATTCCCTAGTCGCCTTTTCGCAACATTAGGGCTCCAATCCCTGAGTTGAGCCTTTTTGGACATAGGTCCTCCCTTCCCTAGTCGCCTTTTCTGCCAATATTAGGGCTCCAATCATTGAGTTGAGTCTTTTAGACATAGGGCCTCCATTCCCTAGTCTCTTTTTGCCAATATTAGGGCTCCAATCCCTGCGTTGAGCCTTTTATTCATGGGGCCTCTATTCCATAGTCGCCTTTTCTGCCAACATTAGGGCTCCAATCCTTGAGTTGATCATTTTAGACATAGGGCCTCCATTCCCTAGTCACCTTTTGCCAACATTAGGGCTCCAATCCCAGTGTTGATCCTTTTTAGACATAGGGCCTCCATTCCCTAGTCAACTTTTGCCAACATTAGGGCTTCAATCCCTGAGTTGAGCTTTTTAGACATACGACCTCTATTCCCTAGTATCCTTTTGCCAACATTAAGGCTCCAATACCAGAGTCGAGCCTTTTTAGATATAGGGCCTCCATTCCCTAGTTGCCTTTTGCCAACATTACGGCTCCAGTCCCTGAGTTGAGCCTTTTAGACATAAGGCCTCCATTCCCTAGTTGCCTTTTGGCAACATTAGGACTTCAATCTCTGAGTTGAGCCTTTTTAGACATAGGTCCTCCATTCCCTAGTCGCCTTTTCTGCTAATATTAGGGTTACAATCCTTGAGTTGAGCCTTTTAGACATAGGGCCTCCATTCCCTAGTCTCCTTTTGCCAACATTAAAGCTCCAATCCCTGAGTTGAGCCTTTTAGACATGGGGCCTCCATTCCCTAGTCGCCTTTTCTACCAATATTAGGGCTCCAATCCCTGGGTTGAGCCTTTTAGACATAGGGCCTCTATTCCCTAGTCACCTTTTGCAGCCATTAGGGCTCCAATCTTTGAGTTGAGCCTTTTTAGACATAGGGTCTCCATTCCCTAGTCGCCCTTTGCTAATATTACGCTCCAATCCCTGAGTTGATTCTTTTAGACATAGGGCCTCCATTCCCAAGTCTTTTTTTGCCAACATTAGGTTTCCAATCCCTTAGTTGAGCCTTTTTAGATATAGGGCCTCCATTCCCTAGTTGCCTTTTGCCAACATTAGGGCTCCAATAACTGAGTTAAGCTTTTTAGACAAAGGGCATCCATTGCCTAGTAGCCTTTTGCCAACATTAGGGCTCCAATCCCTGAGTTGAGCCTTTTTAGACATAGGTCCTCCATTCCCTAGTCGCCTTTTCTGCCAATATTGGGGCTCCAATCCTTGAGTTGAGCCTTTTAGACATAGGGCCTCCATTCCCTAGTCTCTTTTTGCCAATATTAGGGCTCCAATCCCTGCGTTGAGCCTTTTATTCATGGGGCCTCTATTCCCTAGTCGCCTTTTCTGCCAACATTAGGGCTCCAATCCTTGAGTTGATCATTTTAGACATAGGGCCTCCATTCCCTAGTCGCCTTTTGCCAACATTAGGGCTCCAATCCCAGAGTCGAGCCTTTTTAGACATAGGGCCTGCATTCCCTAGTCACCTTTTGCCAACATTACGGCTCCAGTCCCTGAATTAAGACTTTTAGACATAGGGCCTCCATTCCCTAGTCGCCTTTTGGCAACATTAGGTCTCCAATCTCTGAGTTGAGCCTTTTTAGACATAGGTCCTCCATTCCCTAGTCTCCTTTTCTGCCAATATTAGGGCTCCAATCCCAGAGTCGACCCTTTTTAGACATAGGTCCTCCATTCCCTAGTTGCCTTTTGCCAACACTACGGCTCCAGTCCCTGAGTTGAGCCTTTTAGACATAGGGCCTCCATTCCCTAGTCGCCTTTTCGCAACATTAGGGCTCCAATCCCTGAGTTGAGCCTTTTTAGACATAGGTCCTCCATTCCCTAGTCGCCTTTTCTGCCAATATTAGGGCTCCAATCCTTGAGTTGAGCCTTTTAGACATAGGGCCTCCATTCCCTAGTCTCTTTTTGCCAATATTAGGGCTCCAATCCCTGCGTTGAGCCTTTTATTCATGGGGCCTCTATTCCCTAGTCGCCTTTTCTACCAACATTAGGGCTCCAATCCTTGAGTTGATCATTTTAGACATAGGTCCTCCATTCCCTAGTCGCCTTTTGCCAACATTAGGGCTCCAATCCCAGTGTTGATCCTTTTTAGACATAGGGCCTCCATTCCCTAGTCACCTTTTGCCAACATTAGGGCTTCAATCCCTGAGTTGAGCTTTTTAGACATACGACCTCCATTCCCTAGTCTCCTTTTCTGCCAATATTAGGGCTCCAATCCCAGAGTCGACCCTTTTTAGACATAGGTCCTCCATTCCCTAGTTGCCTTTTGCCAACATTACGGCTCTAGTCCTTGAGTTGAGCCTTTTAGACATAGGTCCTCCATTCCCTAGTCGTCTTTTGTCAACATTAGGGCTCCAATCCCTGAGTTGAGCCTTATTAGATATAGGGCCTCCATTCCCTAGTCGCCTTTTGCCAACATTAGGGCTCTAATCCCTGAGTTAAGCCTTTTTAGACATAGGGCCTCCATTCCCTAGTCACCTTTTGCCAACATTAGGGCTTCAATCCCTGAGTTGAGCTTTTTAGACATAGGACCTCCATTCCCTAGTAGCCTTTTGCCAACATTAGGGCTCCAATCCCAAAGTCGAGCCTTTTTAGACAAAGGGCCTCCATTCCCTAGTTGCCTTTTGCCAACATTACGGCTCCAGTCCCTGAATTGAGCCTTTTAGACATAGGGCCTCCATTCCCTAGTCGCCTTTTGACAACATTAGGGCTCCAATCCCTGAGTTGAGCCTTTTTAGACATAGGTCCTCCATTCCCTAGTCGCCTTTTCTGCAAATATTAGGGCTCCAATCCTTGAGTTGAGCCATTTAGACATAGGTCCTCCATTCCCTAGTTGCCTTTTGCCAACACTACGGCTCTAGTCCCTGAGTTGAGCCTTTTAGACATAGGGCCTCCATTCCCTAGTCGCCTTTTCGCAACATTAGGGCTCCAATCCCTGAGTTGAGCCTTTTTGGACATAGGTCCTCCCTTCCCTAGTCGCCTTTTCTGCCAATATTAGGGCTCCAATCATTGAGTTGAGCCTTTTAGACATAGGGCCTCCATTCCCTAGTCTCTTTTTGCCAATATTAGGGCTCCAATCCCTGCGTTGAGCCTTTTATTCATGGGGCCTCTATTCCATAGTCGCCTTTTCTGCCAACATTAGGGCTCCAATCCTTGAGTTGATCATTTTAGACATAGGGCCTCCATTCCCTAGTCACCTTTTGCCAACATTAGGGCTCCAATCCCAGTGTTGATCCTTTTTAGACATAGGGCCTCCATTCCCTAGTCAACTTTTGCCAACATTAGGGCTTCAATCCCTGAGTTGAGCTTTTTAGACATACGACCTCCATTCCCTAGTATCCTTTTGCCAACATTAAGGCTCCAATACCAGAGTCGAGCCTTTTTAGATATAGGGCCTCCATTCCCTAGTTGCCTTTTGCCAACATTACGGCTCCAGTCCCTGAGTTGAGCCTTTTAGACATAAGGCCTCCATTCCCTAGTTGCCTTTTGGCAACATTAGGACTTCAATCTCTGAGTTGAGCCTTTTTAGACATAGGTCCTCCATTCCCTAGTCGCCTTTTCTGCTAATATTAGGGTTACAATCCTTGAGTTGAGCCTTTTAGACATAGGGCCTCCATTCCCTAGTCTCCTTTTGCCAACATTAAAGCTCCAATCCCTGAGTTGAGCCTTTTAGACATGGGGCCTCCATTCCCTAGTCGCCTTTTCTACCAATATTAGGGCTCCAATCCCTGGGTTGAGCCTTTTAGACATAGGGCCTCTATTCCCTAGTCACCTTTTGCAACCATTAGGGCTCCAATCTTTGAGTTGAGCCTTTTTAGACATAGGGTCTCCATTCCCTAGTCGCCCTTTGCTAATATTACGCTCCAATCCCTGAGTTGATTCTTTTAGACATAGGGCCTCCATTCCCAAGTCTCTTTTTGCCAACATTAGGGCTCCAATCCCTTAGTTGAGCCTTTTTAGATATAGGGCCTCCATTCCCTAGTTGCCTTTTGCCAACATTAGGGCTCCAATAACTGAGTTAAGCTTTTTAGACAAAGGGCATCCATTGCCTAGTAGCCTTTTGCCAACATTAGGGCTCCAATCCCTGAGTTGAGCCTTTTTAGACATAGGTCCTCCATTCCCTAGTCGCCTTTTCTGCCAATATTGGGGCTCCAATCCTTGAGTTGAGCCTTTTAGACATAGGGCCTCCATTCCCTAGTCTCTTTTTGCCAATATTAGGGCTCCAATCCCTGCGTTGAGCCTTTTATTCATGGGGCCTCTATTCCCTAGTCGCCTTTTCTGCCAACATTAGGGCTCCAATCCTTGAGTTGATCATTTTAGACATAGGGCCTCCATTCCCTAGTCGCCTTTTGCCAACATTAGGGCTCCAATCCCAGAGTCGAGCCTTTTTAGACATAGGGCCTGCATTCCCTAGTCACCTTTTGCCAACATTACGGCTCCAGTCCCTGAGTTGAGCCTTTTAGACATAGGGCCTCCATTCCCTAGTTGTCTTTTGGCAACATTAGGGCTCCAAACCCTGAGTTAAGCCTTTTTAGACATAGGTCCTCCATTCCCTAGTCGCCTTTTCTGCCAATATTAGGGCTCCAATCCCAGAGTCGAGCCTTTTTAGACATAGGGCCTCCATTCCCTAGTTGCCTTTTGCCAACATTACGGCTCCAGTCCTTGAGTTGAGCCTTTTAGACATAGGGCCTCCATTCCCTAGTCGCCTTTTGGCAACATTAGGGCTCCAATCCCTGAGTTGAGCCTTTTTAGACATAGGTCCTCCATTCCCTAGTCGCCTTTTCTGCCAATATTAGGGATCCAATCCTTGAGTTGAGCCATTTAGACATACGACCTCCATTCCCTAGTCTCCTTTTGCCAATATTAGGGCTCCAATCCCTGCGTTGAGCCTTTTATTCATGGGGCCTCTATTCCCTAGTCGCCTTTTGCCAACATTAGGGCTCCAATCCCTGAGTTGAGCCTTATTACATATAGGCCCTCCATTCCCTAGCCGCCTTTTGCCAATATTAGGGCTCCAATCCCTTAGTTGAGCTTTTTTAGACATAGGGCATCCATACCCTAGTCTCCTTTTGCCAACATTAGGGCTCCAATCCCTAAGTTAAGCCTTTTAGACATAGGGCCTCCATTCCCTAATCGCCTTTTGCCAACATTAGGGCTCCAATCCCTGAGTTGTGCCTTTTTAGACATAGGGCCCCCATTCCCTAGTCTCCTTTTGCAACCATTAGGGCTCCAATCCCTGAGTTGAGCCTTTTTGACATAGTGCATCCATTCCCTAATCAACTTTTGCCAAAATTAGGGTTCCAATCTTTGAGTTGAGCATTTTTAGACATTGGGCCTCCATTCCCTAGTCGCCCTTTGCCAACATTAGGGCTCCAATCCCTGAGTTGAGCCTTTTAGACATAGGGCCTCCATTCCCTAGTCGTCTTTTGTGAACATTAGGGCTCCAATCCCTGAGTTGAGCCTTATTAGATATAGGGCCTCCATTCCCTAGTTGCTTTTTGCCAACATTAGGGCTCTAATCCCTGAGATAAGCCTTTTTAGACATAGGGCCTCCATTCCCTAGTCACCTTTTGCCAACATTAGGGATTCAATCCCTGAGTTGAGCTTTTTAGACATAGGACCTCCATTCCCTAGTAGCCTTTTGCTAACATTAGGGCTCCAATCCCAAAGTCGAGCCTTTTTAGACATAGGGCCTCCATTCCCTAGTTGCCTTTTGCCAACATTACGGCTCCAGTCCCTGAATTAAGCCTTTTAGACATAGGGTCTCCATTCCCTAGTCGCCTTTTGGCAACATTAGGTCTCCAATCCCTGAGTTGAGCCTTTTTAGACATAGGTCCTCCATTCCCTAGTCTCCTTTTCTGCCAATATTAGGGCTCCAATCCCAGAGTCGACCCTTTTTAGACATAGGTCCTCCATTCCCTAGTTGCCTTTTGCCAACACTACGGCTCCAGTCCCTGAGTTGAGCCTTTTAGACATAGGGCCTCCATTCCCTAGTCGCCTTTTCGCAACATTAGGGCTCCAATCCCTGAGTTGAGCCTTTTTAGACATAGGTCCTCCATTCCCTAGTCGCCTTTTCTGCCAATATTAGGGCTCCAATCCTTGAGTTGAGCCTTTTAGACATAGGGCCTCCATTCCCTAGTCTCTTTTTGCCAATATTAGGGCTCCAATCCCTGCGTTGAGCCTTTTATTCATGGGGCCTCTATTCCCTAGTCGCCTTTTCTACCAACATTAGGGCTCCAATCCTTGAGTTGATCATTTTAGACATAGGGCCTCCATTCCCTAGTCGCCTTTTGCCAACATTAGGGCTCCAATCCCAGTGTTGATCCTTTTTAGACATAGGGCCTCCATTCCCTAGTCACCTTTTGCCAACATTAGGGCTTCATTCCCTGAGTTGAGCTTTTTAGACATACGACCTCCATTCCCTAGTCTCCTTTTCTGCCAATATTAGGGCTCCAATCCCAGAGTCGACCCTTTTTAGACATAGGTCCTCCATTCCCTATTTGCCTTTTGCCAACATTACGGCTCCAGTCCTTGAGTTGAGCCTTTTAGACATAGGTCCTCCATTCCCTAGTCGTCTTTTGTCAACATTAGGGCTCCAATCCCTGAGTTGAGCCTTATTAGATATAGGGCCTCCATTCCCTAGTCGCCTTTTGCCAACATTAGGGCTCTAATCCCTGAGTTAAGCCTTTTTAGACATAGGGCCTCCATTCCCTAGTCACCTTTTGCCAACATTAGGGCTTCAATCCCTGAGTTGAGCTTTTTAGACATAGGACCTCCATTCCCTAGTAGCCTTTTGCCAACATTAGGGCTCCAATCCCAAAGTCGAGCCTTTTTAGACAAAGGGCCTCCATTCCCTAGTTGCCTTTTGCCAACATTACGGCTCCAGTCCCTGAATTGAGCCTTTTAGACATAGGGCCTCCATTCCCTAGTCGCCTTTTGACAACATTAGGGCTCCAATCCCTGAGTGGAGCCTTTTTAGACATAGGTCCTCCATTCCCTAGTCGCCTTTTCTGCCAATATTAGGGCTCCAATCCCAGAGTCGACCCTTTTTAGACATAGGTCCTCCATTCCCTAGTTGCCTTTTGCCAACACTACGGCTCTAGTCCCTGAGTTGAGCCTTTTAGACATAGGGCCTCCATTCCCTAGTCTCTTTTTGCCAATATTAGGGCTCCAATCCCTGCGTTGAGCCTTTTATTCATGGGGCCTCTATTCCATAGTCGCCTTTTCTGCCAACATTAGGGCTCCAATCCTTGAGTTGATCATTTTAGACATAGGGCCTCCATTCCCTAGTCACCTTTTGCCAACATTAGGGCTCCAATCCCAGTGTTGATCCTTTTTAGACATAGGGCCTCCATTCCCTAGTCAACTTTTGCCAACATTAGGGCTTCAATCCCTGAGTTGAGCTTTTTAGACATACGACCTCTATTCCCTAGTATCCTTTTGCCAACATTAAGGCTCCAATACCAGAGTCGAGCCTTTTTAGATATAGGGCCTCCATTCCCTAGTTGCCTTTTGCCAACATTACGGCTCCAGTCCCTGAGTTGAGCCTTTTAGACATAAGGCCTCCATTCCCTAGTTGCCTTTTGGCAACATTAGGACTCCAATCTCTGAGTTGAGCCTTTTTAGACATAGGTCCTCCATTCCCTAGTCGCCTTTTCTGCTAATATTAGGGTTACAATCCTTGAGTTGAGCCTTTTAGACATAGGGCCTCCATTCCCTAGTCTCCTTTTGCCAACATTTAAGCTCCAATCCCTGAGTTGAGCCTTTTAGACATGGGGCCTCCATTCCCTAGTCGCCTTTTCTACCAATATTAGGGCTCCAATCCCTGGGTTGAGCCTTTTAGACATAGGGCCTCTATTCCCTAGTCACCTTTTGCAACCATTAGGGCTCCAATCTTTGAGTTGAGCCTTTTTAGACATATGGTCTCCATTCCCTAGTCGCCCTTTGCTAATATTACGCTCCAATCCCTGAGTTGATTCTTTTAGACATAGGGCCTCCATTCCCAAGTCTCTTTTTGCCAACATTAGGGCTCCAATCCCTTAGTTGAGCCTTTTTAGACATAGGGCCTCCATTCCCTAGTCGCGTTTTGCCAACATTAGGGCTCCAATAACTGAGTTAAGCTTTTTAGACAAAGGGCATCCATTGCCTAGTAGCCTTTTGCCAACATTAGGGCTCCAATACCTGAGTTGAGCCTTTTTAGACATAGGTCCTCCATTCTCAGGTTGCCTTTTGCCAACATTACGGCTCGAGTCCCTAAGTTTAGCCTTTTTAGACATAGGGCCTCCATTCCCTAGTCGCCTTTTGCCAACATTAGGGCTCCAATCCCAGTGTTGATCCTTTTTAGACATAGGGCCTCCATTCCCTAGTCACCTTTTGCCAACATTAGGGCTTCATTCCCTGAGTTGAGCTTTTTAGACATACGACCTCCATTCCCTAGTCTCCTTTTCTGCCAATATTAGGGCTCCAATCCCAGAGTCGACCCTTTTTAGACATAGGTCCTCCATTCCCTAGTTGCCTTTTGCCAACATTACGGCTCTAGTCCTTGAGTTGAGCCTTTTAGACATAGGTCCTCCATTCCCTAGTCGTCTTTTGTCAACATTAGGGCTCCAATCCCTGAGTTGAGCCTTATTAGATATAGGGCCTCCATTCCCTAGTCGCCTTTTGCCAACATTAGGGCTCTAATCCCTGAGTTAAGCCTTTTTAGACATAGGGCCTCCATTCCCTAGTCACCTTTTGCCAACATTAGGGCTTCATTCCCTGAGTTGAGCTTTTTAGACATACGACCTCCATTCCCTAGTCTCCTTTTCTGCCAATATTAGGGCTCCAATCCCAGAGTCGACCCTTTTTAGACATAGGTCCTCCATTCCCTATTTGCCTTTTGCCAACATTACGGCTCCAGTCCTTGAGTTGAGCCTTTTAGACATAGGTCCTCCATTCCCTAGTCGTCTTTTGTCAACATTAGGGCTCCAATCCCTGAGTTGAGCCTTATTAGATATAGGGCCTCCATTCCCTAGTCGCCTTTTGCCAACATTAGGGCTCTAATCCCTGAGTTAAGCCTTTTTAGACAGAGGGCCTCCATTCCCTAGTCTCTTTTTGCCAATATTAGGGCTCCAATCCCTGCGTTGAGCCTTTTATTCATGGGGCCTCTATTCCCTAGTCGCCTTTTCTACCAACATTAGGGCTCCAATCCTTGAGTTGATCATTTTAGACATAGGGCCTCCATTCCCTAGTCGCCTTTTGCCAACATTAGGGCTCCAATCCCAGTGTTGATCCTTTTTAGACATAGGGCCTCCATTCCCTAGTCACCTTTTGCCAACATTAGGGCTTCATTCCCTGAGTTGAGCTTTTTAGACATACGACCTCCATTCCCTAGTCTCCTTTTCTGCCAATATTAGGGCTCCAATCCCAGAGTCGACCCTTTTTAGACATAGGTCCTCCATTCCCTATTTGCCTTTTGCCAACATTACGGCTCCAGTCCTTGAGTTGAGCCTTTTAGACATAGGTCCTCCATTCCCTAGTCGTCTTTTGTCAACATTAGGGCTCCAATCCCTGAGTTGAGCCTTATTAGATATAGGGCCTCCATTCCCTAGTCGCCTTTTGCCAACATTAGGGCTCTAATCCCTGAGTTAAGCCTTTTTAGACATAGGGCCTCCATTCCCTAGTCACCTTTTGCCAACATTAGGGCTTCAATCCCTGAGTTGAGCTTTTTAGACATAGGACCTCCATTCCCTAGTAGCCTTTTGCCAACATTAGGGCTCCAATCCCAAAGTCGAGCCTTTTTAGACAAAGGGCCTCCATTCCCTAGTTGCCTTTTGCCAACATTACGGCTCCAGTCCCTGAATTGAGCCTTTTAGACATAGGGCCTCCATTCCCTAGTCGCCTTTTGACAACATTAGGGCTCCAATCCCTGAGTGGAGCCTTTTTAGACATAGGTCCTCCATTCCCTAGTCGCCTTTTCTGCCAATATTAGGGCTCCAATCCCAGAGTCGACCCTTTTTAGACATAGGTCCTCCATTCCCTAGTTGCCTTTTGCCAACACTACGGCTCTAGTCCCTGAGTTGAGCCTTTTAGACATAGGGCCTCCATTCCCTAGTCTCTTTTTGCCAATATTAGGGCTCCAATCCCTGCGTTGAGCCTTTTATTCATGGGGCCTCTATTCCATAGTCGCCTTTTCTGCCAACATTAGGGCTCCAATCCTTGAGTTGATCATTTTAGACATAGGGCCTCCATTCCCTAGTCACCTTTTGCCAACATTAGGGCTCCAATCCCAGTGTTGATCCTTTTTAGACATAGGGCCTCCATTCCCTAGTCAACTTTTGCCAACATTAGGGCTTCAATCCCTGAGTTGAGCTTTTTAGACATACGACCTCTATTCCCTAGTATCCTTTTGCCAACATTAAGGCTCCAATACCAGAGTCGAGCCTTTTTAGATATAGGGCCTCCATTCCCTAGTTGCCTTTTGCCAACATTACGGCTCCAGTCCCTGAGTTGAGCCTTTTAGACATAAGGCCTCCATTCCCTAGTTGCCTTTTGGCAACATTAGGACTCCAATCTCTGAGTTGAGCCTTTTTAGACATAGGTCCTCCATTCCCTAGTCGCCTTTTCTGCTAATATTAGGGTTACAATCCTTGAGTTGAGCCTTTTAGACATAGGGCCTCCATTCCCTAGTCTCCTTTTGCCAACATTTAAGCTCCAATCCCTGAGTTGAGCCTTTTAGACATGGGGCCTCCATTCCCTAGTCGCCTTTTCTACCAATATTAGGGCTCCAATCCCTGGGTTGAGCCTTTTAGACATAGGGCCTCTATTCCCTAGTCACCTTTTGCAACCATTAGGGCTCTAATATTTGAGTTGAGCCTTTTTAGACATATGGTCTCCATTCCCTAGTCGCCCTTTGCTAATATTACGCTCCAATCCCTGAGTTGATTCTTTTAGACATAGGGCCTCCATTCCCAAGTCTCTTTTTGCCAACATTAGGGCTCCAATCCCTTAGTTGAGCCTTTTTAGACATAGGGCCTCCATTCCCTAGTCGCGTTTTGCCAACATTAGGGCTCCAATAACTGAGTTAAGCTTTTTAGACAAAGGGCATCCATTGCCTAGTAGCCTTTTGCCAACATTAGGGCTCCAATACCTGAGTTGAGCCTTTTTAGACATAGGTCCTCCATTCTCAGGTTGCCTTTTGCCAACATTACGGCTCCAGTCCCTAAGTTTAGCCTTTTAGACATAGGGCCTCCATTCCTTAGTCGCCTTTTGCCAACATTAGGGCTTCAATCCCTGAGTTGAGCTTTTTAGACATAGGACCTCCATTCCCTAGTAGCCTTTTGCCAACATTAGGGCTCCAATCCCATAGTCAAGCCTTTTTAGACATAGGGCCTCCATTCCCTAGTTGCCTTTTGCCAACATTACGGCTCCAGTCCCTCAGTTGAGCCTTTTAGACATAGGGTCTCCATTCCCTAGTTGCCTTTTGGCAACATTAGGGCTCCAATCTCTGAGTTGAGCCTTTTTAGACATAGGTCCTCCATTCCCTAGTCGCCTTTTCTGCCAATATTAGGGCTCCAATCCCAGAGTCGAGCCTTTTTAGACATAGGGCCTCCATTCCCTAGTTGCCTTTTGCCAACATTACGGCTCCAGTCCCTGAGTTGAGCCTTTTAGACATAGGGCCTCCATTCCCTAGTCGCCTTTTGGCAACATTAGGGCTCCAATCCATGAGTTGATTCTTTTTAGACATAGGTCCTCCATTCCCTAGTCGCCTTTTTTGCCAATATTAGGGATCCAATCCTTGAGTTGTGCCTTTTAGACATAGGGCCTCCATTCCCTAGTCTCCTTTTGCCAATATTAGGGCTCCAATCCCTGAGTTGAGCCTTATTAGATATAGGGCCTCCATTCCCTAGTCGCCTTTTGCCAACATTAGGGCTCTAATCCCTGAGTTAAGCCTTTTTAGACATAGGGCCTCCATTCCCTAGTCACCTTTTGCCAACATTAGGGCTTCAATCCCTGAGTTGAGCTTTTTAGACATAGGACCTCCATTCCCTAGTAGCCTTTTGCCAACATTAGGGCTCCAATCCCAAAGTCGAGCCTTTTTAGACAAAGGGCCTCCATTCCCTAGTTGCCTTTTGCCAACATTACGGCTCCAGTCCCTGAATTGAGCCTTTTAGACATAGGGCCTCCATTCCCTAGTCGCCTTTTGACAACATTAGGGCTCCAATCCCTGAGTGGAGCCTTTTTAGACATAGGTCCTCCATTCCCTAGTCGCCTTTTCTGCCAATATTAGGGCTCCAATCCCAGAGTCGACCCTTTTTAGACATAGGTCCTCCATTCCCTAGTTGCCTTTTGCCAACACTACGGCTCTAGTCCCTGAGTTGAGCCTTTTAGACATAGGGCCTCCATTCCCTAGTCTCTTTTTGCCAATATTAGGGCTCCAATCCCTGCGTTGAGCCTTTTATTCATGGGGCCTCTATTCCATAGTCGCCTTTTCTGCCAACATTAGGGCTCCAATCCTTGAGTTGATCATTTTAGACATAGGGCCTCCATTCCCTAGTCACCTTTTGCCAACATTAGGGCTCCAATCCCAGTGTTGATCCTTTTTAGACATAGGGCCTCCATTCCCTAGTCAACTTTTGCCAACATTAGGGCTTCAATCCCTGAGTTGAGCTTTTTAGACATACGACCTCTATTCCCTAGTATCCTTTTGCCAACATTAAGGCTCCAATACCAGAGTCGAGCCTTTTTAGATATAGGGCCTCCATTCCCTAGTTGCCTTTTGCCAACATTACGGCTCCAGTCCCTGAGTTGAGCCTTTTAGACATAAGGCCTCCATTCCCTAGTTGCCTTTTGGCAACATTAGGACTCCAATCTCTGAGTTGAGCCTTTTTAGACATAGGTCCTCCATTCCCTAGTCGCCTTTTCTGCTAATATTAGGGTTACAATCCTTGAGTTGAGCCTTTTAGACATAGGGCCTCCATTCCCTAGTCTCCTTTTGCCAACATTTAAGCTCCAATCCCTGAGTTGAGCCTTTTAGACATGGGGCCTCCATTCCCTAGTCGCCTTTTCTACCAATATTAGGGCTCCAATCCCTGGGTTGAGCCTTTTAGACATAGGGCCTCTATTCCCTAGTCACCTTTTGCAACCATTAGGGCTCCAATCTTTGAGTTGAGCCTTTTTAGACATATGGTCTCCATTCCCTAGTCGCCCTTTGCTAATATTACGCTCCAATCCCTGAGTTGATTCTTTTAGACATAGGGCCTCCATTCCCAAGTCTCTTTTTGCCAACATTAGGGCTCCAATCCCTTAGTAGAGCCTTTTTAGACATAGGGCCTCCATTCCCTAGTCGCGTTTTGCCAACATTAGGGCTCCAATAACTGAGTTAAGCTTTTTAGACAAAGGGTATCCATTGCCTAGTAGCCTTTTGCCAACATTAGGGCTCCAATACCTGAGTTGAGCCTTTTTAGACATAGGTCCTCCATTCCCTAGTCGCCTTTTCTGCCAATATTAGGGCTACAATCCTTGAGTTGAGCCTTTTAGACACAGGGTCTCCATTCCCTAGTCTTCTTTTGCAAACATTAAGGCTCCAGTTCCTGAGTTTAGCCTTTTAGACATAGGGCCTCCATTCCCTAGTCGCCTTTTGCCAACATTAGGGCTCCAATCCCAGAGTTGAGCCTTTTTAGACATAGGGCCTCCATTCCCTAGTTGCCTTTTGCCAACATTAGGGCTCCAATCCCATAGTCAAGCCTTTTTAGACATAGGGCCTCCATTCCCTAGTTGCCTTTTGCCAACATTACGGCTCCAGTCCCTCAGTTGAGCCTTTTAGACATAGGGTCTCCATTCCCTAGTTGCCTTTTGGCAACATTAGGGCTCCAATCTCTGAGTTGAGCCTTTTTAGACATAGGTCCTCCATTCCCTAGTCGCCTTTTCTGCCAATATTAGGGCTCCAATCCCAGAGTCGAGCCTTTTTAGACATAGGGCCTCCATTCCCTAGTTGCCTTTTGCCAACATTACGGCTCCAGTCCCTGAGTTGAGCCTTTTAGACATAGGGCCTCCATTCCCTAGTCGCCTTTTGGCAACATTAGGGCTCCAATCCATGAGTTGATTCTTTTTAGACATAGGTCCTCCATTCCCTAGTCGCCTTTTTTGCCAATATTAGGGATCCAATCCTTGAGTTGTGCCTTTTAGACATAGGGCCTCCATTCCCTAGCCTCCTTTTGTCAACATTAGGGCTCCAATCCCTGAGTTGAGCCTTATTAGATATAGGGCCTCCATTCCCTAGTCGCCTTTTGCCAACATTAGGGCTCTAATCCCTGAGTTAAGCCTTTTTAGACATAGGGCCTCCATTCCCTAGTCACCTTTTGCCAACATTAGGGCTTCAATCCCTGAGTTGAGCTTTTTAGACATAGGACCTCCATTCCCTAGTAGCCTTTTGCCAACATTAGGGCTCCAATCCCAAAGTCGAGCCTTTTTAGACAAAGGGCCTCCATTCCCTAGTTGCCTTTTGCCAACATTACGGCTCCAGTCCCTGAATTGAGCCTTTTAGACATAGGGCCTCCATTCCCTAGTCGCCTTTTGACAACATTAGGGCTCCAATCCCTGAGTGGAGCCTTTTTAGACATAGGTCCTCCATTCCCTAGTCGCCTTTTCTGCCAATATTAGGGCTCCAATCCCAGAGTCGACCCTTTTTAGACATAGGTCCTCCATTCCCTAGTTGCCTTTTGCCAACACTACGGCTCTAGTCCCTGAGTTGAGCCTTTTAGACATAGGGCCTCCATTCCCTAGTCTCTTTTTGCCAATATTAGGGCTCCAATCCCTGCGTTGAGCCTTTTATTCATGGGGCCTCTATTCCATAGTCGCCTTTTCTGCCAACATTAGGGCTCCAATCCTTGAGTTGATCATTTTAGACATAGGGCCTCCATTCCCTAGTCACCTTTTGCCAACATTAGGGCTCCAATCCCAGTGTTGATCCTTTTTAGACATAGGGCCTCCATTCCCTAGTCAACTTTTGCCAACATTAGGGCTTCAATCCCTGAGTTGAGCTTTTTAGACATACGACCTCTATTCCCTAGTATCCTTTTGCCAACATTAAGGCTCCAATACCAGAGTCGAGCCTTTTTAGATATAGGGCCTCCATTCCCTAGTTGCCTTTTGCCAACATTACGGCTCCAGTCCCTGAGTTGAGCCTTTTAGACATAAGGCCTCCATTCCCTAGTTGCCTTTTGGCAACATTAGGACTCCAATCTCTGAGTTGAGCCTTTTTAGACATAGGTCCTCCATTCCCTAGTCGCCTTTTCTGCTAATATTAGGGTTACAATCCTTGAGTTGAGCCTTTTAGACATAGGGCCTCCATTCCCTAGTCTCCTTTTGCCAACATTTAAGCTCCAATCCCTGAGTTGAGCCTTTTAGACATGGGGCCTCCATTCCCTAGTCGCCTTTTCTACCAATATTAGGGCTCCAATCCCTGGGTTGAGCCTTTTAGACATAGGGCCTCTATTCCCTAGTCACCTTTTGCAACCATTAGGGCTCCAATCTTTGAGTTGAGCCTTTTTAGACATATGGTCTCCATTCCCTAGTCGCCCTTTGCTAATATTACGCTCCAATCCCTGAGTTGATTCTTTTAGACATAGGGCCTCCATTCCCAAGTCTCTTTTTGCCAACATTAGGGCTCCAATCCCTTAGTTGAGCCTTTTTAGACATAGGGCCTCCATTCCCTAGTCGCGTTTTGCCAACATTAGGGCTCCAATAACTGAGTTAAGCTTTTTAGACAAAGGGTATCCATTGCCTAGTAGCCTTTTGCCAACATTAGGGCTCCAATACCTGAGTTGAGCCTTTTTAGACATAGGTCCTCCATTCCCTAGTCGCCTTTTCTGCCAATATTAGGGCTACAATCCTTGAGTTGAGCCTTTTAGACACAGGGTCTCCATTCCCTAGTCTTCTTTTGCCAACATTAAGGCTCCAGTTCCTGAGTTTAGCCTTTTAGACATAGGGCCTCCATTCCCTAGTCGCCTTTTGCCAACATTAGGGCTCCAATCCCAGAGTCGAGCCTTTTTAGACATAGGGCCTCCATTCCCTAGTTGCCTTTTGCCAACATTAGGGCTCCAATCCCATAGTCAAGCCTTTTTAGACATAGGGCCTCCATTCCCTAGTTGCCTTTTGCCAACATTACGGCTCCAGTCCCTCAGTTGAGCCTTTTAGACATAGGGTCTCCATTCCCTAGTTGCCTTTTGGCAACATTAGGGCTCCAATCTCTGAGTTGAGCCTTTTTAGACATAGGTCCTCCATTCCCTAGTCGCCTTTTCTGCCAATATTAGGGCTCCAATCCCAGAGTCGAGCCTTTTTAGACATAGGGCCTCCATTCCCTAGTTGCCTTTTGCCAACATTACGGCTCCAGTCCCTGAGTTGAGCCTTTTAGACATAGGGCCTCCATTCCCTAGTCGCCTTTTGGCAACATTAGGGCTCCAATCCATGAGTTGATTCTTTTTAGACATAGGTCCTCCATTCCCTAGTCGCCTTTTTTGCCAATATTAGGGATCCAATCCTTGAGTTGTGCCTTTTAGACATAGGGCCTCCATTCCCTAGTCTCCTTTTGCCAATATTAGGGCTCCAATCCCTGCGTTGAGCCTTTTATTCATGGGGCCTCTATTCCCTAGTCGCCTTTTCTGCCAATATTAGGGCTCCAATCCCTGAGTTGATCATTTTAGACATAGGGCCTCCATTCCCTAGTCGCCTTTTGCCAACATTGGGCTCCAATCCATGAGTTGAGCTTCTTAAACGTAGGGACTCCATTCCCTAGTAGCCTTTTGCCAACATTAGGGCTCCAATAGCTGAGTTGAGCCTTTTTAGACATAAGTCCTCCATTCCGTAGTCGCCTTTTGCCAACATTAGGTCTCCAATCCCAGAGTCGAGTCTTTTTAGACATAGGGCCTCCATTCCCTAGTTGCCTTTTGGCAACATTAGGGCTCCAATCCCTGAGTTGAGCCTTTTTAGACATAGGGCCTCAATTCCCTAGTCGCCTTTTGCCAATATTAGGGCTCCAATACCTGAGTTGAGCCTTTTAGACATGGGGCCTCCATTTCCTAGTGTGCCTTTTCTGCCAACATTAGGGCTCCAATCCCTAAGTTCAGCCTTTTAGACATAGGGCCTCCATTCCCTAGTCGCCTTTTGCCAACATTATGGCTCCAATCCCTGAGTTGAGCCTTATTAGACATAGGATCTCCATTCCCTAGTCGCCTAATGTCAACATTATGGCTCCAATCCCTGAGTTTAGCCTTTTTAGACATAGGGTCTCCATTCCCTAGCCTCCTTTTGCCAATATTAGGGCTCCAATCCCTGCGTTGAGCCTTTTATTCATGGGGCCTCTATTCCCTAGTCGCCTTTTCTGCCAACATTAGGGCTCCAATCCCTGAGTTGATCATTTTAGACATAGGGCCTCCATTCCCTAGTCGCCTTTTGCCAACATTGGGCTCCAATCCATGAGTTGAGCTTCTTAGACATAGGGACTCCATTCCCTAGTAGCCTTTTGCCAACATTAGGGCTCCAATACCTGAGTTGAGCCTTTTTAGACATAAGTCCTCCATTCCCTAGTCGCCTTTTGCCAACATTAGGGCTCCAATCCCAGAGTCGAGTCTTTTTAGACATAGGGCCTCCATTCCTTAGTTGCCTTTTGGCAACATTAGGGCTCCAATCCCTGAGTTGAGCCTTTTTAGACATAGGGCCTCAATTCCCTAGTCACCTTTTGCCAATATTAGGGCTCCAATACTTGAGTTGAGCCTTTTAGACATGGGGCCTCCATTTCCTAGTGTGCCTTTTCTGCCAACATTAGGGCTCCAATCCCTAAGTTGAGCGTTTTAGACATAGGGCCTCCATTTCCTAGTCGCCTTTTGCCAATATTATGGCTCCAATCCCTGAGTTGAGCCTTATTAGACATAGGATCTCCATTCCCTAGTCGCCTAATGCCAACATTATGGCTCCAATCCCTGAGTTTAGCCTTTTTAGACATAGGGTCTCCATTCCCTAGTTGCCTTTTTCCAACATTAGGACTCCAATCCCTGAGTTGAGCCTTTTAGACATAGGGCCTCCATTCCCTAGTCACCTTTTCTGCTAATATTAGGGATCCAATCCTTGAGTTGAGCCTTTTAGACATAGGGCCTCCATTCCCTAGTCTCCTTTTGCCAATATTAGGGCTCCAATCCCTGCGTTGAGCCTTTTATTCATGGGGCCTCTATTCCCTAATCGCCTTTTCTGCCAACATTAGGGCTCTAATCTCTGAGTTGATCATTTTAGACATAGGGCCTCCATTCCCTAGTCGCCTTTTGCAAAAATTGGGCTCCAATCCATGAGTTGAGCTTCTTAGACATAGGGACTCCATTCCCTAGTAGCCTTTTGCCAACATTAGGGCTCCAATACCTGAGTTGAGCCTTTTTAGACATAAGTCCTCCATTCCTTAGTCGCCTTTTGACAACATTAGGGCTCCAATCCCAGAGTCGAGTCTGTTTAGACATAGGGCCTCCATTCCCTAGTTGCCTTTTGGCAACATTAGGGCTCCAATCCCTGAGTTGAGCCTTTTTAGACATAGGGTCTCCATTCCCTAGTTGCCTTTTTCCAACATTAGGACTCCAATCCCTGAGTTGAGCCTTTTAGACATAGGGCCTCCATTCCCTAGTCACCTTTTCTGCTAATATTAGGGATCCAATCCTTGAGTTGAGCCTTTTAGACATAGGGCCTCCATTCCCTAGTCTCCTTTTGCCAATATTAGGGCTCCAATCCCTGCGTTGAGCCTTTTATTCATGGGGCCTCTATTCCCTAATCGCCTTTTCTGCCAACATTAGGGCTCTAATCTCTGAGTTGATCATTTTAGACATAGGGCCTCCATTCCCTAGTCGCCTTTTGCAAAAATTGGGCTCCAATCCATGAGTTGAGCTTCTTAGACATAAGGACTCCATTCCCTAGTAGCCTTTTGCCAACATTAGGGCTCCAATACCTGAGTTGAGCCTTTTTAGACATAAGTCCTCCATTCCTTAGTCGCCTTTTGACAACATTAGGGCTCCAATCCCAGAGTCGAGTCTGTTTAGACATAGGGCCTCCATTCCCTAGTCGCCTAATGCCAACATTATGGCTCCAATCCCTGAGTTTAGCCTTTTTAGACATAGGGTCTCCATTCCCTAGTTGCCTTTTTCCAACATTAGGACTCCAATCCCTGAGTTGAGCCTTTTAGACATAGGGCCTCCATTCCCTAGTCACCTTTTCTGCTAATATTAGGGATCCAATCCTTGAGTTGAGCCTTTTAGACATAGGGCCTCCATTCCCTAGTCTCCTTTTGCCAATATTAGGGCTCCAATCCCTGCGTTGAGCCTTTTATTCATGGGGCCTCTATTCCCTAATCGCCTTTTCTGCCAACATTAGGGCTCTAATCTCTGAGTTGATCATTTTAGACATAGGGCCTCCATTCCCTAGTCGCCTTTTGCAAAAATTGGGCTCCAATCCATGAGTTGAGCTTCTTAGACATAGGGACTCCATTCCCTAGTAGCCTTTTGCCAACATTAGGGCTCCAATACCTGAGTTGAGCCTTTTTAGACATAAGTCCTCCATTCCTTAGTCGCCTTTTGACAACATTAGGGCTCCAATCCCAGAGTCGAGTCTGTTTAGACATAGGGCCTCCATTCCCTAGTTGCCTTTTGGCAACATTAGGGCTCCAATCCCTGAGTTGAGCCTTTTTAGACATAGGGCCTCAATTACCTAGTCGCCTTTTGCCAATATTAGGGCTCCAATACCTGAGTTGAGCCTTTTAGACATGGCGCCTCCATTTCCTAGTCGCCTTTTCTGCCAACATTAGTGCTCCAATCCCTAAGTTGAGCCTTTTAGACATAGGGCCTCCATTCCCTAGTCGCCTTTTGCCAACATTATGGCTCCAATCCCTGAGTTGAGCCTTATTAGACATAAGATCTCCATTCCCTAGTCGCCTATTGCCAACATTATGGCTCCAATCCCTGAGTTTAGCCTTTTTAGACATAGGGTCTCCATTCCCTAGTTGCCTTTTTCCAACATTACGACTCCAATCCCTGAGTTGAGCCTTTTAGACATAGGGCCTCCATTCCCTAGTCGGCTTTTCTACCAATTCTAGGGCTCCAATCCCTGAGTTGAGCCTTTTAGACACGGGGCCTCCATTCCCTAGTCGCCTTTTCTGCCAACATTAGGGATCCAATCCCTGCGTTGAGTCTTTTATTCATGGGGCCTCTATTCCCTAGTCGCCTTTTCTGCCAACATTAGGGCTCCAATCCCTGAGTTGATCATTTTAGACATAGGGCCACCATTCCCTAGTTGTCTTTTGCCAACATTAGGGCTCCAATCCCAGAGTTGATCCTTTTTAGACATAGGGCCTCCATTCCCTAGTCACCTTTTGCCAACATTAGGGCTTCAATCCCTGAGTTGAGCTTTTTTGACATACGACCTCCATTCCCTAGTAGCCTTTTGCCAACATTAGGGCTCCAATCCCAGAGTCGAGCCTTTTAGACATAGGGCCTCCATTCCCTAGTTGCCTTTTGCCAACATTACGGCTCCAGTCCCTGAGTTGAGCCTTTTAGACATAGGGACTCCATTCCCTAGTTGCCTTTTGGCAACATTAGGGCTCCAATCCCTGAGTTGAGCCTTTTTAGACATAGGTCCTCCATTCCCTAGTCGCCTTTTCTGCCAATATTAGGGCTACAATCCTTGAGTTGAGCCTTTTAGACATAGGGCCACCATTCCCTAGTCTCCTTTTGCCAACATTAAGGCTCCAATCCCTGAGTTGAGCCTTTTAGACATGGGGCCTCCATTTCCTAGTCGCCTTTTCTACCAATATTAGGGCTCCAATCCCTGGGTTGAGCCTTTTAGACATAGGGTTTCTATTCCCTAGTCACCTTTTGCCAACATTAGGGCTCCAATCTTTGAGTTGAGCCTTTTTAGACATAGGGCCTCCATTCCCTAGTCGCCCTTTGCCAATATTACGCTCCAATCCCTGAGTTGATTCTTTTAGACATAGGGCCTCCATTCCCAAGTCTCCTTTTGCCAACATTAGGGCTCCAATCCCTTAGTTGAGCCTTTTTAGACATAGGGCCTCCATTCCCTAGTCGCTTTTTGCCAACATTAGGGCTCCAATAACTGAGTTAAGCCTTTTAGACATAGGGCATCCATTGCCTAGTAGCCTTTTGCCAACATTAGGGCTCCAATACCTGAGTTAAGCCTTTTTAGACATAGGTCCTCCATTCCCAGGTTGACTTTTGCAAACATTACGGCTCCAGTCCCTAAGTTTAGCCTTTTAGACATAGGGCCTCCATTCCCTAGTCGCCTTTTGCCATCATTATGGCTTCAATCCCTGAGTTGAGCTTTTTAGACATAGGACCTCCATTCCCTAGTAGCCTTATGCCAACATTAGGGCTCCTATCCCAGAGTCGAGCCTTTTTAGACATAGGGCCTCCATTCCCTAGTTGCCTTTTGCCAACATTACGGCTCCAGTCCCTGAGTTGAGCCTTTTAGACATAGGGCCTCCATTCCCTAGTTGCCTTTTGGCAACATTAGGGCTCCAATCCCTGAGTTGAGTGTTTTTAGACATAGGTCCTCCATTCCCTAGTCGCCTTTTCTGCTAATATTAGGGATCCAATCCTTGAGTTGAGCCTTTTAGAAATAGGGCCTCCATTCCCTAGTCTCCTTTTGCCAATATTAGGGCTCCAATCCCTGCGTTGAGCCTTTTATTCAAGGGGCCTCTATTCCCTAGTCGCCTTTTCTGCCAAAATTAGGGCTCCAATCCCTGAGTTGATCATTTTAGACATAGGGCCTCCATTCCCTAGTCGCCTTTTGCCAACATTGGGCTCCAATCCATGAGTTGAGCTTCTTAGACATAGGGACTCCATTCCCTAGTAGCCTTTTGCCAATATTAGGGCTCCAATACCTGAGTTGAGCCTTTTTAGACATAAGTCCTCCATTCCCTAGTTGCCTTTTGCCAACATTATGGCTCCAATCCCAGAGTCGAGCCTTTTTAGACATAGGGCATCCATTCCCTAGTTGCCTTTTGGCAACATTAGGGCTCCAATCCCTGAGTTGACCCTTTTTAGACATAGGGCCTCAATTCCCTAGTCGCCTTTTGCCAATATTAGGGCTCCAATACCTGAGTTGAGCCTTTTAGACACGGGGCCTCCATTTCCTAGTCGGCTTTTCTACCAATTCTAGGGCTCCAATCCCTGAGTTGAGCCTATTAGACACGGGGCCTCCATTCCCTAGTCGCCTTTTCTGCCAACATTAGGGATCCAATCCCTGCGTTGAGCCTTTTATTCATGGGGCCTCTATTACCTAGTCACCTTTTCTGCCAACATTAGGGCTCCAATCCCTGAGTTGATGATTTTAGACATAGGGCCACCATTCCCTAGTCGTCTTTTGCCAACATTAGGGCTCCAATCCCAAAGTTGATCCTTTTTAGACATAGGGCCTCCATTCCCTAGTCACCTTTTGCCAACATTAGGGCTTCAATCCCTGAGTTAAGCTTTTTAGACATACAACCTCCATTCTCTAGTAGCCTTTTGCCAACATTAGGGCTCCAATCCCAGAGTCGAGCCTTTTTAGACATAGGGTCTCCATTCCCTAATTGCCTTTTGCCAACATTACGGCTCCAGTCCCTGAGTTGAGCCTTTTAGACATAGGGCCTCCATTCCCTAGTTGCCTTTCGGCAACATTAGGGCTCCAATCCCTGAGTTGAGCCTTTTTAGACCTAGGTCCTCCATTCCCTAGTCGCCTTTTCTGCCAATATTAGGGCTACAATCCTTAAGTTGAGCCTTTTAGACATAGGGCCTCCATTCCCTAGTCTCCTTTTGCCAACATTAAGGCTCCAATCCCTGAGTTGAGCCTTTTATTCATGGGGCCTCTATTCCCTAGTCGCCTTTTCTGCCAACATTAGGGCTCCAATCCCTGAGTTGATCATTTTAGACATAGGGCCTCCATTCCCTAGTCGCCTTTTGCCAACATTGGGCTCCAATCCATGAGTTGAGCTTCTTAGACATAGGGACTCCATTCCCTAGTAGCCTTTTGCCAACATTAGGGCTCCAATACCTGAGTTGAGCCTTTTTAGACATAAGTCCTCCATTCCCTAGTCGCCTTTTGCCAACATTAGGGCTCCAATCCCAGAGTCGAGCCTTTTTAGACATAGGGCATCCATTCCCTAGTTGCCTTTTGGAAACATTAGGGCTCCAATCCCTGAGTCGAGCCTTTATAGACATAGGGCCTCAATTCCCTAGTCGCCTTTTGCCAATATTAGGGCTCCAATACCTGAGTTGAGCCTTTTAGACACGGGGCCTCCATTTCCTAGTCGGCGTTTCTACCAATTCTAGGGCTCCAATCCCTGAGTTGATCCTTTTAGACACGGGGCCTCCATTCCCTAGTCGCCTTTTCTGCCAACATTAGGGATCCAATCCCTGCGTTGAGCCTTTTATTCATGGGGCCTCTATTACCTAGTCACCTTTTCTGCCAACATTAAGGCTCCAATCCCTGAGTTGATCATTTTAGACATAGGGCCACCATTCCCTAGTCGCCTTTTGCCAACATTAGGGCTCCAATCCCAGAGTTGATCCTTTTTAGACATAGGGCCTCCATTCCCTAGTCACCTTTTGCCAACATTAGGGCTTCAATCCCTGAGTTGAGCTTTTTAGACATACGACCTCCATTCTCTAGTAGCCTTTTGCCAACATTAGGGCTCCGATCCCAGAGTCGAGCCTTTTAGACATAGGGCCTCCGTTCCCTAGTTGCCTTTTGCCAACATTACGGCTCCAGTCCCTGAGTTGAGCCTTTTAGACATAGGGCCTCCATTCCCTAGTTGCGTTTTGGCAACATTAGGGCTCCAATCCCTGAGTTGAGCCTTTTTAGACATAGGTCCTCCATTCCCTAGTCGCCTTTTCTGCCAATATTAGGGCTACAATCCTTGAGTTGAGCCTTTTAGACACAGGGTCTCCATTCCCTAGTCTTCTTTTGCCAACATTAAGGCTCCAGTTCCTGAGTTTAGCCTTTTAGACATAGGGCCTCCATTCCCTAGTCGCCTTTTGCCAACATTAGGGCTCCAATCCCAGAGTCGAGCCTTTTTAGACATAGGGCCTCCATTCCCTAGTTGCCTTTTGCCAACATTACGGATCCAGTCCCTGAGTTGAGCCTTTTAGACATAGGGCCTCCATTCCCTAGTTGCCTTTTGGCAACATTAGGGCTCCAATCCCTGAGTTGAGCCTTTTTAGATATAGGTCCTCCATTCCCTAGTCGCCTTTTCTGCCAATATTAGGGCTCCAATCCCAGAGTCGAGCCTTTTTAGACATAGGGCCTCCATTCCCTAGTTGCCTTTTGCCAACATTACGGCTCCAGTCCCTGAGTTGAGCCTTTTAGACATAGGGCCTCCATTCCCTAGTCGCCTTTTGGCAACATTAGGGCTCCAATCCATGAGTTGATTCTTTTTAGACATAGGTCCTCCATTCCCTAGTCTCCTTTTGCAACCATTAGGGCTCCAATCCCAGAGTTGAGCCTTTTAGACATAGTGCCTCCATTCCCTAATTGCCTTTTGCCAAAATTAGGGCTCCAATCTTTGAGTTGAGCATTTTTAGACATAGGGCCTCCATTCCCTAGTCGCCCTTTGCCAACATTAGGGCTCTAATCCCTGAGTTGAGCCTTTTAAACATAAGGCCTCCATTTCCTAGTCGTCTTTTGTCAACATTAGGGCTCCAATCCCTGAGTTGAGCCTTATTAGACATAGGGCCTCCATTCCCTAGTCGCCTTTTGCCAACATTAGGGCTCTAATCCCTAAGTTGAGCCTTTTTAGACATAGGGCCTCCATTCCCTAGTCACCTTTTGCCAACATTAGGGCTTCAATCCCTGAGTTGAGCTTTTTAGACATAGGACCGCCATTCCCTAGTAGCCTTTTGCCAACATTAGGGCTCCAATCCCAGAGTCGAGCCTTTTTAGACATAGGGCCTCCAATCCCTAGTTGCCTTTTGCCAACATTACGGCTCCAGTCCCTGAATTGACCCTTTTAGACATAGGGCCTCCATTCCCTAGTCGCCTTTTGGCAACATTAAGGCTCCAATCCCTGAGTTGATCATTTTAGACATAGGGCCACCATTCCCTAGTCGCCTTTTGCCAACATTAGGGCTCCAATCCCAGAGTTGATCCTTTTTAGACATAGGGCCTCCATTCCCTAGTCACCTTTTGCCAACATTAGGGCTTCAATCCCTGAGTTGAGCTTTTTAGACATACGACCTCCATTCTCTAGTAGCCTTTTGCCAACATTAGGGCTCCAATCCCAGAGTCGAGCCTTTTAGACATAGGGCCTCCATTCCCTAGTTGCCTTTTGCCAACATTACGGCTCCAGTCCCTGAGTTGAGCCTTTTAGACATAGGGCCTCCATTCCCTAGTTGCGTTTTGGCAACATTAGGGCTCCAATCCCTGAGTTGAGCCTTTTTAGACATAGGTCCTTCATTCCCTAGTCGCCTTTTCTGCCAATATTAGGGCTACAATCCTTGAGTTGAGCCTTTTAGACACAGGGTCTCCATTCCCTAGTCTTCTTTTGCCAACATTAAGGCTCCAGTTCCTGAGTTTAGCCTTTTAGACATAGGGCCTCCATTCCCTAGTCGCCTTTTGCCAACATTAGGGCTCCAATCCCAGAGTCGAGCTTTTTAGACATACGACCTCCATTCCCTAGTAGCCTTTTGCCAACATTAGGGCTCCAATCCCAGAGTCGAGCCTTTTTAGACATAGGGCCTCCATTCCCTAGTTGCCTTTTGCCAACATTACGGCTCCAGTCCCTGAGTTGAGCCTTTTAGACATAGGGCCTCCATTCCCTAGTTGCCTTTTGGCAACATTAGGGCTCCAATCCCTGAGTTGAGCCTTTTTAGATATAGGTCCTCCATTCCCTAGTCGCCTTTTCTGCCAATATTAGGGCTCCAATCCCAGAGTCGAGCCTTTTTAGACATAGGGCCTCCATTCCCTAGTTGCCTTTTGCCAACATTACGGCTCCAGTCCCTGAGTTGAGCCTTTTAGACATAGGGCCTCCATTCCCTAGTCGCCTTTTGGCAACATTAGGGCTCCAATCCATGAGTTGATTCTTTTTAGACATAGGTCCTCCATTCCCTAGTCGACTTTTCTGCCAATATTAGGGATCCAATCCTTGAGTTGAGCCTTTTAGACATAGGGCCTCCATTCCCTAGTCTCCTTTTGCCAATATTAGGGCTCCAATCCCTGCGTTGAGCCTTTTATTCATGGGGCCACTATTCCCTAGTCGCCTTTTCTGCCAACATTAGGGCTCCAATCTCTGAGTTGATCATTTTAGACATAGGGCCTCCATTCCCTAGTCGCCTTTTGCCAACATTAGGGCTCTAATCCCAGAGTTGATCCTTTTTAGACATAGGGCCTCCATTCCCTAGTCACCTTTTGCCAACATTAGGGCTTCAATCCCTAAGTTGAGCTTTTTAGACATACGACCTCCATTCCCTAGTAGACTTTTGCCAACATTAGGGCTCCAATCCCAGAGTCGAGCCTTTTTAGACATAGGGCCTCCATTCCCTAGTTGCCTTTTGCCAACATTACGGCTCCAGTCCCTGAATTGACCCTTTTAGACATAGGGCCTCCATTCCCTAGTCGCCTTTTGGCAACATTCGGGCTCCAATCCCTGAGTTGAGCCTTTTTAGACATAGGTCCTCCATTCCCTAGTCGCCTTTTCTGCCAATATTAGGGCTCCAATCCCAGAGTCGAGCCTTTTTAGACATAGGGCCTCCATTCGCTAGTCGCCTTTTGGAAACATTAGGGCTCCAATCCCTGAGTTGAGCCTTTTTAGACATAGGTCCTCTATTCCCTAGTCGCCTTTTCTGCCAATATTAGGGCTCTAATCCTTGAGTTGAGCCTTTTAGACATAGGGCCTCCATTCCCTAGTATCTTTTTGCCAATATTAGGGCTCCAATCCCTGCGTTGAGCCTTTTATTCTGCCAACATTAGGGCTCCAATCTCTGAGTTGATCATTTTAGACATAGGGCCTCCATTCCCTAGTCGCCTTTTGCCAACATTAGGGCTCTAATCCCAGAGTTGATCCTTTTTAGACATAGGGCCTCCATTCCCTAGTCACCTTTTGCCAACATTAGGGCTTCAATCCCTAAGTTGAGCTTTTTAGACATACGACCTCCATTCCCAAGTAGCCTTTTGCCAACATTAGGGCTCCAATCCCAGAGTCGAGCCTTTTTACACATAGGGCCTCCATTCCCTAGTTGCCTTTTGCCAACATTACGGCTCCAGTCCCTGAGTTGAGCCTTTTAGACATAGGGCCTCCATTCCCTAGTTGCCTTTTGGCAACATTAGGGCTCCAATCCCTGAGTTGAGCCTTTTTAGACATAGGACCGCCATTCCCTAGTAGCCTTTTGCCAACATTAGGGCTCCAATCCCAGAGTCGAGCCTTTTTAGACATAGGGCCTCCATTCCCTAGTTGCCTTTTGCCAACATTACGGCTCCAGTCCCTGAATTGACCCTTTTAGACATAAGGCCTCCATTCCCTAGTCGCCTTTTGGCAACATTAGGGCTCTAATCTCTAAGTTGAGCCTTTTTAGACATAGGGCCTCCATTCCCTAGTCACCTTTTGCCAACATTAGGGCTTCAATCCCTGAGTTGAGCTTTTTAGACATCGGACCGCCATTCCCTAGTCGCCTTTTCTGCCAACATTAGGGCTCTAATCCTTGAGTTGAGCCTTTTAGACATAAGGCCTCCATTCCCTAGTCGTCTTTTGTCAACATTAGGGCTCCAATCCCTGAGTTGAGCCTTATTAGACATAGGGCCTCCATTCCCTAGTCGCCTTTTGCCAACATTAGGGCTTTAATCCCTAAGTTGAGCCTTTTTAGACATAGGGCCTCCATTCCCTAGTCACCTTTTGCCAACATTAGGGCTTCAATCCCTGAGTTGAGCTTTTTAGACATAGGACCGCCATTCCCTAGTAGACTTTTGCCAACATTAGGGCTCCAATCCCAGAGTCGAGCCTTTTTAGACATAGGGCCTCCATTCCCTAGTTGCCTTTTGCCAACATTACGGCTCCAGTCCCTGAATTGACCCTTTTAGACATAGGGCCTCCATTCCCTAGTCGCCTTTTGGCAACATTAGGGCTCCAATCCCTGAGTTGAGCCTTTTTAGACATAGGTCCTCCATTCCCTAGTCGCCTTTTCTGCCAATATTAGGGCTCCAATCCCAGAGTCGAGACTTTTTAGACATAGGGACTCCATTCTCTAGTTGCCTTTTGCCAACATTACGGCTCCAGTCCCTGAGTTAAGCCTTTTAGACATAGGGCATCCATTCGCTAGTCGCCTTTTGGAAACATTAGGGCTCCAATCCCTGAGTTGAGCCTTTTTAGACATAGGTCCTCTATTCCCTAGTCGCCTTTTCTGCCAATATTAGGGCTCTAATCCTTGAGTTGAGCCTTTTAGACATAGGGCCTCCATTCCCTAGTATCTTTTTGCCAATATTAGGGCTCCAATCCCTGCGTTGAGCCTTTTATTCTGCCAACATTAGGGCTCCAATCTCTGAGTTGATCATTTTAGACATAGGGCCTCCATTCCCTAGTCGCCTTTTGCCAACATTAGGGCTCTAATCCCAGAGTTGATCCTTTTTAGACATAGGGCCTCCATTCCCTAGTCACCTTTTGCCAACATTAGGGCTTCAATCCCTAAGTTGAGCTTTTTAGACATACGACCTCCATTCCCTAGTAGCCTTTTGCCAACATTAAGGCTCCAATCCCAGAGTCGAGCCTTTTTAGACATAGGGCCTCCATTCCCTAGTTGCCTTTTGCCAACATTACGGCTCCAGTCCCTGAGTTGAGCCTTTTAGACATAGGGCCTCCATTCCCTAGTTGCCTTTTGGCAAAATTAGGGCTCCATTCCCTGAGTTGAGCCTTTTTAGACATAGGTCCTCCATTCCCTAGTCGCCTTTTCTGCCAATATTAGGGCTACAATCCTTGAGGTGAGCCTTTTATGCATAGGGCCTCCATTCCCTAGTCTCCTTTTGCCAATATTAAGTCTCCAATCCCTGAGTCGAGCCTTTTACACATGGGGCTTCCATTCCCTAGTCGCCTTTTTTACCAATATTAGGGATCCAATCCCTGGGTTGAGCCTTTTAGACATAGGGCCTCTATTCCCTAGTCACCTTTTGCCAACATTAGGGCTCCAATCTTTGAGTTGAGCCTTTTTAGACATAGGGCCTCCATTCCCTAGTCGCCCTTTGCCAATATTACGCTCCAATCCTTGAGTTGATTCTTTTAGACATAGGGCCTCCATTCCCAAGTCTCCTTTTGCCAACATTAGGGCTCCAATCCCTTAGTTGAGCCTTTTTAGACATAGGGCCTCCATTCCCTAGTCGCTTTTTGCCAACATTAGGGCTCCAATAACTGAGTTAAGCCTTTTAGACATAGGGCATCCATTGCCTAGTAGCCTTTTGCCAACATTAGGGCTCCAATACCTGAGTTGAGCCTTTTTAGACATAGGGCCTCCATTCCCTAGTCGCTTTTTGCCAACATTAGGGCTCCAATAACTGAGTTAAGCCTTTTAGACATAGGGCATCCATTGCCTAGTAGCCTTTTGCCAACATTAGGGCTCCAATACCTGAGTTGAGCCTTTTGAGACATAGGTCCTCCATTCCCAGGTTGCCTTTTGCCAACATTACGGCTCCAGTCCCTGAATTTAGCCTTTTAGACATGGGGCCTCCAGTCCCTAGTCGCCTTTTGCCAACATTAGGGCTTCAATCCCTGAGTTGAGCTTTTTAGACATAGGGTCTCCATTCCCTAGTTGCCTTTTTCCAACATTAGGACTCCAATCCCTGAGTTGAGCCTTTTAGACATAGGGCCTCCATTCCCTAGTCGGCTTTTCTACCAATTCTAGGGCTCCAATCCCTGAGTTGAGCCTTTTAGACACGGGGCCTCCATTCCCTAGTCGCCTTTTCTGCCAACATTAGGGATCCAATCCCTATGTTGAGCATTTTAGATATAGGGCCTCCATTCCCTAGTCGCCTTTTGCCAACATTTCGGCTCCAATCCCTGCTTTGAGCCTTTTATTCATGGGGCCTTTATTCCCTAGTCGCCTTTTCTGCCAACATTACGGCTCCAATCCCTGAGTTGATCATTTTAGACATAGGGCCTCCATTCCTTAGTCTCCTTTTGCCAACATTAGGGCTCCAATCCCAGAGTTGATCCTTTTTAGACATAGGACCTCCATTCCCTAGTTGCCATTTGCCAACATTAAGGTTCCAGTCCATGAGTTGAGCCTTTTAGACATAGGGCCTCCATTCCCTAGTCACCTTTTGGCAACATTAGGGCTCCAATCCCTGAGTTGAGCCTTTTTAGACATAGGTCCTCCATTCCCTAGTCGCTTTTTCTACCAATATTAGGGCTCCAATCCCAGAATCGAGCCTTTTTAGACATAGGGCCTCCATTCCCTAGTTTCCTTTTGCCAACATTACGGCTCAAGTCCCTGAGTTAAGCCTTTTAGACATAGGGCATCCAATCGCTAGTCGCCTTTTGGCAACTTTAGGGCTCCAATCCCTGAGTCGCCTTTTCTGCCAATATTAGGGCTCCAATCCTTGAGTTGTGCCTTTTAGACATAGGGCCTCCATTCCCTAGTCTCTTTTTGCCAATATTAGGGCTCCAATCCCTGCGTTGAGCCTTTTATTCATGGGGCCTCTATTCCCTAGTCGCCTTTTCTGCCAACATTAGGGCTCCAATCCCTGAGTTGATCATTTTAGACATAGGGCCTCCATTCCCTAGTCTCCTTTTGTCAACATTTGGGCTCTAATCCCAGAGTTGATCCTTTTTAGACATAGGGCCTCCATTCCCTAGTCACCTGGCTTCAATCCCTGAGTTGAGCTTTTTAGACATACGACCTCCATTCCCTAGAAGCCTTTTGCCAACATTAGGGCTCCAATCCCAGAGTCGAGCCTTTTTAGACATAGGGCCTCCATTCCCTAGTTGCCTTTTGCCAACATTACGGCTCCAGTCCCTGAGTTGAGCCTTTTACACATAGGGCCTCCATTCCCTAGTTGCCTTTTGGCAACATTAGGGCTCCAATCCCTGAGTTGAGCCTTTTTAGACATAGGTCGTCCATTCCCTAGTCGCCTTTTCTGCCAATATTAGGGCTACAATACTTGATTTGAGCCTTTTAGACATAGGGCCTCCATTCCCTAGTCTCCTTTTGCCAACATTAAGGCTCCAATCCCTGAGTTGAGCCTTTTAGACATGGGGCCTCCATTCCCTAGTCGCCTTTTCTACCAATATTAGGGCTCCAATCCCTGGGTTGAGCCTTTTAGACATAGGGCCTCTATTCCCTATTCACCTTTTGCCAATATTAGGGCTCCAATCTTTGAGTTGAGCCTTTTTAGACATAGGGCCTCCATTCCCTAGTCGCCCTTTGCCAATATTATGCTCCAATCCCTGAGTTGATTCTTTTAGACATAGGGCCTCCATTCCTAAGTCTCCTTTTGCCAACATTAGGGCTCCAATCCCTTAGTTGAGCCTTTTTAGACATAGGGCCGCCATTCCCTAGTCACTTTTTGCCAACATTAGGGCTCCAATAACTGAGTTAAGCCTTTTAGACATAGGGAATCCATTGCCTAGTAGCCCTTTGCCAACATTAGGGCTCCAATACCTGAGTTGAGCCTTTTTAGACATAGGTCCTCCATTCCCAGGTTTCCTTTTGCCAACATTACGGCTCCAGTCCCTCTGTTTAGCCTTTTAGACATAGGGCCTCCATTCCCTAGTCACCTTTTGCCAACATTAGGGCTTCAATCCCTGAGTTGAGCTTTTTAGACATAGGACCTCCATTCCTTAGTAGCCTTTTGCCAACATTAGGGCTCCAATCCCTGAGTCGAGCCTTTTTAGACATAGGGCCTCCATTCCCTAGTTGCCTTTTGCCAACATTACGGCTCCAGTCCCTGAGTTGAGCCTTTTAGACATAGGGCCTCCATTCCCTAGTTGCCTTTTGGCAACATTAGGGCTCCAATCCCTGAGTTGAGCCTTTTTAGACATAGGTCCTCCATTCCCTAGTTGCCTTTTCTGCCAATATTAGGGCTCCAATCCCAGAGTCGAGCCTTTTTAGACATAGGGCCTCCATTCCCTAGTTGCCTTTTGCCAACATTACGGCTCCAGTCCCTGAGTTGAGCCTTTTAGACATAGGGCCTCCATTCCCTAGTCGCCTTTTGGCAACATTAGGGCTCCAATCCCTGAGTTGACCCTTTTTAGACATAGGTCCTCCATCCCCTAGTCGCCTTTTCTGCCAATAGTAGGGATCCAATCCTTGAGTTGAGCCTTTTAGACATAGGGCCTCCATTCCCTAGTCTCCTTTTGCCAATATTAGGGCTCCAATCCCTGTGTTGAGCCTTTTATTCATGGGGCCTCTTTTCCCTATTCGCCTTTTCTGCCAACATTAGGGCTCCAATCCCTGAGTTGAGCTTTTTAGACATAGGGCCTCCAATCCCTAGTAACCTGCCAACATTAGGGCTTCAATCCCTTAGTTGATCCTTTTAAGACATAGGGCCTTCATTCCCAAGTTGCCTTTTGCCAATATTAGGGCTCCAATCTCTGAGTTAAGCCTTTGAGACATAGGGCATCCATTCCCTAGTCGCCTTTTGTCAATATTAGGGCTCCAATCCCTGAGTTGAGCTTTTTAGACATAGGGCCTCCATTGCCTAGTAGCCTTTTGCCAACATTAGGGCTCCAATACCTGAGTTGAGCCTTTTTAGACATAGGTCCTCCATTCCCAGGTTGCCTTTTGCCAACATTACGGCTCCAGTCCCTGAGTTTAGCCTTTTAGACATAGGGTCTCCATTCCCTAGTCGCCTTTTGCCAACATTAGGGCTTCAATCTCTGAGTTGAGCTTTTTAGACATAGGACCTCCATTTCTTAGTAGCCTTTTGCCAACATTAGGGCTCCAATCCCAGAGTCGAGCCTTTTTAGACATAGGGCCTCCATTCCCTAGTTTCCTTTTGCCAACATTACGGCTCCAGTCCCTGAGTTGAGCCTTTTAGACATAGGGCCTCCATTCCCTAGTTGCCTTTTGGCAACATTAGGGCTCCAATCTCTGAGTTGAGCCTTTTTAGACATAGGTCCTCCATTCCCTAGTCGCCTTTTCTGCCAATATTAGGGCTCCAATCCCAGAGTCGAGCCTTTTTAGACATAGGGCCTCCATTCCCTAGTTGCCTTTTGCCAACATTACGGCTCCAGTCCCTGAGTTGAGCCTTTTAGACATAGGGCCTCCATTCCCTAGTCGCCTTTTGGCAACATTAGGGCTCCAATCCCTGAGTTGAGCCTTTTTAGACATAGGTCCTCCATCCCCTAGTCGCCTTTTCTGCCAATATTAGGGATCCAATCCTTGAGTTGAGCCTTTTAGACATAGGGCCTCCATTCCCTAGTCTCCTTTTGCCAATATTAGGGCTCCAATCCCTGCGTTGAGCTTTTTATTCATGGGGCCTCTATTCCCTAGTCGCCTTTTCTGCCAACATTAGGGCTCCAATCCCTGAGTTGAGCTTTTTAGACATAGGGCCTCCATTCCCTAGTAATCTGCCAACATTAGGGCTTCAATCCCTTAGTTGATCCTTTTAAGACATAGGGCCTTCATTCCCAAGTTGCCTTTTGCCAATATTAGGGCTCCAATCTCTGAGTTAAGCCTTTGAGACATAGGGCATCCATTCCCTAGTCGCCTTTTGTCAACATTGTGGCTCTAATCTCTGAGTTAAGCCTTTTAGACATAGGGCATCCATTCCCTAGTCGCCTTTTGTCAACATTAGGGCTCCAATCCCTGAGTTGAGCTTTTTAGACATAGGGCCTCCATTGCCTAGTAGCCTTTTGCCAACATTAGGGCTCCAATACCTGAGTTGAGCCTTTTTAGACATAGGTCCTCCATTCCCAGGTTGCCTTTTGCCAACATTACGGCTCCAGTCCCTGAGTTTAGCCTTTTAGACATAGGGCCTCCATTCCCTAGTCGCCTTTTGCCAACATTAGGGCTTCAATCCCTGAGTTGAGCTCTTTAGACATAGGACCTCCATTCCTTAGTAGCTTTTTGCCAACATTAGGGCTCCAATCCCAGAGTCGAGCCTTTTTAGACATAGGGCCTCCATTCCCTAGTTGCCTTTTGCCAATATTAGGGCTCCTAATCTCTGAGTTAAGCCTTTTAGACATAGGGCATCCATTCCCTAGTCGCCTTTTGTCAACATTAGGGCTCCAATCCCTGAGTTGAGCTTTTTAGACATAGGGCCTCCATTGCCTAGTAGCCTTTTGCCAACATTAGGGCTCCAATACCTGAGTTGAGCCTTTTTAGACATAGGTCCTCCATTCCCAGGTTGCCTTTTGCCAACATTACGGCTCCAGTCCCTGAGTTTAGCCTTTTAGACATAGGGCCTCCATTCCCTAGTCGCATTTTGCCAACATTAGGGCTTCAATCCCTGAGTTGAGCTCTTTAGACATAGGACCTCCATTCCTTAGTAGCTTTTTGCCAACATTAGGGCTCCAATCCCAGAGTCGAGCCTTTTTAGACATAGGGCCTCCATTCCCTAGTTGCCTTTTGCCAACATTACGGCTCCAATCCCTGAGTTGAGCCTTTTAGACATAGGGCCTCCATTCCCTAGTTGCCTTTTGGCAACATTAGGGCTCTAATCCCTGAGTTGAGCCTTTTTAGACATAGGTCCTCCATTCCCTAGTCGCCTTTTCTGCCAATATTAGGGCTCCAATCACTGAGTTAAGCCTTTTAGACATAGGGCCTCCATTCCCTAGTAATCTGCCAACATTAGGGCTTCAATCTCTTAGTTGATCCTTTTAAGACATAGGGCCTTCATTCCCAAGTTGCCTTTTGCCAATATTAGGGCTCCAATCTCTGAGTTAAGCCTTTGAGACATAGGGCATCCATTCCCTAGTCGCCTTTTGTCTACATTAGGGCTCCAATCCCTGAGTTGAGCTTTTTAGACATAGGGCCTCCATTGCTTAGTAGCCTTTTGCCAATATTAGGGCTCCAATACCTGAGTTGAGCCTTTTTAGACATAGGTCCTCCATTCCCAGGTTGCCTTTTGCCAACATTACGGCTTCAGTCCCTGAGTTTAGCCTTTTAGACATAGGGCCTCCATTCCCTAGTCGCCTTTTGCCAACATTAGGGCTTCAATCCCTGAGTTGAGCTTTTTAGACATAGGACCTCCATTCCTTAGTAGCCTTTTGCCAACATTAGGGCTCCAATCCCAGAGGCGAGCCTTTTTAGACATAGGGCCTCCATTCCCTAGTTGCCTTTTGCCAACATTACGGCTCCAGTCCCTGAGTTGAGCCTTTTAGACATAGGGCCTCCATTCCCTAGTTGCCTTTTGGCAACATTAGGGCTCCAATCCCTGAGTTGAGCCTTTTTAGACATAGGTCCTCCATTCCTAAGTCGCCTTTTCTGCCAATATTAGGGCTTCAATCCCAGAGTCAAGCCTTTTTAGACATAGGGCCTCCATTCCCTAGTTGCCTTTTGCCAACATTACGGCTCCAGTCCCTGAGTTGAGCCTTTTAGACATAGGGTCTCCATTCCCTAGTCGCCTTTTGGCAACATTAGGTCTCTAATCCCTGAGTTGAGCCTTTTTATACATAGGTCCTCCATCCCCCAGTCGCCTTTTCTGCCAATATTAGGGATCCAATCCTTGAGTTGAGCCTTTTAGACATAGGGCCTCCATTCCCTAGTCTCCTTTTGCCAATATTAGGGCTCCAATCCCTGCGTTGAGCCTTTTATTCATGGGGCCTCTATTCCCTAGTCGCCTTTTCTGCCAACATTAGGGCTCCAATCCCTGAGTTGAGCTTTTTAGACATAGGGCCTCCAATCCCTAGTAACCTGCCAACATTAGGGCTTCAATCCCTTAGTTGATCCTTTTAAGACATAGGGCCTTCATTCCCAAGTTGCCTTTTGCCAATATTAGGGCTCCAATCTCTGAGTTAAGCCTTTTAGACATAGGGCATCCATTGCCTAGTAGCCTTTTGCCAACATTAGGGCTCCAATACCTGAGTTGAGCCTTTTTAGACATAGGTCCTCCATTCCCAGGTTGCCTTTTGCCAACATTACGACTTCAGTCCCTGAGTTTATCCTTTTAGACATAGGGTCTCCATTCCCTAGTCGCCTTTTGCCAACATTAGGGCTTCAATCCCTGAGTTGAGCTTTTTAGACATAGGACCTCCATTCCTTAGTAGCCTTTTGCCAACATTAGGGCTCCAATCCCAGAGTCGAGCCTTTTTAGACATAGGGCCTCCATTCCCTAGTTTCCTTTTGCCAACATTACGGCTCCAGTCCCTGAGTTGAGCCTTTTAGACATAGGGCCTCCATTCCCTAGTTGCCTTTTGGCAACATTATGGCTCCAATCCCTGAGTTGAGCCTTTTTAGACATAGGTCCTCTAATCCCTAGTCGCCTTTTCTGCCAATATTAGGGCTCCAATCCCAGAGTCAAGCCTTTTTAGACATAGGGCCTCCATTTCCTAGTTGCCTTTTGCCAACATTACGGCTTCAGTCCCTGAGTTGAGCCTTTTAGACATAGGGCCTCCATTCCCTAGTCGCCTTTTGGCAACATTAGGGCTCCAATCCCTGAGTTGAGCCTTTTTAGACATAGGTCCTCCATCCCCTAGTCGCCTTTTCTGCCAATATTAGGGATCCAATCCTTGAGTTGAGCCTTTTAGACATAGGGCCTCCATTCCCTAGTCTCCTTTTGCCAATATTAGGGCTCCAATCCCTGCGTTGAGCTTTTTATTCATGGGGCCTCTATTCCCTAGTCGCCTTTTCTGCCAACATTAGGGCTCCAATCCCTGAGTTGAGCTTTTTAGACATAGGGCCTCCATTCCCTAGTAATCTGCCAACATTAGGGCTTCAATCCCTTAGTTGATCCTTTTAAGACATAGGGCCTTCATTCCCAAGTTGCCTTTTGCCAATATTAGGGCTCCAATCTCTGAGTTAAGCCTTTGAGACATAGGGCATCCATTCCCTAGTCGCCTTTTGTCAACATTAGGGCTCCAATCCCTGATTTGAGCTTTTTAGACATAGGGCATCCATTCCCTAGTCGCCTTTTGTCAACATTGGGGCTCCAATCCCTGAGTTGAGCTTTTTAGACATAGGGCCTCCATTGCCTAGTAGCCTTTTGCCAACATTAGGGCTCCAATACCTGAGTTGAGCCTTTTTAGACATAGGTCCTCCATTCCCAGGTTGCCTTTTGCCAACATTACGGCTCCAGTCCCTGAGTTTAGCCTTTTATACATAGGGCCTCCATTCCCTAGTCGCCTTTTGCCAACATTAGGGCTTCAATCCCTGAGTTGAGCTCTTTAGACATAGGACCTCCATTCCTTAGTAGCTTTTTGCCAACATTAGGGCTCCAATCCCAGAGTTGAGCCTTTTTAGACATAGGGCCTCCATTCCCTAGTTGCCTTTTGCCAATATTAGGGCTCTAATCTCTGAGTTAAGCCTTTTAGACATAGGGCATCCATTCCCTAGTCGCCTTTTGTCAACATTAGGGCTCCAATCCCTGAGTTGAGCTTTTTAGACATAGGGCCTCCATTGCCTAGTAGCCTTTTGCCAACATTAGGGCTCCAATACCTGAGTTGAGCCTTTTTAGACATAGGTCCTCCATTCCCAGGTTGCCTTTTGCCAACATTACGGCTCCAGTCCCTGAGTTTAGCCTTTTAGACATAGGGCCTCCATTCCCTAGTCGCATTTTGCCAACATTAGGGCTTCAATCCCTGAGTTGAGCTCTTTAGACATAGGACCTCCATTCCTTAGTAGCTTTTTGCCAACATTAGGGCTCCAATCCCAGAGTCGAGCCTTTTTAGACATAGGGCCTCCATTCCCTAGTTGCCTTTTGCCAACATTACGGCTCCAATCCCTGAGTTGAGCCTTTTAGACATAGGGCCTCCATTCCCTAGTTGCCTTTTGGCAACATTAGGGCTCTAATCCCTGAGTTGAGCCTTTTTAGACATAGGTCCTCCATTCCCTAGTCGCCTTTTCTGCCAATATTAGGGCTCCAATCACTGAGTTAAGCCTTTTAGACATAGGGCATCCATTCGCTAGTCTGCTTTTGCCAACATTAGGGCTCCAATCCCTGAGTTGAGATTTTTAGACATAGGGCCTCCATTCCCTAGTAACCTTTTGCCAACATTAGGGCTCCAATACCTGAGTTAAGCCTTTTTAGACATAGGGTCTCCATTTTCTAGTCGCCTATTGCCAACATTATGGCTCCAATCCCTGAGTTTAGCCTTTTTAGACATAGGGTCTCCATTCCTTAGTTGCCTTTTTCCAACATTAGGACTCCAATCCCTGAGTTGAGCCTTTTAGACATAGGGCCTCCATTCCCTAGTCGGCTTTTCTACCAATTCTAGGGCTCCAATCCATGAGTTGAGACTTTTAGACACGGGGCCTCCATTCCCTAGTCGCCTTTTCTGCCAACATTAGGGATCCAATCCCTAAGTTGAGTATTTTAGATATAGGGCCTCCATTCCCTAGTCGCCTTTTGCCAATATTTAGGCTCCAATCCCTACTTTGAGCCTTTTATTCATAGGGCCTTTATTCCCTAGTCGCCTTTTCTACCAACATTACGGCTCCAATCCCTGAGTTGATCATTTTAGACATAGGGCCTCCATTCCCTAGTCGCCTTTTGCCAACATTAGGGCTCCAATCCCAGAGTTGATCCTTTTTAGACATAGGACCTCCATTCCCTAGTTGCCATTTGCCAACATTAAGGTTCCAGTCCATGAGTTGAGCCTTTTAGACATAGGGCCTCCATTCCCTAGTCACCTTTTTGAAACATTAGGGCTCCAATCCCTGAGTTGAGCCTTTTTAGACATAGGGCCTCCATTCCCTAGTCGCTTTTTGCCAATATTAGGGCTCCAATCCCTGAGTTGAGTCTTTTAGACATGGGGCCTCCATTCCCTAGTCGCCTTTTCTGCCAACATTAGGGCTTCAATCCCTGAGTTGAGCCTTTTAGACATAGGGCCTCCATTCCCTAGTCTCCTTTTTCCAACATTAAGGCTCCAATCCATGAGTTGAGCCTTTTAGACATGGGGCCTCCATTCCCTAGTCGCCTTTTCTGCCAACATTAGGGATCCAATCCATGAGTTGAGCCTTTTAGACATAGGGCCTCCATTCCCTAGTCACCTTTTGCCAACATTAGGGCTCCAATCTTTGGGTTGAGCCTTTTTAGACATAGGGCCTCCATTCCCTAGTCGCCCTTTGCCAACATTAGGGCTCCAATCCCTGAGTTGAGCCTTTTAGACATAGGGCCTCTATTCCTAGTCGTCTTTTGCCAACATTAGGGCTCCAATCCCTGAGTTGAGCCTTATTAGACATAGGGCCTCCATTCCCAAGTCGCTTTTTGCCAACATTAGGGCTTCAATCCCTTAGTGGATCCTTTTAAGACATAGGGCCTCCATTCCCTAGTCGCCTTTTGTCAATATTAGGGCTCCAATCTCTGAGTTAAGACTTTTAGACATAGGGCATCCATTCCCTAGTCGCCTTTTGTCAAAATTAGGGCTCCAATCCCTGAGTTGAGCCATTTTAGACATAGGGCCTCTATTCCCTAGTCGCCTTTTGCCAATATTAGGGCTCCAATCCCTGAGTTGAGTCTTTTAGACACGGGGCCTCCATTCCCTAGTCGCCTTTTCTACCAACATTAGGGCTTCAATCCCTGAGTTGAGCCTTTTAGACATAGGGCCTCCATTCTCTAGTCTCCTTTTGCCAACATTAAGGCTCCAATCCATGAGTTGAGCCTTTTAGACATGAGGCCTCCATTCCCTAGTCGCCTTTTCTGCCAACATTAGGGCTCTAATCCCTGAGTTGAGCCTTTTTAGACATAGGGTCTCAATTCCCTAGTCGCCTTTTGCCAACATTAGGGCTCCAATCCCTTAGTTGAGCCTTTTTAGACATAGGGCCTCCATTCCCTAGTCACCTTTTGCCAACATTAGGGCTCCAATCACTGAGTTAAGCCTTTTAGACATACGACATCCATTCGCTAGTCTGCTTTTGCCAACATTAGGGCTCCAATCCCTGAGTTGAGCTTTTTAGACATAGGGCCTCCATTCCCTAGTAACCTGCCAACATTAGGGCTTCAATCTCTTAGTTGATCCTTTTAAGACATAGGACCTTCATTCCCTAGTCGCCTTTTCTGCCAACATTAGGGCTCCAATCCCTGAGTTGAGCTTTTTAGACATAGGGCCTCCATTCCCTAGTAATCTGCCAACATTAGGGCTTCAATCCCTTAGTTGATCCTTTTAAGACATAGGGCCTTCATTCCCAAGTTGCCTTTTGCCAATATTAGGGCTCCAATCTCTGAGTTAAGCCTTTGAGACATAGGGCATCCATTCCCTAGTCGCCTTTTGTCAACATTGTGGCTCCAATCCCTGAGTTGAGCTTTTTAGACATAGGGCATCCATTCCCTAGTCGCCTTTTGTCAACATTGGGGCTCCAATCCCTGAGTTGAGCTTTTTAGACATAGGGCCTCCATTGCCTAGTAGCCTTTTGCCAACATTGGGGCTCCAATACCTGAGTTGAGCCTTTTTAGACATAGGTCCTCCATTCCCAGGTTGCCTTTTGCCAACATTACGGCTCCAGTCCCTGAGTTTAGCCTTTTAGACATAGGGCCTCCATTCCCTAGTCGCCTTTTGCCAACATTAGGGCTTCAATCCCTGAGTTGAGCTCTTTAGACATAGGACCTCCATTCCTTAGTAGCTTTTTGCCAACATTAGGGCTCCAATCCCAGAGTCGAGCCTTTTTAGACATAGGGCCTCCATTCCCTAGTTGCCTTTTGCCAATATTAGGGCTCTAATCTCTGAGTTAAGCCTTTTAGACATAGGGCATCCATTCCCTAGTCGCCTTTTGTCAACATTAGGGCTCCAATCCCTGAGTTGAGCTTTTTAGACATAGGGCCTCCATTGCCTAGTAGCCTTTTGCCAACATTAGGGCTCCAATACCTGAGTTGAGCCTTTTTAGACATAGGTCCTCCATTCCCAGGTTGCCTTTTGCCAACATTACGGCTCCAGTCCCTGAGTTTAGCCTTTTAGACATAGGGCCTCCATTCCCTAGTCGCATTTTGCCAACATTAGGGCTTCAATCCCTGAGTTGAGCTCTTTAGACATAGGACCTCCATTCCTTAGTAGCTTTTTGCCAACATTAGGGCTCCAATCCCAGAGTCGAGCCTTTTTAGACATAGGGCCTCCATTCCCTAGTTGCCTTTTGCCAACATTACGGCTCCAATCCCTGAGTTGAGCCTTTTAGACATAGGGCCTCCATTCCCTAGTTGCCTTTTGGCAACATTAGGGCTCTAATCCCTGAGTTGAGCCTTTTTAGACATAGGTCCTCCATTCCCTAGTCGCCTTTTCTGCCAATATTAGGGCTCCAATCACTGAGTTAAGCCTTTTAGACATAGGGCATCCATTCGCTAGTCTGCTTTTGCCAACATTAGGGCTCCAATCCCTGAGTTGAGATTTTTAGACATAGGGCCTCCATTCCCTAGTAACCTTTTGCCAACATTAGGGCTCCAATACCTGAGTTAAGCCTTTTTAGACATAGGGTCTCCATTTTCTAGTCGCCTATTGCCAACATTATGGCTCCAATCCCTGAGTTTAGCCTTTTTAGACATAGGGTCTCCATTCCCTAGTTGCCTTTTTCCAACATTAGGACTCCAATCCCTGAGTTGAGCCTTTTAGACATAGGGCCTCCATTCCCTAGTCGGCTTTTCTACCAATTCTAGGGCTCCAATCCATGAGTTGAGACTTTTAGACACGGGGCCTCCATTCCCTAGTCGCCTTTTCTGCCAACATTAGGGATCCAATCCCTAAGTTGAGTATTTTAGATATAGGGCCTCCATTCCCTAGTCGCCTTTTGCCAATATTTAGGCTCCAATCCCTACTTTGAGCCTTTTATTCATAGGGCCTTTATTCCCTAGTCGCCTTTTCTACCAACATTACGGCTCCAATCCCTGAGTTGATCATTTTAGACATAGGGCCTCCATTCCCTAGTCGCCTTTTGCCAACATTAGGGCTCCAATCCCAGAGTTGATCCTTTTTAGACATAGGACCTCCATTCCCTAGTTGCCATTTGCCAACATTAAGGTTCCAGTCCATGAGTTGAGCCTTTTAGACATAGGGCCTCCATTCCCTAGTCACCTTTTGGAAACATTAGGGCTCCAATCCCTGAGTTGAGCCTTTTTAGACATAGGGCCTCCATTCCCTAGTCGCTTTTTGCCAATATTAGGGCTCCAATCCCTGAGTTGAGTCTTTTAGACATGGGGCCTCCATTCCCTAGTCGCCTTTTCTGCCAACATTAGGGCTTCAATCCCTGAGTTGAGCCTTTTAGACATAGGGCCTCCATTCCCTAGTCTCCTTTTTCCAACATTAAGGCTCCAATCCATGAGTTGAGCCTTTTAGTACATGGGGCCTCCATTCCCTAGTCGCCTTTTCTGCCAACATTAGGGATCCAATCCATGAGTTGAGCCTTTTAGACATAGGGCCTCCATTCCCTAGTCACCTTTTGCCAACATTAGGACTCCAATCTTTGGGTTGAGCCTTTTTAGACATAGGGCCTCCATTCCCTAGTCGCCCTTTGCCAACATTAGGGCTCCAATCCCTGAGTTGAGCCTTTTAGACATAGGGCCTCTATTCCTAGTCGTCTTTTGCCAACATTAGGGCTCCAATCCCTGAGTTGAGCCTTATTAGACATAGGGCCTCCATTCCCAAGTCGCTTTTTGCCAACATTAGGGCTTCAATCCCTTAGTTGATCCTTTTAAGACATAGGGCCTCCATTCCCTAGTCGCCTTTTGTCAATATTAGGGCTCCAATCTCTGAGTTAAGACTTTTAGACATAGGGCATCCATTCCCTAGTCGCCTTTTGTCAAAATTAGGGCTCCAATCCCTGAGTTGAGCCATTTTTGACATAGGGCCTCTATTCCCTAGTCGCCTTTTGCCAATAAAAGGGCTCCAATCCCTAAGTTGAGTCTTTTAGACACGGGGCCTCCATTCCCTAGTCGCCTTTTCTACCAACATTAGGGCTTCAATCCCTGAGTTGAGCCTTTTAGACATAGGGCCTCCATTCCCTAGTCTCCTTTTGCCAACATTAAGGCTCCTAATCCCTGAGTTGAGCCTTTTTAGACATAGGGTCTCAATTCCCTAGTCGCCTTTTGCCAACATTAGGGCTCCAATCCCTTAGTTGAGCCTTTTTAGACATAGGGCCTCCATTCCCTAGTCACCTTTTGCCAACATTAGGGCTCCAATCACTGAGTTAAGCCTTTTAGACATACGACATCCATTCGCTAGTCTGCTTTTGCCAACATTAGGGCTCTAATCCCTGAGTTGAGCCTTTTTAGACATAGGGTCTCAATTCCCTAGTCGCCTTTTGCCAACATTAGGGCTCCAATCCCTTAGTTGAGCCTTTTTAGACATAGGGCCTCCATTCCCTAGTCACCTTTTGCCAACATTAGGGCTCCAATCACTGAGTTAAGCCTTTTAGACATACGACATCCATTCGCTAGTCTGCTTTTGCCAACATTAGGGCTCCAATCCCTGAGTTGAGCTTTTTAGACATAGGGCCTCCATTCCCTAGTAACCTGCCAACATTAGGGCTTCAATCCCTTAGTTGATCCTTTTAAGACATAGGGCCTCCATTCCCTAGTTGCCTTTTGCCAATATTAGGGCTCCAATCTCTGAGTTAAGCCTTTTAGACATAGGGCATCCATTCCCTAGTCGCCTTTTGTCAACATTAGGGCTCCAATCCCTGAGTTGAGCTTTTTAGACATAGGGCCTCCATTGCTTAGTAGCCTTTTGCCAACATTAGGGCTCCAATACCTGAGTTGAGCCTTTTTAGACATAGGTCCTCCATTCCCAGGTTGCCTTTTGCCAACATTGTGGCTCCAGTCCCTGAGTTTAGCCTTTTAGACATAGGTCCTCCATTCCCTAGTCGCCTTTTGCCAACATTAGGGGTCCAATCCCTGAGTTGAGCCTTATTAGACATAGGGCCTCCCTTCCCTAGTCGCCTTTTGCCAACATTATGGCTCCAATCCCTGAGTTGAGCCTTTTTAGACATAGGGCCTCCATTCCCTAGTTGCTTTTTCCAACATTAGAGCTCCAATCCCTGAGTTGAGCCTTTTAGACATAGGGCCTCCATTCCCTAGTCGCCTTTTCTACCAATATTAGGGCTCCAATCTCTGAGTTGAGCCTTTTAGACACGGGGCCTCCATTCCCTAGTCGCCTTTTCTGCCAACATTAGGGCTCCAATTCCTAAGTTGAGCCTTTTAGACATAGGGCCTCTATTCCCTAGTCATTTTTTTCCAACATTAGGGCTTCAATCCCTGAGTTGAGCCTTTTTAGACATAGGGCCTCCATTCCCTAGTCGCCTTTTGCCAACATTAGGGCTCCAATCACTGAGTTATGCCTTTTAGACATAGGGCATCCATTCGGTAGTCTGCTTTTGCCAACATTAGGGCTCCAATCCCTGAGTTGAGATTTTTAGACATAGGGCCTCCATTCCCTAGTAAACTTTTGCCAGCATTAGGGCTCCAATACCTGAGTTGAGCCTTTTTAGACATAGAGTCTCAATTCCCTAGTTGCCTTTTGCCAAAATTAGGGCTCCAATACCTGAGTTGAGCCTTTTCAGACATAGGTGCTCCATTCCCAAGTTGCCTTTTGCCAACATTACAGCTCCAATCCCTGAGTTTAGCCTTTTAGACATAGGGCCTCCATTCCCTAGTCGCCTTTTTCCAACATTAGGGATTCAATCCTTGAGTTGAGCCTTTTAGACATAGGGCCTCTATTCCCTAGTCTCCTTTTGCCAACATTAAGGCTCCAATCCCTAAGTTGAGCCTTTTAGACATGGGACCTCCATTCCCTAGTCGCCTTTTCTACCAATATTAGGGCTCCAATCCCTGAGTTGAGCCTTTTAGACACGGGGCCTCCATTCCCTAGTCTCCTTTTCTGCTAATATTAGGGTTACAATCCTTGAGTTGAGCCTTTTAGACATAGGGCCTCCATTCCCTAGTCTCTTTTTGCCAACAATAAAGCTCCAATCCCTGAGTTGAGCCTTTTAGACATGGGGCCTCCATTCCCTAGTCGCCTTTTCTACCAATATTAGGGCTCCAATCCCTGGGTTGAGCCTTTTAGACATAGGGCCTCTATTCCCTAGTCACCTTTTGCCAACATTAGGGCTCCAATCTTTGAGTTGAGCCTTTTTAGACATAGGGCCTCCATTCCCTAGTCGCCCTTTGCCAATATTACGCTCCAATCCCTGAGTTGATTCTTTTAGACATAGGGCCTCCATTCCCAAGTCTCCTTTTGCCAACATTAGGGCTCCAATCCCTTAGTTGAGCCTTTTTAGACATAGGGCCTCCATTCCCTAATCGCTTTTTGCCAACATTAGGGCTCCAATAACTGAGTTAAGCCTTTTAGACAAAGGGCATCCATTGCCTTGTAGCCCTTTGCCAACATTAGGGCTCCAATACCTAAGTTGAGCCTTTTTAGACATAGGTCCTCCATTCCCAGGTTTCCTTTTGCCAACATTACGGCTCCAGTCCCTGAGTTTAGCCTTTTAGACATAGGGCCTCCATTCCCTAGTCGCCTTTTGCCAACATTAGGGCTTCAATCCCTCAGTTGAGCTTTTTAGACATAGGACCTCCATTCCTTAGTAGCCTTTTGCCAACATTAGGGCTCCAATCCCAGAGTCGAGCCTTTTTAGACATAGGGCCTCCATTCCCTAGTTGCCTTTTGCCAACATTACGGCTCCAGTCCCTGAGTTGAGCCTTTTAGACATAGGGCCTCCATTCCCTAGTTGCCTTTTGGCAATATTAGGGCTCCAATCCCTGAGTTGAGCCTTTTTAGACATAGGTCCTCCATTCCCTAGTCGCCTTTTCTGCCAATATTAGGGCTCCAATCCCAGAGTCGAGCCTTTTTAGACATAGGGCCTCCATTCCCTAGTTGCCTTTTGCCAACATTACGGCTCCAGTCCCTGAGTTGATCCTTTTAGACATAGGGCCTCTATTCCCTAGTCGCCTTTTGGCAACATTAGGGCTCCAATCCCTGAGTTGAGCCTTTTTAGACATAGGTCCTCCATCCCCTAGTCGCCTTTTCTGCCAATATTAGGGATCCAATCCTTGAGTTGAGCCTTTTAGACATAGGGCCTCCATTCCCTAGTCTCCTTTTGCCAATATTAGGGCTCCACTCCCTGCGTTGAGCCTTTTATTCATGGGGCCTGTATTCCCTAGTAGCCTTTTCTGCCAACATTAGGGCTCCAATCCCTGAGTTGAGCTTTTTAGACATAGGGCCTCCATTCCCTAGTAACCTGCCAATATTAGGGCTTCAATCCCTTAGTTGATCCTTTTAAGACATAGGGCCTTCATTCCCAAGTTGCCTTTTGCCAATATTAGGGCTCCAATCTCTGAGTTAAACCTTTTAGACATAGGGCATCCATTCCCTAGTCGCCTTTTGTCAACATTAGGGCTCCAATCCCTGAGTTGAGCTTTTTAGACATAGGGACTCCATTGCCTAGTAGCCTTTTGCCAACATTAGGGCTCCAATACCTAAGTTGAGCCTTTTTAGACATAGGTCCTCCATTCCCAGGTTGCCTTTTGCCAACATTACGGCTTCAGTCCCTGAGTTTAGCCTTTTAGACATAGGGCCTCCATTCCTTAGTCGCCTTTTGCCAACATTAGGGCTTCAATCCCTGAGTTGAGCTTTTTAGACATAGGACCTCCATTCCTTAGTAGCCTTTTGCCAACATTAGGGCTCCAATCCCAGAGTCGAGCCTTTTTAGACATAGGGCCTCCATTCCCTAGTTGCCTTTTGCCAACATTACGGCTCCAGTCCCTGAGTTGAGCTTTTAAGACATAGGGCCTCCATTCCCTAGTTGCCTTTTGGCAACATTAGGGCTCCAATCCCTGAGTTGAGCCTTTTTAGACATATGTCCTCCATTCCCTAGTCGCCTTTTCTGCCAATATTAGGGCTCCAATCCCAGAGTCGAGCCTTTTTAGACATAGGGCCTCCATTCCCTAGTTGCCTTTTGCCAACATTACGGCTCCAGTCCCTGAGTTGAGCCTTTTAGACATAGGGCCTCCATTCCCTAGTCGCCTTTTGGCAACATTAGGGCTCCAATCCCTGAGTTGAGCCTTTTTAGACATAGGTCCTCCATCCCCTAGTCGCCTTTTCTGCCAATATTAGGGATCCAATCCTTGAGTTGAGCCTTTTAGACATAGGGCCTCCATTCCCTAGTCTCCTTTTGCCAATATTAGGGCTCCAATCCCTGCGTTGAGCCTTTTATTCATGGGGCCACTATTCCCTAGTCGCCTTTTCTGCCAACATTAGGGCTCCAATCCCTGAGTTGAGCTTTTTAGACATAGGGCCTCCATTCCCTAGTAAACTGCCAACATTAGGGCTTCAATCCCTTAGTTGATCCTTTTAAGACATAGGGCCTTCATTCCCAAGTTGCCTTTTGCCAATATTAGGGCTCCAATCTCTGAGTTAAGCCTTTTAGACATAGGGCATCCATTCCCTAGTCACCTTTTGTCAACATTAGGGCTCCAATCCCTGAGTTTAGCTTTTTAGACATAGGGCCTCCATTGCCTAGTAGCCTTTTGCCAACATTAGGGCTCCAATACCTGAGTTGAGCCTTTTTAGACATAGGTCCTCCATTCCCAGGTTGCCTTTTGCCAACATTACGGCTCCAGTCCCTGAGTTTAGCCTTTTAGACATAGGGCCTCCATTCCCTAGTCTCCTTTTGCCAACATTAGGGCTTCAATCCCTGAGTTGAGCTTTTTAGACATAAGACCTCCATTCCTTAGTAGCTTTTTGCCAACATTAGGGCTCCAATCCCAGAGTCGAGTCTTTTTAGACATAGGGCCTCCATTCCCTAGTTGCCTTTTGCCAACATAACGGCTCCAGTCCCTGAGTTGAGCCTTTTAGACATAGGGTCTCCATTCCCTAGTTGCCTTTTGGCAACATTAGGGCTCCAATCCCTGAGTTGAGCCTTTTTAGACATAGGTCCTCCATTCCCTAGTCGCCTTTTCTACCAATATTAGGGCTCCAATCACTGAGTTAAGCCTTTTAGACATAGGGCATCCATTCGCTAGTCTGCTTTTGCCAACATTAGGGCTCCAATCCCTGAGTTGAGATTTTTAGACATAGGGCCTCCATTCCCTAGTAACCTTTTGCCAACATTAGGGCTCCAATACCTGAGTTGAGCCTTTTTAGACATAGGGTCTCCATTTTCTAGTCGCCTATTGCCAACATTATGGCTCCAATCCATGAGTTTAGCCTTTTTAGACATAGGGTCTCCATTCCCTAGTTGCCTTTTTCCAACTTTAGGACTCCAATCCCTGAGTTAAGCCTTTTAGACATAGGGCCTCCATTCCCTAGTCGGCTTTTCTACCAATTCTAGGGCTCCAATCCATGAGTTGAGACTTTTAGACACGGGGCCTCCATTCCCTAGTCGCCTTCTTTGCCAACATTCGGGATCCAATCCCTAAGTTGAGCATTTTAGATATAGGGCCTCCATTCCCTAGTCGCCTTTTGCCAACATTTAGGCTCCAATTCCCTACTTTGAGCCTTTTATTCATAGGGCCTTTATTCCCTAGTCGCCTTTTCTACCAACATTACGGCTCCAATCCCTGAGTTGATCATTTTAGACATAGGGCCTCCATTCCCTAGTCGCCTTTTGCCAACATTAGGGCTCCAATCCCAGAGTTGATCCTTTTTAGACATAGGACCTCCATTCCCTAGTTGCCATTTGCCAACATTAAGGTTCCAGTCCATGAGTTGAGCCTTTTAGACATAGGGCCTCCATTCCCTAGTCACCTTTTGGCAACATTAGGGCTCCAATCCCTGAGTTGAGCCTTTTTAGACATAGGGCCTCCATTCCCTAGTCGCTTTTTGCCAATATTAGGGCTCCAATCCCTGAGTTGAGTCTTTTAGACATGAGGCCTCCATTCCCTAGTCGCCTTTTCTGCCAACATTAAGGCTTCAATCCCTTAGTTGAGCCTCTTAGACATAGGGCCTCCATTCCCTAGTCTCCTTTTTCCAACATTAAGGCTCCAATCCACGAGTTGAGCCTTTTAGACATGGGGCCTCCATTCCCTAGTCGCCTTTTCTGCCAACATTAGGGATCCAATCCATGAGTTGAGCCTTTTAGACATAGGGACTCCATTCCCTAGTCACCTTTTGCCAACATTAGGGCTCCAATCTTTGGGTTGAGCCTTTTTAGACATAGGGCCTCCATTCCCTAGTCGCCCTTTGCCAATATTAGGGCTCCAATCCCTGAGTTGAGCCTTTTAGACATAGGGCCTCTATTCATAGTCGTCTTTTGCCAACATTAGGGCTCTAATCCCTGAGTTGAGCCTTATTAGACATAGGGCCTCCATTCCCAAGTCGCGTTTTGCCAACATTAGGGCTTCAATCCCTTAGTTGATCCTTTTAAGACATAGGGCCTCCATTCCCTAGTCGCCTATTGTCAATATTAGGGCTCCAATCTCTGAGTTAAGCCTTTTAGACATAGGGCATCCATTCCCTAGTCGCCTTTTGTCAACATTAGGGCTCCAATCCCTGAGTTGAGCCTTTTTAGACATAGGGCCTCTATTCCCTAGTCACCTTTTGCCAATATTAGGGCTCCAATCCCTGAGTTGAGTCTTTTAGACACGGGGCCTCCATTCCCTAGTCGCCTTTTCTACCAACATTAGGGCTTCAATTCCTGAGTTGAGCCTTTTAGACATAGGGCCTTCATTCCCTAGTCTCCTTTTGCCAACATTAAGGCTCCAATCCATGAGTTGAGCCTTTAAGACATGAGGCCTCCATTCTCTAGTCGCCTTTTCTGCCAACATTAGGGCTCCAATCCCTGAGTTGAGCCTTTTTAGACATAGGGTCTCAATTTCCTAGTCGTCTTTTGCCAACATTAGGGCTCCAATCCCTTAGTTGAGCCTTTTTAGACATAGGGCCTCCATTCCCTAGTCACCTTTTGCCAACATTAGGGCTCCAATCACTGAGTTACGCCTTTTAGACATACGACATCCATTCACTAGTCTGCTTTTGCCAACATTAGGGCTCCAATCCCTGAGTTGAGCTTTTTAGACATAGGGCCTCCATTCCCTAGTAACCTGCCAACATTAGGGCTTCAATCCCTTAGTTGATCCTTTTAAGACATAGGGCCTCCATTCCCTAGTTGCCTTTTGCCAATATTAGGGCTCCAATCTCTGAGTTAAGCCTTTTAGACATAGGGCATCCATTCCCTAGTCGCCTTTTGTCAACATTAGGGCTCCAATCCCTGAGTTGAGCCTTTTAGACATAGGGCCTCCATTCCCTAGTCGCCTTTTGCCAACACTAGGGCTCCAATCTTTGAGTTGAGCCTTTTAGACATAAGGCCTCCATTCCCTAGTCGCCTTTTGCCAATATTAGGGCTCCTATCCTTGAGTTGAGCCTTTTAGACATAGGGCCTTCATTCCCTAGTTGTCTTTTGCCAACATTAGAGCTCCAATCCCTGAGTTGAGCCTTATTAGACATAGGGCCTCCATTCCCTAGTCGCCTTTTTCCAACATTATGGCTCCAATCCATGAGTTGAGCCTTTTTAGACGTAGGGACTCCATTCCCTAGTTGTTTTTTTCCAACATTAGGGCTTCAATCCCTGAGTTGAGCCTTTTAGACATAGGGCCTCCATTCCCTAGTCGCCTTTTCTACTAATATTAGGGCTCCAATCCCTGAGTTGAGCCTTTTAGACACAGGGCCTCCATTCCCTAGTCGCTTTTTGCCAATATTAGGGCTCCAATCCCTGAGTTGAGTCTTTTAGACATGAGGCCTCCATTCCCTAGTCGCCTTTTCTGCCAACATTAAGGCTTCAATCCCTTAGTTGAGCCTCTTAGACATAGGGCCTCCATTCCCTAGTCTCCTTTTTCCAACATTAAGGCTCCAATCCACGAGTTGAGCCTTTTAGACATGGGGCCTCCATTCCCTAGTCGCCTTTTCTGCCAACATTAGGGATCCAATCCATGAGTTGAGCCTTTTAGACATAGGGACTCCATTCCCTAGTCACCTTTTGCCAACATTAGGGCTCCAATCTTTGGGTTGAGCCTTTTTAGACATAGGGCCTCCATTCCCTAGTCGCCCTTTGCCAATATTAGGGCTCCAATCCCTGAGTTGAGCCTTTTAGACATAGGGCCTCTATTCATAGTCGTCTTTTGCCAACATTAGGGCTCTAATCCCTGAGTTGAGCCTTATTAGACATAGGGCCTCCATTCCCAAGTCGCGTTTTGCCAACATTAGGGCTTCAATCCCTTAGTTGATCCTTTTAAGACATAGGGCCTCCATTCCCTAGTCGCCTATTGTCAATATTAGGGCTCCAATCTCTGAGTTAAGCCTTTTAGACATAGGGCATCCATTCCCTAGTCGCCTTTTGTCAACATTAGGGCTCCAATCCCTGAGTTGAGCCTTTTTAGACATAGGGCCTCTATTCCCTAGTCACCTTTTGCCAATATTAGGGCTCCAATCCCTGAGTTGAGTCTTTTAGCCACGGGGCCTCCATTCCCTAGTCGCCTTTTTTACCAACATTAGGGCTTCAATTCCTGAGTTGAGCCTTTTAGACATAGGGCCTTCATTCCCTAGTCTCCTTTTGCCAACATTAAGGCTCCAATCCATGAGTTGAGCCTTTAAGACATGAGGCCTCCATTCTCTAGTCGCCTTTTCTGCCAACATTAGGGCTCCAATCCCTGAGTTGAGCCTTTTTAGACATAGGGTCTCAATTTCCTAGTCATCTTTTGCCAACATTAGGGCTCCAATCCCTTAGTTGAGCCTTTTTAGACATAGGGCCTCCATTCCCTAGTCACCTTTTGCCAACATTAGGGCTCCAATCACTGAGTTACGCCTTTTAGACATACGACATCCATTCACTAGTCTGCTTTTGCCAACATTAGGGCTCCAATCCCTGAGTTGAGCTTTTTAGACATAGGGCCTCCATTCCCTAGTAACCTGCCAACATTAGGGCTTCAATCCCTTAGTTGATCCTTTTAAGACATAGGGCCTCCATTCCCTAGTTGCCTTTTGCCAATATTAGGGCTCCAATCTCTGAGTTAAGCCTTTTAGACATAGGGCATCCATTCCCTAGTCGCCTTTTGTCAACATTTGGGCTCCAATCCCTGAGTTGAGCCTTTTAGACATAGGGCCTCCATTCCCTAGTCGCCTTTTGCCAACACTAGGGCTCCAATCTTTGAGTTGAGCCTTTTAGACATAAGGCCTCCATTCCCTAGTCACCTTTTGCCAATATTAGGGCTCCTATCCTTGAGTTGAGCCTTTTAGACATAGGGCCTTCATTCCCTAGTTGTCTTTTGCCAACATTAGGGCTCCAATCCCTGAGTTGAGCCTTATTAGACATAGGGCCTCCATTCCCTAGTCGCCTTTTTCCAACATTATGGCTCCAATCCATGAGTTGAGCCTTTTTAGACGTAGGGACTCCATTCCCTAGTTGTTTTTTTCCAACATTAGGGCTTCAATCCCTGAGTTGAGCCTTTTAGACATAGGGCCTCCATTCCCTAGTCGCCTTTTCTACCAATATTAGGGCTCCAATCCCTGAGTTGAGCCTTTTAGACACAGGGCCTCCATTCCCAAGTCGCATTTTGTGCCAACATTAGGGCTCCAATCCCTAAGTTGAGCCTTTTAAACATAGGGACTCTATTCCTTAGTCATCTTTTGCCAACATTAGGGCTCCAATCCCTGAGTTGAGCCTTATTAGACATAAGGCCTCCATTCTCAAGTCGCCTTTTGCCAACATTAGGTCTCCAATCCCTTAGTTGGGCCTTTTTAGACATAGGGCCTCCATTCCCTAGTCGCCTTTTGGCAACATTAGGTCTCCAATCCCTGAGTTGAGCCTTTTTAGACATAGGTCCTCCATTCCCTAGTCTCCTTTTCTGCCAATATTAGGGCTCCAATCCCAGAGTCGACCCTTTTTAGACATAGGTCCTCCATTCCCTAGTTGCCTTTTGCCAACACTACGGCTCCAGTCCCTGAGTTGAGCCTTTTAGACATAGGGCCTCCATTCCCTAGTCGCCTTTTCGCAACATTAGGGCTCCAATCCCTGAGTTGAGCCTTTTTAGACATAGGTCCTCCATTCCCTAGTCGCCTTTTCTGCCAATATTAGGGCTCCAATCCTTGAGTTGAGCCTTTTAGACATAGGGCCTCCATTCCCTAGTCTCTTTTTGCCAATATTAGGGCTCCAATCCCTGCGTTGAGCCTTTTATTCATGGGGCCTCTATTCCCTAGTCGCCTTTTCTACCAACATTAGGGCTCCAATCCTTGAGTTGATCATTTTAGACATAGGGTCTCAATTTCCTAGTCGTCTTTTGCCAACATTAGGGCTCCAATCCCTTAGTTGAGCCTTTTTAGACATAGGGCCTCCATTCCCTAGTCACCTTTTGCCAACATTAGGGCTCCAATCACTGAGTTACGCCTTTTAGACATACGACATCCATTCACTAGTCTGCTTTTGCCAACATTAGGGCTCCAATCCCTGAGTTGAGCTTTTTAGACATAGGGCCTCCATTCCCTAGTAACCTGCCAACATTAGGGCTTCAATCCCTTAGTTGATCCTTTTAAGACATAGGGCCTCCATTCCCTAGTTGCCTTTTGCCAATATTAGGGCTCCAATCTCTGAGTTAAGCCTTTTAGACATAGGGCATCCATTCCCTAGTCGCCTTTTGTCAACATTAGGGCTCCAATCCCTGAGTTGAGCTTTTTAGACATAGGGCCTCCATTGCTTAGTAGCCTTTTGCCAACATTAGGGCTCCAATACCTGAGTTGAGCCTTTTTAGACATAGGTCCTCCATTCCCAGGTTGCCTTTTGCCAACATTGTGGCTCCAGTCCCTGAGTTTAGCCTTTTAGACATAGGGCCTTCATTCTCTAGTCGCCTTTTGCCAACATTAGGGGTCCAATCCCTGAGTTGAGCCTTATTAGACATAGGGCCTCCCTTCCCTAGTCGCCTTTTGCCAACATTATGGCTCCAATCCCTGAGTTGAGCCTTTTTAGACATAGGGCCTCCATTCCCTAGTTGCTTTTTTCCAACATTAGAGCTCCAATCCCTGAGTTGAGCCTTTTAGACATAGGGCCTCCATTCCCTAGTCGCCTTTTCTACCAATATTAGGGCTCCAATCTCTGAGTTGAGCCTTTTAGACACGGGGCCTCCATTCCCTAGTCGCCTTTTCTGCCAACATTAGGGCTCCAATCCCTAAGTTGAGCCTTTTAGACATAGGGCCTCTATTCCCTAGTCATCTTTTGCCAACATTAGGGCTTCAATCCCTGAGTTGAGCCTTATTAGACATAGGGCTTCCATTCTCAAGTCGCCTTTTGCCAACATTAGGGCTCCAATCCCTTAGTTGAGCCTTTTTAGACATAGGGCCTCCATTCCCTAGTCGCCTTTTGCCAACATTAGGGCTCCAATCACTGAGTTAAACCTTTTAGACATAGGGCATCCATTCGCTAGTCTGCTTTTGCCAATATTAGGGCTCCAATCCCTGAGTTGAGATTTTTAGACATAGGGCCTCCATTCCCTAGTAACCTTTTGCTAGCATTAGGGCTCCAATACCTGAGTTGAGCCTTTTTAGACATAGAGTCTCAATTCCCTAGTCGCCTTTTGCCAAAATTAGGGCTCCAATACCTGAGTTGAGCCTTTTTAGACATAGGTGCTCCATTCCCAAGTTGCCTTTTGCCAACATTACAGCTCCAATCTCTGAGTTTAGCCTTTTAGACATAGGGCCTCCATTCCCTAGTCGCCTTTTTCAAACATTAGGGATTCAATCCCTGAGTTGAGCCTTTTTAGACATAGGGTCTCAATTCCCTAGTCGCCTTTTGCCAATATTAGGGCTCCAATCCCTGAGTTGAGCCTTTTAGACACGGGGCCTCTACTTCCTAGTCGCCTTTTCTGCCAACATTAGGGCTCCAATCCCTGAGTTGATCCTTTTAGACATAGGGCCTCCATTCCCTAGTCTCCTTTTGCCAACATTAAGGTTCCAATCCCTGAGTTGAGCCTTTTAGACAAGGGGCCTTCATTCCCTAGTCGCTTTTTCTGCCAACATTAGGGCTCTAATCCTTGAGTTGACCCTTTTAGACATAGGGCCTCCATTCCCTAGTCGCCTTTTGCCAACATTAGGGCTCCAATCCTTGAGTTGAGCCTTTTTAGACATAGAGCCTCCATTCCCTAGTCGCCTTTTGCCAACATTAGGGATCCAATTCTTAAGTTGAGTATTTTAGATATAGGACCTCCATTCCCTAGTCGCCTTTTGCCAACATTTAGGCTGCAATCCCTGCGTTGAGCCTTTTATTCATGGGGCCTCTATTCCTTACTCGCCTTTTCTGCCAACATTAGGGCTCCAATCCCTGAGTTGATCCTTTTAGACATAGGGCCTCCATTCCCTAGTCGCCTTTTGCCAACACTAGGGCTCCAATCCCTGAGTTGAGCCTTTTAGACATAGGGCCTCCATTCCCTAGTCGCCTTTTGCCAACACTAGGGCTCCAATCTTTGAGTTGAGCCTTTTAGACATAAGGCCTCCATTCCCTAGTCGCCTTTTGCCAATATTAGGGCTCCTATCCTTGAGTTGAGCCTTTTAGACATAGGGCCTTCATTCCCTAGTTGTCTTTTGCCAACATTAGGGCTCCAATCCCTGAGTTGAGCCTTATTAGACATAGGGCCTCCATTCCCTAGTCGCCTTTTTCCAACATTATGGCTCCAATCCATGAGTTGAGCCTTTTTAGACGTAGGGACTCCATTCCCTAGTTGTTTTTTTCCAACATTAGGGCTTCAATCCCTGAGTTGAGCCTTTTAGACATAGGGCCTCCATTCCCTAGTCGCCTTTTCTACCAATATTAGGGCTCCAATCCCTGAGTTGAGCCTTTTAGACACAGGGCCTCCATTCCCAAGTCGCATTTTGTGCCAACATTAGGGCTCCAATCCCTAAGTTGAGCCTTTTAAACATAGGGACTCTATTCCTTAGTCATCTTTTGCCAACATTAGGGCTCCAATCCCTGAGTTGAGCCTTATTAGACATAAGGCCTCCATTCTCAAGTCGCCTTTTGCCAACATTAGGTCTCCAATCCCTTAGTTGGGCCTTTTTAGACATAGGGCCTCCATTCCCTAGTCGCCTTTTGCCAACATTTGGGCTCCAATCACTGAGTTGAGCCTTTTAGACATAGGTCCTCCATTCGCTAGTCTGCTTTTGCCAACATTAGGGCTTCAATCCCTGAGTTTAGCCTTTTAGACATAGGGCCTCCATTCCCTAGTCGCCTTTTTCCAACATTAGGGATTAAATCCCTGAGTTGAGCCTTTTTAGACATAGGGTCTCAATTCTCTAGTCGCCTTTTGCCAATATTAGGGCTCCAATCCCTGAGTTGAGCCTTTTAGACACGGGGCTTCTATTTCCTAGTCGCCTTTTCTGCCAACATTAGGGCTCCAATCCCTGAGTTGATCCTTTTAGACATAGGGCCTCCATTCCCTAGTCTCCTTTTGCCAACATTAAGGCTCCAATCCCTGAGTTGAGCCTTTTAGACATGGGGCCTTCATTCCCTAGTCGCTTTTTCTGCCAACATTAGGGCTTCAATCACTGAGTTGAGCCTTATTATACATAGGGCTTCCATTCCCTAGTCGCCTTTTACCAACATTATGGCTTCAATCCCTGAGTTGAGCCTTTTTAGACATAGGGTCTCCATTCCCTAGTTGCCTTTTTCCAACATTAGGGCTCCAATCCCTTAGTTGAGCCTTTTAGACATAGGGCCTCCATTCCCTAGTCGCCTTTTCTACCAATATTAGGGCTCCAATCCCTGAGTTGAGCCTTTTAGACACGGGGCCTCCATTCCCTAGTCGCCTTTTCTGCCAACATTAGGGATCCAATTCCTAAGTTGAGTATTTTAGATATCGGACCTCCATTCCCTAGTCGCCTTTTGCCAACATTAGGGCTCCTATCCTTGAGTTGAGCCTTTTAGACATAGGGCCTTCATTCCCTAGTTGTCTTTTGCCAACATTAGGGCTCCAATCCCTGAGTTGAGCCTTATTAGACATAGGGCCTCCATTCCCTAGTCGCCTTTTTCCAACATTATGGCTCCAATCCATGAGTTGAGCCTTTTTAGACGTAGGGACTCCATTCCCTAGTTGTTTTTTTCCAACATTAGGGCTTCAATCCCTGAGTTGAGCCTTTTAGACATAGGGCCTCCATTCCCTAGTCGCCTTTTTCCAACATTAGGGATTAAATCCCTGAGTTGAGCCTTTTTAGACATAGGGTCTCAATTCTCTAGTCGCCTTTTGCCAATATTAGGGCTCCAATCCCTGAGTTGAGCCTTTTAGACACGGGGCTTCTATTTCCTAGTCGCCTTTTCTGCCAACATTAGGGCTCCAATCCCTGAGTTGATCCTTTTAGACATAGGGCCTCCATTCCCTAGTCTCCTTTTGCCAACATTAAGGCTCCAATCCCTGAGTTGAGCCTTTTAGACATGGGGCCTTCATTCCCTAGTCGCTTTTTCTGCCAACATTAGGGCTTCAATCACTGAGTTGAGCCTTATTATACATAGGGCTTCCATTCCCTAGTCGCCTTTTACCAACATTATGGCTTCAATCCCTGAGTTGAGCCTTTTTAGACATAGGGTCTCCATTCCCTAGTTGCCTTTTTCCAACATTAGGGCTCCAATCCCTTAGTTGAGCCTTTTAGACATAGGGCCTCCATTCCCTAGTCGCCTTTTCTACCAATATTAGGGCTCCAATCCCTGAGTTGAGCCTTTTAGACACGGGGCCTCCATTCCCTAGTCGCCTTTTCTGCCAACATTAGGGATCCAATTCCTAAGTTGAGTATTTTAGATATCGGATCTCCATTCCCTAGTCGCCTTTTGCCAATATTAGGGCTCCTATCCTTGAGTTGAGCCTTTTAGACATAGGGCCTTCATTCCCTAGTTGTCTTTTGCCAACATTAGGGCTCCAATCCCTGAGTTGAGCCTTATTAGACATAGGGCCTCCATTCCCTAGTCGCCTTTTTCCAACATTATGGCTCCAATCCATGAGTTGAGCCTTTTTAGACGTAGGGACTCCATTCCCTAGTTGTTTTTTTCCAACATTAGGGCTTCAATCCCTGAGTTGAGCCTTTTAGACATAGGGCCTCCATTCCCTAGTCGCCTTTTCTACCAATATTAGGGCTCCAATCCCTGAGTTGAGCCTTTTAGACACAGGGCCTCCATTCCCAAGTCGCATTTTGTGCCAACATTAGGGCTCCAATCCCTAAGTTGAGCCTTTTAAACATAGGGACTCTATTCCTTAGTCATCTTTTGCCAACATTAGGGCTCCAATCCCTGAGTTGAGCCTTATTAGACATAAGGCCTCCATTCTCAAGTCGCCTTTTGCCAACATTAGGTCTCCAATCCCTTAGTTGAGCCTTTTTAGACATAGGGCCTCCATTCCCTAGTCGCCTTTTGCCAACATTTGGGCTCCAATCACTGAGTTGAGCCTTTTAGACATAGGTCCTCCATTCGCTAGTCTGCTTTTGCCAACATTAGGGCTTCAATCCCTGAGTTTAGCCTTTTAGACAGAGGGCCTTCATTCCCTAGTCGCCTTTTTCCAACATTAGGGATTAAATCCCTGAGTTGAGCCTTTTTAGACATAGGGTCTCAATTCTCTAGTCGCCTTTTGCCAATATTAGGGCTCCAATCCCTGAGTTGAGCCTTTTAGACACGGGGCTTCTATTTCCTAGTCGCCTTTTCTGCCAACATTAGGGCTCCAATCCCTGAGTTGATCCTTTTAGACATAGGGCCTCCATTCCCTAGTCTCCTTTTGCCAACATTAAGGCTCCAATCCCTGAGTTGAGCCTTTTAGACATGAGGCCTTCATTCCCTAGTCGCTTTTTCTGCCAACATTAGGGCTTCAATCACTGAGTTGAGCCTTATTATACATAGGGCTTCCATTCCCTAGTCGCCTTTTACCAACATTATGGCTTCAATCCCTGAGTTGAGCCTTTTTAGACATAGGGTCTCCATTCCCTAGTTGCCTTTTTCCAACATTAGGGCTCCAATCCCTTAGTTGAGCCTTTTAGACATAGGGCCTCCATTCCCTAGTCGCCTTTTCTACCAATATTAGGGCTCCAATCCCTGAGTTGAGCCTTTTAGACACGGGGCCTCCATTCCCTAGTCGCCTTTTCTGCCAACATTAGGGATCCAATTCCTAAGTTGAGTATTTTAGATATCGGACCTCCATTCCCTAGTCGCCATTTGCCAATATTTAGGCTGCAATCCCTGCGTTGAGCCTTTTATTCATGGGGCCTCTATTCCTTACTCGTCTTTTCTGCCAACATTAGGGCTCCAATCCCTGAGTTGATCCTTTTAGACATAGGGCCTCCATTCCCTAGTCTCCTTTTGCCAACACTAGGGCTCCAATCCCTGAGTTGATCCTTTTAGACATAGGGCCTCCATTCCCTAGTCGCCTTTTGCCAACACTAGGACTCCAATCTTTGAGTTGAGCCTTTTAGACATAAGGCCTCCATTCCCTAGTCGCCTTTTGCCAATATTAGGGCTCCTATCCTTGAGTTGAGCCTTTTAGACATAGGGCCTTCATTCTCTAGTTGTCTTTTGCCAACATTAGGGCTCCAATCCCTGAATTGAGCCTTATTAGACATAGGGCCTCCATTCCCTAGTCGCCTTTTTCCAACATTATGGCTCCAATCCATGAATTGAGCCTTTTTAGACGTAGGGCCTCCATTCCCTAGTTGCTTTTTTCCAACATTAGGGCTTCAATCCCTGAGTTGAGCCTTTTAGACATAGGGCCTCCATTCCCTAGTCGCCTTTTCTACCAATGTTAGGGCTCCAATCCCTGAGTTGAGCCTTTTAGACACGGGGCCTCCATTCCCTAGTCGCCTTTTGTGCCAACATTAGGGCTCCAATCCCTAAGTTGAGCCTTTTAAACATAGGGCCTCTATTCCCTAGTCATCTTTTGCCAACATTAGGGCTCCAATCCCTGAGTTGAGCCTTATTAGACATAGGGACTCCATTCTCAAGTCGTCTTTTGCCAACATTAGGGCTCCAATCCCTTAGTTGAGCCTTTTTAGACATAGGGCCTCCATTCCCTAGTCGCCTTTTGCCAACATTAGGGCTCCAATCACTGAGTTAAGCCTTTTAGACATAGGTCATCCATTCGCTTGTCTGCTTTTGCCAACATTAGGGCTCCAATCCCTGAGTTTAGCCTTTTAGACATAGGGCCTCCATTCCCTAGTCGCCTTTTTCCAACATTAGGGATTAAATCCCTGAGTTGAGCCTTTTTAGACATAGGGTCTCAATTCTCTAGTCGCCTTTTGCCAATATTAGGGCTCCAATCCCTGAGTTGAGCCTTTTAGACACGGGGCTTCTATTTCCTAGTCGCCTTTTCTGCCAACATTAGGGCTCCAATCCCTGAGTTGATCCTTTTAGACATAGGGCCTCCATTCCCTAGTCTCCTTTTGCCAACATTAAGGCTCCAATCCCTGAGTTGAGCCTTTTAGACATGGGGCCTTCATTCCCTAGTCGCTTTTTCTGCCAACATTAGGGCTTCAATCACTGAGTTGAGCCTTATTATACATAGGGCTTCCATTCCCTAGTCGCCTTTTACCAACATTAGGGCTCCAATCCTTGAGTTGAGCATTTTTAGACATAGAGCCTCCATTCCCTAGTCGCCTTTTGCCAACATTAGGGCTCCAATCCCTAAGTTGTTCCTTTTTAGACATAGGACCTCCATTCCCTAGTCGCCTTTTGCCGACATTAGGGCTCCAATCCCTGAGTTGAGCCTTTTAGACATAGGGCCTCCATTCCCTAGTAGCCTTTTGCCAACATTAGGGCTCCAATATCTAAGTTGAGCCTTATTATACATAGGGCCTCCATTCCCTAGTCGCCTTTTGCCAACATTAGGGGTCCAATCCCTGAGTTGAGCCTTATTAGACATAGGGCCTCCCTTCCCTAGTCGCGTTTTGCCAACATTATGGCTCCAATCCCTGAGTTGAGCCTTTTTAGACATAGGGCCTCCATTCCCTAGTTGCTTTTTTCCAACATTAGGGCTCCAATCCCTGAGTTGAGCCTTTTAGACATAGGACCTCCATTCCCTAGTCGCCTTTTCTACCAATATTAGGGCTCCAATCCCTGAGTTGAGCCTTTTAGACACAAGGCCTCCATTCCCTAGTCGCCTTTTCTGCCAACATTAGGGCTCCAATCCCTAAGTTGAGCCTTTTAGACATAGGGCCTCTATTCCCTAGTAATCTTTTGCCAACATTAGGGCTCCAATCCCTGAGGTGAGCCTTATTAGACATAGGTTCTCCATTCTCAAGTCGCCTTTTGCCAACATTAGGGCTCCAATCCCTTAGTTGAGCCTTTTTAGACATAGGGCCTCCATTCCCTAGTCGCCTTTTGCCAACATTAGGGCTCCAATCACTGAGTTAAGCCTTTTAGACATAGGTCATCCATTCGCTTGTCTGCTTTTGCCAACATTAGGGCTCCAATCCCTGAGTTGAGATTTTTAGACATAGGGCCTCTATTCCCTAGTAACCTTTTGCCAACATTAGGGCTCCAATACCTGAGTTGAGCCTTTTTAGACATAGGGTTTCAATTCCCTAGTAGCCTTTTGCCAATATTAGGGCTCTAATACCTGAGTTGAGCCTTTTTAGACATAGGTCCTTCATTCCCAAGTTGCCTTTTGCCAACATTAGGGCTTCAATCCCTGAGTTTAGCCATTTAGACATAGGGCCTCCATTCCCTAGTCGCCTTTTTCCAACATTAGGGATTCAATCCCTGAGTTGAGCCTTTTTAGACATAGGGTCTCAATTCCCTAGTCGCCTTTTGCCAATATTAGGGCTCCAATCCCTGAGTTGAGCCTTTTAGACACGGGGCTTCTATTTCCTAGTCGCCTTTTCTGCCAACATTAGGGCTCCAATCCCTGAGTTGATCCTTTTAGACATAGGGCCTCCATTCCCTAGTCTCCTTTTGCCAACATTAAGGCTCCAATCCCTGAGTTGAGCCTTTTAGACATGGGGCCTTCATTCCCTAGTCGCTTTTTCTGCCAACATTAGGGCTTCAATCCCTGAGTTGAGCCTTTTAGACATAGGGCCTCCATTCCCTAGTCGCCTTTTGCCAACATTAGGGCTCCAATCCTTGAGTTGAGCCTTTTTAGACATAGAGCCTCCATTCCCTAGTCGCCTTTTGCCAACATTAGGGCTCCAATCCCTAAGTTGATCCTTTTTAGACATTGGACCTCCATTCCCTAGTCGCCTTTTGCCGACATTAGGGATCCAATACCTGAGTTGAGCCTTATTATACATAGGGCCTCCATTCCCTAGTCGCCTTTTGCCAACATTATGGCTTCAATCCCTGAGTTGAGCCTTTTTAGACATAGGGTCTCCATTCCCTAGTTGCCTTTTTCAAACATTAGGGCTCCAATCCCTGAGTTGAGACTTTTAGACATATGGCCTCCATTCCCTAGTCGCCTTTTGCCAACATTAGGGGTCCAATCCCTGAGTTGAGCCTTATTAGACATAGGGCCTCCCTTCCCTAGTCGTCTTTTGCCAATATTATGGCTCCAATCCCTGAGTTGAGCCTTTTAGACATAGGGCCTCCATTCCCTAGTCGCCTTTTGCCAACATTAGGGCTCCAATACCTGAGTTGAGCCTTATTATACATAGGGCCTCCATTCCCTAGTCGTCTTTTGCCAACATTAGGGGTCCAATCCCTGAGTTGAGCCTTATTAGACATAGGGCCTCCCTTCCCTAGTCGCCTTTTGCCAACACTAGGGCTCCAATCATTGAGTTGAGCCTTTTAGACATAGGGCCTCCATTCCCTAGTCGCCTTTTGCCCATATTAGGGCTCCAATCCTTGAGTTGAGCCTTTTAGACATAGGGCCTTCATTCTCTAGTCGTCTTTTGCCAACATTAGGGCTCCAATCCCTGAGTTGAGCCTTATTAGACATAGGGCCTCCATTTCCTAGTCGCCTTTTTCCAACATTATGGCTCCAATCCCTGAGTTGAGCCTTTTTAGACATAGGTCCTCCATTCCCTAGTCACCTTTTCTTCCAACATTAAGGCTCCAATCCCTGAGTTGAGCCTTTTAGACATAGGGCCTCAATTCCCTAGTATCCTTTTGCCAACATTATGGCTCCAATCCCTGAGTTGGGCCTTTTTAGACATAGGGCCTTCATTCCCTAGTCGCCTTTTGCCAACATTAGGGTTCTAATCTCTGAGTTGAGCCTTTTTAGACATAGGACCTCCATTCCCTAGTCGCCTTTTGCCAACATTAGGGCTCCAATCCCTGAGTTGAGCCTTTTAGACATAGGACCTCCATTCCCTAGTCGCCTTTTTTTCCAACATTATTGCTCCAATCCCTGAGTAGAGCCTTATTAGACATAGGGCCTCCATTCCTTAGTCGCCTTTTTCCAACATTATGGCTCCAATCCCTGAGTTCAGCCTTTTTAGACATAGGGCCTCCATTCCCTAGTTGCTTTTTTCCAACATTAGGGCTCCAATCCCTGAGTTGAGCCTTTTAGACATAGGGCATCCATTCCCTAGTAGGCTTTTCTACCAATAATAGGGCTCCAATCCCTGAGTTGAGCCTTTTAGACACGGGGCCTCTATTCCCTAGTCACCTTTTCTGCCAATATTAGGGCTCCAATCCCTATGTTGAGCCTTTTAGACATAGGGTCTCCATTCCTTAGTCGCCTTTTGCCAACATTAAGGTTCCAATCCCTGAGTTGAGCCTTTTAGACATGGGGCCTCTATTCCCTAGTCGCCTTTTCTGCTAACATTAGGGCTCCAATCCCTGAGTTGAGCCTTTTAGACATAGGGCCTCCATTCCCTAGTCGCCTTTTGCCAATATTAGGGCTCCAATCCTTGAGTTGAGCCTTTTAGACATAGGGCCTTCATTCCCTAGTCGTCTTTTGCCAACATTAGGGCTCCAATCCCTGAGTTGAGCCTTTTATACATAGGGCCTTTATTCCCTATTCGTCTTTTGCCAACATAAGGGCTCCAATCCCTGAGTTGAGCTTTATTAGACATAGGGCCTTCATTCCCTAGTCGCCTTTTGCCAAAATTAGGGCTCCAATCCCTTAGTTGAGCCTTTTTAGACATAGGGTCTTCATTCCCTAGTCGCCTTTTGCCAACATTAGGGCTTCAATCCCTAAGTTAAGCCTTTTAGACATAGGGCCTCCATTTCCTAGTTGCCTTTTGCCAACATTAGGGCTCCAATTCCTGAGTTGAGCTTTTTAGACATAGGGCCTCCATTCCCTAGTCGCATATTGCCATCATTAGGGCTCCAATCCCTGAGTTGAGCCTTTTTAGAAATAGGGCCTCCATTCCCTAGTTGCCAACATTACGGCTCCAGTCCCTGAGTTGAGCCTTTTAGACATAGGGCCTCCATTCCCTAGTCAACTTTTCTGCCAACATTAGGGCTCCAATCCCTGAGTTGAGCCTTTTAGACATAGGACCTCCATTCCCTAGTCGCCTTTTGCCAACATTAGTGCTCCAATCCCTGAGTTGATCCTTTTTAGACATAGGACCTCCATTCCCTAGTCGCCTTTTGCCGACATTAGGGCTCCAATCCCTGAGTTGAGCCTTTTAGACATAGGGCCTCCATTCCCTAGTCGCCTTTTGCCAACATTAGGGCTCCAATACCTGAGTTGAGCCTTATTATACATAGGGCCTCCATTCCCTAGTCGCCTTTTGCCAACATTATGGCTTCAATCCCTGAGTTGAGCCTTTTTAGACATAGGGTCTCCATTCCCTAGTTGCCTTTTTCCAACATTAGGGCTCCAATCCCTGAGTTGAGCCTTTTAGACATAGGGCCTCCATTCCCTAGTCGCCTTTTCTACCAATATTAGGGCTTCAATCCCTGAGTTGAGCCTTTTAGACACGGGGCCTCCATTCCCTAGTCGCCTTTTCTGCCAACATTTGTGATCCAATTCCTAAGTTGAGCATTTTAGATATAGGACCTCCATTCCCTAGTCGCCTTTTGCCAACATTTAGGCTCCAATCCCTGCGTTGAGCCTTTTATTCATGGGGCCTTTATTCCTTACTCGCCTTTTCTGCCAACATTAGGGCTCCAATCCCTGAGTTGATCCTTTTAGACATAGGGCCTCCATTCCCTAGTCGCCTTTTGCCAACACTAGGGCTCCAATCCTTAAGTTGAGCCTTTTAGACATAGGGCCTTCATTCCCTAGTCGTCTTTTGCCAACATTAGGGCTCCAATCCCTGAGTTGAGCCTTATTAGACATAGGGCCTCCATTCCCTAGCTGCCTTTTTCCAACATTATGGATCCAATCCCTGAGTTGAGCCTTTTTAGACATAGGTCCTCCATTCCCTAGTCACCTTTTCTTCCAACATTAGGGCTCCAATCCCTAAGTTGAGCCTTTTAGACATAGGGCCTCAATTCCCTAGTATCCTTTTGCCAACATTATGGCTCCAATCCCTGAGTTGGGCCTTTTTAGACATAGGGCCTTCATTTCCTAGTCGCCTTTTGCCAACATTAGGGCTCTAATCTCTGAGTTGAGCCTTTTTAGACATAGGACCTCCATTACCTAGTCTCCTTTTCTTCCAATATTAGGGCTCCAATCCCTGAGTTGAACCTTTTAGACATAGGGCCTCCATTCCCTAATCGCCTTCTGCCAACATTAGAGCTCCAATCCCTGAGTTGAGCCTTATTAGACATAGGGCCTCCATTCCCTAGTCACCTTTTGCCAACATTAGGGCTCCAATCCCTGAGTTGAGCCTTTTTAAAAATAGGGCCTCCATTCCCTAGTTGCTTTTTTCCAACATTAGGGCTCTAATCCCTGAGTTGAGCCTTTTAGACATAGGGCCTCCATTCCCTAGTTGGCTTTTCTACCAATATTAGGGCTCCAATCCCTGAGTTGAGCCTTTTAGACACGGGGCCTCCATTCCTTAATCGCCATTTCTGCCAACATTAGGGCTCCAATCCCTATGTTGAGCCTTTTTAGACATAGGGCCTCCATTCCCTAGTTGCCTTTTGCCAACATTAGGGCTCCAATCCCTGAGTTGAGCTTTTTATACATAGGGCCTTTATTCCCTAGTCGTCTTTTGCCAACATTAGGGCTCCAATCACTGAGTTGAGCTTTATTAGACATAGAGCCTTCATTCCCTAGTCGCCTTTTGCCAACATTAGGGCTCCAATCCCTGAGTTGAGCCTTTTTAGACATAGGGTCACCATTCCCTAGTCGCCTTTTGCCAACATTAGGGCTCCAATCCCTGAGTTAAGCCTTTTAGACATAGGGCCTCCATTCCCTAGTTGACTTTTGCCAACATTAGGTCTTCAATCCTTGAGTTGAGCTTTTTAGACATAGGGCCTCCATTCCCTAGTCGCCTTTTGCCATCATTAGGGCTCCAATCCCTGGGTTGAGCCTTTTTAGAAATAGGGCCTCCATTCCCTAGTTGCCAACATTACGGCTCCAGTCCCTGAGTTGAGCCTTTTAGACATAGGGCCTCCATTTCCTAGTGAACTTTTATGCCAACATTAGGGCTCCAATACCTGAGTTGCGCCTTTTAGACATAGGGTCTCCATTCCCTAGTCGCCATTTGCCAACATTAACGCTCCAATCCCTGCGTTGAGCCTTTTACACATGGGGCCTCTATTCCCTTGTCATCTTTTCTGCCAATATTGGGGCTCCAATCCCTGAGTTGAGCCTTTTAGACATAGGGCCTCCATTCCCTAATCGCCTTTTGCCAACATTAGAGCTCCAATCCCTGTGTTGAGCCTTATTAGACATAGGGCCTCCATTCCCTAGTCGCCTTTTGCCAACATTAGGGCTACAATCCCTGAGTTGAGCGTTTTTAAAAATAGGGCCTCCATTCCCTAGTTGCCAATATTACGGTTCAAGTCCCTGAGCTGAGCCTTTTAGACATAGGGCCTCCATTCCCTAGTCGTCTTTTCTGCCAACATTAGGGCTCCAATCCCTGAGTTGAGCCTTTTATACATAGGGCCTCCATTCCCTAGTCGCCTTTTGCCAACATTAGGGCTCCAATTCCTGAGTTGAGTCTTTTAGACATGGGGCCTCTATTCCCTAGTTGCCTTTTCTGCCAACATTAGGGCTCCAATCCCTGAGTTGAGCCTTTTAGACACAGGGCCTCCATTCCCTAGTCACCTTTTGCCAACATCAAAGATTGGAGCCCTTATAGACATAGGGCCTCCATTACCTAGTCGCCCTTTGCCAACATTAGGGCTCCAATCCCCGAGTTGAGCCTTTTAGACATAGGGACTCCATTCCTTAGTCGTCTTTTACCAACATTTGGGCTCCAATCCCTGAGTTGAGCCTTATTAGACATAGGGCCTCCATTCCCTAGTCGCCCTTTGCCAACATTATGGCTCCAATCCCTGAGTTGAGCCTTTTAGACATAGGGCCTCCATTCCCTAGTCGCCTTTTCTACCAATATTAGGGCTCCAATCCCTGAGTTGAGCCTTTTAGACACGGGGCCTCCATTCCCTAGTCGCCTTTTCTGCCAACATTAGGGCTCCAATCCCTAGTCGCCTTTTGCCAATATTAAGGCTCCAATACCAAAGTTGAGCCTTTTAGACATTGGGCCTCTATTCCCTAGTCGTCTTTTCTTCCAACATTAGGGCTCCAATACCTGAGTTGAGCCTTTTAGACATAGGTCCTCCATTCCCTAGTCGCCTTTTGCCAACATTAGGGCTCCAATCTTTGAGTTGAACCTTTTTAGACATAGGGCCTCTATTCCCTAGTCGCCCTTTGCCAACATTAGGGCTCCAATCCCTGAGTTGAGCCTTTGAGACATAGGGCCTCCATTCCCTAGTCGTCTTTTGCCAACATTAGGGCTCCAATCCCTGAGTTGAGCCTTATTAGACATGGGGACTCCATTCTTTAGTCGTCTTTTGCCAACATTAAGGCTCCAATCCCTGAGTTGAGCCTTTTAGACATGGGGCCTCTATTCCCTAGTCGCCTTTTCTGCCAACATTAGGGATTCAATCCCTAAGTTTAGCCTTTTAGACATAGGGCCTCCATTCCCTAGTCGCCTTTTGCCAACATGAGGGCTCCAATCATTGAGTTGAGCCTTTTTAGACACAAGGCCTCCATTTCCTAGTAGCCCTTTGCCAATATTAGGGCTCCAATCCATGAGTTGAGCCTTTTAGACATAGGGCCTCCATTCCCTAGTCGTCTTTTTCCAACATTATGGATCCAATCCCTGAGTTCAACCTTTTTAGACATAGGCCATCCATTCCCTAGTCGCCTTTTCCCAACATTAGGGCTCCAATCCCTGAGTTGAGCCTTTTATACATAGGGCCTTTATTCCCTAGGCGTCTTTTGCCAACATTAGGGCTCCAATCCCTGAGTTGAGATTTATTAGACATAGAGCCTCCATTCCCTAGTCGCCTTTTGCCAACATTAGAGCTCTAATCCCTGAGTTGAGCCTTTTTAGACATAGGGTCACCATTCCCTAGTCGCCTTTTGCCAACATTAGGGCTCCATTCTCTGAGTTAAGCCTTTTAGACATAGGGCCTCCATTCCTTAGTTGCCTTTTGCCAACATTAGGGCTTCAATCCCTGAATTGAGCTTTTTATACATAAGGACTCCATTCCCTAGTCGCCTTTTGCCAATATTAGGTCTCCAATCTTTGTGTTGAGCCTTTTTAGACATAGGGCCTCCATTCCTTAGTCGCTCTTTGCCACCATTAGGGCTCCAATCCCTGAGTTGAGCATTTTAAACATAGGGCCTCCATTCCCTAGTCGCCTTTTGCCAACATTAAGGCTCCAATCCCTGAGTTGAGCCTTTTTAGAAATAGGGCCTCCATTCCCTAATTGCCAACATTATGGCTCCTGTACCTGAGTTGAGCCTTTTAGACATAGGGCCTCCATTCCCTAGTCGCCTTATCTGCCAACATTAGGGCTCCAATCCCTGAGTTGAGCCTTATAAACATAGGGCCTCCATTCCCTAGTCACCTTTTGCCAACATTAAGGCTCCAATCCCTGCGTTGAGCCTTTTTAGACATGGGGCCTCTATTCCCTAGTCTCATTTTCTGCCAACATTAGGGTTCCAATCCCTGAGTTGAGCCTTTTAGACATAGGGCCTCCATTCCCTAGTCGCCTTTTGCCAACATTATGGCTCCAATCTTTGAGTTGAGCCTTTATAGACATAGGGCCTCCATTCCCTTGTCGCCCTTTGCCAACATTAGGGCTCCAATCCCTAAGTTGAGCCTTTTAGACATAGGGACTCCATTCCCAAATTGTCTTTTGCAAACATTAGGGCTCCAATCTTTACGTTGAGCCTTTTTGGACATAGGGCCTCCATTCCGTTGTCGCCCTTTGCCAACATTAGGGCTCCAATCCCTGCGTTGAGCATTTTAAGCATAGGGCCTCCATTCCCTAGTCGCCTTTTGCCAACATTAGGGCTCCAATCACTGGGTTGAGCCTTATTAGACATAGGGCCTCCATTCCTTAGTCGCCCTTTGTCAACATTAGGGCTCCAATCCCTGAATTGAGCCTTTTAGACATAGGGCCTCCATTCCCTAGTCGCCTTTTCTACCAATATTAGGGCTCCTATCCCTGAGTTGAGCCTTTTAGACACGGGGCCTCCATTCCCTAGTCGCCCTTTCTGCCAACATTAGGGCTCCAATCCCTAGTCGCCTTTTGCCAATATTAAGGCTCCAATCCTTGAGTTGAGACTTTTAGACATTGGCCCTCTATTCCCTAGTCGCCTTTTCTTCCAACATTAGGGCTCCAATACCTTAGTTAAGCCTTTTAGACATAGGGCCTCCATTCCATAGTCACCTTTTGCCAACATTAGGGCTCCAATCTTTGAGTTGAGCCTTTTTAGACATATGGCCTTCATTCTCTAGTCGCCCTTTGCAAACATTAGGGCTCCAATACCTGAGTTGAGCCTTTGAGACATAGGGCCTCCATTCCCTAGTTGTCTTTTGCCAACATTAGGGCTCCAATCCCTGAGTTGAGCCTTATTAGACATAGGGTCTCCATTCGCTAGTCGCATTTTGCCAACATTAGGGCTCCAATCCCTGAGTTAACCATTTTAGACATGGGGCCTCTATTCCCTAGTTTCCTTTTCTGCCAACATTAGGGCTCCAATCCCTGAGTTGAGCCTTTTAGACATAGGGTCTCCATTCCCTAGTCGCCTTTTGCCAACATTAGGGCTTCAGTCCCTGAGTTGAGTCTTTTAGATATAGGGCCTCCATTCCCTAGTCGCCCTTTGCCAATATTAGGGCTCCAATCCCTAAGTTGAGCCTTTTAGACATAGAGCCTCCATTCCCTAGTCGCCTTTTACCAACATTATGGCTCCAACCCCTGAGTTGAGCCTTATTAGACATAGGGCTTCCATTCCCTAGTCGCCTTTTGCCAACATTAAGGCTCCAATCCCTGCGTTGAGCCTTTTAGACATGGGGCCTCTATTCCCTAGTCGCCTTTTCTGCCAACATTAGGGTTCCAATCCCTGAGTTGAGCCTTTTATACATAGGGCCTCCATTCCCTAGTCGCCTTTTGCCAACATTAGGGCTCCAATCTTTGAGTTGAGCCTTTATAGACATAGGGCCTCCATTCCCTTGTCGCCCTTTGCCAACATTAGGGCTCCAATCTCTGAGTTGAGCCTTTTAGACATAGGGACTCCATACCATAGTCGTCTTTTGCCAACATTAGGGCTCCAATCCCTGAATTGAGCCTTATTAGACATAGGGCCTCCATTCCCTAGTCGCCCTTTGCCAACATTAGGGCTCCAATCCCTGAGTTGAGCCTTTTAGACATAGGGTCTCCATTCCCTAGTCGCCTTTTGCCAACATTAGGGCCCCAATCCCTTAGTTGATCCTTTTAGACAAGGGGCCTCCATTCCCTAGTTGCCCTTTCTGCCAACATTAGGGCTCCAATCCCTAGTCGCCTTTTGCCAATATTAAGGCTCCAATCCCTGAGTTGAACCTTTTAGACATTGGGCCTCTATTCCCTAGTCGCCTTTTCTTCCTACATTAGGGCTCCAATATTTGAGTTGAGCCTTTTAGACATAGGACCTCCATTCCCTAGTCGCCCTTTGCTAATTTTAGGGCTCCAATCCCTGAGTTGAGCCTTTTAGACATATGGCCTCCATTCCCTAGTCGTCTTTTGCCAACATTATGGATCCAATCCCTGAGTTAAGCCTTATTAGACATAGGGCCTCCATACCCTAGTCGCCTTTTGCCAACATTAGGGCTTCAATCCCTGAGTTCAGCCTTTTTAGACATAGGGCATCCATTCCCTAGTCGCCTTTTCCCAACATTAGGGCTCCAATCCCTGAGTTGAGCTTTATTAGACATAGAGCCTCCATTCCCTAGTCGCCTTTTGCCAACATTAGAGCTCTAATCCCTGAGTTGAGCCATTTTAGACATAGGGTCACCATTTCCTAGTCGCCTTTTGCCAACATTAGGGCTCCAATCCCTGAGTTAAGCCTTTTAGACATAGGGCCTCCATTCCCTAGTTGCCTTTTACCAACATTAGGGCTTCAATCCCTGAGTTGAGCTTTTTAGACATAGGGATTCCATTCCCTAGTCGCCTTTTTCCATCATTAGGGCTCCAATCCTTGGGTTGAGCCTTTTTAGAAATAGGGCCTCCATTCCCTAGTTGCCAACATTACGGCTCCAGTCCCTGAGTTGAGCCTTTTAGACATAGGGCCTCCATTCCCTAGTCAACTTTTTTGCCAACAGTAGGGCTCCAATCCCTGAGTTGAGCCTTTTAGACATAGGGCCTCCATTCCCTAGTCGCCTTTTGCCAACATTAACGCTCCAATCCCTACGTTGAGCCTTTTACACATGGGGCCTCTATTCCCTGGTCGTCTTTTCTGCCAATATTAGGGCTTCAATCCCAGAGTTGAGCCTTTTAGACATAGGGCCTCCATTCCCTAATCGCCTTTTGCCAACATTAGGGCTCCAATCTTTGTGTTGAGCCTTTTTAGACATAGGGCCTCCATTCCTTAGTCGCTCTTTGCCAACATTAGGGCTCCAATCCCTGAGTTGAGCATTTTAAACATAGGGCCTCCATTCCCTAGTCGCCTTTTGCCAACATTAAGGCTCCATTCCCTGAGTTGAGCCTTTTTAGAAATAGGGCCTCCAATCCCTAATTGCCAACATTATGGCTCCTGTACCTGAGTTGAGCCTTTTAGACATAGGGCCTCCATTCCCTAGTCGCCTTATCTACCAACATTAGGGCTCCAATCCCTGAGTTGAGCCTTTTAAACATAGGGCCTCCATTCCCTAGTCTCCTTTTGCCATCATTAAGGCTCTAATCCCTACGTTGAGCCTGTTTAGACATGGGGCCTCTATTCCCCAGTCTCATTTTCTGCCAACATTACGGTTTCAATCCCTGAGTTGAGCCTTTTAGACATAGGGCCTCCATTCCCTAGTCGCCTTTTGCCAACATTAGGGCTCCAATCTTTGAGTTGAGCCTTTATAGACATAGGGCCTCCATTCCCTTGTCGCCCTTTGCCAACATTAGTGCTCCAATCCCTAAGTTGAGCCTTTTAGACATAGGGACTCCATTCCCTAGTTGTCTTTTGCCATCATTAGGGCTCCAATCTTTGCGTTGAGCCTTTTTAGACATAGGGCCTCCATTCCCTTGTCGCCCTTTGCCAACATTAGGGCTCCAATCCCTGCGTTGAGCATTTTAAACATAGGGCCTCCATTCCCTAGTCGCCTTTTGCCAACATTAGGGCTCCAATCCCTGGGTTGAGCCTTATTAGACATAGGGCCTCCATTCCTTAGTCGCCCTTTGCCAACATTAGGGCTCCAATCCCTGAATTGAGCCTTTTAGACATAGGGCCTCCATTCCCTAGTTGCCTTTTCTACCAATATTAGGGCTCCTAACCCTGAGTTGAGCCTTTTAGACACGGGGCCTCCATTCCCTAGTCGCCCTTTCTGCCAACATTAGGGCTCCAATCCCTAGTCGCCTTTTGCCAATATTAAGGCTCCAATCCCTGAGTTGAGACTTTTAGACATTGGGCCTCTATTCCCTAGTCTCCTTTTCTTCCAACATTAGGGCTCCAATACCTAAGTTAAACCTTTTAGACATAGGGCCTCCATTCCATAGTCGCCTTTTGCCAACATTAGGGCTCCAATCCCTAAGTTAAGCCTTTTTAGACATAGGGCCACCATTCCCTAGTTGCCTTTTGCCAACATTAGGGCTCCAATCCCTTAGTTGAGGCTTTTAGACATAGGGCCTCCATTACCTAGTCGCCTTTTGGCAACATTAGGGCTTCAATCCCTGAGTTGAGCCTTATTAGACATAGGGTCTCCATTCCCTAGTCGTCTTTTGCCAACACTATGGATCCAATCCCTGAGTTAAGCCTTATTAGACATAGGGCCTCCATACCCTAGTCGCCTTTTGCCAACATTAGGGCTTCAATCCCTGAGTTCAGCCTTTTTAGACATAGGGCATCCATTCCATAGTCGCCTTTTCCCAACATTAGGGCTCCAATCCCTGAGTTGAGCTTTATTAGACATAGGGCCTCCATTCCCTAGTCGCCTTTTGCCAACATTAGAGCTCTAATCCCTGAGTTGAGCCTTTTTAGACATAGGGTCACCATTCCCTAGTCGCCTTTTGCCAACATTAGGGCTCCAATCCCTGAGTTAAGCCTTTTAGACATAGGGCCTCCATTCCCTAGTTGCCTTTTACCAACATTAGGGCTTCAATCCCTGAGTTGAGCTTTTTAGACATAGGGATTCCATTCCCTAGTCGTCTTTTTGCCATCATTAGGGCTCCAATCCCTGGGTTGAGCCTTTTTAGAAATAGGGCCTCCATTCCCTAGTTGCCAACATTACGGCTACAGTCCCTGAGTTGAGCCTTTTAGACATAGGGCCTCCATTCCCTAGTCAACTTTTTTGCCAACAGTAGGGCTCCAATCCCTGAGTTGAGCCTTTTAGACATAGGGCCTCCATTCCCTAGTCGCCTTTTGCCAACATTAACGCTCCAATCCCTACGTTGAGCCTTTTACACATGGGGCCTCTATTCCCTGGTCGTCTTTTCTGCCAATATTAGGGCTTCAATCCCAGAGTTGAGCCTTTTAGACATAGGGCCTCCATTCCCTAATCGCCTTTTGCCAACATTAGGGCTCTAATCTTTGTGTTGAGCCTTTTTAGACATAGGGCCTCCATTCCTTAGTCGCTCTTTGCCAACATTAGGGCTCCAATCCCTGAGTTGAGCATTTTAAACATAGGGCCTCCATTCCCTAGTCGCCTTTTGCCAACATTAAGGCTCCAATCCCTGAGTTGAGCCTTTTTAGAAATAGGGCCTCCATTCCCTAATTGCCAACATTATGGCTCCTGTACCTGAGTTGAGCCTTTTAGACATAGGGCCTTCATTCCCTAGTCGCCTTATCTGCCAACATTAGGGCTCAAATCCCTGAGTTGAGCCTTTTAAACATAGGGCCTCCATTCCCTAGTCGCCTTTTGCCATCATTAAGGCTCTAATCCTTGCGTTGAGCCTTTTTAGACATGGGGCCTCTATTCCCTAGTCTCATTTTCTGCCAACATTAGGGTTTCAATCCCTGAGTTGAGCCTTTTAGACATAGGGCCTCCATTCCCTAGTCGCCTTTTGCCAACATTAGGGCTCCAATCTTTGAGTTGAGCCTTTATAGACATAGGGCCTCCATTCCCTTGTCGCCCTTTGCCAACATTAGTGCTCCAATCCCTAAGTTGAGCCTTTTAGACATAGGGACTCCATTCCCTAGTTGTCTTTTGCCATCATTAGGGCTCCAATCTTTGCGTTAAGCCTTTTTAGACATAGGGCCTCCATTCCCTTGTCGCCCTTTGCCAACATTAGGGCTCCAATCCCTGCGTTGAGCATTTTAAACATAGGGCCTCCATTCCCTAGTCGCCTTTTGCCAACATTAGGGCTCCAATCCCTGGGTTGAGCCTTATTAGACATAGGGCCTCCATTCCTTAGTCGCCCTTTGCCAACATTAGGGCTCCAATCCCTGAATTGAGCCTTTTAGACATAGGGCCTCCATTCCCTAGTTGCCTTTTCTACCAATATTAGGGCTCCTAACCCTGAGTTGAGCCTTTTAGACACGGGGCCTCCATTCCCTAGTCGCCCTTTCTGCCAACATTAGGGCTCCAATCCCTAGTCGCCTTTTGCCAATATTAAGGCTCCAATCCCTGAGTTGAGACTTTTAGACATTGGGCCTCTATTCCCTAGTCTCCTTTTCTTCCAACATTAGGGCTCCAATACCTAAGTTAAACCTTTTAGACATAGGGCCTCCATTCCATAGTCGCCTTTTGCCAACATTAGGGCTCCAATCCCTAAGTTAAGCCTTTTTAGACATAGGGCCACCATTCCCTAGTTGCCTTTTGCCAACATTAGGGCTCCAATCCCTTAGTTGAGGCTTTTAGACATAGGGCCTCCATTACCTAGTCGCCTTTTGGCAACATTAGGGCTTCAATCCCTGAGTTGAGCCTTATTAGACATAGGGTCTCCATTCCCTAGTCGCCTTTTGCCAACATTAAGGCTCCAATCCCTGAGTTAACCATTTTAGACATGTGGCCTCTATTCCCTAGTTGCCTTTTCTGCCAACATTAGGGCTCCAATCCCTGAGTTGAGCCTTTTAGACATAGGGCCTCCAATCCCTAGTCGCCTTTTGCCAACATTAGGGCTTCAGTCCCTGAGTTGAGTCTTTTAGATATAGGGCCTCCATTCCCTAGTCGCCCTTTGCCAATATTAGGGCTCCAATCCCTAAGTTGAGCCTTTTAGACATAGAGCCTCCATTCCCTAGTCGCCTTTTGCCAACATTATGGCTCCAACCCCTGAGTTGAGCCTTATTAGACATAGGGCTTCCATTCCCTAGTCGCCTTTTGCCAACATTAAGGCTCCAATCCCTGCGTTGAGCCTTTTAGACATGGGGCCTCTATTCCCTAGTCGCCTTTTCTGCCAACATTAGGGTTCCAATCCCTGAGTTGAGCCTTTAGACATAGGGCCTCCATTCCCTAGTCGCCGTTTTCCAACATTAGGGCTCCAATCTTTGAGTTTAGCCTTTATAGACATAGGGCCTCCATTCCCTTGTCGCCCTTTGCCAACATTAGCGCTTCAATCCCTGAGTTGAGCCTTTTAGACATAGGGACTCCATTCCCTAGTCGTCTTTTGCCATCATTAGGGCTCAAATCCCTGAATTGAGCCTTATTAGACATAGGGCCTCCATTCCCTAGTCGCCCTTGCCAACATTAGGGCTCCAAACCCTGAGTTGAGCCTTTTAGACATAGGGCCTCCATTCCCTAGTCGCCTTTTCTACCAATATTAGGGCTCCAATCCCTGAGTTGAGCCTTTTAGACACGGGGCCTCCATTCCCTAGTTGCCCTTTCTGCCAATATTAGGGCTCCAATCCCTAGTCGCCTTTTGCCAATATTAAGGCTCCAATCCCTGAGTTGAGCCTTTTAGACATTGGGCCTCTATTCCCTAGTCGCCTTTTCTACTAATATTAGGGCTCCAATCCCTGAGTTCAGCCTTTTAGACACGGGGCATCCATTCCCTAGTCGCCTTTTCGGCCAACATTAGGGCTCCAATCCCTGAGTTGAGCCTTTTAGACATAGGGCCTCCATTCCCTAATCGCCTTTTGCCAACATTAAGGCTCCAATCCCTGAGTTGAGCCTTTTATACATGGGGCCTCTATTCCCTAGTCGCCTTTTCTGCCAACATTAGGGCTCCAATCATTGAGTTGAGCCTTTTTAGACATAGGGCATCCATTACCTAGTCGCCTTTTGTCAACATTAGGGCTCCAATCCCTGAGTTGAGCCTTTTAGACATGGGGACTATTCCTAGTCACCTTTTGCCAACATTAGGGCTACAATCTCTGAGTTGAGCCTTTTAGACATAGGGCCTCCATTCCCTAGTCGCCGTTTGCCAACATTAGGACTTCAGTCCCTGAGTTGAGTCTTTTAGACATAGGGCTTCCATTCCCTAGTCGCCCTTTGCCAATATTAGGGCTCCAATCCCTGAGTTGAGCCTTTTAGACATAAGGCCTCCATTCCCTTGTCGCCTTTTGCCATCATTATGGCTCCAACCCCTGAGTCGAGCCTTATTAGACATAGGGTCTCCATACCCTAGTCGCCTTTTGCCAACATTAGGGCTCCAATCCCTGAGTTGAGCCTTTTTAGACATAGGTCCTTCATTCCCTAGTTGCCTTTTGCCAACATTAGGGCTCCTATCCCTGAGTTAAGCCTTTTTAAACATAGGGCCACCATTCCCTAGTTGCCTTTTGCCAACATTAGGGCTCCAATCCCTTAGTTGAGGCTTTTAGACATAGGGCCTCCATTACCTAGTCGCCTTTTGGCAACATTAGGGCTTCAATCCCTGAGTTGAGCATTTTAGACATGGGGACTACATTTCCTAGTTGCCTTTTGCCAACATTAGGGCTCCAATCCCTGAGTTGAGCCTTTTTAGACATAGGGCCTCCATTACCTAGTCGCCTTTTGTCAACATTAGCGCTCCAATCCCTGAATTGAGCCTTTTAGACATGGGGACTACATTTCCTAGTCGCCCTTTGCCAACATTAGGGCTCCAATCCCTGAGTTGAGCCTTTTTAGACATAGGGCCTCCATTCCCTAGTGGCCTTTTGCCAACATTAGGGCTCCAATCCTGAGTTGTGCCTTTTTAGACATAGGACCTCTATTCCCTAGCCGCCTTTAGCCAACATTAGGGCTTCAATCCCTGAGTTGAGCCTTTTAGACTTAAGGCCTCCATTCCCTAGTCGCCTTTTGCTAACATTAAGGCTCCAATCGCTTTATTGTGCCTTTTAGGCATGGGGCCTCTATTCCCTAGTCGCCTTTTCTGCCAACATTAGGGCTCCAATCTCTGAGTTGATCCTTTTTAGACATAGGGCCTCCATTCCTTAGTCGCCTTTTACCAATATTAGGGCTCCAACCCCTGAGTTGATCCTTTTAGACATGGGGCCTCCATTCCCTAGTCACCTTTTCTGCCAACATTAGGGCTCCAATCCCTGAGTTGAGCCTTTTAGACATAGGGCCTCCATTCCCTAGTCGCTTTTTGCCAATATTAAGGCTCCAATCCCTTTGTTGAACCTTTAAGGCATGGGGCCTCTATTCCCTAGTCGCCTTTTCTGCCAACATTAGGGCTCCAATCCCTGAGTTGAGCCTTATTAGACATAGGGCCTCCATTCCCTAGTCGCCTTTTGCCAACATTATGGCTCCAATCCCTGAGTTGAGCCCTTTTAGACATAGGGTCTCCATTCCCTAGTTGCCTTTTGCCAACATTAGGGCTCCAATCCCTGAGTTGAGCCTTTTAGACATAGAGCTTCCATTACCTAGTCGCCTTTTCTTCCAATATTAGGCCTCAAATCCCTGAGTTGAGCCTTTTAGACATAGGGCCTCCATTCCCTAGTCGCCTTTTGCCCACATTAGGGCTCCAATCCCTGAGTTGAGCCTTTTTAGACATAGGGCCTCCATTCCCTAGTGGCCTTTTGCCAACATTAGGGCTCCAATCCCTAACTTGAGCCTTTTTAGACATAGGGTCTCCATTCCCTAGCCGCCTTTCGCCAACATTAGGGCTTCAATCCCTGAGTTGAGCCTTTTAGACTTAGGGCCTCCATTCCATAGTCGCATTTTGCAAACATTAGGGCTTTAATCTTTGAGTTGAGCCTTTTAAACATAGGGCCTCTACTCTATAGTCGCCTTTTGCCAATATTAGGGCTCCAATCCCTGAGTTGAGCCTTTTAGACACAGGGCCTTCATTCCCTAGTCGCCTTTTCTGCCAACATTAGGGATCCAATCCCTGAGTTGAGCCTTTTAGACATAGGGCCTCCATTCCCTGGTCGTCTTTTCTGCCAATATTAAGGCTCCAATCCCTGAGTTGAGCCTTTTTGACATAGGGCCTCCATTCCCTAATCGCCTTTTGCCAATATTAGGGATCCAATCTTTGTGTTGAGCCATTTTAAACATATGACCTCCATTCCCTAGTCGCCTTTTGCCAATATTAAGGCTCCAATCCTTTAGTTGAGCCTTTTAGACATGGGGCCTCCATTCCCTCGTCGCCTTTTATGCCAACATTAGGGATCCAATCCCTGAGTTGAGCCTTATTAGACATAGGGCCTCCATTCCCTAGTCGCCTTTTGCCAACATTATGGCTCCAATCCCTGAGTTGAGCCCTTTTAGACATAGGGTCTCCATTCCCTAGTTGCCTTTTGCCAACATTAGGGCTCCAATCCCTGAGTTGAGCCTTTTAGACATAGAACTTCCATTACCTAATCGCCTTTTCTGCCAATATTAGGGCTCAAATCCCTGAGTTGAGCCTTTTAGACATGGGGACTCCATTCCCTAGTCGCCTTTGACCAACATTACGGCTCCAATCCCTGCGTTGAGCCTTTTTAGAGATAGGAACTCCATTCCTTAGTCGCCTTTTGCCAACATTAGGGCTCCAGTCCCTAAGTTGAGCCTTTTTAGACATAGGGCCTCCATTCCCGAGCCGCCTTTCACCAACATTAGGGCTCCAATCCCTGAGTTGAGCCTTTTAGACTTAGGGCCTCCATTCCCTAGTCGCCTTTTGCGAACATTAGGGCTTCAATCCTTGAGTTGAGCCTTTTAGACATAGGGTCTCCATTCCCTAGTCGCCTTTTGCCAACATTAGGGCTCCAATCACTGAGTTGTGCCTTTTAGACATGGGTCCTCCATTCCCTAGTCTCCTTTTGCCAACATTAGGGCCCCAATCCCTTAGTTGAGCCTTTTAGACAAAGGGCCTCCATTCCCTAGTCGCATTTTCTACTAATATTAGGGCTCCAATCCCTGAGTTCAGACTTTTAGACACGGGGCACCCATTCCCTATTCGCCTTTTCTGCCAACATTAGGGCTACAATCCCTGAGTTGAGCCTTTTAGACATAGGGCCTCCATTCCCTAGTCGCCTTTTGCCAACATTATGGCTCCAATCCCTGAGTTGAGCCTTTTTAGACATAGGGTCTCCATTCCCTAGTTGCCTTTTGCCAACATAGGGCTCCAATCCCTGAGTTGAGCCTTTTAGACATAGAGCTTCCATTACCTAGTCGCCTTTTCTTCCAATATTAGGGCTCAAATCCCTGAGTTGAGCCTTTTAGACATGGGGACTCCATTCCCTAGTCGCCTTTTGCCAACATTAGGGCTCCAATCCCTGAGTTGAGCCTTTTTAGAGATAGGGCCGCCATTCCCTAGTCGCCTTTTGCCAACATTAGGGCTCAAATCCCTGAGTTGAGCCTTTTTAGACATAGAGCCTCCATTCCCGAGCCGCCTTTCACCAACATTAAGGCTCCAATCCCTGAGTTGAGCCTTTTAGACGTAGGGCCTCCATTCCCTAGTCGCCTTTTGCGAACATTAGGGCTTCAATCTTTGAGTTGAGTCTTTTAGACATAGGGCCTCCACTCCATAGTCGCCTTTTGCCAATATTACGGCTCCAATCCCTGAGTTGAGCCTTTTAGACACAGGGCCTCAATTCCCTAGTCGCCTTTTCTGCCAACATTAGGGCTCCAATCCCTGATTTGAGCCTTTTAGACATAGGGCCTCCATTCCCTAGTCGCATTTTGCCAATATTAAGGCACCAATCCCTTTGTTGAGCCTTTCAGACATAGGGACTCCATTCCCGAGCCACCTTTCACCAACATTAGGGCTCCAATCCCTGAGTTGAGCCTTTTAGACTTAGGGCCTCCATTCCCTAGTCGCCTTTTGCGAACATTAGGGCTTCAATCTTTGAGTTGAGCCTTTTAGACATAGGACCTCCATTCCCTAGTCGCCTTTTGCCAACATTAGGGATCCAATCCCTGAGTTGAGCCTTTTAGACATAGGGCCTCCATTCCCTAGTCGCCTTTTGCCAACATTAAGGCTCCAATCCCTGAGTTGCTCCTTTTAGACATGGGGCCTCCATTCCCTCGTCGCCTTTTCTGCCAACATTAGGGCTCCAATCCCTGTGTTGAGCCTTATTAGACATAGGGCCTCCATTCCCTAGTCCTCTTTTGCCAACATTATGGCTCCAATCCCTGAGTTGAGCCCTTTTAGACATAGGGTCTCCATTCCCTAGTTGCCTCTTGCCAACATTAGGGCTCCAATCCCTGAGTTGAGCCTTTTAGACATAGAGCTTCCATTACGTAGTCGCCTTTTCTTCCAATATTAGGGCTCAAATCCCTGAGTTGAGCCTTTTAGACATGGGGAATCCATTCCCTAGTCGCCTTTTGCCAACATTAGGGCTCCAATCCCTGAGTTTAGCCTTTTTAGAGATAGGGCCTCCATTCCCTAGTCGCCTTTTGCCAACATTAGGGCTACAATCCCTGAGTTGAGCCTTTTTAGACATAGGGCCTCCTTTACCTAGTCGCCTTTTGCCAACATTAGGGCTCCAATCCCTTAGTTGAGCCTTTTTAGACTTAGGGCCTCCATTCCCTAGTTGCCTTTTGCCAACATAGGGCTCCAATCCCTGAGTTGAGCATTTTAGACATAGAGCTTCCATTACCTAGTGGCCTTTTCTTCCAATATTAGGGCTCAAATCCCTGAGTTGAGCCTTTTAGACATGGGGACTCCAGTCCTTAGTCGCCTTTTGCCAACATTAGGGCACCAATCCCTGGGTTGAGCCTTTTTAGAGATAGGACCGCCATTCTCTAGTCGCCTTTTGCCAACATTAGGGCTTCATTCCCTGAGTTGAGCCTTTTTAGACATAGGGCCTCCATTCCCGAGCCGCCTTTCACCAACATTAAGGCTCCAATCCCTGAGTTGAGCCTTTTAGACGTAGGGCCTCCATTCCCTAGTCGCCTTTTGCGAACATTAGGGCTTCAATCTTTGAGTTGAGTCTTTTAGACATAGGGCCTCCACTCCATATTCGCCTTTTGCCAATATTACGGCTCCAATCCCTGAGTTGAGCCTTTTAGAAACAGGGCCTCCATTTCCTAGTCGCCTTTTCTGCCAACATTAGGGCTCCAATCCCTGAGTTGAGCCTTTTAGACATAGGGTCTCCATTCCCTGGTCGTCTTTTCTGCCAATATTAGGGCTCCAATCCCTGAGTTGAGCCTTTTTGACATAAGGCCTCCTTTCCCTAATCGCCTTTTGCAAATATTAGGGATCCAATCTTTGTGTTGAGCCTTTTTAGACATAGGGCCTCCATTCCCTAGTCGCCTTTTGTCAATATTAAGGCTCCAATCCCTGAGTTGAGCCTTTTAGACACGGGGCCTCCAATCCCTCGTCGCCTTTTCTGCCAACATTAGGGCTCCAATCCCTGAGTTGAGCCTTATTAGACATAGGGCCTCCATTCTGTAGTCCCCTTTTGCCAACATTATGGCTCCAATACCTGAGTTGAGCCCTTTTAGGCATAGGGCCTCCATTCCCTAGTTGCCTTTTGCCAACATAGGGCTCCAATCCCTGAGTTGAGCCTTTTAGACATAGAGCTTCCATTACCTAGTCGCCTTTTCTTCCAATATTAGGGCTCAAATCCCTGAGTTGAGCCTTTTAGACATGGGGACTCCATTCCCTAGTCGCCTTTTGCCAACATTAGGGCTCCAATCCCTGAGTTGAGCCTTTTTAGAGATAGGGCCGCCATTCCCTAGTCGCCTTTTGCCAACATTAGGGCTCCAATCCCTGAGTTGAGCCTTTTTAGACATAGGGCCTCCATTCCCGAGCCGCCTTTCACCAACATTAAGGCTCCAATCCCTGAGTTGAGCCTTTTAGACGTAGGGCCTCCATTCCCTAGTCGCCTTTTGCGAACATTAGGGCTTCAATCTTTGAGTTGAGTCTTTTAGACATAGGGCCTCCACTCCATAGTCGCCTTTTGCCAATATTACGGCTCCAATCCCTGAGTTGAGCCTTTTAGACACAGGGCCTCAATTCCCTAGTCGCCTTTTCTGCCAACATTAGGGCTCCAATCCCTGATTTGAGCCTTTTAGACATAGGGCCTCCATTCCCTAGTCGCATTTTGCCAATATTAAGGCACCAATCCCTTTGTTGAGCCTTTTAGGCATTGGGCCTCTATTCCCTAGTCGCCTTTTCTGCCAACATTAGGGCTCCAATCCCTGAGTTGAGCCTTTTAGACTTAGGGCCTCCATTCCCTAGTCGCCTTTTGCGAACATTAGGGCTTCAATCTTTGAGTTGAGCCTTTTAGACATAGGACCTCCATTCCCTAGTCGCCTTTTGCCAACATTAGGGATCCAATCCCTGAGTTGAGCCTTTTAGACATAGGGCCTCCATTCCCTAGTCGCCTTTTGCCAACATTAAGGCTCCAATCCCTGAGTTGCTCCTTTTAGACATGGGGCCTCCATTCCCTCGTCGCCTTTTCTGCCAACATTAGGGCTCCAATCCCTGAGTTGAGCCTTATTAGACATAGGGCCTCCATTCCCTAGTCCTCTTTTGCCAACATTATGGCTCCAATCCCTGAGTTGATCCCTTTTAGACATAGGGTCTCCATTCCCTAGTTGCCTTTTGCCAACATTAGGGCTCCAATCCCTGAGTTGAGCCTTTTAGACATAGAGCTTCCATTACGTAGTCGCCTTTTCTTCCAATATTAGGGCTCAAATCCCTGAGTTGAGCCTTTTAGACATGGGGAATCCATTCCCTAGTCGCCTCTTGCCAACATTAGGGCTCCAATCCCTGAGTTTAGCCTTTTTAGAGATAGGGCCTCCATTCCCTAGTCGCCTTTTGCCAACATTAGGGCTACAATCCCTGAGTTGAGCCTTTTTAGACATAGGGCCTCCTTTACCTAGTCGCTTTTTGCCAACATTAGGGCTCCAATCCCTTAGTTGAGCCTTTTAAGACTTAGGGCCTCCATTCCCTAGTTGCCTTTTGCCAACATAGGGCTCCAATCCCTGAGTTGAGCCTTTTAGACATAGAGCTTCCATTACCTAGTGGCCTTTTCTTCCAATATTAGGGCTCAAATCCCTGAGTTGAGCCTTTTAGACATGGGGACTCCAGTCCTTAGTCGCCTTTTGCCAACATTAGGGCACCAATCCCTGGGTTGAGCCTTTTTAGAGATAGGACCGCCATTCGCTAGTCGCCTTTTGCCAACATTAGGGCTTCATTCCCTGAGTTGAGCCTTTTTAGACATAGGGCCTCCATTCCCGAGCCGCCTTTCACCAACATTAAGGCTCCAATCCCTGAGTTGAGCCTTTTAGACGTAGGGCCTCCATTCCCTAGTCGCCTTTTGCGAACATTAGGGCTTCAATCTTTGAGTTGAGTCTTTTAGACATAGGGCCTCCACTCCATATTCGCCTTTTGCCAATATTACGGCTCCAATCCCTGAGTTGAGCCTTTTAGACACAGGGCCTCCATTTCCTAGTCGCCTTTTCTGCCAACATTAGGGCTCCAATCCCTGAGTTGAGCCTTTTAGACATAGGGTCTCCATTCCCTGGTCGTCTTTTCTGCCAATATTAGGGCTCCAATCCCTGAGTTGAGCCTTTTTGACATAAGGCCTCATTTCCCTAATCGCCTTTTGCCAATATTAGGGATCCAATCTTTGTGTTGAGCCTTTTTAGACATAGGGCCTCCATTCCCTAGTCGCCTTTTGTCAATATTAAGGCTCCAATCCCTGAGTTGAGCCTTTTAGACACGGGGCCTCCAATCCCTCGTCGCCTTTTCTGCCAACATTAGGGCTCCAATCCCTGAGTTGAGCCTTATTAGACATAGGGCCTCCATTCTGTAGTCCCCTTTTGCCAACATTATGGCTCCAATACCTGAGTTGAGCCCTTTTAGGCATAGGGCCTCCATTCCCTAGTTGCCTTTTGCCAACATTAGGGCTCCAATCCCTGAGTTGAGCCTTTTAGACATAGAGCTTCCATTACGTAGTCGCCTTTTCTTCCAATATTAGGGCTCAAATCCCTGAGTTGAGCCTTTTAGACATGGGGAATCCATTCCCTAGTCGCCTTTTGCCAACATTAGGGCTCCAATCCCTGAGTTTAGCCTTTTTAGAGATAGGGCCTCCATTCCCTAGTCGCCTTTTGCCAACATTAGGGCTACAATCCCTGAGTTGAGCCTTTTTAGACATAGGGCCTCCTTTACCTAGTCGCCTTTTGCCAACATTAGGGCTCCAATCCCTTAGTTGAGCCTTTTTAGACTTAGGGCCTCCATTCCCTAGTTGCCTTTTGCCAACATAGGGCTCCAATCCCTGAGTTGAGCCTTTTAGACATAGAGCTTCCATTACCTAGTGGCCTTTTCTTCCAATATTAGGGCTCAAATCCCTGAGTTGAGCCTTTTAGACATGGGGACTCCAGTCCTTAGTCGCCTTTTGCCAACATTAGGGCACCAATCCCTAGGTTGAGCCTTTTTAGAGATAGGACCGCCATTCTCTAGTCGCCTTTTGTCAATATTAAGGCTCCAATCCCTGAGTTGAGCCTTTTAGACACGGGGCCTCCAATCCCTCGTCGCCTTTTCTGCCAACATTAGGGCTCCAATCCCTGAGTTGAGCCTTATTAGACATAGGGCCTCCATTCTGTAGTCCCCTTTTGCCAACATTATGGCTCCAATCCCTGAGTTGAGCCCTTTTAGGCATAGGGCCTCCATTCCCTAGTTGCCTTTTGCCAACATTAGGGCTCCAATCCCTGAGTTGAGCCTTTTAGACATAGAGTTTCCATTACCTAGTCGCCTTTTCTTCCAATATTAGGGCTCAAATCCCTGAGTTGAGGCTTTTAGACATGGGGACTTCATTCCCTAGTCGTCTTTTGCCAACATTAGGGCTCCAATCCCTGAGTTGAGCCTTTTTAGAGATAGGGACTCCATTCCCTAGTCGCCTTTTGCCAACATTAGGGCTCCATTCCCTATGTTGAGCCTTTTTAGACATAGGGCCTCCATTCCCGAGCCGCCTTTCACCAACATTAGGGCTCCAATCCCTGATTTGAGCCTTTTAGACTTAGGGCCTCCATTCCCTAGTCGCCTTTTGCGAACATTAGGGCTTCAATCCTTGAGTTGAGCCTTTTAGACATAGGGCCTCCATTCCCTAGTCGCCTTTTGCCAATATTAGGGCTCCAATCACTGAGTTGTGCCTTTTAGACATGGGTCCTCCATTCCCTAGTCTCCTTTTTCCAACATTAGGGCCCCAATCCCTTAGTTGAGCCTTTTAGACAAAGGGCCTCCATTCCCTAGTCGCCTTTTCTACTAATATTTGGGCTCCAATCCCTGAGTTCAGCCTTTTAGACACGGGGCATCCATTCCCTAGTCGCCTTTTCTGCCAACATTAGGGCTACAATCCCTGAGTTGAGCCTTTTAGACATAGGGCCTCCATTCCCTAATCGCCTTTTGCCAACATTAAGGCTCCAATCCCTGAGTTGAGCCTTTTAGACATGGGGCCTCTATTCCCTAGTCGCCTTTTCTGCCAACATTAGGGCTCCAATCCCTGAGTTGAGCCTTTTTAGACATAGGGCATCCATTACCTAGTCGCCTTTTGTCAACATTAGGGCTCCAATCCCTGAGTTGAGCCTTTTAGACATGGGGACTACATTTCCTAGCCGCCTTTCACCAACATTAGGGCTACAATCCCTGATTTGAGCCTTTTAGACTTAGGGCCTCCATTCCCTAGTCGCCTTTGCGAACATTAGGGCTTCAATCCTTGAGTTGAGCCTTTTAGACATAGGGCCTCCATTCCCTAGTCGCCTTTTGCCAACATTAGGGCTCCAATCACTGAGTTGTGCCTTTTAGACATGGGTCCTCCATTCCCTAGTCTCCTTTTGCCAACATTAGGGCCCCAATCCCTTAGTTGAGCCTTTTAGACAAAGGGCCTCCATTCCCTAGTCGCCTTTTCAACTAATATTAGGGCTCCAATCCCTGAGTTCAGCCTTTTAGACACGGGGCATCCATTCCCTAGTCGCCTTTTCTGCCAACATTAGGGCTACAATCCCTGAGTTGAGCCTTTTAGACATAGGGCCTCCATTCCCTAATCGCCTTTTGCCAACATTAAGGCTCCAATCCCTGAGTTGAGCCTTTTTAGAGATAGGACCTCCATTCCCTAGTCGCCTTTTGCCAACATTAGGGCTACAATCCCTGAGTTGAGCCTTTTTAGACATAGGTCCTCCATTCCCTAGTGGCCTTTTGCCAGAGCCTTTTTAGACATAGGGCCTCCATTTCCTAGTCGCCTTTTGCCAATATTAAGGCTCCAATCCCTTTGTTGAGCCTTTTAGGCATAGGGCCTCTATTCCCTAGTCGCCTTTTCTTCCAACATTAGGGCTCCAACCCCTGAGTTGAGCCTTTTTAGACATAGGGCATCCATTACCTAGTCGCCTTTTGTCAACATTAGGGCTCCAATCCCTGAGTTGAGCCTTTTAGACATGGGGACTACATTTCCTAGTCGCCTTTTGCCAACATTAGGGCTATAATCCCTGAGTTGAGCCTTTTTAGACATAGGTCCTCCATTCCCTAGTGGCCTTTTGCCAACATTAGGGCTCCAATCCCTGAGTTGAGCCTTTTAAAACATAGGGCCTCCATTCCCTAGCCGCCTTTCGCCAACATTAGGGCTTCAATCCCTGAGTTGAGCCTTTTAGACTTAGGGACTCTATTCCCTAGTCGCCTTTTGCGAACATTAGGGCTTTAATCTTTGATATGAGCATTTTAGACATAGGGCCTCCACTCCATAGTCGCCTTTTGCCAATATTAGGGCTCCAATCCCTAGTGGCCTTTTGCTAACATTAAGGCTCCAATCCCTGAGTTGATCCTTTTAGACATGGGGCCTCCAATCCCTCGTCGCCTTTTCTGCCAACATTAGGGCTCCAATCCCTGAGTTGAGCCTAATTAGACATAGGGCCTCCATTCCGTAGTCCCCTTTTTCCAACATTATGGCTCCAATCCCTGAGTTGAGCCCTTTTAGGCATAGGGCCTCCATTCCCTAGTTGCCTTTTGCCAACATTATGGCTCCAATCCCTGAGTTGATCCTTTTAGACATGGGGCCTCCAATCCCTCGTCGCCTTTTCTGCCAACATTAGGGCTCCAATCCCTGAGTTGAGCCTAATTAGACATAGGGCCTCCATTCCGTAGTCCCCTTTTGCCAACATTATGGCTCCAATCCCTGAGTTGAGCCCTTTTAGGCATAGGGCCTCCATTCCCTAGTTGCCTTTTGCCAACATTAGGGCTCCAATCCCTGAGTTGAGCCTTTTAGACGTAGAGCTTCCATTACCTAGTCGCCTTTTCTTCCAATATTAGGGCTCAAATCCCTGAGATGAGCCTTTTAGACATGGGGACTCCATTCCCTAGTCGCCTTTTGCCAACATTAGGGCTCCAATCCCTGAGTGGAGCCTTTTTAGAGATAGGGACTCCATTCCCTAGTCGCCTTTTGCCAACATTAGGGCTCCATTCCCTATGTTGAGCCTTTTTAGACATAGGGCCTCCATTCCCGAGCCGCCTTTCACCAACATTAGGGCTCCAATCCCTGATTTGAGCCTTTTAGACTTAGGGCCTCCATTCCCTAGTCGCCTTTTGCGAACATTAGGGCTTCAATCCTTGAGTTGAGCCTTTTAGACATAGGGCCTCCATTCCCTAGTCGCCTTTTGCCAACATTAGGGCTCCAATCACTGAGTTGTGCCTTTTAGACATGGGTCCTCCATTCCCTAGTCTCCTTTTGCCAACATTAGGGCCCCAATCCCTTAGTTGAGCCTTTTAGACAAAGGGCCTCCATTCCCTAGTCGCCTTTTCAACTAATATTAGGGCTCCAATCCCTGAGTTCAGCCTTTTAGACACGGGGCATCCATTCCCTAGTCGCCTTTTCTGCCAACATTAGGGCTACAATCCCTGAGTTGAGCCTTTTAGACATAGGGCCTCCATTCCCTAATCGCCTTTTGCCAACATTAAGGCTCCAATCCCTGAGTTGAGCCTTTTAGACATGGGGCCTCTATTCCCTAGTCGCCTTTTCTGCCAACATTAGGGCTCCAATCCCTGAGTTGAGCCTTTTTAGACATAGGGCATCCATTACCTAGTCTCCTTTTGTCAACATTAGGGCTCCAATCCCTGAGTTGAGCCTTTTAGACATGGGGACTACATTTCCTAGTCGCCTTTTGCCAACATTAGGGCTACAATCCCTGAGTTGAGCCTTTTTAGACACAGGTCCTCCATTCCCTAGTGGCCTTTTGCCAACATTAGAGCTCCAATCCCTGAGTTGAGCCTTTTTAGACATAGGGCCTCCATTCCCTAGCCGCCTTTCGCCAACATTAGGGCTTCAATCCCTGAGTTGAGCCTTTTAGACTTAGGGCCTCCATTCCCTAGTCGCCTTTTGCGAACATTAGGGCTTTAATCTTTGATATGAGCGTTTTAGACATAGGGCCTCCACTCCATAGTCGCCTTTTGCCAATATTAGGGCTCCAATCCCTGAGTTGAGCCTTTTAGACATAGGGCCTCCATTCCCTAGTCGCCTTTTGCCAACATTATGGCTCCAATCCCTGAGTTGATCCTTTTAGACATGGGGCCTCCAATCCCTCGTCGCCTTTTCTGCCAACATTAGGGCTCCAATGCCTGAGTTGAGCCTTATTAGACATAGGGCCTCCATTCCGTAGTCCCCTTTTGCGAACATTATAGCTCCAATCCCTGAGTTGAGCCCTTTTAGGCATAGGGCCTCCATTCCCTAGTTGCCTTTTGCCAATATTAGGGCTCCAATCCCTGAGTTGAGCCTTTTAGACATAGAGCTTCCATTACCTAGTCGCCTTTTCTTCCAATATTTGGGCTCAAATCCCTGACTTGAGCCTTTTAGACATGGGGACTCCATTCCCTAGTCGCCGTTTGCCAAAATTAGGGCTCCAATCCCTGAGTTGAGCCTTTTTAGAGATAGGGCCTCCATTTTCTAGTCGCCTTTAGCCAACATTAGGGCTACAATCCCTGAGTTGAGCCTTATTAGACATAGGGCCTCCATTCCCTAGTCGCCTTTTGCCAACATTATGGCTCTAATCCCTGAGTTGAGCCTTTTTAGACATAGGGCCTCCACTCCATAGTCGCCTTTTGCCAATATTAGGGCTCCAATCCCTGAGTTGAGCCTTTTAGACATAGGGCCTCCATTCCCTAGTCGCCTTTTGCCAACATTATGGCTCCAATCCCTGAGTTGATCCTTTTAGACATGGGGCCTCCAATCCCTCGTCGCCTTTTCTGCCAACATTAGGGCTCCAATGCCTGAGTTGAGCCTTATTAGACATAGGGCCTCCATTCCGTAGTCCCCTTTTGCGAACATTATGGCTCCAATCCCTGAGTTGAGCCCTTTTAGGCATAGGGACTCCATTCCCTAGTTGCCTTTTGCCAACATTAGGGCTCCAATCCCTGAGTTGAGCCTTTTTAGAGATAGGGCCTCCATTCCCTAGTCACCTTTTGCCAACATTAGGGCTCCAATCTCTATGTTGAGCCTTTTTAGACATAGGGCCTCCATTCCCGAGCCGCCTTTCACCAACATTAGGGCTCCAATCCCTGAGTTGAGCCTTTTTAGAGATAGGGCCTCCATTTTCTAGTCGCCTTTAGCCAACATTAGGGCTACAATCCCAAAGTTGAGCCTTATTAGACATAGGGCCTCCATTCCCTAGTCGCCTTTTCTGCCAACATTAGGGCTTCAATCCCTGAGTTGAGCCTTTTAGACTTAGGGCCTCCATTCCCTAGTCGCCTTTTGCGAACATTAGGGCTTTAATCTTTGATATGAGCGTTTTAGACATAGGGCCTCCACTCCATAGTCGCCTTTTGCCAATATTAGGGCTCCAATCCCTGAGTTGAGCCTTTTAGACATAGGGCCTCCATTCCCTAGTCGCCTTTTGCCAACATTATGGCTCCAATCCCTGAGTTGATCCTTTTAGACATGGGGCCTCCAATCCCTCGTCGCCTTTTCTGCCAACATTAGGGCTCCAATGCCTGAGTTGAGCCTTATTAGACATAGGGCCTCCATTCCGTAGTCCCCTTTTGCGAACATTATAGCTCCAATCCCTGAGTTGAGCCCTTTTAGGCATAGGGCCTCCATTCCCTAGTTGCCTTTTGCCAATATTAGGGCTCCAATCCCTGAGTTGAGCCTTTTAGACATAGAGCTTCCATTACCTAGTCGCCTTTTCTTCCAATATTAGGGCTCAAATCCCTGACTTGAGCCTTTTAGACATGGGGACTCCATTCCCTAGTCGCCGTTTGCCAAAATTAGGGCTCCAATCCCTGAGTTGAGCCTTTTTAGAGATAGGGCCTCCATTTTCTAGTCGCCTTTAGCCAACATTAGGGCTACAATCCCTGAGTTGAGCCTTATTAGACATAGGGCCTCCATTCCCTAGTCGCCTTTTGCCAACATTATGGCTCTAATCCCTGAGTTGAGCCTTTTTAGACATAGGGTCACCATTCCCTAGTTGCCTTTTGCCAACATAGGGCTCCAATCCCTGAGTTGAGCCTTTTGGACATAGAGCTTCCATTCCCTAGTCGCCTTTTGCCAACATTATGGCTCCAATCCCTGAGTTGATCCTTTTAGACATGGGGCCTCCAATCCCTCGTCGCCTTTTCTGCCAACATTAGGGCTCCAATACCTGAGTTGAGCCTTATTAGACATAGGGCCTCCATTCCGTAGTCCCCTTTTGCGAACATTATGGCTCCAATCCCTGAGTTGAGCCCTTTTAGGCATAGGGACTCCATTCCCTAGTTGCCTTTTGCCAACATTAGGGCTCCAATCCCTGAGTTGAGCCTTTTAGACATAGAGATTCCATTACCTAGTCGCCTTTTCTTCCAATATTAGGGCTCAAATCCCTGAGTTGAGCCTTTTAGACATGGGGCCTCCATTCCCGAGCCGCCTTTCACCAACATTAGGGCTCCAATCCCTGAGTTGAGCCTTTTTAGAGATAGGGCCTCCATTTTCTAGTCGCCTTTAGCCAACATTAGGGCTACAATCCCAAAGTTGAGCCTTATTAGACATAGGGCCTCCATTCCCTAGTCGCCTTTTCTGCCAACATTAGGGCTCCAATCCCTGAGTTGAGCCTTTTTAGACATAGGGCATCCATTACCTAGTCGCCTTTTGTCAACATTAGGGCTCCAATCCCGGAGTTGAGCCTTTTAGACATGGGGACTACATTTCCTAGTCGCCTTTTGCCAACATTAGGGCTACAATCCCTGAGTTGAGCCTTTTTAGACATAGGTCCTCCATTCCCTAGTGGCCTTTTGCCCGAGCCTTTTTAGACATAGGGCCTCCATTCCCTAGTCGCCTTTTGCTAATATTAAGGCTCCAATCCCTTTGTTGAGCCTTTTAGGCATAGGGCCTATATTCCCTAGTCGCCTTTTCTGCCAACATTAGGTCTCCAATCCCTGAGTTGAGCCTTTTTAGACATAGGTCCTCCATTCCCTAGTGGCCTTTTGCCAACATTAGGGCTCCAATCCCTGAGTTGAGCCTTTTTAGACATAGGGCCTCCATTCCCTAGCCGCCTTTCGCCAACATTAGGGCTTCAATCCCTGAGTTGAGCCTTTTAGACTTAGGGCCTCCATTCCCTAGTCGCCTTTTGCGAACATTAGGGCTTTAATCTTTGATATGAGCGTTTTAGACATAGGGCCTCTATTCCCTAGTCGCATTTTCTGCCAATATTAGGGCTCCAATCCCTAGTTGCCTTTTGCCAACATTAAGGCTCCAATCCCTGAGTTGATCCTTTTAGACATGGGGCCTCCAATCCCTCGTCGCCTTTTCTGCCAACATTAGGGCTCCAATCCCTGAGTTGAGCCTTATTAGACATAGGGCCTCCATTCCGTAGTCCCCTTTTGCCAACATTATGGCTCCAATCCCTGAGTTGAGCCCTTTTAGGCATAGGGCCTCCATTCCCTAGTTGCCTTTTGCCAACATTAGGGCTCCAATCCCTGAGTTGAGCCTTTTAGACGTAGAGCTTCCATTACCTAGTCGCCTTTTCTTCCAATATTAGGGCTCAAATCCCTGAGATGAGCCTTTTAGACATGGGGACTCCATTCCCTAGTCGCCTTTTGCCAATATTAGGGCTCCAATCCCTGAGTTGAGCCTTTTTAGAGATAGGGACTCCATTCCCTAGTCGCCTTTTGCCAACATTAGGGCTCCATTCCCTATGTTGAGCCTTTTTAGACATAGGGCCTCCATTCCCGAGCCGCCTTTCACCAACATTAGGGCTCCAATCCCTGATTTGAGCCTTTTAGACTTAGGGCCTCCATTCCCTAGTCGCCTTTTGCGAACATTAGGGCTTCAATCCTTGAGTTGAGCCTTTTAGACATAGGGCCTCCATTCCCTAGTCGCCTTTTGCCAACATTAGGGCTCCAATCACTGAGTTGTGCCTTTTAGACATGGGTCCTCCATTCCCTAGTCTCCTTTTGCCAACATTAGGGCCCCAATCCCTTAGTTGAGCCTTTTAGACAAAGGGCCTCCATTCCCTAGTCGCCTTTTCAACTAATATTAGGGCTCCAATCCCTGAGTTCAGCCTTTTAGACACGGGGCATCCATTCCCTAGTCGCCTTTTCTGCGAACATTAGGGCTACAATCCCTGAGTTGAGCCTTTTAGACATAGGGCCTCCATTCCCTAATCGCCTTTTGCCAACATTAAGGCTCCAATCCCTGAGTTGAGCCTTTTATACATGGGGCCTCTATTCCCTAGTCGCCTTTTCTGCCAACATTAGGGCTCCAATCCCTGAGTTGAGCCTTTTTAGACATAGGGCATCCATTACCTAGTCGCCTTTTGTCAACATTAGGGCTCCAATCCCTGAGTTGAGCCTTTTAGACATGGGGACTACATTTCCTAGTCGCCTTTTGCCAACATTAGGGCTACAATCCCTGAGTTGAGCCTTTTTAGACATAGGTCCTCCATTCCCTAGTGGCCTTTTGCCAACATTAGAGCTCTAATCCCTGAGTTGAGCCTTTTTAGACATAGGGCCTCCATTCCCTAGCCGCCTTTCGCCAACATTAGGGCTTCAATCCCTGAGTTGAGCCTTTTAGACTTAGGGCCTCCATTCCCTAGTCGCCTTTTGCGAACATTAGGGCTTTAATCTTTGATATGAGCGTTTTAGACATAGGGACTCCACTCCATAGTCGCCTTTTGCCAATATTAGGGCTCCAATCCCTGAGTTGAGCCTTTTAGACATAGGGCCTCCATTCCCTAGTCGCCTTTTGCCAACATTATGGCTCCAATTCCTGAGTTGATCCTTTTAGACATGGGGCCTCCAATCCCTCGTCGCCTTTTTTGCCAACATTAGGGCTCCAATGCCTGAGTTGAGCCTTATTATACATAGGGCCTCCATTCCGTAGTCCCCTTTTGCGAACATTATGGCTCCAATCCCTGAGTTGAGCCCTTTTAGGCATAGGGCCTCCATTCCCTAGTTGCCTTTTGCCAACATTAGGGCTCCAATCCCTGAGTTGAGCCTTTTAGACATAGAGCTTCCATTACCTAGTCGCCTTTTCTTCCAATATAAGGGCTCAAATCCCTGAGTTGAGCCTTTTAGACATGGGGACTCCATTCCCTAGTCGCCTTTTGCCAAAATTAGGGCTCCAATCCCTGAGTTGAGCCTTTTTAGAGATAGGGCCTCCATTTTCTAGTCGCCTTTAGCCAACATTAGGGCTACAATCCCTGAGTTGAGCCTTATTAGACATAGGGCCTCCATTCCCTAGTCGCCTTTTGCCAACATTATGGCTCCAATCCCTGAGTTGAGCCTTTTTAGACATAGGGTCTCCATTCCCTAGTTGCCTTTTGCCAACATAGGGCTCCAATCCCTGAGTTGAGCCTTTTAGACATAGAGCTTCCATTACCTAGTCGCCTTTTCTTTCAATATTAGGGCTCAAATCCCTGAGTTTAGCCTTTTAGACATGGGGACTCCATTCCCTAGTCGCCTTTAGCCAACATTAGGGCTCCAATCCCTGAGTTGAGCCTTTTTAGAGATAGGGCCGCCATTCCCTAGTCGCCTTTTGCCAACATTAGGGCTCCAATCCCTGAGTTGAGCCTTTTTAGACATAGGGCCTCCATTCCCGAGCCGCCTTTCACCAACATTAAGGCTCCAATCCCTGAGTTGAGCCTTTTAGACGTAGGGCCTCCATTCCCTAGTCGCCTTATGCGAACATTAGGGCTTTAATCTTTGAGTTGAGCCTTTTAGACATAGGGCCTCCATTCCCTAGTCGCCTTTTCTGCCAACATTAGGGCTCCAATCCCTGAGTTGAGCCTTTTAGACATAGGGCCTCCATTCCCTAGTCGCCTTTTGCCAATATTAAGGCTCCAATCCCTTTGTTGAGCCTTTTAGGCATAGGGTCTCTATTCCCTAGTCGCCTTTTCTGCCAACATTAGGGCTCCAATCCCTGAGTTGAGCCTTTTAGACTTAGGGCCTCCATTCCCTAGTCGCCTTTTGCGAACATTAGGGCTTCAATCTTTGAGTTGAGCCTTTTAGACATAGGGCCTCCATTCCCTAGTCACTTTTTGCCAACATTAGGGCTCCAATCCCTGAGTTGAGCCTTTTAGACATAGGGCCTCCATTCCCTAGTTGCCTTTTGCCAACATTAAGGCTCCAATCCCTGAGTTGATCCTTTTAGACATGGGGCCTCCATTCCCTCGTCGCCTTTTCTGCCAACATTAGGGCTCTAATCCCTGAGTTGAGCCTTATTAGACATAGGGCCTCCATTCCCTAGTTCCTTTTTGCCAACATTATGGCTCCAATCCCTGAGTTGAGCCTTTTTAGACATAGGGCCTCCATTCCCGAGCCGCCTTTCACCAACATTAAGGCTCCAATCCCTGAGTTGATCCTTTTAGACATGGGGCCTCCATTCCCTCGTCGCCTTTTCTGCCAACATTAGGGCTCTAATCCCTGAGTTGAGCCTTATTAGACATAGGGCCTCCATTCCCTAGTTCCTTTTTGCCAACATTATGGCTCCAATCCCTGAGTTGAGCCTTTTTAGACATAGGGCCTCCATTCCCGAGCTGCCTTTCACCAACATTAAGGCTCCAATCCCTGTGTTGAGCCTTTTAGACATAGGGCCTCCACTCCATAGTCGCCTTTTGCCAATATTACAGCTTCAATCCCTGAGTTGAGCCTTTTAGACACAGGGCCTCCATTCCCTAGTCGCCTTTTCTGCCAACATTAGGGCTCCAATCCCTGAGTTGAGCCTTTTAGACATAGGGCCTCCATTCCCTAGTCGCCTTTTGCCAATATTAAGGCTCCAATCCCTTTGTTGAGCCTTTTAGGCATAGGGCCTCTATTCCCTAGTCGCCTTTTCTGCCAACATTAGGGCTCCAATCCCTGAGTTGAGCCTTTTAGACTTAGGGCCTCCATTCCCTAGTCGCCTTTTGCGAACATTAGGGCTTCAATCTTTGAGTTGAGCCTTTTAGACATAGGGCCTCCATTCCCTAGTCACCTTTTGCCAACATTAGGGCTCCAATCCCTGAGTTGAGCCTTTTAGACATAGGGCCTCCATTCCCTAGTTTCCTTTTGCCAACATTAAGGCTCCAATCCCTGAGTTGATCCTTTTAGACATGGGGCCTCCATTCCCTCGTCGCCTTTTCTGCCAACATTAGGGCTCTAATCCCTGAGTTGAGCCTTATTAGACATAGGGCCTCCATTCCCTAGTTCCTTTTTGCCAACATTATGGCTCCAATCCCTGAGTTGAGCCCTTTTAGACATAGGGTCTCCATTCCCTAGTTGCCTTTTGCCAACATTAGGGCTCCAATCCCTGAGTTGAGCCTTTTAGACATAGAGCTTCCATTACCTAGTCGCCTTTTCTTCCAATATTAAGGCTCAAATCCCTGAGTTGAGCCTTTTAGACATGGGGACTCCATTCCCTAGTCGCCTTTTGCCAACATTAGGGCTCTAATCCCTGAGTTGAGCCTTTTTAGAGATAGGGCCTCCATTCCCTAGTCGCCTTTTGCCAACATTAGGGCTACAATCCCTGAGTTGAGCCTTTTTAGACATAGGGCCTCCATTCCAGAGCTGCCTTTCACCAACATTAGGGCTCCAATCCCTGAGTTGAGCCTTTTAGACTTAGGGCCTCCATTCCCTAGTCGCCTTTTGCGAACATTAGGGCTTCAATCTTTGAGTTGATACTTTTAGACATGGGGCCTCCATTCCCTAGTCACCTTTTCTGCCAACATTAGGGCTCCAATCCCTAAGTTGAGCCTTTTAGACATAGGGCCTCCATTCCCTAGTCGCCTTTTGCCAACATTAGGGCTCCAATCACTGAGTTGTGCCTTTTAGACATGGGTCCTCCATTCCCTAGTCTCCTTTTGCCAATATTAAGGCTCCAATCCCTGAGTTGAGCCTTTCAGACATGGGGCCTCCATTCCCTAGTCGCCTTTTGCCAATATTAAGGCTCTAATCCCTTTGTTGAGCCTTTTAGCATGGGGCCTCTATTCCCTAGTCGCATTTTCTGCCAATATTAGGGCTCCAATCCCTAGTTGCCTTTTGCCAACATTAAGGCTCCAATCCCTGAGTTGATCCTTTTAGACATGGGGCCTCCAATCCCTCGTCGCCTTTTCTGCCAACATTAGGGCTCCAATCCCTGAGTTGAGCCTTTTAGACATAGGGCCTCCATTCCCTAGTCGCCTTTTGCCAACATTAGGGCTCCAATCACTGAGTTGTGCCTTTTAGACATGGGTCCTCCATTCCCTAGTCTCCTTTTGCCAATATTAAGGCTCCAATCCCTGAGTTGAGCCTTTCAGACATGGGGCCTCCATTCCCTAGTCGCCTTTTGCCAATATTAAGGCTCTAATCCCTTTGTTGAGCCTTTTAGCATGGGGCCTCTATTCCCTAGTCGCATTTTCTGCCAATATTAGGGCTCCAATCCCTAGTTGCCTTTTGCCAACATTAAGGCTCCAATCCCTGAGTTGATCCTTTTAGACATGGGGCCTCCAATCCCTCGTCGCCTTTTCTGCCAACATTAGGGCTCCAATCCCTGAGTTGAGCCTTATTAGACATAGGGCCTCCATTCCGTAGTCCCCTTTTGCCAACATTATGGCTCCAATCCCTGAGTTGAGCCCTTTTAGGCATAGGGCCTCCATTCCCTAGTTGCCTTTTGCCAACATTAGGGCTCCAATCCCTGAGTTGAGCCTTTTAGACGTAGAGCTTCCATTACCTAGTCGCCTTTTCTTCCAATATTAGGGCTCAAATCCCTGAGATGAGCCTTTTAGACATGGGGACTCCATTCCCTAGTCGCCTTTTGCCAATATTAGGGCTCCAATCCCTGAGTTGAGCCTTTTTAGAGATAGGGACTCCATTCCCTAGTCGCCTTTTGCCAACATTAGGGCTCCATTCCCTATGTTGAGCCTTTTTAGACATAGGGCCTCCATTCCCGAGCCGCCTTTCACCAACATTAGGGCTCCAATCCCTGATTTGAGCCTTTTAGACTTAGGGCCTCCATTCCCTAGTCGCCTTTTGCGAACATTAGGGCTTCAATCCTTGAGTTGAGCCTTTTAGACATAGGGCCTCCATTCCCTAGTCGCCTTTTGCCAACATTAGGGCTCCAATCACTGAGTTGTGCCTTTTAGACATGGGTCCTCCATTCCCTAGTCTCCTTTTGCCAACATTAGGGCCCCAATCCCTTAGTTGAGCCTTTTAGACAAAGGGCCTCCATTCCCTAGTCGCCTTTTCAACTAATATTAGGGCTCCAATCCCTGAGTTCAGCCTTTTAGACACGGGGCATCCATTCCCTAGTCGCCTTTTCTGCGAACATTAGGGCTACAATCCCTGAGTTGAGCCTTTTAGACATAGGGCCTCCATTCCCTAATCGCCTTTTGCCAACATTAAGGCTCCAATCCCTGAGTTGAGCTTTTTATACATGGGGCCTCTATTCCCTAGTCGCCTTTTCTGCCAACATTAGGGCTCCAATCCCTGAGTTGAGCCTTTTTAGACATAGGGCATCCATTACCTAGTCGCCTTTTGTCAACATTAGGGCTCCAATCCCTGAGTTGAGCCTTTTAGACATGGGGACTACATTTCCTAGTCGCCTTTTGCCAACATTAGGGCTACAATCCCTGAGTTGAGCCTTTTTAGACATAGGTCCTCCATTCCCTAGTGGCCTTTTGCCAACATTAGGGCTCTAATCCCTGAGTTGAGCCTTTTTAGAGATAGGGCCTCCATTCCCTAGTCGCCTTTTGCCAACATTAGGGCTACAATCCCTGAGTTGAGCCTTTTTAGACATAGGGCCTCCATTCCAGAGCTGCCTTTCACCAACATTAGGGCTCCAATCCCTGAGTTGAGCCTTTTAGACTTAGGGCCTCCATTCCCTAGTCGCCTTTTGCGAACATTAGGGCTTCAATCTTTGAGTTGATACTTTTAGACATGGGGCCTCCATTCCCTAGTCACCTTTTCTGCCAACATTAGGGCTCCAATCCCTAAGTTGAGCCTTTTAGACATAGGGCCTCCATTCCCTAGTCGCCTTTTGCCAACATTAGGGCTCCAATCACTGAGTTGTGCCTTTTAGACATGGGTCCTCCATTCCCTAGTCTCCTTTTGCCAATATTAAGGCTCCAATCCCTGAGTTGAGCCTTTCAGACATGGGGCCTCCATTCCCTAGTCGCCTTTTGCCAATATTAAGGCTCTAATCCCTTTGTTGAGCCTTTTAGCATGGGGCCTCTATTCCCTAGTCGCATTTTCTGCCAATATTAGGGCTCCAATCCCTAGTTGCCTTTTGCCAACATTAAGGCTCCAATCCCTGAGTTGATCCTTTTAGACATGGGGCCTCCAATCCCTCGTCGCCTTTTCTGCCAACATTAGGGCTCCAATCCCTGAGTTGAGCCTTTTAGACATAGGGCCTCCATTCCCTAGTCGCCTTTTGCCAACATTAGGGCTCCAATCACTGAGTTGTGCCTTTTAGACATGGGTCCTCCATTCCCTAGTCTCCTTTTGCCAATATTAAGGCTCCAATCCCTGAGTTGAGCCTTTCAGACATGGGGCCTCCATTCCCTAGTCGCCTTTTGCCAATATTAAGGCTCTAATCCCTTTGTTGAGCCTTTTAGCATGGGGCCTCTATTCCCTAGTCGCATTTTCTGCCAATATTAGGGCTCCAATCCCTAGTTGCCTTTTGCCAACATTAAGGCTCCAATCCCTGAGTTGATCCTTTTAGACATGGGGCCTCCAATCCCTCGTCGCCTTTTCTGCCAACATTAGGGCTCCAATCCCTGAGTTGAGCCTTATTAGACATAGGGCCTCCATTCCGTAGTCCCCTTTTGCCAACATTATGGCTCCAATCCCTGAGTTGAGCCCTTTTAGGCATAGGGCCTCCATTCCCTAGTTGCCTTTTGCCAACATTAGGGCTCCAATCCCTGAGTTGAGCCTTTTAGACGTAGAGCTTCCATTACCTAGTCGCCTTTTCTTCCAATATTAGGGCTCAAATCCCTGAGATGAGCCTTTTAGACATGGGGACTCCATTCCCTAGTCGCCTTTTGCCAATATTAGGGCTCCAATCCCTGAGTTGAGCCTTTTTAGAGATAGGGACTCCATTCCCTAGTCGCCTTTTGCCAACATTAGGGCTCCATTCCCTATGTTGAGCCTTTTTAGACATAGGGCCTCCATTCCCGAGCCGCCTTTCACCAACATTAGGGCTCCAATCCCTGATTTGAGCCTTTTAGACTTAGGGCCTCCATTCCCTAGTCGCCTTTTGCGAACATTAGGGCTTCAATCCTTGAGTTGAGCCTTTTAGACATAGGGCCTCCATTCCCTAGTCGCCTTTTGCCAACATTAGGGCTCCAATCACTGAGTTGTGCCTTTTAGACATGGGTCCTCCATTCCCTAGTCTCCTTTTGCCAACATTAGGGCCCCAATCCCTTAGTTGAGCCTTTTAGACAAAGGGCCTCCATTCCCTAGTCGCCTTTTCAACTAATATTAGGGCTCCAATCCCTGAGTTCAGCCTTTTAGACACGGGGCATCCATTCCCTAGTCGCCTTTTCTGCGAACATTAGGGCTACAATCCCTGAGTTGAGCCTTTTAGACATAGGGCCTCCATTCCCTAATCGCCTTTTGCCAACATTAAGGCTCCAATCCCTGAGTTGAGCTTTTTATACATGGGGCCTCTATTCCCTAGTCGCCTTTTCTGCCAACATTAGGGCTCCAATCCCTGAGTTGAGCCTTTTTAGACATAGGGCATCCATTACCTAGTCGCCTTTTGTCAACATTAGGGCTCCAATCCCTGAGTTGAGCCTTTTAGACATGGGGACTACATTTCCTAGTCGCCTTTTGCCAACATTAGGGCTACAATCCCTGAGTTGAGCCTTTTTAGACATAGGTCCTCCATTCCCTAGTGGCCTTTTGCCAACATTAGAGCTCTAATCCCTGAGTTGAGCCTTTTTAGACATAGGGCCTCCATTCCCTAGCCGCCTTTCACCAACATTAGGGCTTCAATCCCTGAGTTGAGCCTTTTAGACTTAGGGCCTCCATTCCCTAGTCGCCTTTTGCGAACATTAGGGCTTTAATCTTTGATATGAGCGTTTTAGACATAGGGACTCCACTCCATAGTCGCCTTTTGCCAATATTAGGGCTCCAATCCCTGAGTTGAGCCTTTTAGACATAGGGCCTCCATTCCCTAGTCGCCTTTTGCCAACATTATGGCTCCAATCCCTGAGTTGATCCTTTTAGACATGGGGCCTCCAATCCCTCGTCGCCTTTTTTGCCAACATTAGGGCTCCAATGCCTGAGTTGAGCCTTATTATACATAGGGCCTCCATTCCGTAGTCCCCTTTTGCGAACATTATGGCTCCAATCCCTGAGTTGAGCCCTTTTAGGCATAGGGCCTCCATTCCCTAGTTGCCTTTTGCCAACATTAGGGCTCCAATCCCTGAGTTGAGCCTTTTAGACATAGAGCTTCCATTACCTAGTCGCCTTTTCTTCCAATATAAGGGCTCAAATCCCTGAGTTGAGCCTTTTAGACATGGGGACTCCATTCCCTAGTCGCCTTTTGCCAAAATTAGGGCTCCAATCCCTGAGTTGAGCCTTTTTAGAGATAGGGCCTCCATTTTCTAGTCGCCTTTAGCCAACATTAGGGCTACAATCCCTGAGTTGAGCCTTATTAGACATAGGGCCTCCATTCCCTAGTCGCCTTTTGCCAACATTATGGCTCCAATCCCTGAGTTGAGCCTTTTTAGACATAGGGTCTCCATTCCCTAGTTGCCTTTTGCCAACATAGGGCTCCAATCCCTGAGTTGAGCCTTTTAGACATAGAGCTTCCATTACCTAGTCGCCTTTTCTTTCAATATTAGGGCTCAAATCCCTGAGTTTAGCCTTTTAGACATGGGGACTCCATTCCCTAGTCGCCTTTAGCCAACATTAGGGCTCCAATCCCTGAGTTGAGCCTTTTTAGAGATAGGGCCGCCATTCCCTAGTCGCCTTTTGCCAACATTAGGGCTCCAATCCCTGAGTTGAGCCTTTTTAGACATAGGGCCTCCATTCCCGAGCCGCCTTTCACCAACATTAAGGCTCCAATCCCTGAGTTGAGCCTTTTAGACGTAGGGCCTCCATTCCCTAGTCGCCTTTTGCGAACATTAGGGCTTTAATCTTTGAGTTGAGCCTTTTAGACATAGGGCCTCCATTCCCTAGTCGCCTTTTCTGCCAACATTAGGGCTCCAATCCCTGAGTTGAGCCTTTTAGACATAGGGCCTCCATTCCCTAGTCGCCTTTTGCCAATATTAAGGCTCCAATCCCTTTGTTGAGCCTTTTAGGCATAGGGTCCTCTATTCCCTAGTCGCCTTTTCTGCCAACATTAGGGCTCCAATCCCTGAGTTGAGCCTTTTAGACTTAGGGCCTCCATTCCCTAGTCGCCTTTTGCGAACATTAGGGCTTCAATCTTTGAGTTGAGCCTTTTAGACATAGGGCCTCCATTCCCTAGTCACTTTTTGCCAACATTAGGGCTCCAATCCCTGAGTTGAGCCTTTTAGACATAGGGCCTCCATTCCCTAGTTGCCTTTTGCCAACATTAAGGCTCCAATCCCTGAGTTGATCCTTTTAGACATGGGGCCTCCATTCCCTCGTCGCCTTTTCTGCCAACATTAGGGCTCTAATCCCTGAGTTGAGCCTTATTAGACATAGGGCCTCCATTCCCTAGTTCCTTTTTGCCAACATTATGGCTCCAATCCCTGAGTTGAGCCTTTTTAGACATAGGGCCTCCATTCCCGAGCCGCCTTTCACCAACATTAAGGCTCCAATCCCTGAGTTGATCCTTTTAGACATGGGGCCTCCATTCCCTCGTCGCCTTTTCTGCCAACATTAGGGCTCTAATCCCTGAGTTGAGCCTTATTAGACATAGGGCCTCCATTCCCTAGTTCCTTTTTGCCAACATTATGGCTCCAATCCCTGAGTTGAGCCCTTTTAGACATAGGGTCTCCATTCCCTAGTTGCCTTTTGCCAACATTAGGGCTCCAATCCCTGTGTTGAGCCTTTTAGACGTAGGGCCTCCATTCCCTAGTCGCCTTTTGCAAACATTAGGGCTTTAATCTTTGAGTTGAGCCTTTTAGACATAGGGACTCCACTCCATAGTCGCCTTTTGCCAATATTACGGCTCCAATCCCTGAGTTGAGCCTTTTAGACACAGGGCCTCCATTCCCTAGTCGCCTTTTCTGCCAACATTAGGGCTCCAATCCCTGAGTTGAGCCTTTTAGACATAGGGCCTCCATTCCCTAGTCGCCTTTTGCCAATATTAAGGCTCCAATCCCTTTGTTGAGCCTTTTAGGCATAGGGCCTCTATTCCCTAGTCGCCTTTTCTGCCAACATTAGGGCTCCAATCCCTGAGTTGAGCCTTTTAGACTTAGGGCCTCCATTCCCTAGTCGCCTTTTGCGAACATTAGGGCTTCAATCTTTGAGTTGAGCCTTTTAGACATAGGGCCTCCATTCCCTAGTCACCTTTTGCCAACATTAGGGCTCCAATCCCTGAGTTGAGCCTTTTAGACATAGGGCCTCCATTCCCTAGTTTCCTTTTGCCAACATTAAGGCTCCAATCCCTGAGTTGATCCTTTTAGACATGGGGCCTCCATTCCCTCGTCGCCTTTTCTGCCAACATTAGGGCTCTAATCCCTGAGTTGAGCCTTATTAGACATAGGGCCTCCATTCCCTAGTTCCTTTTTGCCAACATTATGGCTCCAATCCCTGAGTTGAGCCCTTTTAGACATAGGGTCTCCATTCCCTAGTTGCCTTTTGCCAACATTAGGGCTCCAATCCCTGAGTTGAGCCTTTTTACAGATAGGGCCTCCATTCCCTAGTCGCCTTTTGCCAACATTAGGGCTACAATCCCTGAGTTGAGCCTTTTTAGACATAGGGCCTCCATTCCAGAGCTGCCTTTCACCAACATTAGGGCTCCAATCCCTGAGTTGAGCCTTTTAGACTTAGGGCCTCCATTCCCTAGTCGCCTTTTGCGAACATTAGGGCTTCAATCTTTGAGTTGATACTTTTAGACATGGGGCCTCCATTCCCTAGTCACCTTTTCTGCCAACATTAGGGCTCCAATCCCTAAGTTGAGCCTTTTAGACATAGGGCCTCCATTCCCTAGTCGCCTTTTGCCAACATTAGGGCTCCAATCACTGAGTTGTGCCTTTTAGACATGGGTCCTCCATTCCCTAGTCTCCTTTTGCCAATATTAAGGCTCCAATCCCTGAGTTGAGCCTTTCAGACATGGGGCCTCCATTCCCTAGTCGCCTTTTGCCAATATTAAGGCTCTAATCCCTTTGTTGAGCCTTTTAGCATGGGGCCTCTATTCCCTAGTCGCATTTTCTGCCAAACATTAGGGCTCCAATCCCTGAGTTGAGCCTTTTTAGACATAGGGTCTCCATTCCTTAGTCGCCTTTTACCAATATTAGGGCTCCAACCCCTGAGTTGATCCTTTTAGACATGGGGCCTCCATTCCCTAGTCACCTTTTCTGCCAACATTAGGGCTCCAATCCCTGAGTTGAGCCTTTTAGACATAGGGCCTCCATTCCTTAGTCGCCTTTTGCCAACATTAAAGCTCCAGTCCCTGAGTTGATCCCTTTAGACATGGGGCCTCTATTCCCTCATCGCCTTTTCTGCCAACATTAGGGCTCCAATCCCTGAGTTGAGCCTTATTAGACATAGGGCCTCCATTCCCTAATTCCCTTTTGCCAACATTATGGCTCCAATCCCTGAGTTGAGCCCTTTTAGACATAGGGTCTCCATTCCCTAGTTGCCTTTTGCCAACATTAGGGCTCCAATCCCTGAGTTGAGCATTTTAGACATAGAGCTTCCATTACCTAGTCGCCTTTTCTTCCAATATTAGGGCTCAAATCCCTGAGTTGAGCCTTTTAGACATGGGGACTCCATTACCTAGTCGCCTTTTGCCAACATTAGGGCTCCAATCCCTGAGTTGAGCCTTTTTAGAGATAGGGCCTCCATTCCCTAGTCGCCTTTTGCCAACATTAGGGCTACAATCCCTGAGTTGAGCCTTTTTAGACATAGGGCCTCCATTCCAGAGCTGCCTTTCACCAACATTAGGGCTCCAATCCCTGAGTTGAGCCTTTTAGACTTAGGGCCTCCATTCCCTAGTCGCCTTTTGCGAACATTAGGGCTTCAATCTTTGAGTTGATACTTTTAGACATGGGGCCTCCATTCCCTAGTCACCTTTTCTGCCAACATTAGGGCTCCAATCCCTAAGTTGAGCCTTTTAGACATAGGGCCTCCATTCCCTAGTTGCCTTTTGCCAACATTAAGGCTCCAATCCCTGAGTTGATCCTTTTAGACATGGGGCCTCCATTCCCTCGTCGCCTTTTCTGCCAACATTAGGGCTCTAATCCCTGAGTTGAGCCTTATTAGACATAGGGCCTCCATTCCCTAGTTCCTTTTTGCCAACATTATGGCTCCAATCCCTGAGTTGAGCCCTTTTAGACATAGGGTCTCCATTCCCTAGTTGCCTTTTGCCAATATTAGGGCTCCAATCCCTGAGTTGAGCCTTTTAGACATAGAGCTTCCATTACCTAGTCGCCTTTTCTTCCAATATTAAGGCTCAAATCCCTGAGTTGAGCCTTTTAGACATGGGGACTCCATTCCCTAGTCGCCTTTTGCCAACATTAGGGCTCTAATCCCTGAGTTGAGCCTTTTTAGAGATAGGGCCTCCATTCCCTAGTCGCCTTTTGCCAACATTAGGGCTACAATCCCTGAGTTGAGCCTTTTTAGACATAGGGCCTCCATTCCAGAGCTGCCTTTCACCAACATTAGGGCTCCAATCCCTGAGTTGAGCCTTTTAGACTTAGGGCCTCCATTCCCTAGTCGCCTTTTGCGAACATTAGGGCTTCAATCTTTGAGTTGATACTTTTAGACATGGGGCCTCCATTCCCTAGTCACCTTTTCTGCCAACATTAGGGCTCCAATCCCTAAGTTGAGCCTTTTAGACATAGGGCCTCCATTCCCTAGTCGCCTTTTGCCAACATTAGGGCTCCAATCACTGAGTTGTGCCTTTTAGACATGGGTCCTCCATTCCCTAGTCTCCTTTTGCCAATATTAAGGCTCCAATCCCTGAGTTGAGCCTTTCAGACATGGGGCCTCCATTCCCTAGTCGCCTTTTGCCAATATTAAGGCTCTAATCCCTTTGTTGAGCCTTTTAGCATGGGGCCTCTATTCCCTAGTCGCCTTTTCTGCCAACATTAGGGCTCCAATCCCTGAGTTGAGCCTTTTTAGACATAGGGTCTCCATTCCTTAGTCGCCTTTTACCAATATTAGGGCTCCAACCCCTGAGTTGATCCTTTTAGACATGGGGCCTCCATTCCCTAGTCACCTTTTCTGCCAACATTAGGGCTTCAATCCCTGAGTTGAGCCTTTTAGACATAGGGCCTCCATTCCTTAGTCGCCTTTTGCCAACATTAAAGCTCCAGTCCCTGAGTTGATCCCTTTAGACATGGGGCCTCTATTCCCTCATCGCCTTTTCTGCCAACATTAGGGCTCCAATCCCTGAGTTGAGCCTTATTAGACATAGGGCCTCCATTCCCTAATTCCCTTTTGCCAACATTATGGCTCCAATCCCTGAGTTGAGCCCTTTTAGACATAGGGTCTCCATTCCCTAGTTGCCTTTTGCCAACATTAGGGCTCCAATCCCTGAGTTGAGCATTTTAGACATAGAGCTTCCATTACCTAGTCGCCTTTTCTTCCAATATTAGGGCTCAAATCCCTGAGTTGAGCCTTTTAGACATGGGGACTCCATTCCCTAGTCGCCTTTTGCCAACATTAGGGCTCCAATCCCTGAGTTGAGCCTTTTTAGAGATAGGACCTCCATTCCCTAGTCGCCTTTTGCCAACATTAGGGCTACAATCCCTGAGTTGAGCCTTTTTATACATAGGGCCTCCATTCCCGAGCTGCCTTTCACCAACATTAGGGCTCCAATCCCTGAGTTGAGCCTTTTAGAATTAGGGCCTCCATTCCCTAGTCGCTTTTTGCGAACATTAGGGCTTCAATCTTTGAGTTGAGCCTTTTAGACATAGGGCCTCCATTCCCTAGTCACCTTTTGCCAACATTAGGGCTCCAATCCCTGAGTTGAGCCTTTTAGACATAGGGCCTCCATTCCCTAGTTGCCTTTTGCCAACATTAAGGCTCCAATCCCTGAGTTGATCCTTTTAGACATGGGGCCTCCATTCCCTCGTCGCCTTTTCTGCCAACATTAGGGCTCTAATCCCTGAGTTGAGCCTTATTAGACATAGGGCCTCCATTCCCTAGTTCCTTTTTGCCAACATTATGGCTCCAATCCCTGAGTTGAGCCCTTTTAGACATAGGGTCTCCATTCCCTAGTTGTCTTTTGCCAACATTAGGGCTCCAATCCCTGAGTTGAGCCTTTTAGACATAGAGCTTCCATTACCTAGTCGCCTTTTCTTCCAATATTAAGGCTCAAATCCCTGAGTTGAGCCTTTTAGACATGGGGACTCCATTCCCTAGTCGCCTTTTGCCAACATTAGGGCTCTAATCCCTGAGTTGAGCCTTTTTAGAGATAGGGCCTCCATTCCCTAGTCGCCTTTTGCCAACATTAGGGCTACAATCCCTGAGTTGAGCCTTTTTAGACATAGGGCCTCCATTCCAGAGCTGCCTTTCACCAACATTAGGGCTCCAATCCCTGAGTTGAGCCTTTTAGACTTAGGGCCTCTATTCCCTAGTCGCCTTTTGCGAACATTAGGGCTTCAATCACTGAGTTGTGCCTTTTAGACATGGGTCCTCCATTCCCTAGTCACCTTTTCTGCCAACATTAGGGCTCCAATCCCTAAGTTGAGCCTTTTAGACATAGGGCCTCCATTCCCTAGTCGCATTTTGCCAACATTAGGGCTCCAATCACTGAGTTGTGCCTTTTAGACATGGGTCCTCCATTCCCTAGTCTCCTTTTGCCAATATTAAGGCTCCAATCCCTGAGTTGAGCCTTTTAGACATGGGGCCTCCATTCCCTAGTCGCCTTTTGCCAATATTAAGGCTCTAATCCCTTTGTTGAGCCTTTTAGCATGGGGACTCTATTCCCTAGTCGCCTTTTCTGCCAACATTAGGGCTCCAATCCCTGAGTTGAGCCTTTTTAGACATAGGGTCTCCATTCCCTAGTTGCCTTTTGCCAACATTAGAGCTCCAATCCCTGAGTTGAGCATTTTAAACATAGAGCTTCCATTACCTAGTCGCCTTTTCTTCCAATATTAGGGCTCAAATCCCAGAGTTGAGCCTTTTAGACATGGGGACTCCATTCCCTAGTCGCCTTTTGCCAACATTAGGGCTCCAATCCCTGAGTTGAGCCTTTTTAGAGATAGGACCTCCATTCCCTAGTCGCCTTTTGCCAACATTAGGGCTACAATCCCTGAGTTGAGCCTTTTTAGACATAGGGCCTCCATTCCCGAGCTGCCTTTCACCAACATTAGGGCTCCAATCCCTGAGTTGAGCCTTTTAGACTTAGGGCCTCCATTCCCTAGTCTCTTTTTGCGAACATTAGGGCTTCAATCTTTGAGTTGAGCCTTTTAGACATAGGGCCTCCATTCCCTAGTCACCTTTTGCCAACATTAGGGCTCCAATCCCTGAGTTGAGCCTTTTAGACATAGGGCCTCCATTCCCAAGTTGCCTTTTGCCAACATTAAGGCTCCAATCCCTGAGTTGATCCTTTTAGACATGGGGCCTCCATTCCCTCGTCGCCTTTTCTGCCAACATTAGGGCTCTAATCCCTGAGTTGAGCCTTATTAGACATAGGGCCTCCATTCCCTAGTTCCTTTTTGCCAACATTATGGCTCCAATCCCTGAGTTGAGCCCTTTTAGACATAGGGTCTCCATTCCCTAGTTGCCTTTTGCCAACATTAGGGCTCCAATCCCTGAGTTGAGCCTTTTAGACATAGAGCTTCCATTACCTAGTCGCCTTTTCTTCCAATATTAAGGCTCAAATCCCTGAGTTGAGCCTTTTAGACATGGGGACTCCATTCCCTAGTCGCCTTTTGCCAACATTAGGGCTCTAATCCCTGAGTTGAGCCTTTTGAGAGATAGGGCCTCCATTCCCTAGTCGCCTTTTGCCAACATTAGGGCTACAATCCCTGAGTTGAGCCTTTTTAGACATAGGGCCTCCATTCCAGAGCTGCCTTTCACCAACATTAGGGCTCCAATCCCTGAGTTGAGCCTTTTAGACTTAGGGCCTCCATTCCCTAGTCGCCTTTTGCGAACATTAGGGCTTCAATCTTTGAGTTGATACTTTTATACATGGGGCCTCCATTCCCTAGTCACCTTTTCTGCCAACATTAAGGCTCCAATCCCTAAGTTGAGCCTTTTAGACATAGGTCCTCCATTCCCTAGTCGCCTTTTGCCAACATTAGGGCTCCAATCACTGAGTTGTGCCTTTTAGACATGGGTCCTCCATTCCCTAGTCTCCTTTTGCCAATATTAAGGCTCCAATCCCTGAGTTGAGCCTTTTAGACATGGGGCCTCCATTCCCTAGTCGCCTTTTGCCAATATTAAGGCTCTAATCCCTTTGTTGAGCCTTTTAGCATGGGGCCTCTATTCCCTAGTCGCCTTTTCTGCCAACATTAGGGCTCCAATCCCTGAGTTGAGCCTTTTTAGACATAGGGTCTCCATTCCCTAGTTGCCTTTTGCCAACATTAGGGCTCCAATCCCTGAGTTGAGCATTTTAGACATAGAGCTTCCTTTACCTAGTCGCCTTTTCTTCCAATATTAGGGCTCAAATCCCTGAGTTGAGCCATTTAGACATGGGGACTCCATTCCCTAGTCGCCTTTTGCCAACATTAGGGCTCCAATCCCTGAGTTGAGCCTTTTTAGAGATAGGACCTCCATTCCCTAGTCGCCTTTTGCCAACATTAGGGCTACAATCCCTGAGTTGAGCCTTTTTAGACATAGGGCCTCCATTCCCGAGCTGCCTTTCACCAACATTAGGGCTCCAATCCCTGAGTTGAGCCTTTTAGACTTAGGGCCTCCATTCCCTAGTCGCTTTTTGCGAACATTAGGGCTTCAATCTTTGAGTTGAGCCTTTTAGACATAGGGCCTCCATTCCCTAGTCACCTTTTGCCAACATTAGGGCTCCAATCCCTGAGTTGAGCCTTTTAGACATAGGGCCTCCATTCCCTAGTTGCCTTTTGCCAACATTAAGGGCTCAAATCCCTGAGTTGAGCCTTTTAGACATGGGGACTCCATTCCCTAGTCGCCTTTTGCCAACATTAGGGCTCTAATCCCTGAGTTGAGCCTTTTTAGAGATAGGGCCTCCATTCCCTAGTCGCCTTTTGCCAACATTAGGGCTACAATCCCTGAGTTGAGCCTTTTTAGACATAGGGCCTCCATTCCAGAGCTGCCTTTCACCAACATTAGGGCTCCAATCCCTGAGTTGAGCCTTTTAGACTTAGGGCCTCTATTCCCTAGTCGCCTTTTGCGAACATTAGGGCTTCAATCACTGAGTTGTGCCTTTTAGACATGGGTCCTCCATTCCCTAGTCACCTTTTCTGCCAACATTAGGGCTCCAATCCCTAAGTTGAGCCTTTTAGACATAGGGCCTCCATTCCCTAGTCGCATTTTGCCAACATTAGGGCTCCAATCACTGAGTTGTGCCTTTTAGACATGGGTCCTCCATTCCCTAGTCTCCTTTTGCCAATATTAAGGCTCCAATCCCTGAGTTGAGCCTTTTAGACATGGGGCCTCCATTCCCTAGTCGCCTTTTGCCAATATTAAGGCTCTAATCCCTTTGTTGAGCCTTTTAGCATGGGGACTCTATTCCCTAGTCGCCTTTTCTGCCAACATTAGGGCTCCAATCCCTGAGTTGAGCCTTTTTAGACATAGGGTCTCCATTCCCTAGTTGCCTTTTGCCAACATTAGAGCTCCAATCCCTGAGTTGAGCATTTTAAACATAGAGCTTCCATTACCTAGTCGCCTTTTCTTCCAATATTAGGGCTCAAATCCCAGAGTTGAGCCTTTTAGACATGGGGACTCCATTCCCTAGTCGCCTTTTGCCAACATTAGGGCTCCAATCCCTGAGTTGAGCCTTTTTAGAGATAGGACCTCCATTCCCTAGTCGCCTTTTGCCAACATTAGGGCTACAATCCCTGAGTTGAGCCTTTTTAGACATAGGGCCTCCATTCCCGAGCTGCCTTTCACCAACATTAGGGCTCCAATCCCTGAGTTGAGCCTTTTAGACTTAGGGCCTCCATTCCCTAGTCTCTTTTTGCGAACATTAGGGCTTCAATCTTTGAGTTGAGCCTTTTAGACATAGGGCCTCCATTCCCTAGTCACCTTTTGCCAACATTAGGGCTCCAATCCCTGAGTTGAGCCTTTTAGACATAGGGCCTCCATTCCCAAGTTGCCTTTTGCCAACATTAAGGCTCCAATCCCTGAGTTGATCCTTTTAGACATGGGGCCTCCATTCCCTCGTCGCCTTTTCTGCCAACATTAGGGCTCTAATCCCTGAGTTGAGCCTTATTAGACATAGGGCCTCCATTCCCTAGTTCCTTTTGCCAACATTATGGCTCCAATCCCTGAGTTGAGCCCTTTTAGACATAGGGTCTCCATTCCCTAGTTGCCTTTTGCCAACATTAGGGCTCCAATCCCTGAGTTGAGCCTTTTAGACATAGAGCTTCCATTACCTAGTCGCCTTTTCTTCCAATATTAAGGCTCAAATCCCTGAGTTGAGCCTTTTAGACATGGGGACTCCATTCCCTAGTCGCCTTTTGCCAACATTAGGGCTCTAATCCCTGAGTTGAGCCTTTTGAGAGATAGGGCCTCCATTCCCTAGTCGCCTTTTGCCAACATTAGGGCTACAATCCCTGAGTTGAGCCTTTTTAGACATAGGGCCTCCATTCCAGAGCTGCCTTTCACCAACATTAGGGCTCCAATCCCTGAGTTGAGCCTTTTAGACTTAGGGCCTCCATTCCCTAGTCGCCTTTTGCGAACATTAGGGCTTCAATCTTTGAGTTGATACTTTTATACATGGGGCCTCCATTCCCTAGTCACCTTTTCTGCCAACATTAAGGCTCCAATCCCTAAGTTGAGCCTTTTAGACATAGGTCCTCCATTCCCTAGTCGCCTTTTGCCAACATTAGGGCTCCAATCACTGAGTTGTGCCTTTTAGACATGGGTCCTCCATTCCCTAGTCTCCTTTTGCCAATATTAAGGCTCCAATCCCTGAGTTGAGCCTTTTAGACATGGGGCCTCCATTCCCTAGTCGCCTTTTGCCAATATTAAGGCTCTAATCCCTTTGTTGAGCCTTTTAGCATGGGGCCTCTATTCCCTAGTCGCCTTTTCTGCCAACATTAGGGCTCCAATCCCTGAGTTGAGCCTTTTTAGACATAGGGTCTCCATTCCCTAGTTGCCTTTTGCCAACATTAGGGCTCCAATCCCTGAGTTGAGCATTTTAGACATAGAGCTTCCTTTACCTAGTCGCCTTTTCTTCCAATATTAGGGCTCAAATCCCTGAGTTGAGCCATTTAGACATGGGGACTCCATTCCCTAGTCGCCTTTTGCCAACATTAGGGCTCCAATCCCTGAGTTGAGCCTTTTTAGAGATAGGACCTCCATTCCCTAGTCGCCTTTTGCCAACATTAGGGCTACAATCCCTGAGTTGAGCCTTTTTAGACATAGGGCCTCCATTCCCGAGCTGCCTTTCACCAACATTAGGGCTCCAATCCCTGAGTTGAGCCTTTTAGACTTAGGGCCTCCATTCCCTAGTCGCTTTTTGCGAACATTAGGGCTTCAATCTTTGAGTTGAGCCTTTTAGACATAGGGCCTCCATTCCCTAGTCACCTTTTGCCAACATTAGGGCTCCAATCCCTGAGTTGAGCCTTTTAGACATAGGGCCTCCATTCCCTAGTTGCCTTTTGCCAACATTAAGGCTCCAATCCCTGAGTTGATCCTTTTAGACATGGGGCCTCCATTCCCTCGTCGCCTTTTCTGCCAACATTAGGGCTCTAATCCCTGAGTTGAGCCTTATTAGACATAGGGCCTCCATTCCCTAGTTCCTTTTTGCCAACATTATGGCTCCAATCCCTGAGTTGAGCCCTTTTAGACATAGGGTCTCCATTCCGTAGTTGCCTTTTGCCAACATTAGGACTCCAATCCCTGAGTTGAGCCTTTTAGACATAGAGCTTCCATTACCTAGTCGCCTTTTCTTCCAATATTAAGGCTCAAATCCCTGAGTTGAGCCTTTTAGACATGGGGACTCCATTCCCTAGTCGCCTTTTGCCAACATTAGGGCTCTAATCCCTGAGTTGAGCCTTTTTAGAGATAGGGCCTCCATTCCCTAGTCGCCTTTTGCCAACATTAGGGCTACAATCCCTGAGTTGAGCCTTTTTAGACATAGGGCCTCCATTCCAGAGCTGCCTTTCACCAACATTAGGGCTCCAATCCCTGAGTTGAGCCTTTTAGACTTAGGGCCTCCATTCCCTAGTCGCCTTTTGCGAACATTAGGGCTTCAATCTTTGAGTTGATACTTTTAGACATGGGGCCTCCATTCCCTAGTCACCTTTTCTGCCAACATTAGGGCTCCAATCCCTAAGTTGAGCCTTTTAGACATAGGGCCTCCATTCCCTAGTCGCCTTTTGCCAACATTAGGGCTCCAATCACTGAGTTGTGCCTTTTAGACATGGGTCCTCCATTCCCTAGTCTCCTTTTGCCAATATTAAGGCTCCAATCCCTGAGTTGAGCCTTTTAGACATGGGGCCTCCATTCCCTAGTCGCCTTTTGCCAATATTAAGGCTCTAATCCCTTTGTTGAGCCTTTTATCATGGGGCCTCTATTCCCTAGTCGCCTTTTCTGCCAACATTAGGGCTCCAATCCCTGAGTTGATCCTTTTTAGACATAGGGTCTCCATTCCTTAGTCGCCTTTTACCAATATTAGGGCTCCAACCCCTGAGTTGATCCTTTTAGACATGGGGCCTCCATTCCCTAGTCACCTTTTCTGCCAACATTAGGGCTCCAATCCCTGAGTTGAGCCTTTTAGACATAGGGCCTCCATTCCCTAGTCGCCTTTTGCCAACATTAGGGCTCCAATCACTGAGTTGTGCCTTTTAGACATGGGTCCTCCATTCCCTAGTCTCCTTTTGCCAATATTAAGGCTCCAATCCCTGAGTTGAGCCTTTTAGACATGGGGCCTCCATTCCCTAGTCGCCTTTTGCCAATATTAAGGCTCTAATCCCTTTGTTGAGCCTTTTAGCATGGGGCCTCTATTCCCTAGTCGCCTTTTCTGCCAACATTAGGGCTCCAATCCCTGAGTTGAGCCTTTTTAGACATAGGGTCTCCATTCCCTAGTTGCCTTTTGCCAACATTAGGGCTCCAATCCCTGAGTTGAGCATTTTAGACATAGAGCTTCCATTACCTAGTCGCCTTTTCTTCCAATATTAGGGCTCAAATCCCTGAGTTGAGCCTTTTAGACATGGGGACTCCATTCCCTAGTCGCCTTTTGCCAACATTAGGGTTTCAATCCCTGAGTTGAGCCTTTTTAGAGATAGGACCTCCATTCCCTAGTCGCCTTTTGCCAACATTAGGGCTACAATCCCTGAGTTGAGCCTTTTTAGACATAGGGCCTCCATTCCCGAGCTGCCTTTCACCAACATTAGGGCTCCAATCCCTGAGTTGAGCCTTTTAGACTTAGGGCCTCCATTCCCTAGTCGCTTTTTGCGAACATTAGGGCTTCAATCTTTGAGTTGAGCCTTTTAGACATAGGGCCTCCATTCCCTAGTCACCTTTTGCCAACATTAGGGCTCCAATCCCTGAGTTGAGCCTTTTAGACATAGGGCCTCCATTCCCTAGTTGCCTTTTGCCAACATTAAGGCTCCAATCCCTGAGTTGATCCTTTTAGACATGGGGCCTCCATTCCCTCGTCGCCTTTTCTGCCAACATTAGGGCTCTAATCCCTGAGTTGAGCCTTATTAGACATAGGGCCTCCATTCCCTAGTTCCTTTTTGCCAACATTATGGCTCCAATCCCTGAGTTGAGCCCTTTTAGACATAGGGTCTCCATTCCCTAGTTGCCTTTTGCCAACATTAGGGCTCCAATCCCTGAGTTGAGCCTTTTAGACATAGAGCTTCCATTACCTAGTCGCCTTTTCTTCCAATATTAAGGCTCAAATCCCTGAGTTGAGCCTTTTAGACATGGGGACTCCATTCCCTAGTCGCCTTTTGCCAACATTAGGGCTCTAATCCCTGAGTTGAGCCTTTTTAGAGATAGGGCCTCCATTCCCTAGTCGCCTTTTGCCAACATTAGGGCTACAATCCCTGAGTTGAGCCTTTTTAGACATAGGGCCTCCATTCCAGAGCTGCCTTTCACCAACATTAGGGCTCCAATCCCTGAGTTGAGCCTTTTAGACTTAGGGCCTCTATTCCCTAGTCGCCTTTTGCGAACATTAGGGCTTCAATCTTTGAGTTGATACTTTTAGACATGGGGCCTCCATTCCCTAGTCACCTTTTCTGCCAACATTAGGGCTCCAATCCCTAAGTTGAGCCTTTTAGACATAGGGCCTCCATTCCCTAGTCGCCTTTTGCCAACATTAGGGCTCCAATCACTGAGTTGTGCCTTTTAGACATGGGTCCTCCATTCCCTAGTCTCCTTTTGCCAATATTAAGGCTCCAATCCCTGAGTTGAGCCTTTTAGACATGGGGCCTCCATTCCCTAGTCGCCTTTTGCCAATATTAAGGCTCTAATCCCTTTGTTGAGCCTTTTAGCATGGGGCCTCTATTCCCTAGTCGCCTTTTCTGCCAACATTAGGGCTCCAATCCCTGAGTTGAGCCTTTTTAGACATAGGGTCTCCATTCCCTAGTTGCCTTTTGCCAACATTAGAGCTCCAATCCCTGAGTTGAGCATTTTAGACATAGAGCTTCCATTACCTAGTCGCCTTTTCTTCCAATATTAGGGCTCAAATCCCTGAGTTGAGCCTTTTAGACATGGGGACTCCATTCCCTAGTCGCCTTTTGCCAACATTAGGGCTCCAATCCCTGAGTTGAGCCTTTTTAGAGATAGGACCTCCATTCCCTAGTCGCCTTTTGCCAACATTAGGGCTACAATCCCTGAGTTGAGCCTTTTTAGACATAGGGCCTCCATTCCCGAGCTGCCTTTCACCAACATTAGGGCTCCAATCCCTGAGTTGAGCCTTTTAGACTTAGGGCCTCCATTCCCTAGTCTCTTTTTGCGAACATTAGGGCTTCAATCTTTGAGTTGAGCCTTTTAGACATAGGGCCTCCATTCCCTAGTCACCTTTTGCCAACATTAGGGCTCCAATCCCTGAGTTGAGCCTTTTAGACATAGGGCCTCCATTCCCTAGTTGCCTTTTGCCAACATTAAGGCTCCAATCCCTGAGTTGATCCTTTTAGACATGGGGCCTCCATTCCCTCGTCGCCTTTTCTGCCAACATTAGGGCTCTAATCCCTGAGTTGAGCCTTATTAGACATAGGGCCTCCATTCCCTAGTTCCTTTTTGCCAACATTATGGCTCCAATCCCTGAGTTGAGCCCTTTTAGACATAGGGTCTCCATTCCCTAGTTGCCTTTTGCCAACATTAGGGCTCCAATCCCTGAGTTGAGCCTTTTAGACATAGAGCTTCCATTACCTAGTCGCCTTTTCTTCCAATATTAAGGCTCAAATCCCTGAGTTGAGCCTTTTAGACATGGGGACTCCATTCCCTAGTCGCCTTTTGCCAACATTAGGGCTCTAATCCCTGAGTTGAGCCTTTTTAGAGATAGGGCCTCCATTCCCTAGTCGCCTTTTGCCAACATTAGGGCTACAATCCCTGAGTTGAGCCTTTTTAGACATAGGGCCTCCATTCCAGAGCTGCCTTTCACCAACATTAGGGCTCCAATCCCTGAGTTGAGCCTTTTAGACTTAGGGCCTCCATTCCCTAGTCGCCTTTTGCGAACATTAGGGCTTCAATCTTTGAGTTGATACTTTTAGACATGGGGCCTCCATTCCCTAGTCACCTTTTCTGCCAACATTAGGGGCTCCAATCCCTAAGTTGAGCCTTTTAGACATAGGGCCTCCATTCCCTAGTCGCCTTTTGCCAACATTAGGGCTCCAATCACTGAGTTGTGCCTTTTAGACATGGGTCCTCCATTCCCTAGTCTCCTTTTGCCAATATTAAGGCTCCAATCCCTGAGTTGAGCCTTTTAGACATGGGGCCTCCATTCCCTAGTCGCCTTTTGCCAATATTAAGGCTCTAATCCCTTTGTTGAGCCTTTTAGCATGGGGCCTCTATTCCCTAGTCGCCTTTTCTGCCAACATTAGGGCTCCAATCCCTGAGTTGAGCCTTTTTAGACATAGGGTCTCCATTCCCTAGTTGCCTTTTGCCAACATTAGGGCTCCAATCCCTGAGTTGAGCATTTTAGACATAGAGCTTCCTTTACCTAGTCGCCTTTTCTTCCAATATTAGGGCTCAAATCCCTGAGTTGAGCCTTTTAGACATGGGGACTCCATTCCCTAGTCGCCTTTTGCCTACATTAGGGCTCCAATCCCTGAGTTGAGCCTTTTTAGAGATAGGACCTCCATTCCCTAGTCGCCTTTTGCCAACATTAGGGCTACAATCCCTGAGTTGAGCCTTTTTAGACATAGGGCCTCCATTCCCGAGCTGCCTTTCACCAACATTAGGGCTCCAATCCCTGAGTTGAGCCTTTTAGACTTAGGGCCTCCATTCCCTAGTCGCTTTTTGCGAACATTAGGGCTTCAATCTTTGAGTTGAGCCTTTTAGACATAGGGCCTCCATTCCCTAGTCACCTTTTGCCAACATTAGGGCTCCAATCCCTGAGTTGAGCCTTTTAGACATAGGGCCTCCATTCCCTAGTTGCCTTTTGCCAACATTAAGGCTCCAATCCCTGAGTTGATCCTTTTAGACATGGGGCCTCCATTCCCTCGTCGCCTTTTCTGCCAACATTAGGGCTCTAATCCCTGAGTTGAGCCTTATTAGACATAGGGCCTCCATTCCCTAGTTCCTTTTTGCCAACATTATGGCTCCAATCCCTGAGTTGAGCCCTTTTAGACATAGGGTCTCCATTCCGTAGTTGCCTTTTGCCAACATTAGGACTCCAATCCCTGAGTTGAGCCTTTTAGACATAGAGCTTCCATTACCTAGTCGCCTTTTCTTCCAATATTAAGGCTCAAATCCCTGAGTTGAGCCTTTTAGACATGGGGACTCCATTCCCTAGTCGCCTTTTGCCAACATTAGGGCTCTAATCCCTGAGTTGAGCCTTTTTAGAGATAGGGCCTCCATTCCCTAGTCGCCTTTTGCCAACATTAGGGCTACAATCCCTGAGTTGAGCCTTTTTAGACATAGGGCCTCCATTCCAGAGCTGCCTTTCACCAACATTAGGGCTCCAATCCCTGAGTTGAGCCTTTTAGACTTAGGGCCTCCATTCCCTAGTCGCCTTTTGCGAACATTAGGGCTTCAATCTTTGAGTTGATACTTTTAGACATGGGGCCTCCATTCCCTAGTCACCTTTTCTGCCAACATTAGGGCTCCAATCCCTAAGTTGAGCCTTTTAGACATAGGGCCTCCATTCCCTAGTCGCCTTTTGCCAACATTAGGGCTCCAATCACTGAGTTGTGCCTTTTAGACATGGGTCCTCCATTCCCTAGTCTCCTTTTGCCAATATTAAGGCTCCAATCCCTGAGTTGAGCCTTTTAGACATGGGGCCTCCATTCCCTAGTCGCCTTTTGCCAATATTAAGGCTCTAATCCCTTTGTTGAGCCTTTTATCATGGGGCCTCTATTCCCTAGTCGCCTTTTCTGCCAACATTAGGGCTCCAATCCCTGAGTTGATCCTTTTTAGACATAGGGTCTCCATTCCTTAGTCGCCTTTTACCAATATTAGGGCTCCAACCCCTGAGTTGATCCTTTTAGACATGGGGCCTCCATTCCCTAGTCACCTTTTCTGCCAACATTAGGGCTCCAATCCCTGAGTTGAGCCTTTTAGACATAGGGCCTCCATTCCTTAGTCGCCTTTTGCCAACATTAAGGCTCCAGTCCCTGAGTTGATCCCTTTAGACATGGGGCCTCTATTCCCTCGTCGCCTTTTCTGCCAACATTAGGGCTCCAATCCCTGAGTTGAGCCTTATTAGACATAGGGCCTCCATTCCCTAATTCCCTTTTGCCAACATTATGGCTCCAATCCCTGAATTGAGCCCTTTTAGACATAGGGTCTCCATTCCCTAGTTGCCTTTTGCCAACATTAGGGCTCCAATCCCTTAGTTGAGCATTTTAGACATAGAGCTTCCATTACCTAGTCGCCTTTTCTTCCAATATTAAGGCTCAAATCCCTGAGTTGAGCCTTTTAGACATGGGGACTCCATTCCCTAGTCGCCTTTTGCCAACATTAGGGCTCTAATCCCTGAGTTGAGCCTTTTTAGAGATAGGGCCTCCATTCCCTAGTCGCCTTTTGCCAACATTAGGGCTACAATCCCTGAGTTGAGCCTTTTTAGACATAGGGCCTCCATTCCAGAGCTGCCTTTCACCAACATTAGGACTCCAATCCCTGAGTTGAGCCTTTTAGACATAGAGCTTCCATTACCTAGTCGCCTTTTCTTCCAATATTAAGGCTCAAATCCCTGAGTTGAGCCTTTTAGACATGGGGACTCCATTCCCTAGTCGCCTTTTGCCAACATTAGGGCTCTAATCCCTGAGTTGAGCCTTTTTAGAGATAGGGCCTCCATTCCCTAGTCGCCTTTTGCCAACATTAGGGCTCCAATCACTGAGTTGTGCCTTTTAGACATGGGTCCTCCATTCCCTAGTCTCCTTTTGCCAATATTAAGGCTTCAATCCCTGAGTTGAGCCTTTTAGACATGGAGCCTCCATTCCCTAGTCGCCTTTTGCCAATATTAAGGCTCTAATCCCTTTGTTGAGCCTTTTAGCATGGGGCCTCTATTCCCTAGTCGCCTTTTCTGCCAACATTAGGGCTCCAATCCCTGAGTTGAGCCTTTTTAGACATAGGGTCTCCATTCCCTAGTTGCCTTTTGCCAACATTAGGGCTCCAATCCCTGAGTTGAGCATTTTAGACATAGAGCTTCCTTTACCTAGTCGCCTTTTCTTCCAATATTAGGGCTCAAATCCCTGAGTTGAGCCTTTTAGACATGGGGACTCCATTCCCTAGTCGCCTTTTGCCAACATTAGGGCTCTAATCCCTGAGTTGAGCCTTTTTAGAGATAGGGCCTCCATTCCCTAGTCGCCTTTTGCCAACATTAGGGCTACAATCCCTGAGTTGAGCCTTTTTAGACATAGGGCCTCCATTCCAGAGCTGCCTTTCACCAACATTAGGGCTCCAATCCCTGAGTTGAGCCTTTTAGACTTAGGGCCTCCATTCCCTAGTCGCCTTTTGCGAACATTAGGGCTTCAATCTTTGAGTTGATACTTTTAGACATGGGGCCTCCATTCCCTAGTCACCTTTTCTGCCAACATTAGGGCTCCAATCCCTAAGTTGAGCCTTTTAGACATAGGGCCTCCATTCCCTAGTCGCCTTTTGCCAACATTAGGGCTCCAATCACTGAGTTGTGCCTTTTAGACATGGGTCCTCCATTCCCTAGTCTCCTTTTGCCAATATTAAGGCTCCAATCCCTGAGTTGAGCCTTTTAGACATGGGGCCTCCATTCCCTAGTCGCCTTTTGCCAATATTAAGGCTCTAATCCCTTTGTTGAGCCTTTTATCATGGGGCCTCTATTCCCTAGTCGCCTTTTCTGCCAACATTAGGGCTCCAATCCCTGAGTTGATCCTTTTTAGACATAGGGTCTCCATTCCTTAGTCGCCTTTTACCAATATTAGGGCTCCAACCCCTGAGTTGATCCTTTTAGACATGGGGCCTCCATTCCCTAGTCACCTTTTCTGCCAACATTAGGGCTCCAATCCCTGAGTTGAGCCTTTTAGACATAGGGCCTCCATTCCTTAGTCGCCTTTTGCCAACATTAAGGCTCCAGTCCCTGAGTTGATCCCTTTAGACATGGGGCCTCTATTCCCTCGTCGCCTTTTCTGCCAACATTAGGGCTCCAATCCCTGAGTTGAGCCTTATTAGACATAGGGCCTCCATTCCCTAATTCCCTTTTGCCAACATTATGGCTCCAATCCCTGAATTGAGCCCTTTTAGACATAGGGTCTCCATTCCCTAGTTGCCTTTTGCCAACATTAGGGCTCCAATCCCTTAGTTGAGCATTTTAGACATAGAGCTTCCATTACCTAGTCGCCTTTTCTTCCAATATTAAGGCTCAAATCCCTGAGTTGAGCCTTTTAGACATGGGGACTCCATTCCCTAGTCGCCTTTTGCCAACATTAGGGCTCTAATCCCTGAGTTGAGCCTTTTTAGAGATAGGGCCTCCATTCCCTAGTCGCCTTTTGCCAACATTAGGGCTACAATCCCTGAGTTGAGCCTTTTTAGACATAGGGCCTCCATTCCAGAGCTGCCTTTCACCAACATTAGGGCTCCAATCCATGAGTTGAGCCTTTTAGACTTAGGGCCTCCATTCCCTAGTCGCCTTTTGCGAACATTAGGGCTTCAATCTTTGAGTTGATACTTTTAGACATGGGGCCTCCATTCCCTAGTCACCTTTTCTGCCAACATTAGGGGTCCAATCCCTAAGTTGAGCCTTTTAGACATAGGGCCTCCATTCCCTAGTCGCCTTTTGCCAACATTAGGGCTCCAATCACTGAGTTGTGCCTTTTAGACATGGGTCCTCCATTCCCTAGTCTCCTTTTGCCAATATTAAGGCTTCAATCCCTGAGTTGAGCCTTTTAGACATGGAGCCTCCATTCCCTAGTCGCCTTTTGCCAATATTAAGGCTCTAATCCCTTTGTTGAGCCTTTTAGCATGGGGCCTCTATTCCCTAGTCGCCTTTTCTGCCAACATTAGGGCTCCAATCCCTGAGTTGAGCCTTTTTAGACATAGGGTCTCCATTCCCTAGTTGCCTTTTGCCAACATTAGGGCTCCAATCCCTGAGTTGAGCATTTTAGACATAGAGCTTCCTTTACCTAGTCGCCTTTTCTTCCAATATTAGGGCTCAAATCCCTGAGTTGAGCCTTTTAGACATGGGGACTCCATTCCCTAGTCGCCTTTTGCCAACATTAGGGCTCCAATCCCTGAGTTGAGCCTTTTTAGAGATAGGACCTCCATTCCCTAGTCGCCTTTTGCCAACATTAGGGCTACAATCCCTGAGTTGAGCCTTTTTAGACATAGGGCCTCCATTCCCGAGCTGCCTTTCACCAACATTAGGGCTCCAATCCCTGAGTTGAGCCTTTTAGACTTAGGGCCTCCATTCCCTAGTCGCTTTTTGCGAACATTAGGGCTTCAATCTTTGAGTTGAGCCTTTTAGACATAGGGCCTCCATTCCCTAGTCACCTTTTGCCAACATTAGGGCTCCAATCCCTGAGTTGAGCCTTTTAGACATAGGGCCTCCATTCCCTAGTTGCCTTTTGCCAACATTAAGGCTCCAATCCCTGAGTTGATCCTTTTAGACATGGGGCCTCCATTCCCTCGTCGCCTTTTCTGCCAACATTAGGGCTCTAATCCCTGAGTTGAGCCTTATTAGACATAGGGCCTCCATTCCCTAGTTCCTTTTTGCCAACATTATGGCTCCAATCCCTGAGTTGAGCCCTTTTAGACATAGGGTCTCCATTCCGTAGTTGCCTTTTGCCAACATTAGGACTCCAATCCCTGAGTTGAGCCTTTTAGACATAGAGCTTCCATTACCTAGTCGCCTTTTCTTCCAATATTAAGGCTCAAATCCCTGAGTTGAGCCTTTTAGACATGGGGACTCCATTCCCTAGTCGCCTTTTGCCAACATTAGGGCTCTAATCCCTGAGTTGAGCCTTTTTAGAGATAGGGCCTCCATTCCCTAGTCGCCTTTTGCCAACATTAGGGCTACAATCCCTGAGTTGAGCCTTTTTAGACATAGGGCCTCCATTCCAGAGCTGCCTTTCACCAACATTAGGGCTCCAATCCCTGAGTTGAGCCTTTTAGACTTAGGGCCTCCATTCCCTAGTCGCCTTTTGCGAACATTAGGGCTTCAATCTTTGAGTTGATACTTTTAGACATGGGGCCTCCATTCCCTAGTCACCTTTTCTGCCAACATTAGGGCTCCAATCCCTAAGTTGAGCCTTTTAGACATAGGGCCTCCATTCCCTAGTCGCCTTTTGCCAACATTAGGGCTCCAATCACTGAGTTGTGCCTTTTAGACATGGGTCCTCCATTCCCTAGTCTCCTTTTGCCAATATTAAGGCTCCAATCCCTGAGTTGAGCCTTTTAGACATGGGGCCTCCATTCCCTAGTCGCCTTTTGCCAATATTAAGGCTCTTATCCCTTTGTTGAGCCTTTTAGCATGGGGCCTCTATTCCCTAGTCGCCTTTTCTGCCAACATTAGGGCTCCAATCCCTGAGTTGATCCTTTTTAGACATAGGGTCTCCATTCCTTAGTCGCCTTTTACCAATATTAGGGCTCCAACCCCTGAGTTGATCCTTTTAGACATGGGGCCTCCATTCCCTAGTCACCTTTTCTGCCAACATTAGGGCTCCAATCCCTGAGTTGAGCCTTTTAGACATAGGGCCTCCATTCCTTAGTCGCCTTTTGCCAACATTAAGGCTCCAGTCCCTGAGTTGATCCCTTTAGACATGGGGCCTCTATTCCCTCGTCGCCTTTTCTGCCAACATTAGGGCTCCAATCCCTGAGTTGAGCCTTATTAGACATAGGGCCTCCATTCCCTAATTCCCTTTTGCCAACATTATGGCTCCAATCCCTGAATTGAGCCCTTTTAGACATAGGGTCTCCATTCCCTAGTTGCCTTTTGCCAACATTAGGGCTCCAATCCCTTAGTTGAGCATTTTAGACATAGAGCTTCCATTACCTAGTCGCCTTTTCTTCCAATATTAGGGCTCAAATCCCTGAGTTGAGCCTTTTAGACATGGGGACTCCATTCCCTAGTCGCCTTTTGCCAACATTAGGGCTCCAATCCCTGAGTCGAGCCTTTTTAGAGATAGGACCTCCATTCCCTAGTCGCCTTTTGCCAACATTAGGGCTACAATCCCTGAGTTGAGCCTTTTTAGACATAGGGCCTCCATTCCCTAGCCGCCTTTCGCCAACATTAGGACTCCAATCCCTGAGTTGAGCCTTTTAGACTTAAGGCCACCATTCCCTAGTCGCCTTTTGCGAATATTAGGGCTTCAATCTTTGAGTTGAGCCTTTTAGACATAGGGCCTCCATTCCCTAGTCGCCTTTTCTACCAATATTAGGGATCCAATCCTTGAGTTGAGCCTTTTAAACACGGGGCCTCCATTCCCTAGTCGCCTTTTCTGCCAACATTATGGCTCCAATCCCTGAGTTTAGCCTTTTAGACATAGGACCTCCATTCCCTAGTCACCTTTTCTGCCAACATTAGGGCTCCAATCCCTGAGTTGAGCCTTTTAGACATAGGGCCTCCATTCCCTAGTTGCCTTTTGCCAATATTAGGGCTCCAATCCCTGAGTTAAGCCTTTTAGACATATGGCCTCCATTCCCTAGTCGCCTTTTGCCATCATTAGGGCTCCAATCCCTGAGTTGTGCCTTTTTAGTCATAGGGCCTCCATTCTCTACTCGCCCTTTGCCAACATTAGGGCTCCAATCCGTGAGTTGAGCCTTTTAGACATAGGGCCTCCATTCCCTAGTCGCCTTTTCTACCAATATTAGGGATCCAATCCTTGAGTCGAGCCTTTTAAACACGGGGCCTCCATTCCCTAGTCGCCTTTTGCCAACATTAAGGCTCCAATCCCTGAGTTGAGCCTTTTAGACATGGGGCCTCCATTCCCTCGTCGCCTTTTCTTCCAACATTAGGGCTCCAATCCCTGAGTTGAGCCTTATTAGACATAGGGCCTCCATTCCCTGGTCGCCTTTTGCCAACATTAGGGCTCCAATCCCTGAGTTGAGCCTTTTAGACATAGAGCTTCCATTACCTAGTCGCCTTTTCTTCCAATATTAGGGCTCAAATCCCTGAGTTGAGCATTTTAGACATGGGGACTCCATTCCCTAGTCGCCTTTTGCCAACATTAGGGCTCCAATCCCTGAGTTGAGCCTTTTTAGAGATAGGGGCACCATTCCCTAGTCGCCTTTTGCCAAACATTAGGGCTCCAATCCCTGAGTTGAGCCTTTTCGACATAGGGCCTCCATTCCCTAGTCGCCTTTTGCCAACATTATGGCTCCAATCCCTGAGTTGAGCCTTTTTAGACATAGGGTCTTCATTCCCTAGTTGCCTTTTGCCAACATAGGGCCCCAATCCCTGAGTTAAGCCTTTTAGACATAGAGCTTCCATTACCTAGTCTCCTTTTCTTCCAATATTAGGGCTCAAATCCCTGAGTTGAGCCTTTTAGACATGGGCACTCCATTCCCTAGTTGCCTTTTGCCAACATTAGGGCTCCAATCCCTGAGTTGAGCCTTTTTAGAGATAGGGCCGCCATTTCCTAGTCGCCTTTTGCCAATATTAGGGCTCCAATCCCTAAGTTGAGCCTTTTTAGACATAGGGCCTCCATTCCCGAGCCGCCTTTCACCAACATTAAGGCTCCAATCCCTGAGTTGAGCCTTTTAGACTTAGGGCCTCCATTCCCTAGTCGCCTTTTGCGAACATTAGGGCTTCAATCTTTGAGTTGAGCCTTTTAGACATAGGGCCTCCACTCCATAGTCGCCTTTTGCCAATATTACGGCTCCAATCCCTGAGTTGAGCCTTTTAGACACAGGTCCTCCATTCCCTAGTCGCCTTTTCAGCCAACATTAGGGCTCCAATCCCTGAGTTGTACCTTTTAGACATAGGGCCTCCATTCCCTAGTCGCCTTTTGCCAATATTAAGGCTCCAATCCCTTTGTTGAGCCTTTTAGGCATAGGGCCTCTAATCCCTAGTCGCCTTTTCTGCCAACATTAGGGCTCCAATCCCTGAGTTGAGCCTTTTTAGACATAGGGCCTCCATTCCTTAGTCGCCTTTTACCAATATTGGGCTCCAACCCCTGAGTTGATCCTTTTAGACATGGGGCCTCCATTCCCTAGTCACCTTTTCTGCCAACATTAGGGCTCCAATCCCTGAGTTGAGCCTTTTAGACATAGGGCCTCCATTCCCTAGTCGCCTTTTGCCAACATTAAGGCTCCAATCCCTGAGTTGATCCTTTTAGACATGGGGCCTCCATTCCCTCGTCGCCGTTTCTGCAAATATTAGGGCTCCAATACATGAGTTGAGCCTTTTTAGAAATAGGGCCTCCATTCCCTAGTCCCCTTTTGACAACATTATGGCTCCAATCCCTGAGTTGAGCCTTTTAGACATAGAGCTTCCATTACCTAGTCGCCTTTTCTTCCAATATTAGGGCTCAAATCCCGGAGTTGAGCCTTTTAGACATGGGGACTCCATTCCCTAGTCGCCTTTTGCCAACATTAGGGCTCCAATCCCTGAGTTGAACCTTTTTAGAGATAGGGCCTCCATTCCCTAGTCGCCTTTTGCCAACATTAGGGCTACAATCCCTGAGTTGAGCCTTTTTAGACATAGGGCCTCCATTCCCGAGCTGCCTTTCACCAACATTAGGGCTCCAATCCCTGAGTTGAGCCTTTTAGACTTAGGGCCTCCATTCCCTAGTCGCTTTTTGCGAACATTAGGGCTTCAATCCTTGAGTTGAGCCTTTTAGACATAGGGCCTCCATTCCCTAGTCGCCTTTTGCCAACATTAGGGCTCCAATCACTGAGTTGTGCCTTTTAGACATGGGTCCTCCATTCCCTAGTCTCCTTTTGCCAATATTAAGGCTCCAATCCCTGAGTTGAGCCTTTTAGACATGGGGCCTCCATTCCCTAGTCGCCTTTTGCCAATATTAAAGCTCTAATCCCTTTGTTGAGCCTTTTAGGCATGGGGCCTCTATTCCCTAGTCGCCTTTTCTGCCAACATTAGGGCTCCAACCCCTGAGTTGGGCCTTTTTAGACATAGGGTCTCCATTCCTTAATCGCCTTTTACCAATATTAGGGCTCCAACCCCTGAGTTGATCCTTTTAGACATGGGGCCTCCATTCCCTAGTCACCTTTTCTGCCAACATTAGGGCTCTAATCCCTGAGTTGAGCCTTTTAGACATAGGGCCTCCATTCCCTAGTCGCCTTTTGCCAACATTAAGGCTCCAATCCCTGAGTTGATCCTTTTATACATGGGGCCTCCATTCCCTCGTCGCCTTTTCTGCCAACATTAGGGCTCCAATCCCTGAGTTGAGCCTTATTAGACATAGGGCCTCCATTCCCTAGTCCCCTTTTGCCAACATTATGGCTCCAATCCCTGAGTTGAACCTTTTAGACATAGGGTCTCCATTCCCTAGTTGCCTTTTGCCAATATTAGGGCTCCAATCCCTGAGTTGAGCCTTTTAGACATAGAGCTTCCATTACCTAGTTGTCTTTTCTTCCAATATTAGGGTTCAAATCCCTGAGTTGAGCCTATTAGACATGGGGACTCCATTCCCTAGTCGCCTTTTGCCAACATTAGGGCTCCAATCCCTGAGTTGAGCCTTTTTAGAGATAGGGCCTCCATTCCCTAGTCGTCTTTTGCCAACATTAGGGTTACAATCCCTGAGTTGAGCCTTTTTAGAATAGGGCCTCCATTCACGAGCTGCCTTTCACCAACATTAGGGCTCCAATCCCTGAGTTGAGCCTTTTAGACTTAGGGCCTCCATTCCCTAGTCGCCTTTTGCGAACATTAGGGCTTCAATCTTTGATTTGAGCCTTTTAGACATAGGGCCTCCATTCCCTAGTCTCCTTTTGCCAATATTAAGGCTCCAATCCCTGAGTTGAGCCATTTAGACATGGGGCCTCCATTCCCTCATTGCCTTTTCTTCCAACATTAGGGCTCCAATCCCTGAGTTGAGCCTTATTAGACATAGGGCCTCCATTCCCTAGTCGCCTTTTGCCAACATTATGGCTCTAATCCTTGAGTTGAGCCTTTTAGACTTAGGGCCTCCATTCCCTAGTCGCCTTTTGCGAACATTAGGGCTTCAATCTTTGAGTTGAGCCTTTTAGACATAGGGCCTCCATTCCCTAGTCTCCTTTTGCCAATATTAGGGCTCCAATCACTGAGTTGTGCCTTTTAGACATGGGTCCTCCATTCCCTAGTCTCCTTTTGCCAATATTAAGGCTCCAATCCCTGAGTTGAGCCTTTTAGACATGGGGCCTCCATTCCCTAGTCGCCTTTTGCCAATATTAAAGCTCTAATCCCTTTGTTGAGCCTTTTAGGCATGGGGCCTCTATTCCCTAGTCGCCTTTTCTGCCAACATTAGGGCTCCAACCCCTGAGTTGAGCCTTTTTAGACATAGGGCCTCCATTCCTTAGTCGCCTTTTACCAATATTAGGGCTCCAACCCCTGAGTTGATCCTTTTAGACATGGGGCCTCCATTCCCTAGTCACCTTTTCTGCCAACATTAGGGCTCCAATCCCTGAGTTGAGCCTTTTAGACATAGGGCCTCCATTCCCTAGTCGCCTTTTGCCAACATTAAGGCTCCAATCCCTGAGTTGATCCTTTTAGACATGGGGCCTCCATTCCCTCGTCGCCATTTCTTCCAACATTAGGGCTCCAATCTTTGAGTTGAGCCTTATTAGACATAGGGCCTCCATTCCCTAGTCGCATTTTGCCAACATTATGGCTCCAATCCCTGAGTTGAGCCTTTTAGACACAGGGCCTCCATTCCCTAGTCGCCTTTTCTGCCAACATTAGGGCTCTAATCCCTGAGTTGAGCCTTTTTGACATAGGGCCTCCATTCCCTAGTCTCCTTTTGCCAATATTAAGGCTCCAATCCCTTTGTTGAGCCTTTTAGGCATGGGGCCTCTATTCCTTAGTTGCCTTTTCTGCCAACATTAGGGCTCCAATCCTTGAGTTGAGCCTTTTTAGACATAGGGCCTCCATTCCTTAGTCGCCTTTTACCAATATTAGGGCTCCAACCCCTGAGTTGATCCTTTTAGACATGGGGCCTCCATTCCCTAGTCACCTTTTCTGCCAACATTAGGGCTCCAATCCCTGAGTTGAGCCTTTTAGACATAGGGCCTCCATTCCCTAGTCGCCTTTTGCCAACATTAAGGCTCCAATCCCTGAGTTGAGCCTTTTAGACATGGGGCCTCCATTCCCTCGACGCCTTTTCTGCCAACATTAGGGCTCCAATCCCTGAGTTGAGCCTTATTAGACATAGGGCCTCCATTCCCTAGTTTCCTTTTGCAAACATTAAGGCTCCAATCCCTGAGTTGAGCCTTTTTAGACATAGGGCCTCCATTCCTTAGTCGCCTTTTCCCAATATTAGGGCTTCAACCCCTGAGTTGATCCTTTTAGACATGGGGCCTCCATTCCCTAGTCACCTTTTCTGCCAACATTAGGGCTCTAATCCCTGAGTTGAGCCTTTTAGACATAGGGCCTCCATTCCCTAGTCACCTTTTGCCAACATTATGGCTCCAATCCCTGAGTTGAGCCTTTTTAGACATAGGGTCTCCATTCCCTAGTTGCCTTTCTCCAACATAGGGCTTCAATCCCTGAGTTGAGCCTATTAGACATAGAGCTTCCATTACCTAGTCGCCTTTTCTTCCAATATTAGGGCTCAAATCCCTGAGTTGAGCCTTTTAGACATGGGGACTCCATTCCCTAGTCACCTTTTGCCAACATTAGGGCTCCAATCCCTGAGTTGAGCCTTTTTAGAGATAGGGCCGCCATTCCCTAGTCGCCTTTTGCCAACATTAGGGCTCCAATCCCTAAGTTGAGCCTTTTTAGACATAGGGCCTCCATTCCCGAGCCGCCTTTCACCAACATTAAGGCTCCAATCCCTGAGTTGAGCCTTTTAGACTTAGGGCCTCCATTCCCTAGTCGCCTTTTGCGAACATTAGGGCTTCAATCTTTGAGTTGAGCCTTTTAGACATAGGGACTCCACTCCATAGTCGCCTTTTGCCAATATTACGGCTCCAATCCCTGAGTTGAGCCTTTTAGACACAGGGCCTCCATTCCCTAGTCGCCTTTTCTGCCAACATTAGGGCTCCAATCCCTGAGTTGAGCCTTTTAGACAAAGGGCCTCCATTCCCTAGTCGCCTTTTGCCAATATTAAGGCTCAAATCCCTTTATTGAGCCTTTTAGGCATGGGGCCTCTATTCACTAGTCGCCTTTTCTGCCAACATTAGGGCTCCAATCCCTGAGTTGAGCCTTTTTAGACATAGGACCTCCATTCCTTAGTCGCCTTTTACCAATATTAGGGCTCCAACCCCTGAGTTGATCCTTTTAGACATGGGGCCTCCATTCCCTAGTCACCTTTTCTGCCAACATTAGGGCTCCAATCCCTGAGTTGAGCCTTTTAGACATAGGGCCTCCATTCCCTAGTCGCCTTTTGCCAACATTATGGCTCCAATCCCTGAGTTGAGCCTTTTTAGACATAGGGTTTCCATTCCCCAGTCTCCTTTTGCCAACATTAGGGCTCCAATCCCTGAGTTGAGCCTTTTTAGAGATAGGGCCGCCATTCCCTAGTCGCCTTTTGCCAACATTAGGGCTCCAA